>NC_060149.1:673281634-673895967 GCF_021461385.2 Schistocerca piceifrons
CGAATATCATTTTGAGGAAGTAGGTCAGGAACCCACACGAAGTGCAGATGGATGCAATAACGTATCAGACCTCATAACGGCAAAGAATCCTGAGCAAACAGTGTGCGTCGTGGTGGATGCAATAAGTAGTGATCACGAGGTCGTTGCAGCGAGACTGAATACCGTAACATACCAATTCACCAAAGTAAGCGGAAAAAACATATGTTTAAAGAGAAAAGTAAGAATTCGCTTGACGCCTTACTAAGGGGCAGTCTCAAGTGCTTCCATACTAACTATGCACAGGTTAGCTTAGATTCAAAGAAATAGTGTTTGAGGACAATTTAGAGTTTTATAGAAAGTAAATTAAAAAGAAACGTAACAGATCCCCCCTGGTACAGAAAATACGTGACGACACTGTTATAGAAGCAACGAAAAAAGCATGCCATATTTAAAAGAACACAAAATATCCAAGACTGGTAACGATTTTCAGATGCTCGAAACCTAGCGTGGACTTCAGTGTACGATGCTTTTAATCGTTCCCACATTGAATCTCAGTCAGGAAACCTTGCAGAAAAACCAGAGAGATTCTGGTCAATGTGCATAGTCAGCGGCAGGACACAACCAATAATTTCACTGTACCGCTGAGTTATAGACCCATATGATTTATTTTTGTAGCAGGATTTCTGCAGTTATGCAGTGTTCCGACATTATAAAATACCTCGAAAAAAGTATCTATGGACACATAAGCAGCACGAATTTAAAGATATCGTTCTTGTGAAAAACAAATGGTCTTTTTAACACGATAAGCAAGGAATGAGGGTTTTACCAGTTTAGGGTCAATGGGCCCATTGTTCTTATGTAAACAAACTGGCCACTTGGCCTCCCTCCCATTATGTAAACAAATCAAGTAATTTATAACCCTAATATAAACAAAATCTCTCTTGCGTTCCTTGTTTTGTTTATTTAGGATCTAATCAATAACTCATAACTGTCATCTTAATTACTATAATTTATTACCCAAAATTGCCATCTAGCAGTCCACTTGCACTCTTATCAACACAAGTGTTACTTAATGGTCAATTTTCTCAGCTTAGTCTTAATTACCATAGTTTGTGATCCAAAGGTGTAGGCCTCCTCTCATCCAGTCATGTAGTGCGTTCCTATTGGTCATTTACCACGAACCCCCCCCCCCTTCCTCCGCACCCACCACCACCAGTCTTTGGTGCTCTGTATGTCAGTAGATAAGCAGCAACTCCTGCAGGTGACTAACAATTTAATTTCGTTTCATTTCACATTTTCGCAGTTTGCTGCAGAGAATTGCCCCCAATGGCATTTTCTGCAAGCACACCGCGTTTATTGCTGTTTACGGTTTTTGTGCAATTTGTTACAATTTTGTCGATTTTTCTGTACTCTAAACACACACGCAAATGCAGAATTTTAAATATATTATTTTGTTACCATAGCGTATTTTTAAACAAATACCCAAATAGTTCAATGTTTAACAATTATCACAGTGTACAAATGCCTGCTATGTACCAATCATTAATTTTGCTGCAAGGAACACGTCCTGGCATTATCAGTGGGTTACAAGCAATGACACTACTATCGGTCTGCCTAAGAGGACTGCAACACCATGAAATTACTATGTACTGAACGTAACGATAGGAAGCACAAGTATGTACGTTAATAACCGTCGATAAATAACACTGTAAACGATCTGACAGCACTGGGGATAGGATTTTAAAGGCACAGGTATTCACTTGATTACTCTGCCAGTGCTGGCTGGCCATGTAGCATTTTAGGGAACTTGTGCTTGCAACAGACTACAGTGCCAGCACTAGTGATACCTATATTTCATGTTTAAACAACTGCAACCACTTCTGGGATTGTATAGGAGTAATTGCAACATCTATACCCTTACTTCAGCGAACACCACACCATGTAGTGTCCCCTACGCGCAAAAGACTGGCACGTAACCATGTGCTTCACGTCGGTGCGGTCGGAATCTGCTCCTTTCAGCCCCTGCACTGAGTTTGATGGTGATGACTTATGATAATGCGTTTAAAGGGACTAAACTACTGGGTCATCGGTCCCTCGTTATCATGAGAGAAACATGTAAAAAGGGAAAAGCGAAACAATTGGTATTTGGCTTCTCCGACTATATAAGCAAGTCAAAGAGTTTAAAAGGGCGTGACAGAAGTTGTAACACGATAGGTAAAAGAAAAAAACAGATAACCCAGGTAGGATCATGCACAAGAGGGTCTAAAGGCACAAAAAGGTACGGGGTGGCGGGGGGGGGGGGGGGGGGAAGTAGCTGGCGGTCGCTTGGGATATATCCGTCACAAGAGGGGCTCCTACTCGCAATTTTTGTGCTGTTTCCTTCACTTCCTAGAATTTCTCTCATCAAATGAGAATTTGAGTTCATGCATTGTGTTCTTGAAAGCTTGTTGGTAATTTGCCAGCAGTTTCATGAATTAGTACCAAATAATTCCACTTGTTTTACAAAGAATATTTAAGTATTGGCTATTCCTAATCATAGCTTCGAAAAATTTCATTGACCTCTTGCATCATGATGCTATTAAATGCTTGCACATTATCATTTCCTGCGAGAGTGTCTAAATTCACAATCCGAGGTTCAAGTCATGGCTACTTCTCTCATTCTTTCCATTGTCGATCCTACAAAGAATATATAGGAAAAAAAAATATTTATATGCTAAAGGTCAAGAAGGTGGAAATGACCCTTTCTAATTGCGCTGTCCAAGTTTTGCGGGTGATGTGTGTTCCTATTACCTTTATAGATTTGGATCTTCAGAACTGATATGAAGTTTTTTGTAATGGAACGTGTCTGCCTCTCTTCCACATGACCTCAGAGCTGTTGCCAACGTTCTTTTCTGTGCTTGTTGGATCTCTGTGTGAAACCGTTCACTTCTACTATGTCCTGCATTGCATTCGCTACCTCCAAATGTGTGACTTCTCGTCACTGGCATGTACACTCCTGGAAATGGAAAAAAGAACACATTGACACCGGTGTGTCAGACCCACCATACTTGCTCCGGACACTGCGAGAGGGCTGTACAAGCAATGATCACACGCACGGCACAGCGGACACACCAGTAACCGTGGTGTTGGCCGTCGAATGGCGCTAGCTGCGCAGCATTTGTGCACCGCCGCCGTCAGTGTCAGCCAGTTTGCCGTGGCATACGGAGCTCCATCGCAGTCTTTAACACTGGTAGCATGCCGCGACAGCGTGGACGTGAACCGTATGTGCAGTTGACGGACTTTGAGCGAGGGCGTATAGTGGGCATGCGGGAGGCCGGGTGGACGTACCGCCGAATTGCTCAACATGTGGGGCGTGAGGTCTCCACAGTACATCGATGTTGTCGCCAGTGGTCGGCGGAAGGTGCACGTGCCCGTCGACCTGGGACCGGACCGCAGCGACGCACGGATGCACGCCAAGACCGTAGGATCCTACGCAGTGCCGTAGGGGACCGCACCGCCATTTCCCAGCAAATTAGGGACACTGTTGCTCCTGGGGTATCGGCGAGGACCATTCGCAACCGTCTCCATGAAGCTGGGCTACGGTGCCGCACACCGTTAGGCCGTCATCCGCACACGCCCCAACATCGTGCAGCCTGCCTCCAGTGGTGTCGCGACAGGCGTGAATGGAGGGACGAATGGAGACGTGTCGTCTTCAGCGATGAGAGTCGCTTCTGCCTTGGTGCCAATGATGGTCGTATGCGTGTTTGGCGCCGTGCAGGTGAGCGCCACAATCAGGACTGCATACGACCGAGGCACACAGGGCAAACACCCGGCATCATGGTGTGGGGAGCGATCTCCTACACTGGCCGTACACCACTGGTGATCGTCGAGGGGACACTGAATAGTGCACGGTACATCCAAACCGTCATCGAACCCATCGTTCTACCATTCCTAGACCGGCAAGGGAACTTGCTGTTCCAACAGGACAATGCACGTCCGCATGTATCCCGTGCCACCCAACGTGCTCTAGAAGGTGTAAGTCAACTACCCTGGCCAGCAAGATCTCCGGATCTGTCCCCCATTGAGCATGTTTGGGACTGGATGAAGCGTCGTCTCACGCGGTCTGCACGTCCAGCACGAACGCTGGTCCAACTGAGGCGCCAGGTGGAAATGGCATGGCAAGCCGTTCCACAGGACTACATCCAGCATCTCTACGATCGTCTCCATGGGAGAATAGCAGCCTGCATTGCTGCGAAAGGTGGATATACACTGTACTAGTGCCGACATTGTGCATGCTCTGTTGCCTGTGTCTATGTGCCTGTGGTTCTGTCAGTGTGATCATGTGATGTATCTGACCCCAGGAATGTGTCAATAAAGTTTCCCCTTCCTGGGACAATGAATTCACGGTGTTCTTATTTCAATTTCCAGGAGTGTATTTATGCATTTCACTGGTGTGTTCCTGTTCCTACCGCTAGCAGTTCCGTCCCTTGAAGTTTGCTGTGAATTTTATCTGACTCTTCGTTTCTTCCATGGTGTCTGTCGTTTATCCTATTCTGCTTGTTCTGGTAATCAAGAAGCCCCTTCACATTTGGGATTCTGCTACAGGTACTGGATTAGAAACGTCTCAGACGATACCCTCTGTTGGTACTTCCTCTTCAGTCATCTCACGGTTTTGAACTTATAATTGATTTGTGCCTTCTTATATCTGCCTTTCGATTTGTCCTTCACTTCTCTCCATCGCTACTAATCGTCGTCTGCGTAGACTTTTCCTACCTCTCATGCAATTTCGTTTGATCTCTTTGCTGACCCATAACCAGATTTTGTACTCGTTCTATGTTCACGATTCTACCAGATAAGTTTTCATCTCTTCCCACGATTCTTTCGATTGTTTTCTCGTTTCGGTGACTGATTGTTGTGCTATTTCCTTCGGTTCTTGAGACTGTTTCAGTGCTTGCCTTGCCACTCATCTATACTTCTCTACTTCGTTTCTCGCTTCTTTCATAGCTTCTTGTACTCACATCTGTATTTCAACTGTCCATTCCAGCACTTCTTCATATCCTTTTATATTTCTTCTGTTCCTTTCCATATATCTTACCTTTTATGTACAGCCTCATCTATTTTCTATAAGAATACAAGTACTGTGAAATTATTTTCGTTCTTTACGTTGGGTCTGCTTGGAGAAGAGTTTTGTGAACTCATTAGAGCATCTCGTCTCTTTGGCGTTCTTGACTTACCGCTCTCTTATAATCTGCGCTTTCGAGTAACCACTACAGCTTCCAATTGTCATGATGCGACTTTGTCGTCTCCCTCTATTTCTTCCTTGTGCATTATTAAATGCATCATCCATTTGGATGTGATCTAGATCCATTACGTCATTATTGCTTACTGAAGGGGTTCCTGTTGTGAAGTGGCATAAACATGCTATGTATGGTTTGTGAATGATAGTGGCCGAGCGGTTCTAGGGGCTTCAGCCCGGAACCGCGCTGCTGTTACGGTCGCAGGTTCGAATCCTGCCTCGGGCATGGATGTGTATGATGTCCTTAGGTTAGTTAGGTTGAAGTAGGTCTAAGTCTAGGGGACTGATGACCTCAGATGTTAAGTCCCATAGTGCTTAGAGCCAGTTGAACCATTTTTGAAGTTAGCATTTTGGTGTTTTCTTTATGAGAATGATTGTGAAAAATTAATTAGTGGCATGGTATCACAGTTCTGGATTTTGGTACAGCCTGGTTTCTAAATATCTCACATGGAGGAAAGGGTAAAGATTACTCATTTTTCATAGTACTTCTCTTTGTGGAGTGTTGTTGGGAGAAATGTTCACTTCCTACGTAGCGTCTTGTTCACTGTCCAAATGATCATCTTGCTCTGACCAGAGGAATGTCTGAATGTAAACCTCCACATCTGTTCTGTGCTAAGCAACTGTAGTGTTGTGGTGAAGAGGTGCGTATACGATATTCTTCTCAGCCAACTCTAGCTCCAGGGGATTAATCTGCCAGGCAAACCAACCCCTGCAGCGCCTTCTTCCGCAAGGCACGCGTCAGCGAAAGTGAAAGGCCGCTCATCCAGTCTCCACTTGGTCTACCGCCTCTCTCCAAGTGGTCATATCACCAGGCAGCCGCCAGTATCTGATGCCGTATGTACTCTTACTGTTCTTAAACTATTCATAAAGATATCGCTGTTTCCTATACTCTCCCATTAACACGACGTTTTAAAATAATTTTGTGTTTAGCGTCTAACAAGGAACCCATGAGTGTTAAGTTCCTATGGGACCAAACTGCTGAGGTCATCGGTCCCTAGGCTTACACACTACCGAGTCTAACTTACACTAACTTACGCTAAGGACAACACACACAACCATGCCCGAGGGAGGACTCGAACCTCCGACGGGGCGGCGTAGTGTGGTGCGGGGGGGGGGGGGGGGGCAGCCGCGCCAATTAATCGTGACAAGGTGCCTGAGACAACGCGGCTACCACACGCACCCAGAATCCATGAGTGTAAGGTCGCAGGTATTCGACGCCCCTCGTTTTGTCCATCGTGCAACACCAGTATTGGTTGCTAATGGCAACAGGGGGGGGGGGGGGGCTTGAGGCATCCAGTGGTGAGCACAACATGAAGTTGCGGAGCCTACAAGTAACTCACAACAGTGTTACAGTGCAAGTGGTGCTGATACAAAGCAGAGCAATGGCAGCGATAAACAACGCCAGCAACAGTTTCCGAAGTTGACATTTCGTCAGAAAGGAACCCAAGGAATTTGGCAGAGTGAGGAAGTAGTGCAAAACGAAATACTTGCATTTCTGCAAGATGACTCAGGGGATGTGTGGTGTAGACGTTCAACTGTGTGGAAAATGTACATGAGGACTGCAATGAAGACGATTAAAAAAATAATTATGAACAGATTTTGAATAAGTCCGCAGCAGTATAACTGTGTATGGCAGAGAGGACAAGGAGCACTTGTTACAAAAACTAGTGTTTGCTTGTTTCAAGAATGCTCGATACAGTTTATAAGATGTGCATGATAATGGCCTAAGTTATGCCCACCGAACTACGTGTGACAGATTACTGTGATTTCAAGGGAAAAAGTGGATGGTTGCATGGTTGCATTACTTAAAACAGTGCTATAGATTTGGAAGACGTAAGATAACGCCAATTCAAACAAAGCATCAACCTGACCGTGCAAACTGCGAAATCGGACCGAAAATTTGGCGATAAGATAAACACACTTAGCCCAGCGTTCAGTAAGGAATTTCTTTTCAACTCTGATCAATGGGGATTTGAAGAGGAAATCCATATGAAAGGAACCATGGAAATTACAGGTATCAAGTGAGTTGTATCAAGATCAGCCTACATCAATACCATAACGCATTCGTGCAGAATTACACCGACTGTTAATGTGGATGGTAAATCGGCAACAAAGTTATTTATCGTGCTGCCGGAAGTTGAAGATATTCTGCCCTTCTGCACTTCTCTCTCGTGTGCGTGTTCTTGCAAAGACAGTAGAGAACATTTACGTTATAGCAAGAAATTGTGGAAAAATGGGCGTAAAAGGACTACAACTACCGCACAATCACTGATTTTGGCCAATATATGGTGAATGTACTTACTTTTGCTTGAAAAAAAAATGCATTAACGTTCTGAGAGACGCACAACATTACTGTAATGTATTCTACTGCAGTTTGTTGAATATCTCTGTCAGTCACTCTCACACTGATTTAACAAACCCGTGATGAATCATGCAGCTCGTTTTTGACTGACTTTCTTCATTTAACCTGAACTGATAATGGTCCCAGACCGACGATCAAAACTGAATAATTAATTGGTCGAATTTTTCTTTTTTGTAAGTGCTTTCAAATATGAATTTATTTCTTTATAAAATATCTCGGGGCACTGTCTAATTGCCCAAATAGTAATACGATGTGTGCTGAGATGTATTTCTCAAACAGGAAACAGAAAACGTCTATATACATTAGTAAATTAAAGTCCCTCACGACGTTTCATGTCTGCATGGTTCAAATGGCTCTGAGCACTATGGGACTCAACTGCTGAGGTCATTAGTCCCCTAGAACTTAGAACTAGTTAAACCTAACTAACCTAAGGACATCACAAACATCCATGCCCGAGGCAGGATTCGAACCTGCGACCGTAGCGGTCTTGCGGTTCCAGACTGCAGCGCCTTTAACCGCACGGCCACTTCGGCCGGCCATGTCTGCATATGAAGGTTCATGTTAGGAATTACTCCAAGGATTTTGATACGATTTTCACTCAGACTTATTCAAATGCCATATTTGTACATATAATTTATCACCGCTATCTAAGACGAGTAGTGCAGCTTTAGATGCTGCGTGCTATCTTTGGGAATCCTTGGCAAGTGGCTTCTGCAATACTATCTTCTATTTAAGACACACAAACGTGCCTGTTTACTGGACTATTTCATTCCTACCCATTATATTGAGTGCGTAGAATGACCACCTATCTTTGTGATACTTTATGACAGTCTGTTACAATCAATTTCAATTAGTCGATACAAGTACGGTAGCAACCTCTTTGCTTACTCACTGATGTAATACTACGTTTTTTGCGTGTTAGTTTGCTTTCCGCCGGTGGAAATGGTTCATGGCTTGCTGCCCATATCGCCTTCCTTACTGAAAGAATTCGCCATTACTGAGTTCGTTCGACTATTAGCTGTTCTGAGTCAGATGGATGCGTGTGAAGTGGAGGGAAGAAGGGAAGAGAGTTTAAAGCCTTGTCGACAGCGTGGTCATTAGAGACGGAGCAGAAGCTCTGATTACGAAAGTATGGGGAAGGAAATCGTCCGTGCCGTTCTCAAAGGGCCCATCCAGGCATTTGCCTGGAGCGATTTAGGGAAATTATAAAACATCAATCTGTATGGCCGGACGAGGAACTTAACGGTCGTCCTCCAAAATGCAAGTCCAGCACGCTATCCACTATGTTGGGAGTTGCATCCGGATTTTGGCGGGTAGATTAATTTGTCTGGTGGAGGTCTTTTGTTATACAGATTCAGCAATTAATAACGAATTGTGTGAATCCATTTCAATTTACTTGTTGCTGTTTGTTTAGTTTTAGGACACAAGAACAACTAAGGTCATAAGCGACCATTTCAGACCCTTTGATCTTCAAGAAGTAAAAGAATCTAAAAGCAACTACATGTGAAGTCCGATCGACAGAAGGAAAGCGAGCTAAGAACAAGGACTTCCTCGTGGAGGAAGGTCCACAAAATACGCTTTAGAGACAATGGAGATCGCGAACCAAACAAAGATTAAATGTCCCTCGCCATATTGAAACGACGGATAAAGAGTAATAGGCGGTCGACAGACTGCACGTCGTTCGCTAAAGTAGTCGATAAATCAGACGGCAAACACACAGTAGAACATAACTGGTTAAAGAAAGGGCATTCGGCCAATGAGCACAAAGTGGTGGGGATCACCATTTAAATGGCGATGGCTAAAACGACAATGCCCATTATGCAATCTAACTAAAATGATCTCCTCGTGGCTAGAGGCCCGAGATGAGGTCGGCCAAGCAGCCACGAGAGGTTTAATTCCCTAGAGCTTGTTCCTGTGAAGGGAAGACCAGCCGTGATGCCAAAGTGACGCCACACGCCGACGGACGGCAACACGGAGATCACCGGAAGGGATGGAAGAGATCGCAGTCCGAGGTAGGAGGACTGCTGCCTTGGCAGCAGTGTTAACAGGCTCATTTCCCATCAGACCGACATGACCAGGAACCAACATCAGCATCACAATTGCTCCCTCTACAGCAAGCAGGTGGAAGCTTTCTTAAACCCGTTATCTCTGTGTGTACCATACACAGAGGCACAGAAGGGCACTGAGAGCATCAGAACAAATGACATAAAGCTTGTGTCGCCAAATGCACTGGGTTGTCTGATACAGAGTGAAGAGCTCTGCTGTAAGCGTTCAGCAGGGTGCTGAAAATGGTTGGTGCCAATGACAAAGGCATACCCGGCACCACAGTCAGTATTAAAGCCATCAGTGTACACGATGATGCTGTCACTTAGTTCTGTGCGAAGGTCAAGAAACGTACTGCAATAGATCGTATCTGGAGTGGCTCCCTTAGGAAGTGAAAGAAGTCCAAGTGAACACGGGCCGCTGTGCGAAGCCAAGGTGGTGAATGGTTCCCACCCATTGGGAACATGGCAGGTACTGTGAAGTCAAGCTGCTGGAGCAATAGCCGAAAGCGAACTCCTGTAGGGAAAAGAAAAAAAGCACGCGCCACAATGGTAGTCAAGGGGGTCATTGAAGGAGGCATAGGATGGGTGGCACAGCATGGCAGACAAACAGCATGCATATCTGCTGAGAACATCACGCTGGTATGACAGCTGTAGTTCAGCAGCTTCTGCATCGACAGTCTCAGCTGGGCTACTGTAAAAGGCACCAGTGGTCAAATGGTGTCCATGATGGTGGACTGTATTAAGACGTCATAAGATGGACCGACGTGGAGGTGCATGAACGAAACATCCATAGTCTAGTTTTGAACGGACAGGGGATAAGGACAGATGTAGTAGGGTTGTCCGATCTGCTCCCCAGGAAGTACCATTTAGCACACACACAACACTGGGGGAGCTAGTACAGCAGGCAGCCGTGTAACACGTGCGGGAGAACCAAGAAAGTATTCTCTCGGGCATGAGACCCAGTGATTTCGCAGTTTCAGCCAAAGGAAGAGCAACAGGCCCAAGATATAAAGACGATGAACAAACCCATTATTCCACCAAAAATTCATACAAACGATTTTGTCAGTGGAGAAGTGAAAGCCATTGTCGATGCTCCATGAGTAAAGACGATCGAGACATTGCTGAAGACGCGGCTCAGGGAGACGAGTCTGTGGAGAACTGCAACAGATCACTAAGTCGTCGACGAAAAGGGAGTGGCAGAGAGACCACAATAGGGTTACTGGCGACAGCAAAAGGGACGACGTTTAGGACAGAACCCTGAGGCACACCGTTTTCCGGGGTAAAGTTGTCCGACAAGGCTAAAACCACACGTTCTCTGAAAAACGTGTCTTAAAAATTCCTGAAGGAAATGGGGCAGGCAATCTCTGAAGCCCCACGTGTATGGAGTGCAGAGGATACCAGTCTTCCAACAGGTGTCTTAGGCTTTCTCCAGATAAAAAAATAACCTGACCACAGCCTGTTATTTTCACAGAAAACTGTTCATGACTTGGGTTGACAAAGTGACGAGATGGTCAACTGCAGAAAGGCGCCCTCGAAATGCATATTGTGCAGTCGTTAGTAAATTTTGAGACTCGGGCAACCATACTAGCTGGGCCTGAATCATACGTTCTGTCACCTAGCAAGCACAGCTGGTGAGATAAACGAGGCGGTAGCTAGAAGGAAATTGTTTGTCCTTACTGGGCTTACGTGTGGGTATGACAGGGGCTTCACGCCTCCGTCTGGGAAATATGCCATCCACTCAGGTGAGATTGTACATATGAATCTTAGTGCTTGCCCACAAGAGGAAGCTGCTGTAACATCTGAATGTGAACATCGTTCGGCCTTGAGGCGGAAGATCGGGAGGAAGTGAGAGCATGATCTGGCTCCCTCATAGAAAGGCGGCATTGTAGCATTCATGATTCTGAGAGGTGAAGGTAGTCACCTTAGGCGCTTCCAGTCGTTTCCGGAGGAAGGCGGGGTGATAGTGGATGGAGCTCGAAACCTCCGCAAAATGGCGGCCTAAGGTGTTGGAGACAGCAACGGCATCATCTGGTACTGTCAGGCCGGAAATTAGAGAATGGACCTTGGTTCAAGAGAGCAGTCGGATGTTGCCCCACATGACGGAAGAGGGAGTGGAATTGTTAAAAGAACTGGTAAATGAAATCCAGCTAGCTTTTCTGCTATCCTGGAGAATGCGACGACACTGCGTATGCAACTGTTTGTAACAAATGCAGTTTGCCATCTTAGCATGATGGTTAAAAAGCGGACAGCACGTCTTCGAGCGCGAATCACGCGATGGCATGCCTCAGTTCACCAAGGGATCGAGACACGGCACGGTAAAGATGAAGTGCTCGGTATGAAATGTTCTGTGACATTAAGGATAAAGTTTAGAAGGTATTCTACCTGGTTATCACAACTGGGGAAATGATGTACGTCGAAGGCCGCCATGGAGGAGTTAGAAAGCTGCCCACTGAGTGTGCACTTAGGTGGGGTAGAAGTCAGCAAACGGATAGCAAACATGAAATCGTCGCTTTAGTACATGTCAGAGAAGAAAGGACCACTCTACCCGATGGGTAAGTTGGGCAGTGCAGAACGAGAGGTACAAATGGGAATAAATGTTCCTGGAGTCTGACAGGAATATAGGTCATCAGTGTTAAGCCAAATGAGGTTGAGTTGATTGAGAAGGTCAACGAAGGACACCTCTCAGACAGATCCTGTAAGAGCCCCAAAGGGATGTTGGAGTTTGTCAATAAGTTCAAGGAAGAGACACCAAATGATGGAGAGATGTAGACATTACAAAGAGAAAAGGTGAAGCAAGGAAGGGGAAATGCTAACTGCAACAGCTTACAGCCGAGTGTTCAGTGAGGTGGTTTGACTATGAATGGCATCCCCAATGAGCAGCATGACACCCCCATGAAATGGAATGCTGACCTTGACGGGAAGGTGGAAGTGGTTGCAAGGACGCAATTGTGGTTCTTGGCGGCAGAAAACAAGTGGACAATTCTAAAAGCAGCCATAATTCCTCCTTATTGGATCTAATGACACAAACGTTCCATTGGAGGAGAGTCGTGACTGGGAAAGAGGGGGGAAAATGAAGGGGTGTCTCCTCAGCAGCTGCCGAGTGCCAGCTTTTGAAGACTCACTGCTATGGGGATCAGAGACTGAAGGATCATCAGACTCATTGGCGTTCTCTCTGGGTCGGCCTGCGGGTTCCAGGGCAGAAAAACGGTTGGTGGTGCACAGCAGCTAAACGGAAGTCAGCCAGGTGAGGTATCACGTGGCGACACAGTTGAAGAGGATCTCTAAGTTGAATAAGGAGAAGACTGTTTGTATTTGACTTCTTAGAGCCATTGCGGTTGGCAGATGACTCAGATGTCTGTTGGCTGGAGAGGCATAAAAAGTCATCGCAGGCGTGTTTCTTCTGTCCTTTTCGGTCTATTGTTGTGAAGAGGGTGATTTGGTGGCTTGCTGCACAGCTGAAAGAGTAGATGGGGATGCTACACTGATATTGCGCGTTCTTACAACTGCAGTGCTGAATTTGAGGACGCAAGTATGCGTGGCTACGTCTTTTTTTTTTTCTTTTTTGGGGGGGAGGGGGGAGCGAGATGTAGCAAGAATAGTTCTCAAATTGCCAGATGGTAGAATGCAGGGCTTTCGACTAGTCAGCAACTTGGGAGCGACAGGATGACGTACTTTTTCCTTCATGTGGATCTCCTTGATGGACCACTCATCGAGATGCACAGGATTCGATGGTCGGACCATGATGGATTCATAGCCTGCTTTGATCTTTGATGGAAGCGATACTCTATCAAACGTGAGAAAAAGAGTTCATTTAGACACTAAGGTTGTATCAAACTTTTTCATTACGTGGTGTGTTGCAGTGACGCCCCGAACACAGAGGTAAGTTTGGATTTCTCCCTCAGTTAGACCATCGAACAGCCTAGTGTAAAGAACACCACATTCAGCGTATGGTGGGCCTTGACACGAACAGCATAGCCATGGAGGAGCGAAGCTGCGGGCAGTTCTGCTTGAAAATCACATTGGTCTCCAGAAGCAAAGTTCCATTATGTAAACAAGAGCAGAATTTTACAGGGCCTGAAAGTACATCAACACTTTTCTGAATAATAAAGGGATTAACCATAGCAAAACGGTTGGTGGTGCAGAGCAGCGAAACGGTAGTCGGCCGAGTGAGTAATTGATTAGCTGCGACTGGGAGCGTCTTCGAATCTTTATCCTCATTCCATTTACATTTAGTAGAGATGGTGATTGGCTCATTGTGAGGACATCCCCATGACTGCCACAGTCTCCGATGTCGCACGCCTTCCTATTGGGGAGCGTGGGGAGGAGGGGGGGATGGGGGGGATGGGGAATTGCCTCAGTGGGAGGCTCACCGACCTTAGGTGTGTGTTTACACCTCACGTCATACCTCCAGAACTCCTGACAAGAGGGACCAATGGGCAATCTGAAAAGGTAACAGCTCAGGCAGTCACCCCTCTCTGGGCCTGGCCTGTACCACGGGGGGGAGGGGGGGGAGTGCAAACCCTACTGTCCACCAGGGGCTGATAATAAGACGTTACCTAGTCACCTGTAATGCTTCAAACGTGTGGTCCAACCGTCAGGATCGCACAGAGAGGAAGAAGAAATAGAGGAAACTCAGACGCCGCAGTAGAGGAAGGGTGTGAGATAGGGAAGGAAGGAAGGAAGGAAGGAAGGAAGGAAGGAAGGAAAAACAGGCGAGGGTATACTTTGATGTCAGGCTATTAAAACCATAAAAGACATTCCTAAAAGTATGAGACATGTTCCCAAGAGAAGGGAAAAAGAATAAGGACGACAGGCATGCAGCAAGGAAGTGGTAGTGGCGGTGGTGGTGGTGGTGGCGCAGCTGAGGCTGGAGCCCCATGGTAGCCAAGCACGAACTAGCGGAAGTGTAATTAGTCCCTTAGCGGTTCGGGGGTGGGGGTGGGGAGTAGAGGGTTTGCTGTTGTGAAGACATATATTGTGTGCTAAGACTGAATTGGTACCGATCAGTTGCGATCATACTGCACATACGGCTCGGGCTTTGCCCTTATTAGTAGTAAAATAGGAGCTGATAGGTTGTTAATAATTGAATGGAAGCTGCTTTACCTCTGTACATTATATTTCCACTTTCCCTACACCCAATTGAAGGATACTATCCTTTCCTGAAGTATAAAATACTTTTCACTTAATAAAGAATTATAAGATATGAATCTAATATTTCTATTGCTGGCTGTGAAACTTAATACCGTACTTCTTTGCTTGAGTAGACCAGCGAGTTTGTAATGTGACTTCCTTATATGCAGTTACAGTATACCTGTTTCTCATTCTATGTATTTATGAGTTATTACAGAATATCCATCATTCTTTCTGTTAAACCGCTAGTGTATGACACGTTGTTTCGGTGCCATAGTAGTGAAACTTTTGAGATGGCTTCCACAATCAACTACTTAGGGTACATCGGAAATCGATTAATTAACTCCGACCCATGACGACAAAGAAGACATTTCTTTGCATGCCATTGATTTTTAGGTGCTGATAAAGATAGATTGTTGGATGCTGTACTGCTGGCCGCTGGTGCACACGCACACGCGGCTACTGTGCTACGTTTCAGTGTATTACTGTATTAAAGGTAAGGATGCACAGATGGAAAGGCACGAAAGTGGAGCACACACCTCATTGGGCGATCTCCTTTGAGCAATCCACACTTGGAGAATTTTGGAAACTGGTGGAAAGTCAAACCCAACAACAGGGACCATGTCTTTATTTAATAATAAGTTGCATCATACATTGTAAGCAGAAACTTGAGTCCCATTCATAAACCAGGCCCAAGCAGGGTCTGCTCTGAGGAAACCATCCGATGTAGAGGCAGAGGGGGAAATGGATAATGGAAGTAGAAGTAGAAGCATGCAGCATGGAAAGGAAGTAGTGCTGCAAAGCCTGGGGCCCCGTGGTAGACAAACAGGTACTCAAAAGGAGTTGTGAGCCCTGTGGTGTGGCATCGAAAATTTATAGGACAATCGATAGATCAGTTCTTTGACAAAATTCTTAACCAGCAACGCTTTCGTAATCATAGAAGACTGTAGAGCCAGCACAGCACAGCTCAGTATTCATGCAGAGGACTTCCAACAAGTAATTGACTCCATGTCACACTACGTTACTGCATTATGCTGCACAAGAGGTGGTCTGATATGTTACAAGGAGGTATCCCACGACTTTTCACCTTGGTGTATTCTTTTCCTTCTTATAAACTGTTCAATCTGGTGAGCGTGGAGACTGATGGTCGTGACAATCCGCAGCAGCAGTGGAACACAGGAGCTCTCCTCATGGTAGACAGCTGTTATCCCTGAAACATCTGGTTTTCGATTTTTTCCACTGTTAAAACCGCCTAAAAGAACCCGTTTCTGAAATGTCTCGTTCTCAGTTTTTTTATTCCTATTATTTCCTGTGTCCGCAGCTCGTGGTCTCGCGGGAGCGTTCTCGCTTCCCGAGCATGGGGTCCCGAGTTCGATTCCCGGCGGGGCCAGGGATTTTCACCTGCCCCGAGAAGACTAAGTGTTGTTTCGCCGCCGCCATCATCATCCACCCTCATTACAGTCGGAGGAAAGCAACGGCAAACCACCTCCATTAGGACCTTGCCTAGTACGGTGGTGCGGGTCTCCTGCATCTTCCCCTACGCTGTCAAGAAGCATGGGACTTCATTTCGTTATCGTCTGTAATAAAACTAGAAATCGATTAAATATTGAAAGTTTGGACAGTCTCAATTTTAATATACATGTCATTAAAATATTAGATAAGCAAAGAAAGGAAACCTATCCACGAATCGTCATTGCTAAAACTGGTGGAGAAAACTGGTGTTTAGTTCTGCTTCTCGTCTTAGTTTGTCCATCTTCAATGGCTAAAAGCTGATAATGGCATATTATGTAGACACGGGCAGCAGTTCATGAACTTTCTTTTTATTATATATTATGAATGAATTATTGTTGAGTTCAGAATTTACTACTGTTGCCATAATTTCCTTCCTGTTATTTCATTGTAATGGCATGCAAATCTTTCTTTTATAGCAAATGAAGTATTGTACTTCACTCCCTCGTCACTTAGTAAAAATGTTTCCAGACGCGTACACACGTACCGTAAGTGGCACAGGACAGCAGGTACATTATTGTCTCAACAATGTTTTACCAGTTCCTGTGCCATGTGTGTGTTGCTCATTTCTGTCAGCATTGTTATTAAGACAGTAGTGACTCATTTTCCGATTTTACATAATAACGCAATATTTCATGCCAATGGAATTTTTTATGAATAAAAATTACTCTTTTTAAAGACTATTAAAAATGAAAACTATAGCATTGCTGCTATAGATGATTTTGATTTTTTAAATCGGTTATTAGTAAAAATGAATTACACCTATTACAACCGAGACCGAAAAATACCGGTATCTTTTCACCACGGTCTTTCCCATCCCTATCTCGTGGTGTGGGCATCCACATTCGCCACATAGAGGGTCCACAGTAAAGTGGAAAAACGTGTGCCCAAAACAGGAACACCATTTGCCCCAGGGTGACAGGGCATACAGCTTCATGTCCTACCGATAAATCATAACTTAAACCATCTCCACGAGGGTAACCCCACAATTGCCAGTATAAAGGCGCCGCTGTCGATGCGATTTTCCTTGGCCTTTCTGAACACGTCAAACAAAATGAACGTCCCAACGTTCCAGATTGGCCGAGAGTTAATTTGTAGAATGAGATCCCTACGAAAAATGATCATATTTTAAGTCTGGTGAGGAGTAATGGACACCATCCCACATGCATGAAGTGCCACTCACTGGATGGTAGTAGTAGGTTTTATCAACAGCAAACTCTTCCACATCTTACCTGTGAAGTTCGTTTCACCGATGTTGTCTTCGTTGATTTCTACGAAAAATAACGGTTTGGTGGCGGTGAAAGTGTCCCCCTCAATCCTGGTGCATACCAGGTTGCAGGGTAAGGATTTCACCCCAAACCAGCGAGCCTGGCCCTCCTCCCGGGGAAGGGGAAGGGGAAGGGGGGCACAAAGTCTTAAGAAGTAGCATAAAACGATCCATTCCCAAATAAAGAGAGGGCTGTAGAAGAATGCGTGTAAAACGTATTAATCTCAAAAAACTGGCCAAAGTGTCTGCCTGATATCACCCACTCCAATTAGGGTCTCTTCCCATGGGTGCCATCCAGCCACAGCAAGGGCAATCTGGGACAGCTGCCAGTGCCTGGAGTTCTGCTGCTCCAGAATGACAAGCAACCACATCTAGTCATACATAGGGAGGAAACAGCTCGAGTATCAGAAGCGTGGGCCTGTGTTACCAGGGAGCTCAACCAAAAAGGGTACATAACGATCCCACCACACAGTCTGGCAACTATGCTGGCTGTATAGTGTGGAAAGGACAACGATGTTGTTGAGTAGAAGTTGGAAGAGGTGGTGAGGCCACATGCTGAGTGCTCTAAGTAAGGCGTTTCTCCGCAGTTGGTTCACACTATGGAGACAAAATTTAGAAGGGGAGGTCCAACCGCGAAGGGGGACCAGAAACACAGACAAGGAAAGGTGAAGAAGAAAATGAAGAAAAAAAAAGGATCAAAACCTTAAGGATACTGAGAGAGGGGAAGCAGTGGGGGCAGAGGGGAAGCAGTGGGGCAGAGGGTAAGGTCTTAGGACAGGGGAGGCTGGGGCATGGGGTAGTAACGGCAGCAACTACTCGGCGTCCCGTTTGCACCACGCACAAACTCATGAAAGAGCCGTAAGCTCAGAGGGATGTCGACTTTTGATGTTCTGGCACCTTGTTTGCACTGCTGATCATTTGCATAGTGGCATCGACGTAGCTGGGACAGGGCGGTACAATACCTTACTGTGGTCATACGGAGCATTTCCGAGGGACGTAAACTGAGCGCAGGCAGGGCGTGACTCAATGAGCAGGTTGCTTACAAGAGTACTGGGCCAAATTTCTCATACTTTCGTAGGGGGCAAAAATTTCACTGGGTGTAGTTTCCGTATTTACATGACGAATTGGGCATTGTAGCTTTGTGTGTGCATCTCATGACAAACATTTTCCCTTACAAAGACGTCATAATCCTAAGATATAATACTCCTGTTTGCATTGCTAGTTCTGTCCATTGACGATTTAACAGTCACGAGGATGATAAAATCTCTTCCACTGCCACATTAATATTATAGTTTGCTAGAAAAAATTTCAAGACAACTTTCTTCACACCCTTGTTGTCACCGAAACTATGTATGTCTAAAGGTATACAATTCGGTTAGGACAATTACTGCTTCTTCTAAATCTGTAATAAAAAAGCCACAGTACACTGTTTCGCAGAGAGAGCGTAGCTTATCAGTATCATTCTCCTCAGACCTTATTCCATCAGCTTGTTTCATGACGTTTTGAACAGCTTGTAATCTTCTGTAAAAAAAAATGATTGCTGCTTCATACTACTGATATATAGTAAACAGGTCGTTCCAACTATTTATTTTATTGGTATTTATGTTTGCATACGCAAATATTTAAACCGCTGCCCATGTATCGCCGAATGGAGGCACTTACAGTACGTGTCAAACCACGAGCAGGTCGTTGTCAGAGTTTTAGTGTTATAAATTAGAAACACCTACTAAAAATCATTTCGTATAGGAACTCACCAGAAAAACGTCCATTATATGCATACATGGCCTAGTAGCATCCACAATGTGTTTTAAACACTGTTTGTGGTTTTCTTCAACAGTGACAGCTTCTAGCATGATAAAATGGGTGTGAAATACAAGCTTTCAACATCAACATATAAGAATTTTTTTACAACTACCAAAATTTATTCCTGGAAATTTAAATAGGTGCACGTAATAATTACACGACGCAAGAACCTGAACTTTTTTTGTGGCAATGGAATTCTCACTACCAGAGTTTACAGTCTGCAGTAGGGTATGCATTCGATTCTTAAAACTATTTGAACATTCATCTGCAAAAGTGAAGTTCAAACTAGGTTGCAGAAAACCTACGCCAAGAAGACTGCAATATTTCGTATGCAAAAATTCAGTTTTAACTGCATGCGATGTAAAAAATATTTTTTATTGCATCTAAAATATTTAATACGTTTGTCTTATTCTTCGCCATAGAAGAGGGTACAGGACAGGGACAGCGAGAAGAATGAACACTGCAGTGAAATATACGTTTATTTCATGCAATGCAAATTACAGATTTAGTCCTTGTTTGAACATGCACCAAACAATACTCAAAGACAGATGTCATTTCAACAGAAGTATTCTAGTCACATTTTGGAAGGAACTCCATTTCAAGTCCTGTTTCTCAGTCTAAGTCCGACCACATCAAGCAGTATGCGAATGTAAGCAATATTACACGGAAACTGGCTTCTCTTGCGTGTCTACAGGCAAAAAGCTGAAGGTAAAGTGTAAACTTATCCTCCATACATCCCAAAAATTCCCAAATATGATGTATTTCTGGTATTAATAGTATGGTCTGATGATACAATAATTGTGTGAAACCTTAAGACTGGAAAGAAAACCTATGACTGTGACAGAAGTGATATTTCCAGACATTATCACAGAAACCATAACAATTAACCATTAGTTCAGCGCATATAATTACTTTAATTTCATAAAATGATGCACTTAAAGGCTTCCAGATTCATTACATGAATTTTCTTCAACTTTTTCTGCAGGTATCTCCCGTTTAGGTTCAGTTTCTTCGTTGTTATTGATGGGAGCTTCCGTCTTTGCTTTCTTTGGAGTGTGGCCAGATGCCGGATCATCAGTTTTCGGCCTTTTCTCCTTGTCAGGCCTGTTACTATACCGCATTTTGCGGTACTTAGCTGAGGCTGGCGATGGCCGAATTGTGGCGTTCATTCTCGTCGGCTTATTCATATTTCCTTACGCGAAGGAAATTGATCAGCTTAATCCTCAATCTGCTCTGCAATCTGTCGCGGGGATTACCACCTGAAAAAATGGGATGGCTTTCTGTAGCTGTAAGTTATTAACAAATTAATAACTATGTAACATATCAAAGCACGTTACTACCACAAATTATTGATTCACTGACATTTTGATTATAGAGGATAGAGTAAGGCTTTGGTTGTGCTTCTTACAGCTGGGAGTACATTGAAGTCTTAAAATTTTTAGCTTCTTATTATCTTTGTGACTGAAGTTACGAATGAAGGCCTTGACAGACAGGATTTTTTCTTCTACAGTCTATTAGTAGCTGACGCGCCTGTTTCGTAAAACCAATGCGAGAATAGTTCTCATGTAACTGATGAAAGGTAGGATTTTAAATGTTTCGACGTTGTTTTTGGGGTTCGAAGCTCTCTACTGTTTCTTGGAATACATAACGTAACCCGAATGTGGCGAAACGAGCGCTTAGTCATTGAGAGATACAGAGGGGAACGAGTGTGCCTGGACTTAACTCAGAGTTAAAATAACTTTTCCAAACGTTGTCCGTGAGTGCTTCAGTATATTAATGTTAACATTGAAGTATCAGAATGTTCTAATGAACATGTTTCACTGAATGTATTATTTTAAGAGAAAGTGGCGTTAAATAATGAAGATATAAAGCTAAAAACTCTTCAGGATGTGCAAATGTAAGTCTTAACTTTATTAGTGCAATATTTCGGTCAAAATCGGACTTTTTACGAAAAATTGATGGCGCCAAATGTTAGGCTCATAAAGATGAAAATTCGTGCGTAGCGTCAGTTTTATATAAAAGCATTGAGTATGTAACACCAATAAGCTATTTCTATTAGTTTCAAAGTTATTTACTAAAAACCAAATTTTTAACAAAAATGTTTTTATTCATAATAGATTAAATATCATTTGTATTCTTTATAGAAATTTCTAATTACAGCACTAATACACTGATGAAATACAGCTTTATCAAGTTTCAAGACTTTAGTGTGAATAAAAATAATTACAAGGAATCTGAAAGAGGCAATTCAAAGGTCAGGTTCTGTTCTAAAAACTCTAGCTGACGAAAATTGAATGCAATCGAGCTAAGACTAAACCCAACTTAACTCCATTCACATAAAAATTACGAAAAGTTTAAATTATTAAACGACATATATTAATTTGTGTGTGTTCAAGAAATGGACCGTTTAGGTCCTACCTGTACCTGGAGCGTTGATAGCAGATGTTCCGTTCGAAAGTCAGCTGCGCACATATATAAATACAGCCGGAGAGGCTGTAAAAAAACTTTTGCATCGAGATATCAATCTGTCCGCGCCAGTCAAACGCTTGCGTACACTATGCCACAGATGACTTCGCAGCCAGGCAACTACCAAACAAGTTTTCGGTAAAAATAGGAAGTGAACTTGCGACGAGTGTACATCCTGGACCGCTTAGTCTTCATGAAATTAACCGACTGAGTAACATCCGTAATGTTGATAAAACCGCGTGCCAAGTGGCGAGACTGAGGTAAGCAATTAACTTTTGATGATTAGAAGTCAGGGCCATAGACCATTTATTTAGAATTTCCGGTAAAGATAGTCTCTAAACTCTCCACAATGCTGTTTCTGATAGGGACATTATTGTTCTTATCAGGAATATTATTATGTTTGGTGTGTGCGTGAACTTTGACTGAATATGTCAGTTACTTAAAATTCTAAAATTTTAATTACAGTGATAGTTTCCTGATCCTGCAGAGTAAATAGCAAGTATTTCCTTGAGTACAATGAACAATGTGGACTTGCAGACTGGAAATTGTGATCAGTATGTTCTCCATCGCTTTATGACTGACAGAAAAAATAGTTTTCAGACTCTTGTAAAGAGCAAAGTTTATTTTATTAATTTACCCGCCGCCCCACACTACTTCATTTCACTAAGGCATTAAGGTCTATTTTTAACTGCATCAACTTCAGCGAATGGTTTCTGCAAGAGCTGCCGCAAGATTTTGACCGTTGTTTTCTGAACAGATTGTACATATTGGGATTGTATTACTATCGTATAATGAGATGTAGCTACTGAATTCATCGCTATGAAACGCTTCGTATGCATGCTGTTATCTCCATGGACGTTTACAACCAGCGCGCACACGGACACCCCCCACGAGGCGCACTGACAACGTAACAGCTACGAAGAACATGGGACAGACCTGCCCCTAGTATTGACTTCTGTCTAGCTCTGGAGGATCGCGATCACCATGCTTGTATTCCAGCCAGTTGCTTTGAACAATGTGGCAGGTGATGTATCAGTTTTAGTCCAGGTAGCGATGGGAATAGGTCCGAGAAAATCTCTCTGCTTTTTGGTATTTCAAAATTATATCCATAGCATCTGGTCTCAGCTGTGCACGTACTCCAAATGAAACTTTATGAAGTAAGGGTAATGCACTGACTGATCAAATAATTACGAACCTCCAGCATGTTGGAGTAGCTGTGGATCAGCAACTTCTGTTAATCAGCACAACGAGAAACAGTTCAAAGTAACAAATTTCACTCTATGACTGGTTTCGGACCAAGTCCCTTTTCTTCAAATCATCGTAACATGTCAAAAATGTGCAACTAAGAGTTACAGAGTATACAGACAACAGAGTTTTCTGTGTGCGCTGTAACTTCTCGCTGCACGTTTTTGACATGGTTTCCCCATCTTCGGAAATACCATTTTTGACCATATTACGATGATTTAAAAATGAGTCCCGGCCGAAAGTAGTCATCGAGTGAATAAAAATTGTAAAATTTGCAACTTTGGACTGTTTCTCGTTGTATTGATTACATAGTGTTCCTCAGTACTGAAACTGAATATTGCATTCAATGATTGAGAGGTTGAACCAGAAATTCTCTTTTGTTTTAAAAATATTGTTGCATTTATCAGATATGCAGAGTTTCGCAACAACCAAAGTTTGAGTCCTGAAGATCCTAATCAATTACAATGAGAGCCCCTGCATAATGCGGTACCATGCATATGGTGTGCAATTATTTCAATGCCAGTTATTGAACCTAACTTATCCCGCCAAACTTTAACTGTTGATAGGTACGTGAATACATTTCTATTATTCAGAGAATAATAGTGAAAATGCTTTCTGTTATTTCTTGCCAGACACTGCGTGAGGACATAGCACCAATACATCTATGACAGTATGGCGAGGGTTTTTTTAATTATATGAAAAATCCTATCAGAAACACCTTGGAATGCTGTAAATAATAGGAAAATCAATTGGGAATTCAGGTTTTCTCGGCGAGTTTCATTGACAAAATTTCTTCGGGTTATCAGACGGGTTTTGGCATAGGATTGTGGCAAGGTTTCAACGAGCTTCCTACGTTATACTCTCCAAGCAAAGTGTTGGATTCATGTACGGATCGTTCCTTACGATACGAAGGTTCTACAAACCAGCTGATAGCGCGAGACGTTTACACCAGTAAAATAAATTGTCGAAAGTTAGTATGTGTGCAGTTTTATCTGGTTAATGGCAATTAGTGGTAACCTTTCGATTAATACAAATAATCCGACGAAGTCGGAGTTGCAGGTACAGTCACTCGTCGTATTCTGTTGCACCTGGGACTGACTGCGACGGCAACTGCACGAGTTCTCACCAGGACCAGTCACTACCGCAGTTTCAATCCGAGCTTTCCTAGCCTCTAGACCCCCGTAGGTACTCAGATCGTACGCAGCCATCAAAGCTGTTTTCCGTGATACCTTACGAGATAAAAAAATGCAGCTGAATAAATTCTCGTGTGTGGGGTCGTAGTGCCCGTAGTTGCTTATAATTATTAGAAGTATGTAAAAACTACAAGAAAACATTTCCATCACAGTACGCGTTTCGTTTTATTGATGTGAAATATCGTTGTTTCGTTCCTCACATTTACAATATTTTCTGCTTCCTAGACCTAAAGAACATTTCGTTTAAAATATATTGATTTGTAATTTCACTTTTTCTGAGTGCAACTAGACGAGACTTCCTGTAAGCTAAAACCTGTGCAAAATTCATTAAGTAAAATCACATCTCAATGTCTTAACTGTTTTTGCACCTAGAAAGGAAACCAAATTTTAATTTTTTATTCCAGAAAATATCTTTGTTTCAATAAAAAACGCGAGTGATGATACGTATTTACTTTCTTGTAATGCATACACGGAGTTACTCGATTTTGATGAAACGTTGCACACAGTAAGGACATAGTACAAAAACGAAAAATTCTCATGCCCTGATATCAGAAGTAGCAGTTCCGCAGGGTCTATTATACCGCAAAAGATCTTTGTCAAAGATTTTGTCAAATTACTTTGACCAAACTGCTTCACTGGAGCTATTACACTACAGTAAAACGTTCCATCATTTTTGCTGGCGAATGAATGCCGAGCAGTTAATCGTCTGTGCAACAGCATTAAATGTGGTGATGGTGGCGAGCGCACAGCTTGAAAAGAAAGAGGGATGGAAACTATTATTGTTGACACCTTGGGTAGTGAAGATGGAAATGGTGTTTATTGAGATGCAGTTTGAGGAAGTTTATTATGTGTCTGAGGGACTATACAACATGGTCATCAGTCCCTCTTTCTCATGAGAGAAAGATGTCTATAGGTAAAATGCGAAAATAGGGACTAGGCTGCTGAAACTATATAATCAAGTCAAAGAGTTTAAAAAGGTGTGACAGTAGTTGTAGCACACTAGGTAAAAGAGGAGATAAACCAGGCAGCATCTTGCACAAGCGGGGCTAAAAGCACAATAAGGTGAGAGGGGAAGAAAGGAACCTGCAGTTTCTTCGTGGGAACCCACCACAGGGGAAGCTCTCGCCCCCATAACCGCCCCTAACACTGGAACTGCAATAATATTATAGGTTACAGTAGAAGTCTCTCTCCCTCAAGAAATGCAACACTTTGGTAGTGGCTGTCATTTCATCCGAAAGTACTTGACGTAGTGAAAGCTGAGAGCGTACCGTAATTCAGCCAGCAGGGCGTTCTCAACAACATGCGCTATCGTCACACCACCACAGCTGCAGTGAGAAGGATCCTTCTGACGCCGAAGGACCTCGTGGGTGAGTCGTATGGCCAATGCGTAACCGGCAAAACATAATGTCATCTTTCCGAGAGGCCTGGAAAAGATGTATGAAAACACCTTAGTGGACCCTTTAATCGCTCTCAACTTTGTGTCGTAGTAGCCTTCTATTCCAATTCCAAAAGTCTCTAAATATTGCGTCGAAGTTGTCATCTTAAGTGTGGGCCCGATATCCCGACCTCAAGCTGATCTCCTGTAACTGCGTCTTTAGCTAGACGATCGGCGAGTCCATTTCCTGGAATGCGTATGTGGCTCGGTGTCCAGATGAAGCTCAACTCTTTCCAGAGCTGTAGATGTCAGCCAGTAGGTCTTGGATGTTTGCGACCGAAAGTTTTTTGAGATAGCACAGGATTATGCCTTTTAAGCAACTCATGGAATCACTACAGATCAGAAATTTCTGTATTGGCTTGGAATTTGACGTACCGCAAAGCCTGAGAGACGCCAAGCAACTCTGCAGTGCATACATTGCAGACACTCAGCTGAATGTTTCTCATATCCCTCTTAATTGCGGAAAAGCATAACTGACCCTGTCGACGACTTTCGAGCCATCTGTGTATAGAGATACGGAATTAAAATAATCGTGAAGGACTGAAAGAAACAGATGTCGGAGAAGGATAGAACCAGCATCCTTCTTAGGGTCAGAAAAGATGTACATCTGTATCACGAGACATGGTACAGCCAACAGGGATGTCGAGAGGGAGCTCTAGGAACACAGACCAACTGAGCCTGTTTGAGATCCTTCAGTAGAAAATCTGAGTTGGATCCCAGCTGCTCTTCCAAGTTTTGGATGATGTGCAAACTGACTGAACTGCTGGTTGTGGAACGACGTTGAGTGACATGAGTGGGTAGGCATCTGAGACCGTGACTGGGTAGCTTGCCAGAAGCTGCTGTTGTCTGACCCACAGCGGTGGGACACTGGCTTCCGCCAGCAGGCTATCAACAGGCTCATACGGAAGAATTCGAACCTGGTACATTTGCCTTTAGCTGGTAAATGCTCTACCCACTGAGTTATCTAAGTGCATCTGACGATGTGTCCTCATGTGCTTACCAGTCCCCATACCCCTACCTTCAAAACTTCACAGCAGTTTCTCCCCCCCCCCCCCCCATTGCCAATTGCAAGCCAGTGTTGTGAACAGGGTCTCTGTACAGACGGTGCTACCCACTTATAGGTAGCACGTCCATAGTCCAAGCGAGATAACATCAGTGCTCTGTAAAATCTCAGACCTGTGCGGTCTGCGCCCCCACGAGGAGTGACTAAGAAAACTGAGAGCGTTCAGCTTCTTCATGCAAGTTGCCTTGAGCTGGCGTACTTGCAGCAGCCAATGTAAATTGTGGTGAAATGAAATACCTAAGAACTCAGAAGTGTCAACAACAGGAAGTAAGTAGTCACTAAGATAAATTTCTGGATGTGGGTGCACAGTCCAGAGTCGAGAAAAATGCGTAACTCGTGATTTTGCAGGGGAAAGTGATAGCAGTGGTTAAGGGCCCAGTCATGGACTCTCCAGAAAGTCCCCTGAAGCTGGCGCTCAACAGTGCACAGTGGTGCATAGGCACAGTACAGGCAAAGATCACCACAAAGTGACATACACTGTGGAGCCCACTGCATATACGATATCACTGACGGCGATAGCGAACAACGTTACGGTCAGAACCGATCCCAGAGGGACTCCAGTTCCCTGTGCATAGTGCTTACTGACAGTCGAACATATCCAGACACAAAAATTGGGAAGAGAGGAAATTCTGGATAAAAATGGGTAAACTGCCCCAGAAACCCAACTTGTGCAGTGTGGAGGGGATGGGATGTCGCCAGGTGGTCTTTTAAAGCAATCTGATGTTGGCAACAAGCAAAAGCATTGCGCACTGCAGATTCCAAACGAACCACGTGATTTGTGGTATACTGGAAAGCGCGAAGGCCGCTTCGGAATTGTGACTTATGCCCTCCGTCTTCAAGGTACCAAGAAAAATGGCGGTTGACCATCCATCCGTGTAGCTTACACAGCCCATTAGTTAGAGAGATTGGCCGGTAATTAGCTAAAATATGTGGGTCTTTTCCCAGTTTCAAGATAGCAATAATACCTTCCAGCCACTGAAAGGGAGGTACTCCCTACCACCAAATGCGATCAAAAAGCCAGGGGATGCATTTCATGCTTTGGTTGTGAATATATTCTGGTCCAGGGGCCGTGTCGCGACACGCTGCCAAAGCACTGCGAAGCTCCCGTTCACTAAAAGGGACGTTATATGATAGCCGTGTGCATGGAAAGATGGCGGGTGGCGAGCCGTAAGATGTTTCCAGGCAAGGAAATGAAGATGTTAATTACTGCAAGCGGACACTTCAGCGAAATACGCCGCAGAACATTCTGCAAGTACCACGGGATCAGTGCAGATGTTTCCATTGACAAAGATGCCAGGAACTGCCACGGGTGGTGGATAGCCACAAATGCGCAAGAACGGAAATCGGTCAAATGACGGTAGTAGCCATTACAGTTCCACTGAAGGATAGTTGGTGTCAGGTCAGAAAGAGGAGGAATAGAAAATATGAGCGTCACTACTTCGCTACCAGGTCGTGCTCCACCTGACTGCACGATCCATCGTCCTTGTGCATAGACTCGATTGCTGCAGGGCTGGGGAGCAAAACGTTGAAAGCCTCAGAAAATAGTTTACCTTTCTACTTATCTTTCTTATCCCTCTGAGACTTAAATTTCTGCAAAGATTTTCCCATTTTTATCCTCTGGTAGCGAAGAGGACCGTACTTTTCTTCATCCCTCAGCCTATGGCCGCTGGTCCTTCTCTTGAGAGGAGGGCACCTAGACAAGTGTCTTCATCCCTGATGTCAGAGTATGACTAGGCATCTCTAGCCGCGCTGGTGGTGAGAGAACCAACGGTGCTATAGGTGTCGGGGATGAAGGAGCTTAAGCTCCCTTCCCAACTGGAAAGCAGGCCCTGGAATACCACTAGCCTCTGGAGTTGTCGTGCGAGACATTGTCTTGTGTGAGGTGTGGACGGTGATAAGGCAGTCGCAAAACTGGGGACAATTTTAATAGTATGATATCTCTCAGACTTTTTCCTTGCATCTTGGTAAGTCAGGCGGTCAAGCGTTTTATACCCTTTTTGAATTTTCTTCTCCCTCTTGGACACTGAGCATTTCAGTGAGAGAAGAGGGTGCAGTTACGGTTGACACACTGAGCGGGTTGGTCACAAGGTCTACCCTCATGGAACGCCTGTCCACATGTCCTACAGATAGCCTCATTAGAACAATGGCAGGGCATGTGTCCAAACCTTTGGCACCTAAAACATCAGACGAGGAAAGTAAGGCCTGACATCACACCTATAAACCGTGACAACCTCCTCAGGCAATATGTCTCCTTCGAACGCTAGGATAAAAGTTCCATTGTCCCCTCTCTCATCCTTAGGTTGCTTCTGGATGCAGGGAACAAAATGGAGTCCATAACGAACCAGATTAGCACGCAGCTCTTCATCAGTTTGAAGTGTTAGTTCCTGATGGAAGATAACACCCTGAAATCTACTGAGCTTGTTATGAGGAGGAACGGTGACTCGCATATCTCCTAACTTGACACAGGCCTGAAGTGCCCATGATAGGTTGGCGAGCGATGGTTTACTCAGCAAAGATCCATTTCTCTTCTCTATTGCCACAACCTCCCCAAAGGTACTTTCAACGAAAAACATTGACTTCGTTGAAGCGAAAGAGTCATCAGTGCGGAAACAAACCAAGAACTCTGCGAACTGTCCACTTCCATATCTCCTTGCCTGGCTCTCATCTTCAGGCATGATCAATGATGGGAATCCCCTAGGATTGTAAATTTCCGCATTAAAATCACTGTTCTTGACTGATGAGATGGCCGTGTTGGTACAGCCACCAGTAAGTTTGACGATTGGTTTGTGGGGCGTTCAACTGCGCGGTTATCAGCGACCGTACAAATTCCCAACCTTTGCTCAGTCCAAACTCGCCACTTTCATGAATGATGAAGACAACACAAACACCCAGTTATCTCAAGATTAAGTTTGATCCGTTTCATTGTCTATTATCCGCCCCAATGCCACTCCGACAGAGGCTCTCCCCGTGGGCGCCATCCCGCCAAGAGAATGGCCACGTGGCACAGTAGCAATTGCCCGGAGTCTCGGTACCCCGAAGTGGACAGGAACCTACACGACAAGACGAGGTCACAGCTCAGAAAGCGGGCTACCACCGAGGGGGGCTACCACCGAGAAGGTACTGACAACCCCACCACAACGCACTGCCTACTGCGCTGGATTTCGGGTGCAGAGGCAGATCCACTTGATTGGTAGGTCCAAAAGGTAACAGCGCTCAGTGAAGAAGTAGTGCACCACAATAAGGCGTCCTTCCCCAAACGGTGCGCACTTCAGAAAAATCTGCAGAGTGGAGGTCAAACCAAAAAAGGGGAAAAGAATTTAAAAATGTGAGGATAAAAAGCGTTAAAACAATTGAAAAAAGCAAAAATCTTCAAAAGTTCGAAAATGGTCATAAAACCAAGGTAAAAAAACTTAACCCAATAAAAAGGACTCGTATTAGTCGTCTCTTAAGACCAGTGAGGTAGGGCCCGTGTCTGTTATAGCCCCCTACGCCGCAGAAGGTTTTGAGGATGTGATCTACAAAAATTACTTGAAAAAAGAGCGAACTTATATTTCAGTTAGCGTCATGAAAGTAACTCCTCATATATACAAACAAGATACTCATTTAAGAAATGGCATTTCTTAATTTCAATCATCTATGTTTTGGGAAAGCCTGCAGCTATATTACTAGTGGCTTTAATAACGAAACACTGCAATAGTTACGTAATGCTTTCATGCTTGACAAGACGAGTTTTAATTATTCTATCTCATTAAGAGCAGAAATTGCAGTGGTAATTAGTGTTATGTTTGTATGTGCGTTGTTTGGCCTTGTGCCTTGCAGCTATACTTTCATGGTTTACTGATATTGCAAAATTGACGTTTTATGCGATTTTCCAGACGTCACATAAAACATGTATGCAAATACACTCCTGGAAATTGAAATAAGAACACCGTGAATTCATTGTCCCAGGAAGGGGAAACTTTATTGACACATTCCTGGGGTCAGATACATCACATGATCACACTGACAGAACCACAGGCACATAGACACAGGCAACAGAGCATGCACAATGTCGGCACTAGTACAGTGTATATCCACCTTTCGCAGCAATGCAGGCTGCTATTCTCCCATAGAGACGATCGTAGAGATGCTGGATGTAGTCCTGTGGAACGGCTTGCCATGCCATTTCCACCTGGCGCCTCAGTTGGACCAGCGTTCGTGCTGGACGTGCAGACCGCGTGAGACGACGCTTCATCCAGTCCCAAACATGCTCAATGGGGGACAGATCCGGAGATCTTGCTGGCCAGGGTAGTTGACTTACACCTTCTAGAGCACGCTGGGTGGCACGGGATACATGCGGACGTGCATTGTCCTGTTGGAACAGCAAGTTCCCTTGCCGGTCTAGGAATGGTAGAACGATGGGTTCGATGACGGTTTGGATGTACCGTGCACTATTCAGTGTCCCCTCGACGATCACCAGTGGTGTACGGGCAGTGTAGGAGATCGCTCCCCACACCATGATGCCGGGTGTTGGCTCTGTGTGCCTCGGTCGTATGCAGTCCTGATTGTGGCGCTCACCTGCACGGCGCCAAACACGCATACGACCATCATTGGCACCAAGGCAGAAGCGACTCTCATCGCTGGACACGTCTCCATTCGTCCCTCCATTCACGCCTGTCGCGACACCACTGGAGGCGGGCTGCAACATGTTGGGGCGTGAGCGGAAGACGGCCTAACGGTGTGCGGGACCGTAGCCCAGCTTCATGGAGACGGTTGCGAATGGTCCTCGCCGATACCCCAGGAGCAACAGTGTCCCTAATTTGCTGGGAAGTGGCGGTGCGGCCCCCTACGGCACTGCGTAGGATCCTACGGTCTTGGCGTGCATCCGTGCGTCGCTGCGGTCCGGTCCCAGGTCGACGGGCACGTGCACCTTCCGCCGACCACTGGCGACAACATCGATGTACTGTGGAGACCTCACGCCCCACGTGTTGAGCAATTCGGCGGTATGTCCACCCGGCCTCCCGCATGCCCACTACACGCCCTCGCTCAAAGTCCGTCAACTGCACATACGGTTCACGTCCACGCTGTCGCTGCATGCTACCAGTGTTAAAGACTGCAATGGAGCTCCGTATGCCACGGCAAACTGGCTGACACTGACGGCGGCGGTGCACAAATGCTGCGCAGCTAGCGCCATTCGACGGCCAACACCGCGGTTCCCAGTGTGTCCGCTGTGCCGTGCGTGTGATCATTGCTTGTACAGCCCTCTCGCAGTGTCCGTAGCAAGTATGGAGGGTCTGACACACCGGTGTCAATGTGTTCTTTTTTCCATTTCCAGGAGTGTATTTTCACTTGATAAAGAGAAATTATCGAAATTCGACGCTATAAACTTTATAAGAATTCGTAGCTGCTGCTGTGTTTTAGTATTTAAATCATGAATGCCATTTCTGCTATAGATCATCTCATGGTTTAGGATAAGATTTTTAGCGACAGCCGAAAGCTATTCGAGATTGCTCTACAGTAGTCTAAATATACAGCGTATTACACTACTGGCCATTAAAATTGCTACACCACGAGGATGACGTGCTACAGACGCGAAATTTAACCGACAGGAAGAAGATGCTGTGATATGCAAATGATTAGTTTTTAAGAGCATTCACACAAGGTTGGCGCTGGTTGCGACACCTACAACGTGCTGACATGACGAAAATTTCCAACCGATTTCTCATACACAAACAGCAGTTGACCGGTGTTGCCTGGTGAAACATCGTCGTGATGCCTCGTAAGGAGGAGAAATGCGTACCATCACGTTTCCAACTTTGATAAAGGTCGGCTTGTAGCCTATCGCGATTGTGGTTTATCGTATCGCGACATTGCTGCTCGCGTTGGTCGAGATCCAATGACTGTTAGCAGAATATAGAATCGGTGGGTTCAGGAAGGTAATACGGAATGCCGTGCTGGATCCAAACGGCTTCGTATCACTAGCAGTCGAGATGACAGGCATCTTATCCGCATGGCTGTAACGGATCGTGCAGCCATGTCTCGATCCCTGAGTCAACAGATGGGGACGTTAGCAAGACAACAACCATTTGCACAAACAGTTCGACGACGTTTGCAGCGGCATGGAATATCAGCTCGGAGACCATGGCTGTGGTTGCCCTTGATGCTGCATCACAGACAGGAGCGCCTGGGATGGTGTACTCAACGCTGTCGTCTGAGTTGAGTACTAGACCTGGGGATGGACTCTGGCAGCCATTTGGATCTCACGAGTGGTATCGGCCACCGCCTCCTGGACACAATCCTTTTGTTCAGAAATAGCCTGTTGATTGTACTGTAACCAATTTGCCCTTTGTAGCATCCATCTGTGTGGTGTCCTGTTAGCCACCGTTTAAGTCAGCAGATGGATCCACACTGGTAAGTGGTCACTAAAATGTAAATCTGAAGCCACTTCCCATTGAACTGAGTCTGCAATAGCTGGGGAACAAAAACAAAGGTCAATGGCTGAGAAAGACCCTGTAGCTGTGGAAAAGTGAGTCACCTGACCCGCGTTCAGAAGGCAGATATTCTCAGAATGGACAAGACGCTCGATCATACGACCCCTGGAGCAAGTGGTAGCCGAACCCAACAGCATATTGTGTGCATTGAAGTCCCCCAAGAGGAGGAATGGGCGTGGGAGTTCCTGGAACAGTTCTGCCAGTGCGTCTGCATCCAAAGCATCATTAAGGGGCTGATACAAAGAACACACTCTGATATTAAAGGGTCCCAGAACTTTCACAGCAATCGTTTGCATGGTCGTTGTAAGAGGGACAGGAAAGGAGTAGCATCTGTCATCAAGGGAAATAGCCAATTCACTTTCAGTCCTGTCTCCAGTAGTATCGTGCCTGTGGAAGACATTGGTTAGTGATGGTTGTTCTTTTCTTTCTCCCTCGGAGGCAGTGATTTACTGGGGAGGTCAGGGGGAATGCTAGCCGGTTCCTTAATCTAGTTCCTCCGATTGGAAGTCCATATCCTCAGCAGCATAGCCCCAGTCAGAAAGGAATAAATCTTGCCAATCCGAAGGCTTGACTATTGCTTTCTTGGACTTAAAACTACTTTTCGAAGGACGTTTTTCTTTACTGACAGGAGGTGGTGGTTGCCTGGGTTGCGGGGATGGCTTAGTTGGCCTCTGATGTTGGGTAGTGGTATGTGGCTTAGGTGGTAAGCCTATTGCTGATGGGTTCCAAACAACATCAGTTGCAAGTGGAGCGTTTCCCCCAGTACATCGGTAAGTGCATGTGCTCGTACTTTAATCTGCGGTCTGAATTTGTGTGGAGGCATCACATTTAGCGATTGGTGTCTTAAGGGCTAATGCAAAAGAAGTAGCAAAAACCAGTGGTTGCATAGCTTTGAAAGCTTTCCAGCTTCACCATAGGGTACACGTCTCTACTTTCAACTCCTGATTTGTTCTTTCCTCATTTTAAGCCCCACACATTCTGCTCCACATTGGGTGATCCCAGAGCAGTTTACACATTTTTGAGGGAGTGTACAAGAAGTGCCTGACTCGTGAGCTGAGCCTCCACAATTGCCACACGTAGCCTTCCCATTACATCCCATAGTGGTATGGCCTAATCATTGACATTTGTAGCATCACATGGGTTTAGGAACAAACGAGCGAACCTTAAGGCGGATATAGTCTGCAAGGATATGTTCCGGTAATTCGGGAGTACCAAACGTTAGAATAAACGTTGCCGAGTTTTCAAATTTGTCATTGACTCTCCTCACCTAATACTGCACTCCCGTGACGCCCATATTTTTCCATTCTTCACGTAACTCCACTATAACGGAACAGGTAACCACGCCCTTACTGAAGTTAAAGGTGTGATGCAACTCAGCCTCGACTGGGTAGTCACCTAAAGCCTTACATTCCAGAAGGTTAGATTTTGGTTGGAATTAGCAGTGTCAACTAAACATGTTCCATCATGTAGTCGTTTGACACTTTCCAGAGACCGAGCAATTCCTTCCAATGCCTTGGGAATATAGAAAGGGGATATAGAAAGGGGATATATTCTCGAAGGTTCCCCCTGTTCGCTTGATTACAACGAAAGTTTTGTGGCACACTAATGCCCTGTTACTATGATTCTGATACTACTTTTCAGGAGGAATGACCATCTGAGCTCTCTTTGAGGAGTGGGTGTAAGTACTGCCGGACAGTACACCTGTCCCATCAGGAGTAATAGTTTCACGAGACTGTTCCATAGAGATCCCACGAGATGTTAGGGAAACAACCGTCGACCCAGGGAGAGCCCTCCATGTCTGAGAAGCCTTGTAGAACTGTGGGGCCACTCGTGCCCCAGAGGTTGCCTGCTGAAGATTGTTTTACCTCAACAGCCATTCATCTCAGCACGTACCACACCTTAAGGTTGAGGTTTTTTAGAGGTGTGTACCTTCCTCGCAGTCCAGGCGGTGAAGCCAAGACAACATTCCATCGCAGCGCCGCATGGTGGTCGATGAAGTACGACCAGAGCTTATGGTGACAGTGGACTGGTAGCGCTTACCAGTCCCCAGCTCAGGAACCCCAGGGTCGCCAAGCCCATACTCAGCAAACGAATGCCGAACCTCTGAGGGGGTACAGGTATGGAGACACCCTCATGAATCCATGGACCGTACATGTCAGTAGGGCACTGTTCAAGCTGGTAGAGGCTCTGTAATGGAATGGGGTGTGTGCAGTTAGAGTGATATGGGACCCCTGATACATCTAGGTAGGACTCTGGCAGGTTACATGTACCTAAGAATCACCTGCATCCACTCATGTCCATTGTGCATTCCGACGGACTTGAGCAATTTCATCAGGACAATGCGATACCCCACACGTCGAAAATTGCTACTGAGTGGCTCCAGAAACACTCTTCCGAGTGTAAACACTTCCGCTTGCCACCAAACTCCCCAGACATGAACATTATTGAGCATATCTTGGATGCATTGCAATGTGCTGTTCAGAAGAGATCTCCACCCCCTCGTACTCTTACGGATTTATGGACAGCCCTGGAGGATTCATGGTGTAAATTCTCTCCAGCATTATTTGAGACGTTAGTCGCGGCCACGCCACGTCGTGCTTGCGGGGGCCCCGCTCGCTATAAGGCAGGTGTACCAGTTTCGTTGGTCTTCAGTGTATTTCACGTATTATTCCAGAACCGTCAGAACTAATACACTTACTAAGTACTTTATGAAGGTTTACTTATTTAAGGAGCAACTTTATTTAACTCCTGTACACTTTGTTAACTACATTTGGCTATCTACTTCTATATGGCTTCCTCACGGCATGTAATTTCTTCCTAATGTACTAACGTTGTGCTCACTTAGAATGCAGTTGATTGCTGCAGCTATTTCTTAATAAGATTGTAACCTATTATGGCGGTTTTTTTTTGTCGTTGTGTTTTGAGTTATGAAGATTTTCATGTTCTTTGGAATGATGCTTGTGGTCGTAGCCACGCACCAAATATACTTCAACGTCATGTTATAGGTTAAAAGCACATAACAAGCTAAGGGACTAATATACAATAGCTAACTTTGATCAAACGACACCCAAGCACTTATCAAAGATCTTTGATAAAAGACGTATTTAATAAAAGATTTTCTAGTACACCATCGAGGTTCTTTGGCCAACAAGACCTGTGAGTTTCAAAACGTATGATTCGAACACCTGAGGGTCGAAGAACTTTTAATCGCATATTTTGTGTCCCTACAGCATAGTAACGTGAAGGGCATTATGTAGAGGTACCAGTTGAACAGCAAAGAGTATCGTGCTTTTGCAGGATGAAGACATACAGCCATACTTCCTCTCTGGCGAGTCTGCCCTTCAGTTGAAAGGAATTTACTTCAAGAGTTCGTAACTAGGAAGACATGCAACAAAATTTACAATTAGTTGCGCACACATTTCAGAAACGAAGTCCATGGCTGTAACAGCGAAATATCATTCATAAGATAAAAAATTCAGTCAAAAATTTTACCCGTGCTTGATTGTTAACTCCGTGGCTATTATTCAATTAAGGTCTGATGATTTAAAACTCGAGCAGCCATACGTACTTTTCAAAAGTATTATTTTAGTGACGTTACCAATTTCAGGCTATCGTGCCCATTCTCATGTGGTTACACTGTTAGAGTATCAGATTCGTGAGCAACATGTCTTGTGCTCCTGTACTACATGAATATTTTAGTTAGAGCCACTTGATATGCTGTGTGAATCAATTCAATATCGAAAATTCGGCACAGCAGAAAAGGTGCTGCTAACTAATCCAATATTACTATATAGTACAGGAGTGGACGTCATGCTGCTAAGTAATCTGATAGTGTTGAAACAAGTGTAACATCTTAAGATCAGCATTACTCCCCAAAACTCGTAATGGCTGTAAAATAAACCTTTTTGGAAGTATTTTTGGCTGGCTGCGTTCTACATCAACACACTAATACAGTTTGACAGGTTATAATGTGTGCAGTAGTGTAGGGATGCGTTGCGACTTCAAACCCAACGGTCAGACGAATTCAGTGAAGCGCAGTTAGGAACTTAGCCAAACAAATAAAAAATGAATACGAGATGGACTTCACAGCGTGGTGACATCGGCTGCTCTATATGGAATTAACTTTTAACTCTACACCAAAAAGATGAAGCCAAAATGAACAGAGCACTGATGAGGTGGTTACGTTCCTACAGTGGCCTTACTTTGAGGTGCTAGCCAAGAAGAGAAAATGAAAAATACCAAGTAGAAGAAACAGGACTTTATATACAAGCTGAACCACTATGACAAGCACCCGCTTGTTACGATGTCATAAAATTCGAGAATGAATTTTTACTCTTCAGCAGTGTGCGGGCTAATTTTAAGCTTCTTAGCAGATTTAAACTTTTCTATAACGAGGCTCCAGGCGCCAGAGTGCTAGTAGCTCTGAAGGGTATAAAGGAAACTGCTGTGAAGTTTTGAAGGTAGGGGTATGGGGACTGGTAAGCACATGAGGACACATCGTCAGATGCACTTAGATAACTCAGTGGGTAGAGCATTTACCAGCTAAAGGCAAATGTACCAGGTTCGAATTCTTGTTTGGCATACAGTTTCAATCTGCCAGGAAGTGACAGAATTGGCTGTCCCGTTTACTGCTCCAGTGTCAACCCCAAGAGCTGGAAGATTTAATCATCATAAATCTTCGATAGCGTGGCGCCGGGGTACTTTTTTGCGTTATTGTGGAAAAGGGCAGCCCAGCCCTTCATTAGTGTTGCTGGGTTAAGCCGTAAGCAACTGGCAGACGCCAAGAGGTCGGCGTGCCTGTTGCAGCAACAAGGCTGTTTACATACTGCAAAGCGAGCCAGCCCGAGCACTGACGCAGGGCTGGCAGAGCAGTTTCTTCACAGTCGAGCCACGGATTTCTTATTCGTACGCGGCTGGTATCAGTACATTGGCACTACAAATTATCTTGTAACAAGTAGAAATTCCCGTCAATTTTACTATATATGTTTTTACAGTCTGGAAATACCCTCGACGAGAGGACCATGCAAGGCGCCAAAGCTGTATGAGTGATCAAGTGAGCAAGCAACCACTACAAGATTGCACCTATGCCACTGCCAAACAGTCTACTGACAAAGTCATCGTCCCTGGACTCTGCGCCTTTGTACTGGTACTTCACATCCAGACACTTCTGAAGCAGCCAGAGTTCTACCCTTAGGGCAACAGATAATGACCGAGGAGGTAGAGCCGCTCGGGTGAGGAACTCTTCCCGTAGCGGCGGAATAGGAAGATGTCAGAGGTACAGGATATATGCAATCAAATTTCCTCTTAGCCTCAGTGTAGGTCAGTCAGTCAAGGGTCTTGTATTCCATGATTTTCCGTTCCTTCTGGAGAATCATGCAGTCTGGTGAAGAAGTCGAATGGTGCTCTCCGCAGTTGACACAGATGGGAGGCGGGGCACATGAAGTACTGGGATGTGATGGACGTACACAGTCGCGACATGTGACGGTGGAAGTACAGCAGGAAGACGTATGCCCGAACTTCCAGCACTTTAAGCACCGTATCAAGGGAGGGATATATGGCTTTACATCAACTTTACTTTCTCGGATAATGTGTCACCCTCGAAAGCCAAGATTAAGGCACCAGTGGCTACCTCATTATCCTTTGGACCCCGATGTACGCCCCAGATGAAATGAACTCTTCGCCGCTCTAAGTTAGCACGCAGCTCATCATCAGATTGCGAAAGAAGATCCCTGTGAAATATAATACCCTGTACCATATTTAAGCTTTTATGGGGCCTAATGGAAACACAAACATCCCCCAGCTTTTCAAAGGCGAGTAGTGCCCGTGACTGGGCAGAGGATGCTGTTTTTATCAAGACTGACCCCAACCGCATTTTGGACACTCCCTCCACCTCCCCATACTTTTCCTCTAAATGCTCCACAAAAAACAGGCTTCATCAACATGAAGGATGTCTATCAGCTCTCGTACATACCAGGTACCGGAGCGTATAAGGTTTGCTGCCATCCTTAGCCTGGCGTTCCCCACATGGTGTGGCCAGGGAAGGGAACGATTTGGGGTCATACTTCTTCGCAGTGTAGTTAGACCTCGACCGCTTACAGACTGCTGGCGTTAGGCCACCAGCAAGAGATGACATAGTACACTTCATTGCCTGTCGTTCACACCGATGTCACCCACTCTGGCCAGGGGCCCTCCCCATGGGCGCCACAGAGCCACAGTGATGGCCACTTGGCAGGATGGCAATTTCTGAGAGTCCCAATGCCCCAGGGTGACGGACATCTACTCGTTGGCAGACGTGGGGAGTTAATGTCACAGGCATCAGCAGAGCAATACTTGTGTAGTCAGGGAGCTAAAATCAACAGTGTACATGGCGGCCTCACCATAACGGACTGTCCACCGTGCTGCATATAAGGTGCGAACAAGTCCTTTGTTATAGTCAGTGCAGAAAACTATACTACACAGTGGATGGAGGAAAATGCACTTAGGAGGGTGACCTAGCCCAATAGCTGGAGAATGAGCGGAAGTGCAGATCCACATAGACTAAGTATACGAGAGGTCTCAGCACATGATCGACATGATGCATCAAGTAAGGCGAATTTCCCCCGTAGGCTCGCTCTTTGGGAAAATTTAGAAGAATGGAGGTCAAACCCGACAGGGGACATCACAAAGGCCGAAACGTGAAAGACTCCTTTTGGTCGCCTCTTACGACAGGCAGGGATACCTCAGGCCTATTCTTATCCCGGACCTGCAGAGGGGAGGGGGGGGGGGGGGAACGGGTTGGCAGTTTCTTTCAGAAAATGCCTGGGAGGGGGGGAGGGGAGGGAGCAGCATCACACAATGCAAGATCACTGTCGTTACTGGTGTCACAGAGCACTTTTTGAAGTTTTTATCAGGATAGAGGCATCCTGTTTTGAAAGAAGTCAAATTAACAATAGCCCTAAAAATGCTTAAGAACGCACAAACTAAGTAAAGTTAATGTCTTTCATCAAAATATCAGAGGATTCAAACTGTAAAAGAGCTTCTTGTCTGTTTGGAAAATTTAGAGAGTTCTTAAAAGACAGACCTACCATGCCTGCCTGAGCATCCCATAACCACAGGGTTGGGTAAGTTAGATGTAATAGGTTACCCACTAGCAGCTTACCCATGGAGAATTCATATGGGAAAAGGAGTTGTTACATGTATTCAGACTGAAGTTCAAAAACATTGAGACAAGTAGATTTAGCTGTGATCAGCACATGTAAGTGTGTTCTCGTGGATCAATATTGAAAAATGGCCCACCTCTAAATGTAACTTTATATATATATGCCTACTGAAAAATTTTTAATTATTTATTAGGAATCTGGATTTATTACTATGCTGTCAGCAGCAAGCAGCTACAACTCTGTGGTGACTTCAATGTCAATTTTCTAAAGGAAAAATTATCTCTAAACGTTATCTGGATCTTACTATTTTATCTCAGTAATTATCTATCTAAAACGGGCGGATGAAGACGGTAGCGCCCTAATCGATGTTTTCTTCGGTGAAGCTTAAGACAAGAAAATAACTGTTTACCCAAAAACAAAGCTCTCTGAGCATAGTGTACACTCAGTTAGAATAAATAACATAGTTCCTTTACGTATAGATGCTCCCCAGTGGAAATCATCTGTTTCACTGAGATTTTCTAATTTCTTTATCTAGCATAGTATCTCACGTGAGCAACAGTAATATCCTCAGCAAATCACAGTCCAGATTTCAAAAGCGTTTCTCTACTGAGAATGCCATTCACTTGTTCACTCACCAGATTTTACAAGCATTAAATAACAAAATAGTGCCGGTTGGTATTTTCCGCGACCTATCTAAAGCATTTAACTGTGTGAGTCAATTTTCTCCTAGATAAACTGAAGATTTATGGGATTGATGATTTAGTCAACCAGTGGATGATGATCATATCTAACAAAAAGAATGCAAGAAGTTGTACTTACCAATTCAATCAAGATAGTCTGGGGACGCAATTCTGACTGGGAAGAAACCATGCATGAGGCTCAATCTTAATTCCACTGCTGTCCTTACGTATGTAAACGATCTTCCTTCAAATATACAACAAGCAATATTTTTTTGTTGATGGCGAATATTATAATCCATTCAAGCATACATACAGAAGAAATAGTAAACAATACTCTGCGAAATATTGACTAGTTTTCTGCGAATGGTCTCACCCTTATTTTAAAAAAGACAACATTCAGTTCGACACCTCTAGTGGTCATAAACCAATGATAAGTGTGGCACACTTAAGAAATGATGATTCTTAGGTGTACATATTGAGGAGAATTTGAACTGGACAAAGCAGATTTTGGAAATCCTAAAAGGACTTAGTTCATCCGCATTTGCACTTAGAATCCTTGCAAATTTTGGGAAGCGAAATAAGCAAGTTTACCTATTTTGCATATCAACATTCAGTGATGTCATGTAGAATGATTTTCTGGGGTAACTCATCTTTAAGGAGTAGCATTCATTATTCAAAAATGTGCTGTAAGAACAGTATGCAGTGCATACCCACGATCATCCTGTAAACATCTATTTAAAGATTTGAGCGTTCTTATTACTGTTTCACAGTATATTTATTCCCTCGTGCAGTTTGTTGTTAATAAGCCACTGCTGTTCGAAAGGAACAATGAATAAAATTACAACACCAGAAAGAAAAATGACGTTCATTACTTCACATTAAAGTTATCTTTAGCGCAGAAAGGGGTACAAATTGCTGCAGAAAAAATTGTTTGGAACTTACCGAGGGATATAAAATGGCTGATACAAAAATAGAATTTTAAAACAAATTAAAAAACGTTCCTCCTTGATAACTTTTTCTGTAGAATAATTTCTATTTCTGTAATGTGTGGAAGGTGGTGTGTAGGAATTACTAACTCAAATCCGGAGATCTAAAAGACTTCTTTATAAAAAGTGTTCAGTATGTAGCCACATTTGAAAACCAAGTTGATATTTATATGTAAAATTACTCGTTCCACATCATTACGATTTGTGGTGCAAAATATCCATGTAACACTAAAGACAGACAGCGGATAGAGAGTACTAGGCGTCTCACCTGTAATCATAATGTTTCTCAATCAGTGAAATAGTGATATTCCCGTTTTTCTTTAAGTTCGCTTTTTTCCATAACCATACCTTTGTTTCATAAAATATTTACTACATTTTAGACTATTGTGTATCCCTGGTATAATAGGATACTTTCTATAACGATTTTCTTTGATTAACGTGTAAGTAATGTTTATTTGACGTTCCTGTTCTACCATACAAAGATTTTTAAGTACAGAAAAATTGTAACTGTTTATGGTATCTGTTTCTTTCCGCATGATTTGGAACATTTTAATTATTCAGTTATGTTAGGGTACCATGGTCAGATCTGACTTCTTAATGATATGTTCCCGAGTGTCCAGCCAATTTGTTCCAGCTTTACGCACAAATTTCTAGCGAACACAAAAGCACAACGGCAGAGCCCCAAGATAACGGCAGGATCGTCGAAATATTGCAAACATGGGAACAACAACTCGGCTGAACGCCCCAAAAACTTGCCATTAATAGTGTCGAGAAAACGTGAGACGCCATGTCTGCTAATACGTGGTCAGCTCATTTAATTTCCGTTTTTCAGTTTATTATAGGACAGAGACTGCAAATAGCCCAACAGGCATTCAACACAGCGAAGAATCTTTTCCGACATTTGCCTGAGATGATGAGTTAAGGTAAGGGGTGCTCAGCATCATGGTCATCAGCGCCCTGAAAGGAAAGTCAGCATGCCAATCTCACGGGTGGGGGTGAAGGCTGTCGCCAGATGCGGAGCAGTTGATAATGGCTGAAGAATAATTTACTAGAACCGTGCAAACTTCGATGATGGTTGGTCATTCGATAGTTCTACTCAGGTCCGCTAGAGCAATGCGTTTTAAGACCATGACGTCGTTCAGTATGAGCGTTATCATGTCAGACTTCATTAACAGAGATTATTTGCTAATAGAGAGCGTCTGGCAGTGTCGCCAAATATGGATTATAACTGCCTTAGTGAGATGTCTCAACAAAGGCTACGAGAGAAACTGTCTTAGTACAGTTTCGAAATGGGATAAACAGAAAAAAAACATGTAATAGCTGTTCGGTCCTTGCCGAATTACATCGGAAACTCCAGCGCTTAAACAGAATTTCGGATAATTCGTACTAGAAACTAAAATTTATTTCCCACCTTACATATTCCATCCTTATTCGTTGTCTAAACCGAATACGTATTTACAGATCAGTGCTGGGCACAACGGAATTTTTGTTTGGGCATTTCACATATTTTTTAACAATAATGTACTGTAATACCTCAACAATGGCCCGATGCTCACGTGCACTTCCATAGTGTGAAGACGCAAGGGCGGGGGAAGAAATGCTTGGTCAGCACAGCATGCGACACGCAACAATCCTGTGTGCTCTGTGTGTGTTCGTCAACAGCGAATGCGTAGTTTCCGTTTGCTTCATCCACTTGGAATATGCCGACGAAACAGAAACGAGCTCTTAACATTTTGACGGTGAAACAAAAGCAGGAAATTCTACATATAGTCGATAGTGGATAAAAGACTACAATACAGTTTGCCGAACACTTTCAGATCCCGAAATCTACTCAACAAAAATAGAGGCATGTCTGGCAAGCTGTTCATTTAGCTGTATTATCAAGGGCATCTGGCCAGGAAAACATGATGAAGTGGAGAATTCGCTGTTTGAACGGTTCCAATACATGCGCTCACGCCTTTAGCTCCCGTAACAAAAGAAAATTAACTCAGGATATTTACACAAAGGAAAACTAATTCAGTCTTTGTTAATCGAAATTGACTATTTTTCAGTCTCTTGAAATTCGGTTAAACGAGGGTCTACTGCAGAGCTAACATTTGGTTTTATTCTATTTGGCGGTGGACGGGTTGTTGGAATTATTAAATTAAAAAGCAATCTCTCAAAAAATGGTTCAAATGGCTCTAAGCACTATAGGAATTAACATCTGAGGTCATCAGTCCTCTAGACTTAGAACTACTTAAATCTAACTGACCTAAGGACATCACACACATCCATGCCCGAGGCAGGATTCGAAAGTGCGACCGCAGCAGCCGCGTGGTTCCGGACTAAAGCGCCTAGAACCGCTCGGCCACCGAGGCCGGCAACAATCTCACAACTAAATGCTAATCACGACAGCGGTGTGATATAGAACGGTACCAGAAAATGATGGCAGAAAATTAAATCCTATTCATGCAAGAAGTTAATACCAAATCAAATATTTTTAGATAAATTTCTAATGTTACAGGCTCGTTCTTTCAGAAGGCATTAAAATAGATACCATTTAACATAACCTTTTATAAAGTATGGAACCGTAAATGCCTATTTTGGAACAATCTCCAGTTCATAAATGAATCCTTAGGAACCTCTAACGAATTCGCCTGAGAGTAATATCCCAGATAAGCTGTAACGCAAGAGGTCTTCTTACTCTGCCTAACTGGTGCTATATACAAATTAGATAGGGCCTACTTACCCTGACAAAGTGGGACTTCTCACAAAGGGACCTTTTTTTTAAGAAGGCGACTTATTACGTCTAATTTGTTTTAATTTTTCACGTTCGATCTATGAACCAGTAGAAAGAAATCCCACAAATGTTATCAGATACAGAGTAATTTCAAATTAACCTCTGGAAGAAGTAAGACCTTGCCACTTAAAGTAAGGAGACTGTCCCATAGTCCCGCCAGTGTCTATCTTATTGAAGACGTATCACAAGATGTGTTTCACAAGAACTGGAAAAGCAACAATCTTCAGAGATTTAGGGAAACCACTTGGAAAAAATGTATACTGTGTATTACCCAATACCCTATGTTTTCATCGAATTTAGAAGATGGAAACGACTAAGTATTTCGTATTTACAGCCAGTTATGTCTACAAATTTGCAATGTGATATTTTTATGGTATCGGATGGTAGTATTTTCTCTTGTTACGTTCATAGGCCAAGTGTGGTGTTAGCGACTATACCACAAATGAACCTTACAGACCATACAGAAATATCATGCGGGGACTATTAAACATTTGTATATTGTGAAATGCCAAACCTGTTATTTTAGGTATTTTTCTAGACTATTAAAGCGTTTGTGTACAGTATCTCTCACTTAACACACTACAGCATTTATCACTCTTTCCGTGGTCAATCAAACCGCGACTCAACTGGTTATCAATCCGTTCGACTTCTCAATATGTGGATGTCAAACATTTGCTGTATTTAAGTGTAGCCCATACAATTATAGTATAAAAAATTACACAAGATTTAGTTTCCCATTACAATAACGAATCTGATATCTGCTTGGAAGTACTGTGCCTGTACAAATCTGCCAAGTTAGATATTCCGATGACTGCTACTGTCCATATATTCTGCCACCACAGCCTTTATTTTGTGCGCATTTGTCGGCTTCGCCAATTCTCAAGTGAAGTGTTACCTTCAAACTACTTAGGCCTCGGGTTATGCTGCCTATCAGTCTCACCAGAATACGATTTCTGGAAGCTGGGGTGGGAGTTGAGGCATATCACACTTGAGCCCAAGATTTCAGTGAAATCCAACCTGTTGACTTAATGTGTATAGTGTTCCAAGTAACCTTCACACTCTTAACATATCGTGTGTCTGTATGATTCATATTCAAACTTTTACCTAACAAGATAATGAAGCGACGATTTTTTGTTAAACCTAATGGTTCTGTGATTGACAGCAACCGCTGCATACTAAAAGAAACATTTTTTAAGTCAATACTCTCCTAAAACAGGTGACGGTTGAAGTTTCACAGCAAACCCCCTTACATGTTTCGTACTTAATGTATGATCCTTGCAAGTAAGTAAAGCTCTTATGAACCCGAAGGTGGTATGCTGTTTTATTCCTTCGACCTTCGAACGTAGTAGTCCAGCCAGTTGCAGAAGGACTTACTGTTTTGTGGATTCCGAACCGTTGTGTAGCTCGAGATTTTTCACATTAACACTATAACGAGTGAAAAATTAAAGTAATATGAGAATCTTAGGCTGACCGGGAATCGGAATCATGATTTTTTCATCTTTAGTTTGACACTTTACCACTGACACGCACAAAATGCACCAAAAACATTTTTCTATGATTAAAAATTTTTCAGAAACCCCCTTCGAATTTTTTAAAAAATTGTCCGCTAAGAGTGTAGACATAAATCTGTTACATTTATTTCGCTTTCACATTCGTTGGCTTTGGCAAATCACAGCCAAATATTCCCTTCCAAGCAACGATAAATATCAACTTCACGACAACCAATATTTCAGGGAAGGCGAAGATACATTGCCACATCCGACAAACGCACGAAAATAAAGCCGAAGGCTGCCAGTAGTGCACAGTTACACTCCTGTTACGATTTGTTAACATGGCACTTTAGACTGAACTCGGCTGTGCCAGTAACTGGCAATTTGACGTAACAATTCAGACAGTCTTATTTGTTTATTCATTATCTGAAGAGAGAACTACTGCCGTTTACTCAACGGAATACAACAGTCTCGACAAAAAACTACATGATTTCATTCACGTTCTTTTAACACCAAAAATCTTGTAACGCGGAAACAGTCTACTTTTAGGGCTAACAAGTATACTTGCTTTCTGTAGTCACGACTTAGTCCAGATTTATTAGCTTTTTTGTTTGATAAAGCTATTGCTAACTGCTATTTTACCGTTGCTTTTTACTGTTTGTCTACGGGTACTGCGACTGTCGCAGACTTTAGTATTTAAATTTGGTGATGGATTGACGAAGACAATCTGTTGTTTGTCATAATCAGTGACTTCTCTCAAAACCGTTCTTTCATATCAGCTCTGAATGGCAGAGAAACCGGGAGTAAAAATAGCTATTTTGTTCAAAATAGTATTTTGTAGGCGGCTCAGAAACGCATATCGAAAATTACTCTGTGTAAAGTGTTTGGGATTGCTAGCTACAATGTCGATGACAAACAACTGAGACCAAATTAAGGCAATGTTTGAACGCAGTATGTTCGAGGCGGAGAGAAAAAATAGCTAAACTCTAAAGTGCATTACTCATATGGTTCAGAACAATGTACGTCTCAAGATCTTTATACGAGGGTTGGAACTTTAATAGTGGCAACTATTTATTCACAACCGATACAAAAGAGTTACATGTTTGTACCTGTTACTGTCATTTAAAGTAGTCACCAGTGTTGTGTAGAACCCGTTTCCAGGGATGTGGAAGGCGTAATATACCATTAGCAGAGCCTGTTTTGTTGATGGTGCAAATGGAACGGTCTACTGCCTGTTGAATCTCTGGAACAGTTCTGAGGCGAATGCCACCGCCAATGTACAGTATTACTGTTCGTTTTTAGAGCATCACCTGCGACCAGCTTTGCGAAAGAAGCGGCGACACTTTCTGGGCAACCCACCCATCATTTTGCACGACAATGCGCTGGCGCGTACAGCGCAAGCTGTGGCTACTCTGTTCGGTCGATGGGACTGGGAAGTACACATCCACCATACTCGCCGGACTTAAGTCCTTGTGACTCATTTGATTCCGAAGATGAAGGAACCATTTCGTGGTATTCGCTTCAGAACTGTTCGAGATTCGAAAGGCAGTAGACCGCTCCATTCGAACCATCAACAAAACAGGTTCTGCTAACTGTATACTACGCCTTCCACATCGCTGACAACGGGTTCTACACAACGCTGGTGACTACTTTGAAGGACAGTAACAGGTGCAAACCATTTAACTTTTGTATCGGTTGTGAATAAATAGTTTGCACTATTTAAGTTCCAAACCTCGTACATAAATGCTGGAGAAATACGGCCATATATGCGGACAGCAGAGTTTTTCGGAGATCTGCGGACATCACCTCCTGTAGGTAGTTTCGCCACCGATCCCTTGGGCTGCGGGAATACCCTTTAAAACGTAATCAGTGTTCCAGGCAGTTATTTATCAACATCCCAAAGAGCGAAATACAATTTCGCCTAGACTTACGTTAGCTATAAATTTTGTATGGAAATACACCCAAAAAATTCGGTCTGAGGAACACTGTCTTTTTCTATGTAAAGTATGAAAGTATGCATACTTCAGACATCTTTTGAGGCCGAGCAACGCTTTCTTCTTGCTTATAGGGTATCAATCTGTTCAGGGGTAAAATTTCTAACAAAACTAAGTACTGGTAGGACGCAATTCCAATGGATTTACAAAAAGTACCCATACTTGTCACCGAAAAATGTTTACAATTTCCGGTTGAGTACACGCCAAGGAAAAATGCCTTTGTTGTCTCCGTTATGCTTACAGATTGACTTCTCAGTTTGGATGGGCGAATTTTACCATAAAATTGTAAAGCCGTAACAACTGATATAGTACGGCACATCCTGGTATTAAAAACTAACAACTCTAATGTTTCTACCTCCGAACTCCCTGATTAAAGTTCACTTAAAATACTTCCGAGAAAACAAGAAGTCTCACGCCGAAGTAAAAAATCACTTAAATGCTGTTTGTAAACGGAAGTGAAATCATACGTATTGAAATGTTACGGCTCCTAACTGCAGCAATTAGGTACACTCATCGCAAGGAAAGGAAACCGTACGAAATACAGTGAAGTGCAGCAAAGGAACACTGCAAACAACAATGGCTACCTCACAGTATGTCAGCTAGCTAACGTTGGCCGCAGGAAAAAAGAACTACTATCGGCTAAAACCATTCGACTTTTACAGATTCATGCCTGAAGAGCGATCTGCCAACACACTGTATGGTGTCAGCGGCTCTTCCGCTGCATGCTGACAGCTCGTTTCAGTTCGTCGTAGTAATTCTGATGATCGTATTCAGTAGCCGAAGAGTATCGCTAAATACAGTTACTTGTTTCGGCGAACATTACGAATCTATTACGGAAATACGGAAGCGTCCGATCCCACCCGTCTGCTTTGACCCATGACGTCACAAATATGGCGGAAAAAAACACACACTTTCCACAAGAAGCCTAATGACACTAACGGGACAAGCGCGGGAAATGGGGTGTTTTGGGTGGGGGGAAAACTAAATATAAACAAATTTAGACGCTTTGCGTAGCTACAACGTGTAAGTGAAGACAGCCATGCATGAATACCCACCCACCTCCCCAGGGGTCGTAACCCCTACAACCGATAGAAGATAAAGATGCTTCAGTAGCTGATTAGTGTTTTCTGCCTTTTTTTAAAAAAAATCTCACGGGATCGAACGAACAGATCAGAAAGATAAATATAATAAACTAAAACAGAAATTCGAGGAAACATAATTAAAATAAGTAATAAGTGTTTTTAAATTTTAAAAAATCTCACGAGATAGAACGAACAGACCAGAAAACTAAATAAAATAAGATAAAACAGAACTGGAGACAGCCACACTCAAACCAAACTCCGCGCCGTCTTGACGTCACACACAACACCCTTACGTCACGGGTCAAAGCCGACGCGTGGGATCGGACGCTTCTGTCGACCCTGCTCTTTTTACGAAAATAGCGTGTCTTATTTCTAATAACGTATCGCACACAAATCCAGCTTTCATTGCAAATAGTTCTTAGTTACTGACGTCTTTTGCAAGATTGTTAAAAACGAACATTAGAAGTTAATTTTTTCATGCTTATGTATACAAGCCTTCATTGAACATGCACCTTAGTTTTAAATTTTGACAGGGTTGCAAATCGAACCGCGGTACACAACTGGTAGGCGAGACGACTGTCACACAACCTGTCGGAAAAAAATTGAGCGTGCTTTAGCATATTAAGAACTGTCTTACAACTTCGAAGTCAATTTTCTCGAATTTGAGTTGCATCCAATTATTTAGAGGGATTAGTATTTGAATTCTGAGCTTCACATACCATAAATACAAAAATTTCAAAAGTCTCATTGCCGTGTGATCCTCTTGTCAGTCGTTGCGTTCACTTATTCACCACGCCAACAGCACTCAACCGAATCGCCGCCGACACTAAGTGTATTTTCACAGAACTCAATGTTTTAGATCGTGTGACAAAAAAAAAAAAGAAACTTCAATATTTAAAGGAATTTCTCTAAAACAGTTGCCATCTACGGAGGAGGAAATTCTTGTGACATGTGAAATACCAAATTAATTGGCACCTCAAGAATCTGGATACTAAAATTGAGCCGTTATTTAGTGACTAGTTTGTGACGGTTTCCATGTTATTAGACTATCTTACATCATCACATGATTTTGTTGCAGTCGATAAGGGTGCATGTATAGGAGACAGAGCTCAAAAGTTCGCATTGATGTAGATGATGAATTTGAAAAAAGTGTTCCATGTACTTAACCTACCACATCAGAAATGCTTACAGAAGCCAGGAGAAATAAATGTACAGGATATCACGGTATCTTGCGCAAATAAGTAGCCGACCTAGCCAACACCAAGCACTCCTACTCATTTCAAACATAAGATCAAGAAAGCTGCTTAGCGTGTGAACGTGTATCACAGCCCAAGGGCTGGCCTTTTACTTTACGCCCACTTGGTTGCAGAAATCTGCTGGAGATTGCCCGGCTGTTTAACGCGTTTAACCTTCGTATACTTTTTTGAAATTAAATTTTTTATAGGAAGATCAACCTATAAAAAAAATACTCCGTATGATATTTTAAGAAGACATTACGTAACGTAATCCTGATTAATTTATTCAATATATTGTTTCCTTTACAATGCTGGGCATATTTGGTCATCTCACTTTAACTCAATGTTTATGTTACGCATGTACAGTTAATCATTGCCCGTTGTATGGTCGATGTTGCCCGAAGCCGAAACGAAGATATGTAACAAACGCATCTCAAAGTTACAGGCAACTATTTCGAGACGCATTCGAAAGTGACAGTGAATAAAATGATAGACGGTAGTAAATAATTAGTCACTGAAAGACTTAAAAACACATTTCCTTCAAAAAATTTTCTGTGCAATCTTTCAAGGTTCTATATGTACAATACTAGAAAAACTGAAAATCTAATTCCTATATTGTAATAAAATATAACGTGAGCGAAAACGCTTTTCGTAGGTATTGTTTAACGAAAGTCATTTATAAAGAAAACATTTTTCGGTCCACTCAGATTTGTGTTAAAAATTTTCACTGTATATCGTTGCAATATTTTTGACTGATTAAGAGATGTGTCAATATTAGTAGAGGGTGTATAGCTTTCTGAACGAAGAGCAAACATCGACACGGAATTTGGCTTACGAACACAGTCCATCGTCGTGGCTGCAATGTAGTGGGACCAGCCCGCAGCAACTGCTTGTACACAGCGCCTCCACCTCCGACAGCAAACGGCTGACTGCGCGGTTGTAGCGGAGACTTCATTCAAAGATATCCCTAGCGTTCAAAGCTTACCTTGCACACTCATGCTTGTGTGAGTAGAAATGGCAAGTTTAAGGAAACAGCCCCACGCTTTTGACTTCTGAAAAATACGTGACAACTTTCGTTATAAGATTACCAAACCAAACAGTCAGTTGATAGTTCTATGGTATTTTAACGCTCCTGCTTTTCAGTTCTCAGTCGCTGAAACCGCAATAGGGACCCTCACACTCAATATTCATATGAGCAATAACGGTGAGGTAAGGACACGAATACATGAGTTAACTGGAACCAAGAGCAGCGCTTAAATCACCACGCTTACGCGATACACATCTTCTGAAAGGTGAAAACCTAATTTCGGAAACTGTTTTTCCCCGTCTTGTCTAGATGTTAAAGTGTGAAGCGGATTTTCTAACCCTGTTAAGTACTGCGTCTGGATAACAGCTGTTTCACTTTTTGATTTTGTCACCACAATCGCTATTTCTCTTCAGTTAAGTATTAGAGGTAAACAGTCTCATGCTCAGTCTAATATTTCTGCTTCACTTTCACTGCCGAATAAGTCACTCCGTCCGTATTAGTCTAATATTTCGAAAACATGGTTAGCCTGGCAACTCAAACACATCTCAAAATCGGTTGTGTGTTCACTTGGGACAAAAAATCGATTGCGGAAGCCGAAAACTGGCAGCTAGAAACAAATTTCCAGAATCGATTTTGGAGTGTGTAAAAGACCAACCAGAAACTGTATTGTGAAATCGTTCTAGGAAATCGGTTTTGGGAGCCCCATGTAAACATAGTAAATATATCTCGCTTCGACCACTACGATGTTGCTGAAGTATCACACATTGTAAAGATTTGTTTTAATTTGGTATGCCTGTATTACATACTTCATTATTTCCCTTCCCCACAATGTCATGCGACCTGCCTAGTAACTTTCTCGCATAATTAATCACGACAAAAAATGGCTCTGAGCACTATGGGACATATCTTCTGAGGTCATCAGTCCCCTAGAACTTAGAACTACTTAAACTTAACTAACCTAAGGACATCACACACATCCATGCCCGTGGCAGGATTCGAACCTACGATCGTAGCGGTCGCTTGGTTCCAGACTGTAGCGCTTAGAACCGCTCGGCCACCTCGGCCGGCTAATCACAACAGTACGGCTTTCGATTATGATAATGAGCTTCCTGCCCTAAAGTTCTATTGGGGTGATAAAAGATTTATAGCACAGCCAGAGATCTTGGTTCATTGCTGGAGACGTTCGCTCCATATTCATAACGGTATGTGACCTTAATGGTTCAACGATTTCAGATTTCCGAGTTAAGTCACTGGGGACATTCGAGAGAGCGGCAGAGCAAATCCCCATTCAGACTCTGGAGGAGGAGGGGGAGGAGGAGGAGGAGGAGGAGGAGGAGATCATTGTTTAGGGTCTCGTTGACTACGAGGTCATTAGAGACGGAGCACAAGTTCGGATTAGGGAAGGAAAGGGAAGGAAATCGGCCGTGCCCTTTCGAAGAAACCATCCCGGAATTTGCCTGAAACGATTTAGGGAAATCACGGAAAACCTAGATCATGATGGCAGGACGCGGGTTTGAACCGTCGTTCTCCCGAATGCGAGTCCAGTATACTAACCACTCGCTCGGTTAGACACTGGATTTAGGTTATCTGTTATTTCGCTTACAGTAAATGCTGGGATTCTTACTGTGAAAGAGCATGTGCAATTTTCTTCCCGAATCTCGGCCTGTACTCCATCTGATGACCTCGTAGTTGACTTAACGTACAACCCTTAATCTTCCCTCTCAATTTTGGACAGAATACTTCGTTTCTAGTATTCGTTCCATATTTGAGGAGCATAGTATCAAACATGGACGAAAGCTACAAACCAGATTTTACAGGAGATCTATTTGCACAGATTTCACATTTGGAATTAAACGTGGGTTTAGATATTTTTAACTGATGACCGTACGACTATAACGCAAATAACTTTTTCATCACTTAATTGCAGCGTTTTAGAACAAACTTACTTAATCAGTATGTCCGCTTTTGCAGCACAGATAAATTATGTCCAGTTCTGAAACTAAAGTTACTTCCTATGACGCATTTTTTCTACAAATAACTGAATTTAACACAGAATAATAATAAAAACTTCATATTCCGAATTTTTATGATAAAATTAACATTTCACACAATTTCTACTTTAACAACGGCTTGATCTTCAATTTCAGAATGCAAGGATTCACACTCAACATTAGTAGGAACATATTTCCATAAAAAATCTTTGTATACCATTTCGGAGACTGTTCCTCCAATTAGACCCTTAGTACTTGCACAGAATCTTTTCAGCGTTATCTATTTTGTGTTTCTTCATTTTAACCCCTATGGATATTTCCATGGGATTCACGTCTTCTGTAATGACTCACTTTTTTCGACTGGGTGTTCTATACTAGTGTCAATATTGTAAGCCGTTTTTCCTGAGACAAAGGCATTGCCTTTACTACTGCGCCTAAGTACTATCTTTTTACATTGGTTTATTGAGAAATATAACTGGGCTGCAGATTTTTTATACTTTGAGGCACCCAGTCATTCCCGATCACTTTAACAGTACCATATTTCGAAAAAAAACAGTCTTTACTTAAGCATGGAGGTGCACGGCAGTTGACCAATTTTGCACACACTGGGAAAACACTGACATTCTTAATTTGTCCACCACAGCTGTCCGCTATCCATCGAACAGAAGCTACATCAAGTATCCTGGTATTCAGTTCGTTACACACGATTGAAATTACCTCATTTGGTGACCGTTTCGTTTTAGGTCCAAGTGTAAGTTGGGGCAGTTTCAGGTTTGAGATTATCTGTTGACAGTTCCAAATCAATTGTTAAGTTATAGCAGTAGAATTGTCGTTAACAGGAAGCAGATTGGTCACTGTTTTGGATGCACTAAATTTTTTAACAGTCAGAACATAGCAAAATACGATCCTTTTTGTTTCAAATGTTAAAAAAATACTGCTTGTGTTTGGTGTAGAGTTTTTCTTAATTGTAAGTTTGTTTACTAAACTTCATTGTTTATCACTTTACACTTTCATTGATTTTCCAAACAAGTACTACATTTATCAGTACCAGCAGAAGCAAAACTATCACAGAAATGAATACCGAAAATGTTTGTAAATACTATTATTTTACTTTTCGATCTTCCGGGATGCTACTGTTCAAGATGAACCACAGTTTAACAGTTCTTAGTTCAGATACAAGACATTTCCTTTCGACTTTTCCTCTCTGGCAGTGTGATTCAAGTGCTTCTAAGCTTCTAAGGAAATTTAATACTGACTCCTTATCATTGAATAAATCAATCGTCGTACTTAAAAAATTCTGGGGATCTTGCTGCTTGCGCCTTTTATGACTGTCTGAACGACAACATTTCAAAATGAAAACATCTTTCCTCATTTTGTCTGGCACAGAATAAAATGCAGAAGGAAAATCTTTTCTGTCTTTTGTTGGCAGCAGTCTAGATTGCAGAACTCTTTGTTGGCAATGTGGATATTGAGGCAAAACCTTTGCCGAGTATCTACTTAAAATACAGGCAATGCAGTATTGTGTACCTACAAGCAGAAAAATACTTTGTGCTAAAAAATCTTATAGTTTCGGTAAGGCCTGATTCATTGTTCATATGAAGATTCCTACTCTTACTGAAGCTCTTTCCACTATAAATTCTCTGTGAATATTTGTCAATAACATAATAAATTGCATAAAATAAACTGATTTTTATTAACCATTAACAGATTATAAAGTCCCACCGTAACTCTACATTAACATAAAAAGACGGAAGAGTCACTTGCATACCTCTTTTTTTCTGCCGGTCGATTCCATGGTTGACGCTAGCTCACGTGTTTTCTACTTCTGCCAGGTGGAGTTTAGTAGGTTTCATGTTTCGTGTAAACTTCATTTTGTTATTAAAATGAGTACAACTAAAGAAACAATCGCACAACTTGGTTCAACGGCTATAGGATTAACACTTTCTCCCCATACTGACATTTATGACTCTGAAGCTTCTTAGTTGGCTGTGAAGTCTACGTCCGCGACTGAAAGGGATATGAGAAATGTCCGCTTATCATACAAAGCTCATATTTCAGCTGCAAAAACTAATGCTTTCTGGTCCTTTCTAGCACACACACTACGTTCGGTATCAAATACTTGATGGACAGTTACACTAGAATTAACTTTTAACAAATTTTCGAGCAAGATGTCATATGTCCGACTTTGATACTAGGCTTCGCATTTAACACTTTTCTTTACAACCAACAAGAATCGCGAGGCACGCTCAAGTATTATACAACGAAGAATTCACAGACAAGTATATTAGTGCGCATTGTGTACATTCGCCGTATATCAACTATGATGTAAGTCTTACTGTTTCCCGGCAAAACAACGCTGAATGCAGGATGTTAAAGTATCTTCTTCCATGTACTATGTAGTGGATTGTGGAGTAGATTTGTGGACGTAGATGCAAATGTTAATTGTGTAAAATATATTCCAGTAATTGTCGTCACGGCGCTTCCCGGATTAGGTCAGTTTCTAACAAGAGACCCCTTGAGTGCGAGATCGCAAGTACAACGTTTAGTGAGACTGATTTGAAAATGTTGTGTTAACAATGATGACAGGAAAAATATCAGCTGCTGATGACTCACCTCGTGCATCAGGAGGGCGACAGAAAAAGTGTGTCCGGGAGGTGCAGAGATCAACCTATGGGATGTATGTATTACACTCCACAAAACTGATGTCGTCGACATTCAAGAAATGTTAAAAGCAAAACTAACTTGCACCATGAACACCGAATGAAAAAACGCCCGCGACAGTGATCACAAAGGTTCGCACCATCAAGATCGAAGGCAAGCTCCTTGTTAGTTACAAACCGTGCAGCATTTACAGCTTAGTATCTACTCAAAGAATGCATATAGAACCGTATTAGTGTAGCGGGATGACGAGAACTAATGGAATGTGATGACATGCAACCGAATGCAAAACAGTTTGTCGTGGAGCTTACTGTGAAACTGGCTGGTCTTCAAGGCGTAGCTGCAGATAGCGCACGATAATATGTTTTATATGCACGGAAAATAACAAACATCGAGAGACTGAATTTGTCAGGTGGTTCGAGATGGTATGCACTGCAATGTCACACACTTTTCAGGAGGGGTAGTTTGCTGTGAACGAGTATTATTTTTATACACAGATCAGGAACAAAACAAAATTAAGTTATTTTGAACAGCTATGGGCCAAAAGCAGTGTTCATGCCGCATTTTTAGTTCTTGGTATTATGTAAATACTCCGTACTGCCTTACAAGATCACGCACATGAGAAAGATGGTTCGAATGGCTCTGAGCACTATGGGACTTAACATCTATGGTCATCAGTCCCCTAGAACTTAGAACCACTTAAACCTACCTAACCTAAGGACATAACACAACACCCAGTCATCACGAGGCAGAGAAAATCCCTGACCCCGCCGGGAATCGAACCCGGGCGCGGGAAGCGAGAACGCTACCGCACGACCACGAGCTGCTGACCATGAGAAAGAGTCGCAGGGGCCAGAGCACCTCCAACTTCTCAAACACAATAAAAAAATTTCCAGCCAATTTACTAACGATACTAACAGTCAGCATAATTGTATACTAAAGTGTTAAGGCATTGATGTTAGTTGATCTTGATACAACTGTCTTGGTATCTCTAATTTCCAGGGTTCCTTTCATATGCATTTCCTCTTCAAGTCCCGATTTGTTGGAGTTGAAAACAAATTCCTTACTGAACGATGGAATAAGTTTGTATGTCACCTACAAATTTTCGGACCGATTCCGCAGTTTTCTAGGCATCGTCAAGTTGACGCTTTCTTTGAAATGTCGTTACCTTACGTCTTCCAATTCCGTTGCATTGTTTGAAGTTATGCAACTATCCATTGCTTCCCTTGAAACCACTTACATATGTTGCGCGCAATTTGATGTGCATAACGTAGTAGTTCACAATCGTGCACATCCTGTAAATTGTATGGAACATCCCTGAAACGTGCAAATACCAGTTCTTGTAACTAGTACGCTTGTCGTCCCTGGAATATCTTAGTTTTTCCTTATACACTACAAGGTCATACTGCTGCGGACTTTTTTTTACGACGATTGTCCTGGAGGCGGGATTTGTGGCACCCTGTCCGACAAGGATAATGATGATGATTAACTACATGGCTAGACACCTGTTTTAATATCACTTTCATTTCAGCACGTATCGCCACCATTGTACTCACGTATAGTGCATCGTCCACCCAGTCGGGTGTATATGACAACACGCATTCCACTGACTCATCTTGTAGAAGCGCTAATACTTCATCTGCATCTCCTTTTCTCACTCTACGAAATTCCTTGAATTTCTTTCTGATGAAATGTCAACTTCGGCAACTGTTGTAGATATAATGCAATGTTCGTTTTGTTTATCGTTGTCATTGAATTGTATCAACACCCATAGCACTGCAGCACTGTTGTGAGTTACTTATCGACTGAGCAGTTCAAGTACGCTTCGCAGCCTCATGCTGTGCTCACCGTTGGTTATATCTACTCCCTCCCCCCCGTTGCCATTAGAAGCCAATATTGTGGTTGCATGATAGTAAATACGTCGGGAGTCAGATGCCGTAAACATCATTGGCCTTTTGCTACCTTGCACTCAAGGAGTTCTTGTAAAAGTAAAGAGATGGCAACATGTTAACAATTGTCAGATCGACAAAGCTATCTAGCTTGCGTGTATGTAAGAACCCAAATATTTCCACAGTCACGGAGCAGTATCTCTATTTTATATGGTTTTCTCCTCAAGGAAAGTTATTACAGACCATTTACTTCAGATTCCCCACACTCAACCAAACACGCATCTCAAATGGTTCTAAGCACTGTGGGACTTAACATCTGAGGTCATCAGTCCCCTAGACTTAGAACTACTTAAACCTGAATAACCTAAGGACATCACACACATCCATGCCCGAGGCAGGATTCGAATTGCGATCGTAGCAGCAGCGCGGTTCCGGACTGAAGCGCCTAGAACCGCTCGGCCACAACGGCCTGTCACGCATCCATGACGGAACTGTTATGTTAGATTTATCGCCAGCAACTATTCTTGAACCAGTTCCATTTTCAGTTTTATGAAAACAAGAACAAATATTAAAAGAAAGAGGAAAACCTTTTATCGATTATGATTGTGGAACACAGCGATTGTTATAAACAAAAAACAAACGTTTTCAGGAATTACCGCAATCAGACGCCTTTCATGATGGTAGAATTTTTATTTTCCCATCACTAGTTTGAAATCACTTAGCGACTCACTGTAAAATGGTACAGTTGTAAGTAGTAATTCGTGACATTGTGGGAGGTCTTTGGATGGCCATGACAAGACAGAAAACATTGACACAAGCAGTCACTGAATATGGCGACACTTGTGGAGTGGTTTAGATAAAGTGATGACTGTGGCGCTCAAACGTTGAAAGGCTTTCTGGCATGACTGCAGATAGAGTGCAGCCTTCCGTTTGCCGCAGCACTAGGACCTCATAGTCCTGGCGACATTTTACCATTTTACCCCCGGGAAAGATCCCCGGTACTCAGTGTGCTAGGACTGAGTGGACATGGTGCTGTCCTGGCGGGATTGGAATGAGGAAAAATCCCGCTCCTACCTGTGATCTCCATGGCCGGAGTCTATCACTGCCTCCTAAAACACCACATCCACGACCTAGAGTTGACTACTTCATAAGCACCTAATGTCGACTTGACGGCATTACAGCTTTTTGATGTAGGGTTACTATTCGCGCACAAATAATTGTATAAAACATTGTTCATGTTCGCCAGATATGTCAATTACACGTCACTATGCACATTAACATAGCAGCTGAAAAAGATTTCTACAACGATTTGTGCACCACCAAATAATCCTATGGAATCGACTAAATAAAACTTAGTCAACCTAAAATTTTAGGATGTAAATAACTCTAGATACATCGACACCCAAGGTGCTTGCTTGTGTCAACCATTTTCCGTTTCACTACACCTACACAACTATCCTCACTACGCTACGAACTACTACTAAGGGCTGCGCCATCTGAGAGTTACTAGATGACTTGAAACCGGTAATGGGAAAATAAAAATTCTACCATCATGTAGACTGGCAATGGCAAGGAAAGCGTTTCTGAAGAAGAGAAATTTGTTAACATCGAGTACAGATTTAAGCGTCAGGAAGTCGTTTCTGAAAGTATTTGTATGGAGTGTAGCCATGTATGGAAGTGAAACATGGACGATCAATAGTTTAGACAAGAAGAGAATAGAAGTTTTCGAAATGTGGTGCTACAGAAGAATGCTGAAGATTAGATGGGTAGATCACATAACTAATGAGGAGATATCGAATAGAATTGGGGAGAAGAGGAGTTTGTGGCACAACTTGACCAGAAGAAGGGATCGGTTGGTAGGACATGTTCTGGGGCATCAAGGGATCACCAATTTAGTATTGGAGGGCAGCGTGGAGGGTAAAAATCGTAGAGGGAGACCTAAAGATGAATACACTAAGCAGATTCAGAAGGATGTAAGCTGCAGCAGGTACTGGGAGATGAAGAAGCTTGCACAGGATAGAGTAGCATGGAGAGCTGCATCAAACCAGTCTCAGGACTGAAGACCACAACAACAACAACCATCACGAAAGGCAGTTGATTAGAAATACTGGTATTTCTGAAAACCAATACAAAGAGGAATTTGAAGCGAGCAGAGATCAGTGGTATTGGCGAAAGGTAACAGCGCGGGATTAGCCGAGCGGTCTCAGGCGCTGCAGCCATGGACTGTGCGGCTGGTCCCGGCGGAGGTTCGAGTCCTCCCTCGGGCATGGGAGTGTGTGTTTGTCCTTAGGATAATTTAGGTTAAGTAGTGTGTAAGCTTAGGGACTGATGACCTTAGCAGTTAAGTCCCATAAGATTTCACACACATTTGAACATTTTTGGTAAAAGGTAAGAGAATGTTAAGACTTTTGCAGCAGCCAGTAGCCAGTATTTTAGACTTACGATATTTTTAAATTTTTCAACTGTCCCAAAATCGTATTTGGCTGAAGTCTGTCTCTCAAAATTATATTAAACTGATATATTAATGATGGGAGTAACTTCCGAGCAAATAACTTCTGATACACATGTGCTAGAAACATAGACATTCATTTACATTCTCATTCATCACGAGTATGCCCCGAATCTAATCCGTGTCGCGGATTAAAGGGGAGGGCTGGTGAGACGGTCAGATACATACTTTTTAAACATTTCGAACGCGTTCTCATACTGACTTCGATTTACTCTAGACGAAGACAGATGGAGTGCACAGATACCGCCCCGACAGGAGGCGATCAGGTCACCAAAATTAGCTCAATCTATATAATAATGCTGACCAAACAGAAGATTTCTTTTTTTTGGGGGGGGGGGGGAGGAGTAGAGAGTTGTCTTTCTTTAGAGCCTACAGCCTAATTGGTGCACATTATCTAAGAACTATCGGCCAGTCACGGTTATTAGTATTCCAGTAAACGTGGTCCAGTAATTAAACAAGGAACGCCACACCCCACAGTAACACAGGCATAGTTACTAATTGAGGTAGTTCTGCATCGCCCTTGCACTGTAAATTTCCATTAGACAAAGGATCAGTAATTCGAAATGATTCGGTGTTTCTGTTGCCATAAATCGACTACTCGTGTAGATTCTAGGGCTCTGTGATTTCATAACATGACTACCTTGTATAGGTGAGATCCAGGGTTCGAATCTTGCCGATCATGAGGGATTTGAAGCGCGCCGTTACTATGCGCTTACTCGTTGAATTCGAACACATGCTTACTGATTTTGAATGAAATGAAGTATGACATTTAAACAGAACAAGTTTGACAGAGGAAATATGACACTTGGGATGAAGGTAAATCACAGTAAGACCAAAATAAGGTAAATCAATATGTCGACAACAAGGAAAAGAGCAATGCAGTTATGGAAACAGTTGAATCTGTATACTTAAGACAAATGAAAAAAAGGAGATGGGCAAATCAACAAGAGAGAAAATTTCGTCGGCGTTCATTTGGGAAACAATGAATTCTTATACCATTGTAGAGTGCTAGTACTATTTTATACCATTTTACGGAAGTGAAACAAATTTCAGATGCGCAAACGATGCAAAAATTGAGGTTTGTCAAACGAGTAATGAAAAGATGCATGTTGTACATAATAGTAAAAGAGAAATACAAATAAATATTATGGTCTAAGACAAAACTGTCATTTTATATGAAACCGAAGTCGCCGGCAGATTCTTCCCGATGAAATCAAATTTAACGTCCTAGAACATTTTCATGGCTTAATTTCGTTGTCATTTTGGAGCCGATAAATAGAAAACCACAACCTCTACCGTGGCAACAGTTGCCTTAATGAATTTCCGATAATATACAGAACTAAACCATTCTACCGAACATGTCTTAACTGGCCCGTACCACTGCAACGTGAACATTTTAAACCACTTTCCTGTCTTCAGTAAATATTCGGAACTCACCTTCCAAAATTTGTATCACATGTCATTTTCCTGGTGGATGCAAAGCTGAACTACCTCCAAAAAATACGCCGCATGGCAAATAGAGTGTCATTAATCTTGAAATAATTGACAAAATGGGAATCATCCTCTCACCATGGTTCCTCTCGCTGTCAAACACAGAGGCATAGTGATTGCTCTTCCACACATGCGCCATTTAATGCACACAGATATTCCTATTCACAGCACTACATGAATCAAATTATGCTACCAACAGTATACATATATAGTATTGTGTGTTAAATGGTAGAGAAGTACATTGAGTCCAGGGCTGTAAACATGCATCGTATCAATATTTAATTACGCATTTAATAAGTAATTATTGTGTGTATATGGTGTGAGTTAACATTGCCGGCCGAGGTGGCCAGCGGTTCTAGTAGCTTCAGTCTGGAACCGCGCGACCGCTATGGTCGCAGGTTCGAATCCTGGCTCGGGCATGAATGTGTGTGATGTCCTTAGGTTAGTTAGGTTTAAGTAGTTCTAAGTTCTAGGGGACTGATGACCACAGCTGTTAAGTCCCATAGTGCTCAGAGCCATTTTTGCTTTGGAACGATTTATGGAAACAACAGACAAGTAGATTCTGACCGGAAATTAAATTCAAACTGTCTCGGTTAAGAATAAGCGCGACAGAAATAATTCTACAGAGAACAGAGACCTTATGCCGTAAGAAACGCCTGCATTTTGGGCTCAAAAATCTCAGTTACCTTTCTGAGAATCATTCATTCATGTATAAAACAGTGGAAAATGGGTGTTGTAGAATACTTCAATATTAACTGAACATCCGTAACCGAACAATTCCTGGGTCCTACGGGAGTGCTAGTAGATCAAATACAGAATTTATATCGTAGTTAGTTCTTCTCTAACCAAAATTGTACACAATAAATGGAAGAGAACACCCGCCAAACAGTCACCTGTTAGCAGCAGACTTTTAATACAGTAAAAAAGGAAGAACCTTTCCCATCCTAAGAAGTTTTGGCCTTACGTAAAGTAAGCAAGCGGAGCAAAGTAACCTGTTCTATCGCTCGGAGAACATAACGCTTCCGAAACGGAAAATGACAGAGAGAATGTCGAAATATTGCGTTCATTATTACGAAACTCTTCCACTGCGGAGGATTTTTATACGGGTTTATACGGTTCCGCCAAAATGTCACATATTGAGATAAGTGATCGAGGAACAGAAAGTCAACTAAAATCGCTCAATAGGGAAAAGGCATCTGAACCAAATGAAGCACCTGTGTGATTCTACATAGATTGTGGTAAAGAGCTTGTTTCCCCTATGGCAGTAGTTTCTATACGTCGCAGGTCGCTGAAACAACAAAGGATACCAAATTATTGAAAAGAGCACAGGTCATTCCAGTTTTCGAGAAGAATCGTCGAGTTGATGCACGTAACTGTAAACCTCTATCGCTTACGTCAATCTGTTGTAGAATTATGGGACATTTTCTGTTCTCAGACACCACGACGTTTCTAGAGAACGAAACTCTCCTCTATAACAACTAACATGGACTCCGTAAACAGAGGCCTTACGAAACACAGCTCACTGTCCTTGTCCATGAAATCCAGAGGCCGTAGACAAAGGTGCCCAGGTCGATGCCTTGTTCCTTGACTTCGATAAGTTCCGCACCGTCGTTCAGTGAACAGAATACAAGCTTACCTGGTATCGGAATAATTTGTGACTGGACCTGAACTTTTTAAGATGTAGAACTCAAGTCTTTATTCTTGATGGTACGGAATCGACAAATGTACAAGTAATTTCTGGACCCTTCTTCGGGAGACTTACAGGGTCATTATTCTCTGCAACATCTACAAATAATCCAGTGAATAACGTCGGAAGGGCAACGAAGCTTTTTGCTGATGATACTGTTCTCTGACAACGCCACATGACCGTAGCGAAATGCAGGAAGACCTGAGGAGGGGCGATGTTTGGTGCAGGGACTGGTATTTGACCCTGAACATAAATGAATGTAACATATTGCACGTAAATAAGCGAAGAGATCCACCAGAATTCGATTACACTGTTGATGATAATTCACTGGCAACAGTAATAACCGTAAAATATCCATAAGCAACCTCTCAGAGCGATCTCAAGTTGAACGATCAAGTAAAACTAATTGCAGAAAAATGCAAATACTAAGCTAAGATTCATTGGACGAATACTGAAGAAATAGGATCATCAAAAAAAGAAGTGACATTAAAGCTTGTTCGACAGATTCTTGAGTGTTGTGTATCAAGTACAATTAATAGAAGAGATAGAGAAGATACAATGAAGAGTGGCACATTTCGTGACAGGACTGTTTAGTCGGCGAGAGTGTGTTACGGGAACGTTCTACGAACTCCATTGGCTTTCGCAACAAGAGAGGCGTTGCTTATCTCGGAATGGGCTGCCATTGAAATTCCGAGAGCGTTCGCTCGAAGAAGAGTAGGATAACATATTGCTCCCTGTCACGTATTTCTCGTGAAATGACAACCATAAAATCAAGGAAATTCGAGCTCATAAGGAAGTTTACAGACAGTCGTCCTTCCAGAGCACCAGTCGCGAATGGAACTGATGTGGGGGTGGATGACAATGGTTGCAGAGGTAACCTCACCACACACACCGTAAGGTGGTTTGCAAAGTATACATTTAGATGTAAAAGTCGAATAGCTTACCGAGATCAAAATATGTATATGATTGTAGATGTACAATGTGTCCAGAAGTCCCTCGCACGGTGACTTCTGGGAGCGGAATAAGCGTGTCCCATCCCACACACTTTTTTTTCCTATTTTGTTCGTTGTTGATCGTTGTGTCTGTTCGTTGCGGACGTCACATGACATCCCGTTAAGTTCGTTTGTTGATCGTTTCACACTCTTTTTTTTTTATTACAGAGGCCAACCAGCTCTCTGACCGAACACGCTGAGCTACCGTGCCGGCTATACATAGACTGCCGAGTAGAGATGAACAGTGCAGAGGGAAATTACACTAACGTCTCTCGTGCTTTTCCGAAAGCAGTTGTGGAAAACCATCTTTTTGTTTCGGAATCGATGGAAAAGTATGCAGTCCCCGTGATCAACCAGCAACAGCCTCTCCACTCATCTTAAAATCTTAGTAAGATCAAACGTGAAAACATGACACACGGGAGCAGACAGTAAACGCACAATCGCGAACAATCTGTCTAATAGCAAAAGTGGCTAATTCAGTGTGCCAGCAACCAGAAAAGAAAGTGAATGTTGTCGGACGTCATCTCGTTTGTGGCCATTTCCTCCACTGCTGGATGGTTCTCCTTAGCTTTGATTAGCTTTAGCGAAAAGGTGTGGGATTTCGACATCGTTGTCCTAGGCAAAACCTCATCATGCTGCTTCCATTTCTTTTCCCGATCGTTTGAATTGCTGTCTCAAACTTGAACAGCATCGCTGATAGCTACACGTGACGCTGGAATACTTGAAACAAATACTTTGTTATCTTTCAGAAATGAAAAAAAAGCACTGCACCGTCAAAGAATCGAACAACCTGGTTCAACATTTCGTCTTGATACCAATTCGGCTCATTTTCACTGCTTTTTCTTTGAAAGAGCATCTCAGTTGTCTCCATTAAATCCAATCTGGGAACTGTGCGACAGTGTCTCGTAATGACAATGTATATCCAGCGAAGTTTAAGTGTTCATTTCGATAGCTGAAGCGGCATATAAAAGAAAAAAATATCTTGTTTCAATGGGCTATGGGAGAGCACTTTAGCAGCTAATGTTCTGACATTTAAAATTACAGCCAGTTGTAATAACCTGGAAAGCATTGTCATTACAGAAAATTTCATTCAAATCGAAATTAAGACAGTTAACAGCTAACAGAGAATATTTAAGTCCGATACATCTACTAAGAAACGGATTACTAAGACCACCTATTAAAATTAGACTCTGACATCCTCTGCGCAATGAGTAATTCATTATGTATGTGAAGCATTACACTGCAGGAAAGTAGATGCACAGAAACTGATATGTTTTGAATGGCAGCTTCTAAGAAAGTTGTTAGGCTCCGTACGATATACCGAAAGACACGAGTCAATAATATTAAAACGTGAAGTACTAAATAGATCAGTACTTATACCCCCTTGACGTGAACGAAATGAAACAGTGGACATTAATTAGTGTAGTGTAGGGTACTATAGTGAGAGTCTCAGAAGTAGAATTGATATTGACAGCAGCGCTGCATAACGCATGAAACAAGGGATTCCTCGGACATCACTGGATATCCTGCAGAGAAACCATCTTATGGTGTGTGACGGAGGATACTTCTGGTACTACTATCTCTCCCACATCCCTCCTACTCTCTCCTGGTCCAATCGCGATTGGCGTATTTGACGATTGATTGTCGGTAAACCTCTGTATTAACTCATTTTTTTAATGATTTTATCGACGTGGTCATCCCGCGAGAAGTATGGGGGAGGAAGTAATATACTGCCCGACTCTCCTCGAAAAGTATTTGCCCGGAACTTCAGCAGTAAATATTTTCGTGATGCTCAAATCCTCTCTTGTAGCGTCTGAAACTGCTGTTTAATGACATCTCGTGCAGACTAAACGACCCCGTGACTAAACGCGTCGCACTTCGTTGGATGTTTTCTATCTCTTCCAATAATCCAAGCTGGTAATGGTCCGAGGCTGGTGAGCAATACCCAAGAATCGGTGAAACAAGTGTTCAGCAAGCCACTTCTCTCTTGAATAAATTTGATTTCCTTAAGATCCTTCGAATGAACCTAAGTGCGGTACCTGTTTTTCTTACAGTTTGTTTTATGTGATCATTCCACACTGTTGTGCTACACAATCAGCTGGGTCTACAAGGATTTGTGATTATTACAGAAGGCACCTCAAAACTGTGGACTAAGTTTTATTCGTTGCCAGTTGTATACATCCACTGCTGATGCTTACTCCAACAAGAAAACGTTCTAATCCATAAGGACAGAACCATTCTATACAATGGCTTGAGGATAAGGATTATGAATTTCAGTGTACGTTATGGCGATATATATGATGATGGAAGGGTTTTGTTCGAATTCAAAATCTGGAGCATTTTGTGCTCATAATAAAATACGCAGATATATTTGTGGTAAATTATACGGACTTTCTAATTAAATAAATAAACCTTTTTTGGAACACACACACACACACACACACACACACACACACACACACGTACAAATGGGCGCGCTTGGGCATGCAGTAAAAGCCTGGACAGTGTCTCCAATTTTAACTATATATGATAACAGGTAAGGAAGAAATATCAGTGTTCAGCGTCCCAGCGAAGACGAAGTTGTTAGAGGCGAAGCCAAAGATCAGAATGGAGTAAACAAATGGACCCTGTACTTTTCAAAGGAATTATTCCGGCGTTTCCCTTATGCTATTTTGGAAAACCACGAAACCTTCAATTCTGGATGGTCGAACGGGGATGTAAATCGTGTTCCTACAAAATGAGAGTCCAGTGGGCTAACAACTGTGCCGCCTCGCTCGCTTCGAGATGTGAAGAGTAAGCATATATCCAACTAGGCGGAAACAACGAGATGAACAAGACCTTGTGTGCCGATGTTGAGACAACACGAATAAAAAGTGACACGGCCGCTAACGAATCCAGCGGATTTTCGAGCAGACTAGTGGGGCACTGCATTTAAGGCGCACAGTATATCAGCGACATTTTTCATTGTGATTTATTGGTGCTGCGGAGAATTATATCTGAACTGTACAGTAAGAGAAAATCATTGGTCGCACAATTGCAAAAGAATGTCTGAATTAGAAACAATCAACAACAATGACAATGATTCAAAACGAAGAGCCTCCCTTAATCTATCTGAACATATAGGTTTTACTTTGCTTAAATGATTTGATACCGCCTTAAGTTGTTACTTTTTTATATTTGTGCTACTGTACAATTTCGGTCTTAGACCATTTTCAAGTATCCGTACAAAAATGAAATGCTGACACATTGTGCCATACTAGTCTCTGCGCATGATCGTTATATTTGAATGGCGCCAAATGCCATTGTGTTGTCATGAAACCACAATTCCTAACACCAGTAATACGGGTACATGTCACAGATTTAAAATTACATGGTTTGCCACGTACCATAGACCTCGACTTACACGTTATGACAGCACAAATGTTAATGGTACTGTGGAAACAGCTACGACAATTGCACTCACAAGAACGATGACAGTGGACCTGAAGGCTTTATAAAATCATTTAAACAATTTATCACAACCACTTATTCAGGTTCAATGAAGATCATATTAGCGTTACCTTGTCTGCGTTTGTTCCCCTTCTAAACAGCACTCACTACATCGACTCGGGAAGAATGACGACTACACGTTTTGCTCCTCAACAACGCTTCTCAACAATAAGGTCGCTGTATAGCTATTATTGCCAGATAGTGAAATTTGCCTGCTCTGTTGCTGGATGGAAACGTTGAAGCATAGTCCGAAAGAGGAGATGTCTCACAAACTCATAACAAATAAAGAAAGAAAAGGGGTTTAAACATTAATGGGGAGAGGTAAGTCAGTTCTCCAACCACTCATGTTCCTGTTTTTGGTCTACAAGAAAAATCCACTCCTTCGACTCCTGACTGTTAATGCACGCTGTTATCATAGTGTCATTTCGCCCAAGCAGCATCATAAAAAAACCTGCTGCTATCGCACAGACGTCTACCGCTAACGTGGTTTACGTGGCAACAGTGCGCGCGGTTCACACAACCGCCGCCTACACAGCTGCTCACGTTCAACGAGGAATTTCTAGCTGCTACTTCGTTTCGGTAGCGTAAGATCCCGGATGTCGCCGAGCAGGCGCTAAAGCAAATATGCTATTTGGCCGAAACCTTACGATTTTTGCAGATTTCTGCCAACTGAGGACTGAAACAAGACTTGCTGAGTTATAGTGCTTCAAATTATTTAACAGAATAGAAAGTGAAAAGAACAGAAAAGTCTCACGTATGTCATACTGTTTCGTCTTTCATTGCCTGTCACGAAACGCCTTAAATAAAAGTTTTATATTTTATCTTGAAAAATGTGCAGCTGATGTCGGAGCAAAATGTATCGGAGATATTGATACGAAGGAGCTAATTAACAAAATAGTTTCTTTCAAATTCCAGGTGAAACAGATGGTGACGTGTATTGACACAGCTTCCGATTTTGGTATTTTGAAGCTATTTTCGAAGTTGGAGTTAGGGGACGCTTAATCCACAAGTTTCCTTTACTAAAGGAAGGAAATTCAAAGTAAAATTATAACAACATACTTTCTGGAAAGGGATATCTCCTCAGCTTTTAATTATAAACACTTTTCTTTATTTATGTTTAGTAATTATACACTAACCGTACTTAATGAGTCAGAAATAAAAGCTTTTTTGTTATACATGCTACTAAACCAATGTACAGTATTTGCCACAAACAGTAAGACAATAAGATGTAGATTTTTGTTTTGCTTTCAGTTTTTTAGAAAGTTTATACAAGTTGTAATTAATCTACTACAGCGGTACGTCTAATTTGTTGTGTGCATTATTTTATATCACTATAGTTCTTTACGTATTTTTTCAATATTGGTTCATTTTTATTAAATCTGCTTACAAGGTTAAAAAATTTGCTAAATCTGTGTTGGAAAATATTGCGCAAACGATGTTCTACTCGAGGGAGTGATTGGGAGGTAGGGGGGGGGGGGGGCAGTTCAGGCAGGGACATAGGATCATCTCGTTTCGGGTCTGTGCGGATCATTCAGTTTGCTGATTATCTATGCAAAGTTAGGCAATGTTTGGGCGATGAGGAATTTGAGGAATACGATACTGCTACTCTTCTGACTGATCGTGTAAAACCATTTTCTGGTTGTGAAGACACATCCGCGAGAGATTAAATAGCGGTGTCTACGAACAAAGGTTTTAGCAGCTAAGTGACTCGGATGTAGTACACAGACCAGAAGCAAACGATACGAAATACAATGAGCTTTAAGTGTAATTTTGTAAATAAGTTTTCAATTTCCGAAAGTATCGCATAAGTAGGGAAGTGGGCATTCTTATGGGACATATAGCCTGTATCGTAAAAACAATAAATAACTCTTTCCCGTACAACTCCAGTGTTTAGTATTTAAATGGACTATAAATACAGATAATTACAACAAGTCACCTCTGAAATAGTTATTTATCCCTATAAATTTGGTATGAGCCTTTTCGGGGTTATCTTCAGATGAAACATACAGAAGTTTGCATTTGACTCAGTACCACACCTACACTTATTATCAAAGGTACAATTACATGGGGTATCAGACGAAGTATGTGACAGGATTGAAGATATATTGGTAGGGAGGTCGCATCGTGTTGTCTTGGATGGAGTACCATCGGCACTTGACTTGAGGGAAGCGTGTAGAGTCCCTTGCTGTTCATGTTGTATATTACTGATCTTGCGGACAATATTAATAGTAACTTCAGACTTTTCGCAGATGATGCAGGTATCTACAGAGTCTGCATGAAGCTGTACAAATATTCAGTCAGACCTTGATAAGATTGCAAAGTGGTGCAGTGGTTGGCAGCTTGCTTTAAATGTTCAAAAATGTAGAGATGTGCCCCTCAAAAAACGAAAAAAACATAATATTCTATGAAAATAATATTTTTTGTGAGTCACAGTTGGAATCTTTAAATTCATACAAACACTTTGGTGTAACGCTTAGTAGGAACATGAAGTAGAACGATCACATAGGCTGTTGTGGGTAAAGCAAGTAGCAGACTTTGGTTTATTGGTAGAATACTAGGGAAATGCAATCATTCTACAAAGGAAGATGCTTACAAATGACTTGTGCGACCCATCCTAGAATACTACCTAAGGGTGTGGATCCCGTACCAAATACACTGCTGGCCACCGTAAATGCAACACCAAGAAAGACAAGAGGTAGCACAACAAAATTTATTTTGTAGATAACATGTTGACCAAGTATCAAATGATTACGTTTACAGACGTCTGTGACATGTGGTTCCTGCCAGAATCAGTAGCCAGAGTAGCCGCCATTGTTGGAGATCACCGCTGCCACACGTCTCGGCATTGAGTCAAAGAGACGTTGGATGTGCTCCTGGGGTACAGCAGCCCAAGCAGCTTCCAAACGTTGCCAAAGATCATCTGGTATGGCAGCTGGGGATGTAATCTGGGTCACTCGTTGAGCAACCATGGACAACATGTTTTCTATCGGCGAAAGATCCGGAGAGGAGCCGGCTAGGGAAGCACTTCAATCTGGTTATTGACGAAGAACCTTTGGACAATGCGTGCCACGTGTGGTCGTGCATTATCCTGTTGAAATATGGCTGTGGCCGAGCCCTGAAGGTAAGGAAGGACAACTGGCTCCAGCACCTCGGATATGTAGCGCCGGCTATTTAAAGTACCGGCAATGCGTACTAGAGGCGTGCGAGAGTAATATCCAATACCGCCCCATACCATAACACCCGGTGCAAGACCAGTGTGGCGGTGCATAATGCAGCTGTCCAGCATCCTCTCTCCACGGTGTCTCCACACTCGAATCCGACCATCGTGATGCTGCAGACAGAAGCGTGCCTCGTCAGTAAAGACAACGTCATTCCATTCTGCCGTCCACATCCGTCTGTCATCACACCATTGGCGACGGAGACGTCTGTGATTCTGCGTCAATGGTAGACGAAGCAATGGACGTCTTGCGGACAGACCACTCTGCTGTAAACGGCGTCGAATGGTACGGGCAGACACTGGATGATGCGTTACAGACGCAATGTGCCGTGCTATGGTTCGGGATGTCACTGAGCGATCCGTCACTGCCATGCGCACAATTTGCCTATCAGCACGTGCAGTGGTGCACCGAGGTGAATGCAATCGACCACGTCGGTCCGTCGTACCCTCCTGCATCCAACGGTCACATATCCGCATTACAGTTGTTTGGTTTCGTCCAACACGACTAGCGATTTCTCTGTATGATAATCGACAATCTCGGTAAGCCACTATCCTTCCTCTGTCGAACTCGGATACTTGATCAAACGATGTTCGCTGTTGTCTACGAGGCATAACTGATCGTCTTGTGAAACAACCACAAGGTAAACACACGTGCCGAACGTACACTCGTCGAAATCGTCAAGCCTTAAATGGCGTTATGAGGTGGCGCCATAGGCGCGCGTGATGTGCGTCTGCGCTGAAATTCTAATCAGTTGCATATCTCATCGCTGCAAACCCATGGTGTAAATTTCACTTGATTCGGATGCTTCCTTCAGGGTGTTGCATTTACGGTGGCCAGCAGTGTATGACCAGCAGGGGATAGTGGTCTTATACAGAGAAGGGCAACACGAATGGTCACAGGTCAATCTGACCCACAGGAGAGTGTCCCTGAGATGTTGAAAGAACTGAACCGGCGACACTTGAAGACAGACGGAAACGGTCCCGAGAAAGTCATGTAACAAAGTTTCAAGAAGCGGCTTTCAATGATGACTCTAGGAATATACTACAACCCCTACAGATCGCTCCCATAGGGATCGTGAGGATAAGATTAGATTAATTACAGCACACACAGAGGCATTTAAACAACCATTTTTCTTGAACTCCATAAGTGAAGGAAACGGGAAAATGTCCTAATAACTGGTACAGTGGGACCTCCCCTTTGCCATGCACTTCACAGTGCTTTGCAAAGTATAGGTGTAAATGTAAATGCAAAATTAACATTTAATGTAAAGTTAGAAACTTATTTTCGTAGCGTGACGCAGGGTATTGGTTAGTGACAATAAGGGCGGTATTGTATGAGTAGTTGACATCCACGTGGCAGCTTCGATTTTAATTACCTGTTGCCCACAGAATTGATTACCTTTCACTACAAACACTGCAAGTCACCATAAGTCCACCAGCATCCAGCATGTACTGCATAACTAATCAAGGCGTAACTTTTCAAAGGGACATGAAATGGAACGAACACTTAAGATCGGTTGTAGGGAAGACGAACAGTCAACTTCGGTTTATTGGGAGGATTTAAACTGTCAAATTGTTGGCACCATTGCACTACGGTCGGACCCGACATTGCATCTGGTCCATATGCTGCCAGAAGTTCATAGGGAATATACAGGGTGAGTCACTAACTATTGTCACCAAGAATAACTCCGAAAGTATGATAGGAGTTGAAAAGTTTGTGGGAGAAAAGTTGCATGGGACAACGGGGGCCATAGTATGACGTTGGTTTTTTGTTGCTAGGTGAGGTCGCGTCAGATATGAAGGTCAACTTTGCTTCTCTAAATGGGGTGCTATAGTTTGGTACTTATTTTCTGATACCGGCTATCGAGACAAATCCAATGATGTGTAACAGTAACGTCCTTCAAGGTCAAAAAGGTGGCTTGAACGTCCATTTACAGAAGGTGTTCGAAGTGACGACCGCTGGTATCAATGCAGTGCTGCAATCTTCTTATCATGGACTGAGTGGCATTCTTTATCACATCGGCACTTATAGAAGCACATGCTCTGACAATTCTCTCTCGCATATCTTCAGGTGTAGTTGGAACGTCTTTATAAACAATGTGTTTTACGAATACCCACAAGAAAAATCCAGAGGGGTCAAGTCTGGCGAACGAGCCGGCCGTGACACATCTCCGTATCCAATCCAACGATTTGGGAATTGTCTCTGCAACTCATTTCCAGCCATCAGCGAAAAATATGCCGGACCCCCATCGTGTTGATACCACATTCTGTTCCTTGTTCTTAAAGGTATTTCTTCCGATAACAGACCTAATGTTTCCTGCACGAATGTGATGTACTTCCTATCATTAAGATTGCTTTTGATGAAATAGGAGCCTATAATTCTCTACTCCAGAATCCCACACCATACATTCACAGACCACGGTTTTTGGTGTGCAACTTGCCGCAGCCAACATGGATTTTCAGTTGCCCAATAATGCATGTAATGCAAATTGACAATTCCATGGTTCGTGTATGTAGCCTCGTCAGTAAATAACATCAAACTAATAAAAGCGTCATCCCTATGAATCTGAAATTGATTCCAACGGCAGAATTCAATGCGCAGTCGCGGATTGGCATAATCATAATACACCACTGACCATTAAAATTGCTACATCAAGAAGAAATGCAGATGATAAACGGGTATTCATTGGACAAATATATTATACTACAACTGACATGTGATTACATTTTCACGCAATTTGGGTGCATAGATCCTGAGAAATCAGTACCCAGAACAACCACCTCTGGCCGTAATAACGGCCTTGATAAGCCTGGGCATTGAGTCAAACAGAGCTTGGATGGCGTCTACAGGTACAGCTGCCCATGCAGCTTCAACACGATACCACAGTTCATCAAGAGTAGTGACTGGCGTATTGTGACGAGCCAGTTGCTCGGCCACCATTGACCAGACATTTTCAATTGGTGAGAGATCTGGAGAAAGTGCTGGCCAGGGCAGCAGTCGAACATTTCCTGTATCCAGAAAGGCCCGTACAGGACCTGCAACATGCGGTCGTGCATTATCCTGCTGAAATGTAGGGTTTCGCAGGAATCGAATGAAGGGTAGAGCCACGGGTCGTAACACATCTGAAATGTAACGTCCACTGTTCAGAGTGCCGTCAATGCGAACAAGAGGTGACCGAGACGTGTAACCAATGGCATCCCATACCATCACGCCGGGTGATACGCCAGTATGGCGATGACGAATACATGCTTCCAATGTGCGTTCACCGCGATGTCGCCAAACACGTATGCGACCATCATGATGCTGTAAACAGAACCTGGATTCATCCGAAAAAATGACGTTTTGCCATTCGTGCATCCAGGTTCGTCGTTGAGTACACCATCGCAGGCGCTCCTGTCTGTGATGCAGCGTCAAGGGTAACCGCAGCCATGGTCTCCGAGCTGATAGTCCATGCTGCTGTGAACGTCGTCGAACTGTTCGTGCAGATGGTTGTTGTCTTGCAAACGTCCCCATCTCTCGACTCAGGGATCGAGACGTGGCTGCAAGATCAGTTACAGTCATGCGGATCAGATGCCTGTCATCTCGACTGCTAGTGATACGAGGCCGTTGGGATCCAGCACGGCGTTCCGTATTACCCTCCTGAACCCACCGATTCCATATTCTGCTAATAGTCAGTGGATCTCGACCAACGCGAGCAGCAATGTCGCGATACGATAAACCGCAATCGCGATAGGCTACAATCCGACCTTTATCAAAGTACGCATTTCACCTCCTTACACGAGGCATCACAACAACGTTTCACCAGGCAACGTCTGTCAACTGCTGTTTGTGTATGAGAAATCGGTTGGAAATTTTCGTCATGTCAGCACGTTGTAGGTGTCGCCACCGACGCCAGGCTTGTGTGAATGCTCTGAAAAGCTAATCATTTGCATATCACAGCATCTTCTTCCTGTCGGTTAAATTTCGCGTCTGTAGCACGTCATCTTCGTGGTGTATCAATTTTAATGGCCAGTAGTGTAATTAGTATTTTTGCTATATTTTGCAACATGGCGCTGCTCTACACTCAGAAAACTTTTATTCAACCCACAAGGGCATAGGAAGCCTGCGTACTTACAGAATGAAACAAAATTCATTCCGGCTGAGATAAGGCTAGCCCACCGCCTCTACCTCCAATACGCGTAACAGTTTACGCAACATTCTGTTACACACTCGTTGTCGAATGGCCAATGCAGAGTAGAACACAGATCAGTAACTGGGGCAGTTTGGGATGCATCAGTATCCGCGATGCCATATTTTATACTCATCTTTATTTTTAAAATGATATATACACAGGAGTAGACTCACACATTACGGGAAACTTGGCAATATTTTCAAGTCGTTTGGATAACATATCATCGGGACTTCATTTAAAATCACCTGTAGAACAAAAGCACAATGCTTTAGCAACAGCAGCAGATGCTCTTGCACAGACACAGAGTCTGAGAAAACATCAGTGTCTTGTAACCGACATCTCGTGGGTGGGGAGGGGAGTGAGGATTTTCCAAAACAGTAATCCCGTGGGTAGAATTCTTATTCGTAAGAAAAACAGCCATAGTAAACCAATTTTGACCACCATGAACACAAGTTGAATCAATGTTATATACTGAATTGGATATTCTGCCTCCGCTAGGGCATCTGTTAATGTTGATAAACCATTGTGTATTCGTTCAAAATAGTTCAAATGGCTCTGAGCATTATGGGACTTAACTGCTGTGGTCATCAGTCCCCTAGAACGTAGAACTACTTAAACCTAACTAACCTAAGGACATCACACACATCCATTTCCGAGGCAGGATTCGAACCTGCGACCGTAGCGGTCGCGCGGTTCCCGACTGTAGCGCCTAGAACCGCTCGGCCACTCCTGCCGGCTGTGTATTCGTTCTAAACGTAGTTGTGAATTAAGTCGTGATGATATATTATGTATTTGAATTATAGGACGTGAAGATACTGCCAAGTTTACCGTAACGGGTGACTGTACCGTTTATACATCATTTTATAAATAAAGATGAGTATAACAAAAAACTTTTTAATTGCATGTAGGTTAGTGATGCTTCAGCATAGTGTTGCGCAAGCTGTTGTAACGTTAAGAACACACACACGCACGTTGCATTGTGCAACTGTTGCAGTTGTTCGTCGGATATCACTTACCTGGACAACGCTACTCAACAGGCACGGAGGAGTATAAGTGCTGCTTTCTCGACAACGGCAGACTGCAGAAAACACCGCTTCTCGCTCGTCGAATAGTACAGTTCTGGAAGCTAGCCGCCTGTACGTGGCGTCACATTACGCGCTAAAATCGTTTCTTCTCTCGTGTGTTATTCACGCATTCTGGATACGCATTAACTGCCGCTGGACGTTTCCGGCTTTGAGCACGATAGATTTCGTACTTCGGTCGCTCTGAAGCGAGCAGGGCATTACGAGACCACAGTTCATTCTGCAAGGAGTTACGACGCTGCTTATTCCACGATATTCCCGATAACAAGCAGAGAGCGCCCATTAATAATCTGCGAACAGCTGCGATGCTGTCTGAAGAATGAAAGAACGGGATGTGAGTACACTTGCGGAGGATTATAGCAATTTAAGAGCACTTTTCAGGGGCGTCATCTACGCCTTCCTAATCGGTATTTAATAACTTCTAGCTACTAGGCAAATAATAAACCTTTGCAATCTTTGGACGACTTGATCAAAAAGAAATATTTTTCTCAGTTCCTTAATAAAATCAACCACATACCTCATAAACCCGCTAATACAGCAGGTGATTCGACACAGATTGCTCACAATAAGGAATGTAACAGAATTTAGTCTTATCCATATTTTGCAGTTGTGTACGTGTCTGTATTCAATATTCAGATAGTACGAATAAAACGCCTTCAGTCACGAAAAATGTCGCGTTTTAGTAAATCACATGGTGCGCTTTGGACCCTGTGGATTCATTATCTGGTACATATAATGTAAAACATAATTTACATATACTCTTGAGTGAGAGGATGTGAAATGTTCATTCCAAAAAACATAGTTAACACTGTCACGTCAGCAAATAGTCCAGTCAACAAAGACCAAAAAAGATCGAATAGGGGAAAGAATTCGTGTAGTCGTAAATTTTTGTAAAGTGATAGGAGAGAAAAGTGCTTATTAAATTTTTCTCTAGGACCAATAGTTTCCGTGTTGCAGGGGATGGAAAAACACGCAAAGTATTAAAAATGGTACTTGCGACTACACAATTTTTCCCTTCGTTTATTAGACTAAAACATTGATTTATCCATTCTGTAATTCAATGTCTCATCACTCAAGGCCCACACTTGTTTGTACAACTCCACGCACTTCGTACTGAATTGCGGTAAACTGATTCACTGATTTGATTTAAACAGGAAGACATAAACAACAATGGTCTTAGATCCCTGTTCCCCGAACAGGAACTACGTTTATCGTGCGGTATCTGTTCCCGCGATTCTAGTGAATCCAACCAATATCCTTAAAGAGTAGAAGTCGATTTACTAGGTCTTCTTTAGCCACGATTTCTTCACCCATTGGTGACTCAAATATTTTTTGTCTTTTGGCCTCCAGTACCTCGCATTGGGAGATTAAATGTGGCATAGTTTCATCCCCCGTAGCACACAGTCTGCACTTCTCTGTTCCCATTGTGTAAAGATGTTCCTTGAAGTTCTCATGGCCAATCATCTAATTTAATATTAGTATAATCTGCCTTCAGTTCAAGCCCAGGATTACCGAACTTCTCCTGAAATATATTTTTGGCATCACTAGCTTTCCATTTGTTTGTTTTTGAGTTTTAATCGAATGGTCTACGTTCTGACTCCACACCAGCTACGTAGTTCAGATTTTACCATCGCCTTAGTGATTCCGGTCTAACAGATCTACATCTGCATCTACATCCATACTACGCAAGCCACCTGACGGTGTGTGGCGGGGGGTACGTTGAGTACCTCTATCGGTTCTCCCTTCTATTCCAGTCTCGTATTCTTCGTGGAAAGAAGGATTGTCGGTATGCCTCTGTGTGGGCTCTAATCTCTCTGATTTCATCCTCATGGTCTCTAAGCGAAATATACGTAAGAGGGAGCAATATACTGCTTGACTCCTCGGTGAAGGTATATTCTCGAAACTTCAACATAAGCCCGTACCGAGCTACTGAGCGTCTCTCCTGCAGAGTCTTCCACTGGAGTTTATCTATCATCTCTGTAACGCTTTCGCGATTAGTAAATGATCCTGTAACGAAGCGCGCTGCTCTCCGTTGGATCTTCTCTATCTCTTCTATCAACCGTATCTGGTACGGATCCCACACTGCTGAGCAGTATTCAAGCAGTGGGCGAACAAGCGTACTGTATCCTACTTCCTTTGTTTTCGGATTTCATTTCCTTAGGATTTTTCCAATGAATCTCAGTCTGGCATCTGCTTTACCGACGATCAACTTTATATGATCATTCCATTTTAAATCACTCCTAATGCGTACTCCCAGATAATTTATGGAATTAACTGCTTCCAGTTACTGACCTGCTATATTGTAGTTAAATGATAAGGGATCTTTCTTTCTATGTATTCGCAGCACATTACACTTGTCTACATTGAGATTCAATTGCCATTCCCTGCACCATGAAGTCGATGCCCCTGCACTTGGTACTCTATTAGTTTGTTCGTTACCATTAATACCTGAGTGACCAGGGACCTATGGTTGGTTTACTCTGTTGCTTTCCCCCTAGCCTCACAAGGTTTTCATGACTTTTTTGGAACGATCAGTGACTCCGTTGCAGCGGTTGATATAGATTTCAGATCTGCTTGACGATCTTAATAAATGTAGATGCTACGATCATTGATGTAGACCCTACGTACATTCTGCTCCGCGCACGCACTGATCGCTTTAGATAAAAGTAAAATCACAAGGGAAAATATACTTCCCGGCGTTTAATACGACGTACGTTGGATTTAATCTCGTAATAAATAAAGAATGTGTTAAAATAGCACTGCCACTACGTCAGGATGAGTGAATAAAATAAACACAATTTCTGGGATTGTGTTGCAAAAACGGTAGAGTACCTTGACGGTAATGCTACTTGTTGTGAGATTGGCAAAAGTGGAGCTAAAATCCTCGATCGGGCACTACAAATTTTTTTCCCTAGTTTCTCGAGATCAGTGTGAGAGAATGCGGGAATGATTTCTTAAAAAGAAAGGACTACTCTCTTTCCTATCTCTTTCCATCTGAAATAGTACTCTGTCTCTAACGATTTCGTCGTCGACGACACGATAAACTCTTACATTTGTTTCATCTTGTTTCTTAGCTCAGAGCTATCTAAACGCCCGGCTAGCATGTGTCGCGTGTTGATCAAAAAGCAGTTTGGCAACAGCCAAGACAATGCTTAAAGTCACTGGCACAAGTTTCCAGATGACGTAGTCATCCCAGCCAAGACACGTGCAACAATGCCGTGTATAAACAGAGAAGTAGGCTACCAACAAGGATGTAAAAAGAAATAGCTAGCCCGTGCCACACTGGCCACTCGACACAGCTACAGTGTGCACAGGCAGTACTGGCATGCTGAAAGCCAGGGTCTCTCTCGTGCTCCGCGCTTATCTCTCGAAGATGTTACTCCTCAACGTCGTCGTGTTTCCTCTCTTTTTTCAGTTCGTTACAGCTGATACTTATGATGTCTCTGCATGTCAGAAAAAGACACAGTTGAGATAACGTTGTGCGGCTATTCTTTAATGTCGTACACACCAAGTTTAGTGGGCTGGAGGGGGAACCGTCCTTCATTAGAAGTATTCACATCAGTGAGAAGGCATGGGTAACCCTCTCTTGTTACTGATCACAGTATTTTAGTCAGCAGGGCCGCATTCAGGATATATAGCACCTACGCTAAACATGTGGACATTACCAGGAAAAATTTTGTGATAAAGTAGCATGCAAAAATTGCATTTAAAAAAATTACAAAATAAAATCGTCTAATGCGGTACTTAAGGTTTATTATTTAATCATATAAAACTTTAAGATATCACTGTATGATTTAATGAATCATAAGATTAAAAACAGAGAACAATTTAAATCATTATGTATTAAAAACGCTATGAACAACTATATGTTTTTAAAGAAAAAAAGAGCGCAAATGTTTGGAATTTATGTCCACACAAAAGTCAGTATTACACCTTTAAAAATAACACAATACAACAATAAGCAGTTCCTTAATTTTTTTATTATATCCGCTAACTAGCCCTGTCAGGCCATTCAGTACCGACCGGATGCTGTGTCATCCATCGCAAATTACGGTATTCAGCGGTGTGGCGACAGCATGCCGTTCTCCCGGCAGTTGTTAGCTTCCCAGACACTGGAGCCGCTACGTTGCACTCAAGTAGCTCTTAAGTTGGCATCAAGAGACTGAGTGTAACCTATTCCAGCCCTCCTACCAAGGAAAAACCAATGGCTGTGCCGGCAAACAAATCCGGGTTCTCAGTATGACCACAACCAATAGGTAGTAGTACAATTAGTAGGGTAGGAAAACATTTTTTGTAAAATATATATATCAATACTTTCGCAAGCAACAAAAAATTCTTGATTTCACTTCTGAATTTCCTGTGAAATAGCTTATGGTGATCGTGTGCTCTTGCTATGACTTCTTGAGTCAGTAAGCCAGATGACATGGGTCGTAAGAAAAGTTGTACGTTTCTCGAACCATCTCGTTAACGTACGAAGTGATCTGAAACTTTCACAGCTCAAGGATCTACGTCTTGGGACAGGAAGTACAACATTTAATGGGTCTCAATTTGAATGAAATGAGCTATGGAAGAAATCGCCTTTCCGAGAAATCTAATTCGGTTCAAATTGCCACAGTTCCGTTCATCATTCTCTTAAATGTCTTAGTCATTTTTCCAAAATCAATGCCATGCATTTCGCTGAGCTCCACTGGGTTTGGTGCTAGGAAGGGAGGGGTTATTTTATAGGCTAATGCAGACATACATGCAGTGCATTGAAAAATCCAGATAGATAAGCCCATATAAAATAATTGCATCTACGTATTTAACGATTACAAGACCAGCATCACAGTACTAAAACATCTACATACGCAAGCCACCTTACAAAGTGTGGCGGAAGGTAGCGTGTGTACCACTGTCGCTTCCCTTTTTCCTGTTACATTCAGGAATGGTTAGCGGGAAGAACGAGTGTTAGCAAGCCTTCATGTGAGCTCGAATCTCTATCATTTTATCGTCACCGTCTTTTCGCAAAATATACGTAAGAGGAAGCAACACATTGGTTAGTTTTTCTAGGAACATATGCTCTCGGAACTCTTACAGTAAATCACAACGTGATGCAAAACATCTCTTTTGTAAGGTTTGCCACTGGGGTTGGATGAGTATATCCTTGACGCTTTCGTGCTTACTTAATGCACATGTAACGAGAAGTGCTGCTCTTCTTCGGGTCTTCTCTCTTTCCTTTATCAATCCTATCTGGTACGGATCCCTGAATGACGAGCAATATTCAAGTATTGGTCGAACGAGTTTTTTTTTATAAGCTGCTCTCTTTGTTGATTCACTACGTTTCCTGAGAATACTTCCAATGAATCTCAGTCTGAAATCTGCCTTACTCGCGATTAGTTTTATGTGGTTGTTCCAATTCAAATAGATCTGTAGGAATACTCCTTGGTATTTTATGGAAGTAACTGTTTCCAGTGATTGTTCTGCAGTCGTGTAAGCATCCAGTAATTTGTCTTTCTGCCTAATTGTGCATAATAAGTTATATTTGTTTATTTTGATTGTCAATTGGCAATCTGTGCATCAAGCTTTGATCCTCTACCGGTCTTCTATATTTTGCCACAATTTCCTAGAGTTTGTGAGTTTCCTCTATGCAAGAGTGTCATCCACGAAAAGCCTCATGCGTCCGACGTCATCCAGGTCATACTGCATATACAAGGTGATCAGAAACAGTCTGAAAAGCTTGCAAGGGTGTTGCAGGGTACGTTGTGCTGAGAAATAACTGTTAAGAAAAAAATCTGTATGTTGCGCCGTTTCCGAGTCAATTAGCATTTAAGTTAGCTAATCTGGTCGTTGCACGTGCAGATTCAAGAAGTCCGCCAAAAACGGTATAGCCAAAAGTGTTCTTCATTTGGTCTCCTAAGACCAAACAAGAGAACGGCCCAAAAATGGAAGTTGGACAGTAGTAAGGACCGAACCCGAGGCAAAAACTGGACAGTCTCGTGCACTATTTTTTATGCTATGAGAACAACTGACACCAGTTGTATATGGCAGGGCACTTAAATATTAGCTGAGTACTGCCATTGCTTGGGTATGTATTTCTGCCAATCTCTTATTAGTCCAGCTCCTCCTTCTTCTCTACCCCTCTCTTTGTCCACCTCCTCCACCCGCCACTCTCTGTCCACCTCCTCCTGCCCCTCTGTGTGTATATCTTCTCTTAACCGTCTCTCTATCCATCTGTTTCCCACCGCCACCTCCTCTCTTTGTCCATCTGCTCCTCTCTCTTCTGTCCATCTGCTCCTTCCCCTCTGTCCACCTGCTCCTTCCCCTCTAATTCCATCACCTTCTTCCCCATCACTTGGTCCATCTCCTCCTCCCTCCTCTCTCTATCCAGCTAATCCTGCCTGTCTCTCCAGCCATCTCCTCCTACCACTCTCTCTGTCCATCTGCTCCCCACCCCTCCGTCCACTTGCTCCTTCCCCTCTGTCCGTCTTCTCCTCCTCCTCAATTCTATCTCCTACTTTCCCATCTCTTTGTCTGTCTCCTCCTCCCCCTCTCGCTGCCCATCTCCCCCTGTCTCTCTCTCTCTCTGTCTATCTCCTCGTACACCTGTCTCTGTCCCTGTGCTCCTACCCCAATCTCTCTCTATTCATCTGCTTCTCCCCTCTGTCCATCTGCTCCTCTACATCTGTCCAGCTGCTCATGTGCCATCACCCCCCGCCCCCCCCCCCCTGTCTTTACACATCGCCTTCTCCCCCTCTCCCTATCCATCACCTTTTCTGTCTGTCCACATTCTCCTACCTTTTGCTCTCTCCACTTTATCACCCCCACCCAAATAGGACGCTGATGGTTCTTACCCCTCCCCCAGCCCCAGTATTTCTTTCCACATCGCAGCTAATATAAATTTGATTGAAACCGTCAGAAAGTTTAAAGATGAGCATTTTACCTATTGCTTTGCACATATACACACATGTCAAAAATATTTCACACATATTTAACAGATTTTACACGTATTTGTTACATATCTTACCTGTATCTCTAGCGAATTTCGCCCTGCAGCATCACTTTCTTGCACAGCTCAATGTTTATGACATCGTATCTCAGGGGGTGATGTAATTTTGCAGGTACATCCAGTGGTATATGTTGCTACTGTCTACGAAATGTGTTTTAATTTATTACTAACACTAACTTCTTGCAGAAGTTTATCACGCACCTAAGTATTTATGCCGTCACTTCTCCTGAATTTCGTACAGTGATATAACTCAGAGGTATATGGGAAAACTGTCAACAAAAGTGCTGGAATATAGTTAGTAATAAATTAAAAGCCATGTTTCAGGCGGAAGTTTTACTGCTTGAACAGCGAAGATGCAGTAAGCGATATACTATTTTCCTTTGATTTTGTAGAGGTTTTCAGAAACAAAAAGTTTCGTAAAAGTTTGAAATTGTGTGTAAAGTTTTTGCAAAGCACTAAGTGCCGTCATTCTGAAATAATGGGTGAATAAAGGCTGGGTATTCGCGCGTTGTGGACTACACTGCTTATTCAACCACTACTCCCCCCGTCCCCCCTCCCCTCTCTCCCCGTCCACACACACACACACACACACACACACACACACACACACACCTTTTGTAGGTAGGTTCTTACCATACAGCGATTTTTCCAAACAGTAAGAAATATGTGTACCAAGTTTCGCAGAGATCGGTTCAGTGCTTTAGGAGGAGATGTGGAACATACATATGTAAGTGCATCCATATTTGTAGTATACACAGGGTGAAGAAAAAATGCCGCACTCGGAGGCAGGGATGCGGTTCCTCACCCAGATTCAAGACAAGAGTTTGTCCAGTAAAATCAGATCGAGTGCAATTTGAAAACACATGTATGAAAAGGAGGAGTTGTCAACACGGTCACATCGTGCCGCGCATCGGAGTGTACAGAGAAGCGTGTATAACGTTGTATAACGCCGCGTTATAGTGCCAGCCGTCAAGGCTCACTGAGCAGAATCTCGGTAGTAAAAAACTGAGTGAAGGGATCAACAACAAACTCCAACGGATGTCATGTTACTTCTGCTAGGACCAAATACAACGAACAATAACGAACAAAATGAAAAAAAAAATAGAATACTGGAACATCAAAGTGACATCACCCTGGAGCTATAGTTCGAATCCTCCTCACGTTCCTTTCTTCTTTTTTAAACATCTGTTCGCTAGGTCTCGTCGTTCATAAGCTGGACCTAATTTTGTCACATGACGGTAGCCTATCACATGACAGTGGGACCCATTCAACTGCAAGCATGTGTCTGCTAACTGCACAGTAGACAACGATGACTGATGCTGTCAAGCTCGTGTAGGGTAGCTTCCCGATAAGGCACACAAACGAAGAATATATCGACATGCTTTCGGTGCTTGGTGCATCCGATAATCAAGTTGCTGCTGCTGCTGCCTGCTCGTAAGCTGCATGGTACCCTCAGTGGTGCCATCCCATTATGAATGTTTTTCGTCCCCTGGAGCAACTTCTTCGGGAAGACGTTAATCTTCGTCCAGAAGTAATGGACAGAGGTTCGTCCAAGGACTAGACGTTCTCCACAAACAGAGAATGTGATTCTTAAAACCGTCACCAATCACTTCAACGAAGTACTCGTGATATTGCAAGGCAGTTCCAGACATTTCAAAGACTGATTGTTGATGTGTTGCACGATGAAGAACTGGATCCATTGAAAGGGTCCTGTAGCTCCCTTTCATTATCATTTTATTAGCTTCTCAATGATACAGAACTCTCTGGCATGCGTGAGTGAATGAATGTGGGTGTGTTTCATTTTTCTGTACAGTGGTTTAGTCTGCTGCAGAGAATCAGCGGTAGTAGTATAGAATGGCAAACCCTTGTAGTTTACAGGTAGGCAAAGGCGTTTGCTCCCTTTGTGTGAAAGTTACGAGTGTTACGTTGGGCGGGAGCCTCATCTCTGGGTTTTTCTGGCCAAGAGGTTGCGTGGGAGACGTTGGAGTGTGTGAGACGGTTAGTCTGCTTCCAGCTCGCGGAGGGTCTCCAGCCGAAGTTTCTTCGAAGAAGAGTGAGTTGACTTAACCGCGTGGCGCGTTGTCTCATAGCAAGAGGGGAGCTTTTAGATTTTGGTCTCACGTTTCATCCTATAAAGACTGATTTTCTGGGTCGCAGCAAGGAATGCAAGGCTTTTGCAGAATTTCAGTTTGATTCCTAATGCAGACTTGACTTTGATCCGTAAGAAGAACGTCGCACAATGGTGTTGTATATGTTGAAGCGGTGTGCCTGCAACTGCGTACGTGTGCATTCTAATCTTTTCCGAATCTTGGTAATTCTTGCTTGCTTGTGAATTTTCTTTGTCTCATTACTTATGTCCGGTGGAAACCATCCACAAGGGTTAATATTAGAGTTTGTTGGCCCTCTGCCATTATCGTTTGTCTATTCAAATGTGTCCTCTGTAAAATTTTAATTGATCGCGACTACGTTGTTTGATGTTACTAAAATTTGGCCACGATACGTAGAAATTGTGTCTCCGCGAACCACGTGGGCACACGAATCTGTTGTGAAACGTATAGCGTTTCACAAGCAATTGTACTCAGTTACCAGGCAACAGCAGTTCTATAATGCACTACATCAATGTTTTAAGGAATCTATAATTTTGCCTCCACTCTTATCCAGTGCACCGATGTTACGCCTCCGTTACCTACGCCAGTTACCTTGTAGTTTTCCTTGTCAGCCCATCCATAGCGTTTCCATGCTCACAGATCCAATAATTAGTGTCCCTTTTTATTTAAAACAAATGCTTTGGAATAGATCTTGTATTCAGGAATGTTGCTGCAAGCTGCACTTATGCACAGTGTTCAAGCACTCTTTGCTTTATTCAATATTTGATTCACGTGAACAATGCCTCGATCATATTAATAATTACATCCCATTCTTTATCAGTGGTTTTACGATGAATGTACTTTTGTGAGGTTTTTTATGAATAAATTAAGTAATTTTCCGACTCCGCTCAACCTCTTATTTGTTCGTGTGGCTAGAGTTGGTGGCGACCCAATCTTTTACGTTTATTTCAATGTCAGATAGCATTTTCTTATTCAAAGTGCGCTTCACGCACCTTACACATAGCGACCCTTTACTCACGCTACTCACACCATATCTTTACATGTCAACTCAACTCCAGCGGCCAGAAGACTGCATTCGGTGAGTACAGTTCTGTGGCTGGCTTTTGCACCAAGTAGAAGATAACGAACATTTTATAAATAACGTGATGTAGATTAACGAATCTAGCTTCTTTCGTGAAGGTACTTTATATCTTCACAACAGCCATTATTGGGCGGAACACACCCTATATTTCACCCGTGAACGTGACTGTCAGTCACAGTTTGGCACAAAACTGTGAGCTGGAATAGTAGGAGTGTTTTCGGACCTTTATCTGTTGTGAGACAAGTTGAATGCGCCACTGTATCGTACGTTTCTTTGCAATAATTACCAAGCACTTCTCAAAGCCATGTCATGCAGCATGCTGTATTGCTTTCCAACCGTGGACTAACACGCTATTAATCCTTTGAGTACCTGTGGTGCCTGCCTGAAACCACTATATATATATATATATATATATATATATATATATATATATATATTACCAGTGCTTTTCGCATGAAACCACCCATGCTATTGCAAAACTGAGACATCTACTGGTATACTGAGGCGCTCCTACGAATGTAGTGCATTGTAGCAGTCACTTACGGGGTCCAAAGGAGAGTCAGCGCGGAAATCATGCTACATGATAGTAGGAGATCGTGACGTGCGTTTCTTTTATAATGATCGTACTGGCACGTTCACTGACAGTGAAAGTATATCTAAAGTTATTATACTACTGCTTTTGTGAATGGTTTCGAAATGAAACCACAGGAGCAGAACGTGCTTTTGATACAAATTTATTAAATTTTAGGACCATTTTTGCCTTTTATTTATGACTATAATTTGTTTTAGACATTATGAGCTCATGCAAGTTCCGAGATATCGGACTGTGTCTAGGAAATCTGCGAAATTGCTTTCGAACATATCTCATGAAATGATGGGTGGCTGAAAACTGTATGTCCCAGTGCTTCCAAAGTGAAACCACAATTTTAAAGCAATTGGTTTTTTACTTTTTGCCATTTTTTTCTTCGCATACTATGATAATGAAGGTTGATTTTTGGAAAAAATTTAAAATTATATTCAAAAGTGAAACCACTTCCTTAAAATAATCGATTTACTTTATGCCAATTTCTCACTTTATTCGTTGCTTACTATCATGATAAAGGTTAATTTTGAGAATTTTAAAATTATTTGTTATGTTATTGGAACTCAAAGGGTTAAGCAACTGGTCATAACGCCTTGGTTCAATTGTGAATGTATTCTTCGGGCATTCATGTTGTGTTTGACTTTGCGGTTAGTATCCATAGCACACGCATCCCCAGGAGCATATTTTACGTCGGTCTACGCACTGAAAAAAGTAGCAAGTCATGTATAAACCACACTCCATGCTGGTGCGGTTACAAGTTATCGGTCCTACTCCAGGACAATGAAATCCATTGGCAGCGCTGCACACTTTTGGGAAGGCAGAAGTACTCCATCGTATGCTGTGTTCGTTCGTTATTGCTTATAGGACTCCGTAGCAGACGATACAATGGCAAACGGACCACAGAGGAAATTAAACGTGGTACCAGATGAGATATATCACACTCTCTGTTACTTCACGCCGATGATTGTTTTCACTCAGGCTACGCAACCTTTCGGGAAGATGTGTACTTCTCGTGTGTACGGTGGACAACGCACAGGTCGATGGCGGAAGCATTCAGTTATGATGTACTTATACATTCAGCTCAACCAGCCCCTGACATCCGCTTTGGGCTACTGCAGCTGTAAACTTGCTGTACTGTAGAGCGGACACCCATCTTGTGTCAGCAAGGTCCCTGTCGCCGCTAGCTGCTGTTACATTGTCTCCTCATTCCGCTGCCTAAATTGACATAGTCACTGTCGCTAGCCACGATCAGCACCACAACAGTCTACCTATTGTTCTTCACACCACGCTAATTGCAGTGCTGGAAGATCCCATCCCCACTGCCTCCCGCTCACGTCATTCTGGGTTCAGAAGTGGTCAGTGTAACGGCAACACAAATATGACACTATTGAACGTGGTGTCAGGAGTGATATCGTTGAAGATGCTACCATCATCGTCAATGCTGTCGGAGGTAAGTAGCAGCACGTGTATTCTGTAACCACTCATGAGTTCCTTGTGACAATTATTCTGGATTTTATGTCTGTCCTATTCCTTCTATCCTAATGATACATTTGTATTTTTTCGAGCATAGATGGAGTTGTTGTACCTGGATGAACCAACGAAATTGGTCATGTGTTTCCATGTACCGAGTCAGTCGATGGAGTATGTTGTTGCCGGCCGCCGTGACCGAGCGGTTCTAGGCGCTTCAGTCCGTAACCGCGCGACTGCTACGGTCGCAGGTTCGAATCCTGCATCGGGCCTGGATGTATGTGATGTCCTTAGGTTAGTTAGGTTTAAGTAGCTCTAAGTTTTAAGGGACTGATGACCTCAGATGTTAAGTCCCATAGTGCTCAGAGCCATTTGAACCATATTTTGAGTATGTTGTTAAATATGAGGGGCATCCGGCATAAAGAAGCCATGGAATAGTTCCATTCAAAAATAATCACCACATTCATTGCGACAGTTACCCACTGGGAGGCGAGACGATCAATTCGTGTTTCGCCGCGCGGGATTAGCCGAGCGGTCTCAGGCGCTGCAGTCATGGACTGTACGGCTGGTCCCGGCGGAGGTTCGAGTCCTCCGTCGGGCATGGGTGTGTGTGTTTGTCCTTAGGATAATTTAGGTTAAGTAGTGTGTAAGCTTAGGAACTGATGACCTTAGCAGTTATGTCCCATAAGATTTCACACACATTTGAAATTCGTGTTTCATAGAAAGCGGTCGGCCAGTGGCTAATCCATGACAGTACCCACTCTTGCACTCATTCGTCTGACTGGAACCGACGTCCACGATTGTCTTCCTTTAGGTCACACAAGACGTGAAAGTCACATGGTGAAAGATACGGGCTATACTTAGGATGTTGCAGCGTTGCGTAACCAAATCCCTAAAGCGTAGCCTTTGTTCAATTGCAAGTGTGGGGGCAGGTGTTGACGTGTAACAAGATGATTCCGTTCAATAGGATCCCTGGACATTTTGACTTTACGGCGTGTCATAGTTTGTGGAAAATGCTTCGTAGTGCTGTCCAGTAATTTTGGTTCCACACTCGAGGAACTTGACGAGTAGATGGCTCCTGAAGTGAAAGAATAAAGTGATCCTGATCTTACCAGAAATTGTGTGAACAGATTTGGATCTCTTTGGCAGGGGAGATGTGGCTTTGCCATTTGCCCTCAGGCTGTCGGAATGCTGTGAGACGGAATCATCCTGCTACATGATAACGCATACTGCTACTCTCCCAAGCGGACGAAGACTACGTGTCAGTGATTAGGTTCTCAAACATTGCAACATCCTTCATAGAGCCTGGTTATCTGACAGTGTGATTTTCACATCTTTGGTGACTTGAAGAAAGATATGCGTGGACGACAGTTTCAGTCAGATGAGGGAGTGTAAGAGTGGGTGCGGTTGCGGATTCATCGACTTCCGACTGTGCTCAACAAAACAGGAATTAATCGTCTCATCTCCTAGTGGGATAAATGTCTAAACGCATATTGTGGTTATATTTGAATGGAATCATTCCGTGGACCCATAGTGGCAAGTGTTCCTTTTTCATTTGACTGCCCCTTATATTGGAAAATATCTACTTACTCTAACATGAAACATCCTGATACTATTTAAACGAACTGTACCATATCGACCATGTATGGGCATAATAGTGTGAGCCTGAGTGGTGTATTGTAGCAGCGTTGACAGCAGGCAAGTGTGGGGTGTTGTTACTATAATAATTCAATGAAGCTGATGTGATATTGTGAGGCAGGTCAGCTTACTGAAATAGCTTAGTCAGCGGTACCACAAAGACTCGTGCAGCAGGACCCATGGCACATTTCCACACTGACAGTGGCACTGCTTTTTCAGGATATGTGACTGGATGTGGTGCAAATGCGTAATGAGCACGCCGCTGCCGTCTATAAGTACTGGCCATTTTGTAACGAAATTAGTCTCAGAGCTCTACCAGGACAACACAGGTGTGCTGGATGAGGGCGACACGTGGACCTGCCTGGTTCTAGGCCCCAGTATGCAACACCTCTAAGCAATAAGTCCCTCCCTGACTTCGTGCCATGGTGATGTTGGACATACTAATTCTACTCCAGCTCCACCACCAACTCCAGCCCAGGGGTCCGCGGGTCGCTCCCCATGCACAACAGCCGTATTTCGCCATCGCAGGACAGGTGCCTCATCGGGTTGGACGTCCCCAAACGTGGCACAGCCTGAAGCCGTTCGTGTCCGCAGCAGATACGCCCTCGTTATCTCAGGCCACTGGCTTGGGAACCGTGCAACCGGATAACATAGCGAGGCCGTTGGCGCACCGCAGAGACTTCTCGTCAGCTTTACAGCAGCCATCCCAGCAGAATTCAGCGGCCAGCCGGACACTGACCCGGTGTACTACGGAGTGCAGAATAAAGAACTTGTTACATTTGCAGTTGCCTTTCTCTGGAGCCACCTGGGCTCCTAGCTCTTAGCTGCCCCTCCGTGGCTGGAACACTAAAGTTCGGGATCAGAATTGGCGTTGTTGTCTTCACTGAGCTCGGCGTCTGGACGACGGCACACGGTATCAGCACGGTGTGGTGAGTGCTGAACAATATGGTTATGTTTTGGAGATTGTAATAGACATGGAAATGAGGCGCGTCTGTCACCATACTTCAAGGTTACTTTCTTTAGGTCTGAGGAGCCGATGGACTTATCTGAGTTTAATGGTAATTGTAGAGAGCAGTATTTGGTGTCTTTAAGGTGTACGTTATGTAACTTGCTTGGGCGTACTGTGCCATTTATGCAGTCAGTGGCTCTAACCTGTTATACATGTCGTCGGTATGATCATATTCCAAGGTACTGAAGAGAGTGTGGGTGACTTATGACACGACGTGAAAACTAGTTTGTGACGATTTTCTGGAGTTGTGATTTCTTGTTGTATTACTGTGTGGACTGGAGAGCAAGAGTGTCGTGGTGGTCCCGCTGGTAGTGGGTGAGAGGAAAGGTTTCCTGGATCCGCAAGCAGTATGGATGTTGTTAGAAAAGGTAGAACAACTGACAGTGGATAATGTGCAGCTACATGGGCAGTTGATAGCAAGGGACTAATAGTTAGCAGTGCTTCAGGCACTGCAAGATGAGGTGGATCCATCTTCTACAGGATTAATTGTTCCCTTTTCTGGAAAATGATCTGAGAATTTATGGTCGTTCTTATAGGGCTGTAAGACATCAGCGGAATGCGAGATTGGACCGACAGTCCGTTGTTGCCTGTAAGAAAATTACGACTTGTGGGAGGAGCAGAAACGTACGTGATGTGTATAGCCTCATTAAAGAATGCGGCAAACTTTGAGCAGTTGGAGAAGGGGCATTTGGAATGATACAAAAAACAGAACAGTGCGAGATATTTTCAGGAGCAGTTGAAAACTATTGTGTAGAGGCATGGGGAAACTGTGGAAGATTTGGCACACAGGACAAATAAAGTCAGTGAACACACTACGAATTCGGGCAGGGAGATGCAGTAAACTCAGTTTTGTTGCAAGAAGTTGAGAAGAGGGCACTCAATGTTATTCTGAGGGATTTGCCGTCGGACATCCCAAGAAGGGCGTATATATGTGCACCAAACGCTCTGCATTTTGCTATTAGGTTAGCGATGGAATTCCAAGAAACTGATATATCAAGAGAGATATACGATAGCCGTAAGGTGTTGTCTGCGAACATTAATTGTTACAGGTGAGGACGGAAGGGGCATTTACAGAGACAGAGTCGTCATTCACAGGGAAACAGAGGAAATGGAAAGGTGCGTCCACACTACTCGTGTGGCTCGTGTATTTGTGAGACTTGCTGGCCTTACGAGTAATGTGGACGGAGGTAGGCTCCGAGGGCTCGCCACGAAACAGGCTTGCGAGCCGCCCGAGCTTATGGCTTGTCTGGCTCTGGCTGTTGTCGGTACATCAAAGGGATGCGCGGCGAGCTGCGCGAGTGGTGTGGACGGCAACAAAACAATTACCAGTTGGCTCGCTGCACTCGTACAGTTTGGTCTTGGTATTATTCTTTTTCTGTGTTGTGGACATCCGTTTTTCTTTTGAAATGGAGTGGACACTAGTAACTCCTAATAATATAAATAATTATTAAATGCATAGACAATAATGGACATTCTAATAATTATGAACATTAATAATAATTAAAATCAGTAATTTTGCGTAATAATAGGTAGTAATTATTATAACAAATATTCTGAATATCACCTTTCAACTTGACATTGTTCCCAATTTTTTACAATTATTATCGTGTATCTCCCTATTCCTACATCAATTCTTTTATTTTTTTATTTCACTTGCTTTGCTATTGTTTATATCAATCTTTTGTCGTCGCTTTGTTTTAGGAGGAATTTAAGGAGGATTTGGATGAACAGAGGGTTACGGGCATGGATACAAACGAAGGTATAGCGAGCACTTGCGAAGAAAGATGTCGATCATCAAACAACGCGAGGCAACAAACTACCACCCACACCAAACAAACGCACGAAGGTATTTGCTTCACCTAAAAAAAATCAGAGAAAAAGGGCCGAAGATCCTCGTATAGGAGGGGCATATAATGCACTACAAACTGCTTTATCTAAAACTAGAGACGAGTTTGACGCCTATGGAGAATACATAGCGAACGTTCTACGGTCCATGGACAACAGAACACGTGCTTTTGTTAAAAAAACAAAATTTCCGACACGATTTTCAGAGCAGAAAGCGGCTGTTTTGAACATTCTAAACCAAGTTCAACCAACAGCGACTACAGTTGCTCGTCGCATTTACCGATTCCTTCAACTCAACAAGTTCATGCCCATGAGCAGATGCAAAGCAACTTCCAACAGACAACTACTTCTACTTCTGACAACACCGAATAAGGCTCTCCACATTTTCTGGATCTGCTTGATTTATAATAATTAAAAATAATAATCTTTGCGTTTAATTGTTTCTCATTCTTTAAATCTAAATGTTTTTATTTCTTTTGCTTATTACCCGATGAATAAAATTGCATTAATAGCAAAATTTGTATAATTTATTAACTTACCTTTACAAACTCCTTCAAGCTGCAAGTAAGAGCTGAACATACTTCAGGAACAATGTTTGATATCACTTGCTTGGAGAATTTAAATAAGAAACTGAGGCTGGTATAGGAATCGCCAGTTGCTAGGTATCTGAGCGTTAAGTGTGAACCGCTCAGCAACTGGTATAGCTTTCCGAAATTTGCTGTCAGCCTTTGGTATTTTCGGTCCTACCAAATTTATCAGATATTCAAAATCTGATGCTGACATACAACAAAATGTCTTGAAATGTATGTTTTCAATATCTAAGTCATCCATCAAATTACTCCCACTATATCTTTTTCTGCTTCTGAAAACTGTGGTCATCCACCACCTGCGTTTTCTTGGGGCTTTGTAGCGTCTTATTCTATCCTCTTCCTCAGCTAAAAGGTGCATCACAAGGAAGCTGGCACTTGCTATAACCACTTCGTCCATTTTTAAATTAGGAAACTGGCACTGGTCACGACTACGAGTACGGTGCGGATCCTCACGAGCCAAAGCCTGGCAAGCGACTGGAGTAGTGTGGACGAAGATAGAAGCAGCACGAGCGCAAGTCAGACAAGTTTGACAAGTCTCCCGACCGACGAATATGACGAACACAAGTCTGGCGAGCACGAGTAGTGTGGACGCACCTGAAGATATCAGCAGCAGAGTTTTGGTAGTGGACATAGAGGTCAATGTTCTGCGCAAGGGAGAATCTGAAGTCTACCTAAAGGCATACCCCTTGAAATAAGATGCAACGAATACGTATGCAGAGAGGGAGTGTGCAGTAATGGGTGTTCTATGGGGTAAAGAGTATAAGTTATTGTTGGACAGAGGGGAGCATGTGGCCGTTGCTAGTAGGGACTTACTGGGTCAGAGGCAATGGAACCCATCATCCTATAGACTACGTCGGGTCGGAGACAATACCGTGAGGCCGTTGGGATCGGCGGACGTAGATTTTCGTATAGGGACTGTTCGATTTAATCAGCGTGTAGACGTAATACTGCAGGTAAGCGGGGGCTACAGCCTGATCCTGAAGTTAGGCTTTTTGTGTCAAGACTGCGCTAAAATTGACCTTTGGCAACGCACAATAGAACTTAGTGAAACGCCACTCCAGCTAGGGGAAGTTGTTGCCATTGTAGAACTGTCGTGACGGACGTTTATCGTACTGAACAAACTTTTGAATCGTGTACAACTGCATTAAGTCTAAATTAGCATGACTGTGCCAGGTGACACTGAGAAGTTGCTTTGGATAAATGTGGAGCCAGATCAACCTATGAGTGTGTTATGTGTTGTAGAGGCTCTGGAAGACAACGATATACTGGATCACGCAAGTTGAATTATTAAGAGAAGTGTTTTACGGGTAGAAGAGAGGATTGACGGGAGTATGGTACCCACAGATACAGATAATTTTGGGACTGAGGAAGTTAAGTTAAGGAAGGGAATGTTAATAGCAAGTCTGGACACACCAGGTCGGGATGAGTTCTGCATGAGGAGTGTGAACCAGAAATACCCGTAAGCATTGGTGGTGGCAAGAGGGAGGGGGGGGGGCAGCTGTGGAGGCTACAGCCCCCCCCCCCTCAATGGAGTATCATGTTACAATGGAAAAAATTACTTCAGAAATCAGTGAATATATTACTCCAACAGATTCAATCTTATTTTTATATTTATGTAGCAATATAGGTTGCAATGTATTTCAAACAAATTTTAACAAAGAATAAGAGCGGCAAATAGCTTACTATCTAAACCAATAAATATCATTTGACCTAAGATGGGTGTATTATTATTTATTAATACTCATTTTTTACCCTGAACTACAAAACAGTTGCCTAAAACTACTTTAAGCAATATCAAATTTTACCAACTTGTCGGTGGAGGACCCCAACTCTCCTTTTGTTGAGCGACATTCCATTCCCCCAAACCTCCTCCCCCTATCAGATCCCTCCCCCCCTCGACCGACTTATAGAATCACTCCTGCCCGTAAGTCACCATTAAGACTACATTCGTAGGATAATGGAGCATCCAAAGGGAGTAGAGGGAGAACAAATGGAAGAATTGCTGTAAGAATTTGAGGTTTAATTTTTCCCATGGGGTCCCTTGCCAGCAACACCCATGGCTCAACATTAGATACTAACAATGAACGAAGCATCAATGTGTCGGAAATCATATTGCATACGTAGATATTTGCAGCTGATCGTGGAAGATTTTATTAATTAGCTGTTGGCTGACAAGATAATAGCGTGTGTGTGTGTGTGTGTGTGTGTGTGTGTATGTGTGTGTGTGTGTGTGTGTGTGTGTGTGTGTGTGTTCGTGTGTGTGTATTTGGTGTTTGTGGATGCTCAACCGCTACGTTGTCAGCATCCTTACAAATACTTAAAAAAAAGTGGATGTGGATAAAATAGCTAAAAATTTATCACACAATTAGGAGTAAAGGTACAAAATGATACCCACTTACTCACTCCATCTTCACTCGCGTTTATTGACATGAACACTCTAGTTCACAAGCCTTAAGACAGCGGAGAAAGGATGAAAGTTGATTTACAAGGAATTAAAACATCAGCAAAACAACAGAGGAGTTAAAATAAGGGCACAGGGAAATGTGATTCGCCGAACAGTAACAAAGAAACATGGGTGAACCAGTCACCCTGTTAACATGTTAAGAACACCTTCCTAAAATTTTGGGAAACAAGTTGACTATATCACAAAACGAGAAAACTCTCACGACATTCGTTTGAACTTCGTTTAAAATAGAGGGTAGATCTGTCGGCAAATTGCCGCTGCCCTCTGGTCTGAAAATAAAACGCAGTCTAATAGAATGTGACGCACAGTGATCTGTACGCCACAAGCACCAGTCATTGGACGGTCCTTTCGCCGGAGCAAGAAGCCATGCGTCCTGGAGCTGTGGCCTATGCGAGGACCTCATCCCGCCTACGTGGCTGGAAGGAGGTACGCCACGGCCGCTGGTGGGATTTACCAGACGCTGCTTATTGTCTGTCACTTCCAGCCAATAACCTTCCATCGACACATGACTCTGTACCTCAATAGTAAGGCTATAGCGTGCTGGGGATAGCACACTGAACTAACAGAGAATCTCGACACGCCTCCTTGGTTGCTACATTCGCTCTTTCATTCCTCACAATACCCACGCGCTCTGGTACTTAGCAGAAAAACACTTCCTTAATCAGCCTTTCTATTCAGAAGGGGGGGTCCTAGATATTTTGGATTACTTTATTGCTGGGTACAAGTGTTGTAGATAGTGAAGGACACTCACGGAATCGAAACAGACAAGGAATTTAGCACCCATAACACATCCCATATGCTCCAGTGCCCACAAGATCGCGTATAATTCAGCGTTGAAGGTAGTAAACTCGTAAGGCAAACGGAACTTGAGGACGTGATCAGGGAAAACAATGGAACAGCTAACGGAATCCCCTTGTTTAGACCCATCCGTAAATACAGCTGCAGAGTTGCGGTGCTCACTTAAAATATCATAAAACAATGTATTAAAACATATGCAGGAGTACACCCTCTCCAGCAATGCACGGAATCTAAAATCACTCTGGGCCTCAGCAGTAACTTGGGTGGCAGATGATTAAAGCCTGTGATTTGGATTTGAACTTGCTCCACGCCAAGTGACGCCAGTTCACACTTCGTAAACATACCAACCGACTGGTAAAGAGGCGTTCCATAACTGGACAAGCGATGGTACGGTATGCTGGTGAACTGGGAATAGCGAGGAACGTACATGCCTGATGCACTATGAGGAGTTGCTGCCAGATGATAAGTAGCACTTCTCCAGCCTCAGCAGAGAGACTGGGTTTTCGGCTGGTCCTGTAAGCGTCAGTGGCTACCCTAAACCCCTCGTAGTAGATAGCGTCAATAATCTCCAGATAAGAAAGCTTCGCTGAACTATACACTGAGCACACATAGTCTAGCTGCAATTGCACTAAAGCCCTATAAAACTGGAGCAGACGCTCCCAAGGATCTGTGGCTAAGACACTTCAAGAAGTTCAGTGCACTCTGGGCCCTTGCCTTCAAGTTATTTAGGTGTGTTAACCATCACAATCTGGAGTCAAAAATGAGGTTCATAAACCTCACAGAGTCTTTAATAGGAAGAATGTTGCCCTTCACATGAAAGTCAGATAAATTAAAAATGTGACGAGAACGATTAATATGAACACACACACTTCTCTGCAAAAAAATGAGAATGTGTCTTGGCAGCCAAATCCTCTAAGCTTTGCACTGTAAGCTGCAACTGACGAATTGCTGTTGCAGTACTAGAGGAGGAACAGAAAGCTGCAAAATCATCCACAAATAAGGAGCATTGTACAGGACTCCTTACTATGGACGTGATCTGTTCTAGCTACGGCAAAGAGGGTAACAATTAAAACACTGCCCTGAGGAACACCATTCTCCTGCTCAAAACGATCCTACAGCACATTAACAACTCGGGACAAAAAAAAGCACTTAGATACGAAGGACCATATGGAGATGGGGAGGTGGCCATTAAACTCTTACTGGCCGAACTGCCCTAGAATACTGTGTCTCCAAGTACTCTCGTGTACCTTACTGATGTCAAAGAATATATCGAGACAGTAATGTTTACCTAGGAAAGCCTATTGGATAGCCACCTCCACCAAAGTCATATTGTCGAAGTCGATTGAAATCTCCTGAATTCACACTGAGAGCGCTTAAGGAGTTGCCTTGTCTTTACCATCTAGACTAGACGTTCCAGGGTCTTTCCTACGCATCTCGTTAGGGCGACACTCCAGTAACTAATGTGACATGTTCGGTTCTTATCTGGTCTGAGGAGAGGTATCAAAATTTCCTCTCTCCAGGGGTTGGGAAAGTGGCCTGTCTGCCATATCAAACTGAAAAATTGAAGGAGGACTTTTTTTAACACAGCTGCCAAATGTCGAAGCATGCCATACTGAATTCAGTCGTGACTGGGTCCAGTATCACGAACCTCAGACAGTGCAGACTCCAGCTCCCACACGGCTAAATGGCAGTTGTAACACTCAGAATTGTTGGGTCTCAAGTCCAGATGGTCCCTCTCTACAGTCGTGCGGTAGCGACGGAAGGTCAGATCCTGGCTAGCATGGGCAGTGGTCGCTGTAAAATATTCTGCAAGTGTCAGAGCGATGTCTTTGGGAGTTGTGTGGAGAACCCCCGTTTCAGTAGTGCCGCTATTGGTAAACGGTAGTGTTTACTGAAAATCCTTATGATGGCTTCCCTTACTTTTGCAGAACCAGCAGAACAACTAACAGAATGCAAGAATACTTGCCATGACCTTTGCTTGCTTTGCTTGATGATGCGTCTAGCCTTGGATCTTGCCAAGGCTGTGAAGTTTTTCGCCGATGGGCGGCACTTAAACCGTCGCAGAGCTCCATGCCTCTCCCAGATTTACTAAACGGTACTCATCAGTCCACCAAGATTTATCAATTGAAGACATAAAGTCTGAAAATGAGTCCATGATTATATTTTTGGTACTTTACTTTACAGGTCAGTCTTGACCACATAAATTTATTTTACATTTCGCTATGACCGGTATCGACCACTGCCAGCTTCGGATCTGTTACAAACACAAAAACAGTGTGTAACCAACTAAGCTAGTTTGTTGACGCTAAATCTATAAAAGTCCTGGTGCTACATTAGAAAGATAAAATGTTTACATGATTAACAGCCATTTATACCAGTCATACATACCATAAAATATTCTGATGTAGTATCAACATCAAACTAGACATGTAGGTACATAGTAAGTGATGGTGACGATTAGAATGCGTCTGGTATTTATGCAAGGAAACTGAGGCCAGCAGAGGACATTATAGCTAGGCTACATGATTAACCAGTATCGCAGCTGTAATGGTTAAAATATGATATGCGTAGCCATTAACTAAAATTATTTCACATGGCAAAACGCGCGTCTGATAATAAAACATGCACTGACATACTCCACGTGAAATTGGATCCATAGCTAAAATCCACATGAAAAGAGCAAATATTGATAACTTGAAGCTTCTAGCTCGGCAAGCTAAAACATACAGTTGTATAAAAGCTAGTATAAAAAGTGTAAGATTAAAAACACCTATAAAATAAAATTTTCCAGCCTGACAGATCAATTACCGTAAACGTAATTGTAAGGTAATTAACGAAGCAGTGACTATTAATTAAAAATTAAAAAATGGATAGACGACAATATACCCGGAGTGTGGCCTCAATGGCGGCGTGTCGTGGGTTCTCTGTATGACGTACTTGTTTTCTTGCGGAGGAAGGCCCAGTTCCGGCCGCGGTGGTCTAGCGGTTCTTGGCGCTCAGTCCGGAGCCGCGCGACAGCTACGTTCGCAGGTTCGAATCCTGCCTCGGGCATGGATGTGTGTGATGTCCTTAGGTTAGTTAGGTTTAAGTAGTTCTAAGTTCTAGGGGACTGATGACCATAGATGTTAAGTCCCATAGTGCTCAGAGCCATTTTGAACCATTTTTTTTGAAGGCCCAGTCTCCTCGTCGCCGGCAGCCGGCGCACACGACCGCACGCCAATCCTCTGGGGAGCATACATATAACCAAACACTAAGAGCGCTTTCGGTACACATTTAGACAGAGAAAAACATTTGTTAAGAATATGAAAGTGTTGCATAGGGCACCAAAGGGACAGTTACTGGACCTACTCGAAGAAATCCTGAGAGCAAGCAGAGGACAAATCCCACAATACTTGATGAGAATTGAAGTCTCCCAACAAGAGAAATAGTTGGAGGATTTGTTTATAATATCTGCTAGAGCCTTAGAAAAATGTTCAAATGTCTCTGAGAACTATGGGACTTAACTTCTGAGGTCATCAGTCCCCTAGAACTTAGAACTACTTAAACCTAACTAACCTAAGGACATCACACACATCCATGCCCGAGGCAGGATTCGGACATGCGACCGTAGCGGTCGCGCGGCTCCAGACTGTAGCGCCTAGAACCGCTCGGCCACCCAGGCCGGCAACTTTCGGCGTGTTCCAGGGAAGTGTGTTGGGACTCTTGTTGATCATGTTGGGTCTTATTGGTCTGGCAGACAATATTAATAGCGATCTCACATTTTTCGCAGATTATGCAGTTATCTATAATGAAATGATCGTATTGCATAATCAACAGTGAGACTTAGTCTGCAGTAGTTCGGCCTCCTAGTGCAAGCCTTTCTATTTGACGCCAATTCTGCGACTTGCACGTCGACGATGATTATGATGAAATGTTGATGATGGCGACTCAATACCCAGTCCCCGAGCGAAGAAAATTGCGACCGGACCAGTAACTGAGCCCGGCACCTCGGAGTCTAGAGGCAGCAAAGCTAACCACCAGACCAGGAGCTGCGGACATCTATAATGGAGGAGGCCTGAATAAGCTGCAGAAATCTTCAATAACTTTTCAAAGTGATGCAGAAACTGAAAACTTGCTTTAAATGTACAGAAAAGCAAAATTATGCACTTTACAAAACGAAAAAGTCCCATTACTACAATATCTACGATTCACAATTACGATCAATGAACTCATACAAGTATCTGTACATAACATTTTTTTTAGGAATATGAAATGGAGTGAGTACATAGGCTCCGTCTAAAGTAAGGCAGGTGGCAGACTTCGGCACTGACAAAAAGCAGTTTGTCCTCAAAAGTGACTGCTTACAAATTACTTGTGCGTCTCATCTAAGAATACTGCCCAAGTGTGTGAGACCCATACCATATACGACTAAAAGAGGATAATGAACATGTGCAAAGAGGGGCGGCACGTGTGGTCACAGGTTTGTTTGCCTCGCAGCAGAACGTCACATGTAAGGGTATTCCTGACCTCCCGCAGGTACCGTAACAAGATTACATGCTACAGTACTCACAAAGACATTCAAGCAATCGTTTTTCCCCCGTCCGATGCGACTTTGGAAGGAGAAGAACCCTAACGTGTACCCTCCGCCTTGCACTTGACCGCAGTCTGCAGAGTTTGTATGTAGATGTAGGCCAGACTTTGTAGGACATCTTCTCTCTATGATGATGTAGTAAGTTCTGGAGCTTTTATTTTTTTAGCAATTGATCAGGTTCCACACACGTTGTACCGATAAATTGTTTCTCAAAGGCTCCTCTCTTAAAAAATGATACGTAATAATCAGGCCGTTTGACATGTGAAAAATTATTTGCTTACTTCAGGAAATTCGCTACATCGTTCACTATAATGCAGTGACAATTGCAGCTCGATATACGTACTCGTTCTGCGTGGATCGCATAAGTTGTAACACCCCTTCTATTTCCTGAAAGCTTCAGTATATCGAAATGAGATTTTCAGCTAAATGTAGCACGCAACGATGTGTGTGTAATCGTCTAAACTCCTGTGTCAAGCAAGATATTGTAGCAGGTATGGCTTCCTTAGGAACGTTTATGTTGGTATTAAACCTTTTCGTAAAAATGTTCTGAAATTGAAAGGCAAGGCGTCCGAAATGGGCTATTGTGATGTAAACACAGTCACGCGGTGCTCTCGGGCTAAGGTCCATCGCTGTATGGAGTAACAAAATTGGCGCAGTCTGCTAAGATAAAACTTATTTTCCCTTGATCGTACATTTTTCGAGATAGTTAATGGATAAGCTATGAATTTTGTAAATGCAACTATACGCTTACTTCTAGTAATCAGAAAGTGCTTTGGGAAACTACTTCCAGTTTTTGTAAATACTCATGTTTAAGTGAACAGTTTTTGTACAAAAAACGTTGTTGTGGTCTTCAGTCTTAAGACTGATTTGATGCAACTATCGACGCTAGTTAGTTAGTTTCATGTTCCATATATCATTTACACGGTAAGTCGTAATGAGTGGAACTACCAATTTTACATTAACGTCACAAATTAATTTTTAAATATTCAGCATGCTGAACATTGCAAACATTTTTTTTCTTTTACTACAGATGTGAGTTAGTAATTCGTACCCATCACCAATTACACATTACAATAATAGAAATTCTGCTACGGAACAGAAGCAGTTTTCAAAGATAAACTTTTTCAGTTTGTTTTCAAAATTTACTTCGTTGTCTGTCAGAGATTTTATATCACTGAGTAAGTGGTCAAAAATGTTAGCTGCATTTTTTTGACCCCTTCTTGTGCTAAAGACAATGTTAATGTTGAGTAATGAATGTCATTTTTCAATAAAGATAAAAAGTCAGTCGTCAGGTGGACAAAAAAACCTTTACTTTGTTCACTTTACAGGTTTCGACAGCTTAAACTGTCATCTTCAGAAGTGAAAAAGGCTCAAATCATTAGTAAGCTAACGTCAAAGTAAGAATCGGACGGCAGTGACCTTTGCTACAGAGTCAATAAAACAGAGTGACATCTCCGAAAATATATCTACGTCCGATGAGTGGCAAACAGTTAACAGTCAAATTTCACATCGTACATAGTACGTGCGAGAAAAGTCAACCACCAAACTCTGTTTCATTGACTCTGCAGCAAAGGACTCTACCGTCCGATTCTTAGTTTGACGTTGGCTTATCAAAATGTGAAGGTGACAGTTTAAACTGTCGAACCTGGTAAAGTGAACCAAATACAGGTTTTCTTGTGCACCTGACGACTGACTTTTTATCTTTTTTTAAATATTCTGCAGTTGCTGAACTATAGCTATGAACAAAGCCATAATGTCCTATTTTCTACTCGTATTGTAATTTTATATGTCTTTGCTCTTTTAGAACAGTAATGGATTGCTCACAACAAACTTCATGAGGGAATAAGTATACTGTGAAGCATTTGTCAAAATGCCCAACTCCTCAAAAAGACGCCTACAAAATGATAGTGCTTGAGCACCACATAGCATTCCTACAGCACGTTTAAGAGAAATGAATACTTTCTTTCTCACAGATGAGTTACCCCAGAATATTATTCCGTAAGACTTTCATCAATGAAGCTATGCAAAATATGTCAGCCCACTGATTTGTCTCTACCCAAGATTTGCAATGCTTTTAAGTTCAAACGACGCTGACCTAAGTTGTTTCAGGAGTTCCAAACTGTGATTTTCGAGTTTAAATTCTCAGTAATATGGACACCTAAAATTCTTGAAGTTTCCGCCGTATTCATTACTTCCGCACCATGTGTTACACTTACCATTCGTCAAATACCTCCAGATGCACGTAAATGAATACGTTGTGTCCTTTTAAAATAGAGAGTTTGCAGAGAACCAGTCATTTAAAAACATTGTTTACCATTTATCCTATTGCTGCATGTGTGCTTGGATTGACTGCTGTACTAGTGTCATCGGAAAAAACCTAATTCTGCTTGTTGTGTATTAAACGAAAGAGCGTTTCCTTATATGAGGAACAATGGTGGCCCTAAGATTGAGCCTTGAGGAAGCCTCTCGTGATTTCTCCCCAGTCATAAGAATCTCCCCTTCTTACATTGGTTAAATTACTAAGTACAACTTCCTGCACTTTTTGTTTAGATTATCCATTGTTTAGTTATATCATCAACTCCATAAAACCTCAGTTTATCTAGGAGAACATGGTGATTTACACTGTCCGATACCATAGATAAGTCACAGAAAATATCGATCGGCGCCATTTCGTTATAGTTGTAAAATTTAGTTAGTGAACGTGTAAGTGGCACTCTCATTAAAGCAACACTTCTGAAATCCAAACTGTGGCTTACTGAGAATATTATTGTCGCTCTGGTGAGATTAAGTCCCTTATCAAAACTTCTGGAAAATGAGGTGGGTAGTGAAACAGGTCGGTAGTTATTGACATCTCTCCTATCAACGTTCTTATGGAAAGGTTTGAGAATGATATATTTCAATCTTGGGTTGGGTTGGGTTGTTTTTGGGGAAGGAGACCAGACAGCGAGGTCATCGGCCTCATCGGATTAGGAAGAAAGGAAGTCGGCCGTGCCCTTTCAAAGGAACCATCCCGGCATTTGCCTGGAGCGATTTAGGAAAATCACGGAAAACCTAAATCAGGATGGCCGGACGCGGGATTGAACCGTCGTCCTCCCGAATGCGAGTCCAGTGTCTAACCACTGCGCCACCTCGCTCGGTTATATTTCAGTCTCCGTCGTCCTCCCGAATGCGAGTCCAGTGTCTAACCACTGCACCACCTCGCTCGGTTATATTTCAATCTCTCAGGAAAAATGTGCTGAGTTGGTGATGCACATCACATATTTCACATAACACAGGTCTAATTGTATGGGAACAAATCTTCAGTAGAAGTTGGAAAAACCATCAAATGCAGATTGAGAGAATATATAATTATCTTAATTTCGCAAGGAGACGTTAGTGTTATATTCATATGATTCAATTTCATAAGAGCTGATTTCTCAACATACTGCTGTGATTTTTCTCTTGAACTGTTTTTCTCATAACCTCGCCGTTGAGCGACTGTGATATCAAAGCTCACACACACACACACACACACACACACACACACACACAAACACAAGCGCGCGTACAAGCGGGCGCGCGTTGACGGAATTACTACTTTCTGACTTATGTGCATGTTCCTTGATTTTTTTAATAACTATTCTTAGTAGTTTTGAGTAGTTTTTGTAGAGTGAAGATACTGGAAGGTTTTTAATTGTTCTTGCAGAAGATACATTTCCCTTTTCTTTTCACAAGATATATAATATCTCTAGTGATCCATAGTTTTTACGTGACCGTTTAAAGTCTTTTCTGATTAGCTTATGCCAAAACTGTTCTCAAGTAATGATATGAGTTTATCAAGGAACCGATTAAATATTGCCTCAGAATTTAGTTCGTTATAAATTTCATCGGACGTCATCTCTTGTAATATATTTTTGAAAATATTTGTTCTATAGTCATTAATTATCCTGACTGATTTCCACTTAGAAGTATCAGTTCTGTAAGGCGTTATCTTATCTATCCTAAATATGCAGCCCGCTTCACATTTGTATAATTACTGCATCCTACATCCATTTGAACCTGCTTAGGGCAGTCAAGATGTGGTTTCCCGCAACAACCTTCCCCACGAAATTCCTTACATTAGCAAATCGACTATTCCTTGTTGCATCACGTTGTGTCATATTAAACGATGCTTTCTTTTAGTGAATCTGTGCCACAAATTTCCTTTTCCCTCAGTTCTATGCAGTACTACGTCAGGTATTCGATCTAAACACCTAATTTACAGCATTCTTCTTTGGCTCCAGATTTCAAAAGTTTCTACCCTCTTCTTGTTTGAAATTTTAATCGCCGCCGTTTCACTTCCATGCTAACAAATTTCACTTTCTCAGAAATGATTTTTCTTGCTATTGACAGTCAGCATTTTATATCTCCTCTATTTAGTCCATCGTCATTTATTTTACTGTCTGAATAGCAAAATTCATACAGAACTTTTAGTGTCTCTTTTCCTAAGCTAATTCTTTCAGCATCGTCTGGTTTAATTCTGCGACATTCTATTACCCTTGCTTTACTTTTCGTGATGCTCATTTTATAACATCTTTTTAAGGTACTATCGATTCCGATCAGCTGCTCTCCAAGTCGTTTGCCTTCTCTGTCAGAATTACAATCTCGGCGAACCGCAAATTTGTACTTGAAATTTAATTATCTTCAAAAATTTCTCCTTGGCTTCCTTTATTGGATCTTCAATGTACAGATTGAACAACATTAGGGATAGACTACAGCCCTGTCTCACTCCTTTCTTAATCACCGCATCCCTTTCATAGTCGTCGACTCTTACAAATATAGTCTGATTTTTGCACGAGTTGCAGATAGCTCTTCGCTCCCTGTATTTTATCCCTGCTAGCATAAGAATTTCAAACAGTGTAGTCTTTACCACGTTATCAAAGTTTTCTCTAAATCTACAAATGCTAGAAATGTAGGTTTGCCTCTCTTCCGCCTATCTTATAAGATAGGTCATAGAGCCAGTATTGTCTCGCACTTTCCTTCATTTCTCCGGCATCCAAACTGATCTTCCCCAGAGTCGGCTTCTACCATGTTTACCCGATTCTTCTGTATATTAACAAATATTCAGTTGTTTTGATACAAGGAAACATCTTGACACGAAAGACCCACTTGGCGGTGTTAACACCATTATAATCGATTCCGCTTAACCTACAATTTTAGCACGCATCTTGGATAATTTTGTAAAATATTTTATACTTGCTCCATTATTTAGTGTAGCACAAGACTAAAGAGGATTAAGGCTACAACAAAATGACATGCCACTCTGCATATTATCATTCTCCGAAAAGAATTTAATACCCTGACGAGATCACAAAATTAGAATAAAAGTTAGGTCCCTTACGCAACTCAACCAATATTTCGTGTGTACAGTCTTGTCCGCCCCGCCTTGTTGATCAGGTTGGCGTGGCTAGTCGTGGCTATGCTTATTTGACAATTTTCATTATGGCACTTTGCTGTTACACTTGTTCGCGTCAAGATTACAAATGTCTTCTTCTCGGAGACTGAAGCATATGGCATTCGCAAGAAAGTTACATTTGCAAGCCAAACGCGTCGTTTGCGCGCAAACCTATTTCTTTAAAAAAGACAGCTACCTTTATGAAACTTTCTGTCTTAGATGTAGAAACGGAAAGACAAATTACTACGTAATTTTGGCGATATGCCCATTCTGTGTGAGTACTTACAGTTTCAGCGAAGCGCTCTTGCCGTCACCGTCGCCTCCGGTAGACTACTCGGCCAACGCCCCAGTGAGCAACGACTTCCCTCCTCAAGTACATAGGCACGGATTGAAGCAACACGTTAAAATTTCGTGGAGTGGCTAAGACACTGGTTACAGCCCTCCTTACGACAACCAACGCTAACACGTCTGGTATGTTTCTGATAGTCAAAACATTACGAGAAGCGAGTCTCTTGTTCGTATTCGAAGTGTTAGCTGCTCTGTTATTCTTGAAATATTTAATTCTTTGGGAAGATCTGTGAAAAAATATAAATTAAGCTTGTTCGCAGTGTCTTTATTATAATTGTAATTACGCTTAAAATTAATTACGAAGTAATCTGGTTTCCAGTAATTACAGGTTTCCTTTAAAAGACAAAAACCTAAGAAAAAGATGGGTTGTAAATACCAACCGAGGCAACTTGTTTACGAATACAGTCAGTTACCTGTGCTCAACTCAATTTGAAGAGAGATATACGTATCAAAGAAATGACAACAGGCGCCATCTGTTCAACGCAATAGCAGCTACCTTCACTTTTCCACTACATTCAAGGAAAAAAAAATTACGACCCTAACTAGACAGCGAGCTTTCGACAATTTGAAACACAATGATGTTAATGAGGCATCAGTAGCACATAGCAAGACTATAATTTAATGTCACTTCATGTTCTATTTTATTGATATAGATAATTTCTATTTTTTATGCAGTGAAGTAATTACTCTAATCTTATGGTGGAATTTCATTCTTTCAGCGTCTAGTGCATCTGTTTATGATGATCACAGTCTGCCGCTGTTGAGAAGTTCGTCATTTATTAACAGTGACCATCTTGTTATAGCAACTACAGCAACTGAATTTAGGGCACAAACGCATTATGTGAAACTTATAAAAATGATCCTCAAGCATTATCTTGTTTGCAGAGTAAATAATTTACTTAAATCTAAATCTTTTGAGCAGAGAGGTAAAGTTGTATATCAACTATATACTAAGTTTATATTATTTGTCAGTGAAAACGTTGAAAAATGGAATGTCGCTGTAAAAATGTCACTGTAAAAATGATAAGTCAATAAAAACACTATAAAATGAAAGTTCAGTAAATTACTTTATTGTTCTGTAAATCATTATTTTCATTGAGTTAATTACTTATAACCTATATTTTTTATAATGTTCTCGTCCATGGAGAAGTGGTTTTTGAGACCGTGACTGGACACTTAAAATACAAACAAAAATATTGAATTTCTACGCCAGTCACCGTATCTGTTAGCTAACTACAACGCGTTTCGAAGTTTATTCCAGAATTTTCAGATGGTTCCCTCTCAAACTACATTGGCTTACGTTCAGTTCACGAGGAAGATATAATGTTATCGTGGGTGGACGAACGCAGTTTGAATCGCCTTGCATTTTTATCGGTATCATAAAGGTTATTCATATTTCTAGTTAAACTTCCCTTTTTGCTGCCAATGTGCACAGAAACCACCGCTGTTTACTGTTTTTTGAGGAAAAATAAAGCTATCAGCAGCCATATCGAGTAAGCAAAGACAAATTAAAGGGTTCGTGACATAGCAGACGACGAACTTGACAAAAGAAGAAATTGTGGACGGGACTTCAGTTTGGTTCAGATATGGCGGCTCTCTGAATTTTTAACTCATTATATTGAAATGAAAATTTCTTCAATTTCCCTGAAACTATTATGCTGACTATCTGATATACATAGTTTCGAGCGATCTAAAGATCACATCTGGTACGAAACGGATACCTTGTCATAAGTTTTGACTTCGATTTTTCAAAAATGGAAGCCGGTGCTATTTTAGAATGCCGTCGACTACTATGCCGCAGCTCGTCGATGTCTTTGTGATTCGCAGGGTTTGGATTTTCCTTGTCAGTGAATTTGCTAGTTCAGGACTACCATGTTGTGTTGATTGCGAAATATCTGCACCAAATGGATACATTCATCATAAATTCGGTGTTTATCAGCACTGTATTTGAACACACCCTGTACGGCTTGAATACCTTACGACAGAGCTCTGGATATCAGTGAGTGGGTTCGAAGCACTTCCAGCTTGTGATCGTCGTGCGATCTAGCGAAGTATGTTGGAACTATCTCCACCACGAGCTTTACTGCTGTGATTCACTTTCGAGAGCTCGATTATGGTTAAATCGAATTGATTATACTTTATTCCGTTTATTACTTTCCAAAAGATTTTCTTCCATGTTTCATCTGAATATTTGCATTTTATTTTCAAACTGATGAGTCTGATACTTGTTGTAGACTTTATTCTAGAGTATGAAAGTGGATATAAATGTTCATTTCCAACGCACTTCATAATTTATTACAGTCAATAATGACCAAAAGAAATATCATTTATTGTCCTGCTGTATTCACAGTCACGAGGTATTATTCGAAAGACATCGCCTTCGACCATTAGCTTCATTTCACAATCATCTTAAATGTTTATACAGGGTGACTATTCGATGCGAACAGAAACGCCGCGTGCATAAGGTACACATAATTTTCAAGAGCAAATTTCTCTTTCATTTCATTGTTCGACCAACGGTTGTCGTTGCTGTGGTCTTCATGTCGAAGAGTGGTTTGATGCAGCTTTCCATGCTAGTCTATTTTGTGCAAGCCTACTCATCTCCGCATATGTAAGACAATCTACATCCATTTGAACCTGCTCACTGCACTCAAGTCCACTCCATTGCCAAACTGATGATTCCCTTACGCCTCAGGAGGTGTTCTATCAATCATGTCTTCATTTAGTCAAGCTATGCCATAAATTTCTTTTTTCCCCAGTTCATTTCAGTGCCTCCTGATTAGTCATTCTCTCGCATTTAATGTGAAAAATTCTTCTGTATCAACACATTTCAAAAACTTTTTGTTTATTCTTGTCTGTACGATTTATCGTCCAAGGTCCTCGTCCGTAAAGGCTATAAAAAACGGTTTAAATGGCTCTGAGCACTATGGGACTTAACATCTGTGGTCATCAGTCCCCTAGAACTTAGAACTACTTAAACCGAACTAACCTAAGGACATCACACACATCCATGCCCGAGGCAGGATTCGAACCTGCGACCGTAGCAGTCGCGCGATTCCCGACTGCGCGCCTAGAACCGCTAGACCACCGCGGCCGGCTAAAGGCTACACTCCAGACCAATGCCTTCAGAAAGGACTTCCTAAGACTTATACTCTCTTTTTCAGAATCACTTTTCATCGTCAGTTCTTCCACTGCCAAACCAACTAAGCTCACAAACTAGTCTCAGTACCTTATTTCCGGATCTAATTCTGTTTATACACACTACCTCCTAGAACGCCTGTGGGCGAAACAGGTTGCTGAGTGTGAAGCTCAGGCTCATGGGAAACTTCCACGTTAATGTTGGCAATATGTACATGATACGTACATGGAACAGTGAGCATTATTAACTCAATGGCACTCGCTAACTAGATCTGCCTACCAATTCTGGAGGGAGTACATTATTTTGAAATATGATATCCTCATTCTCTCGTTTCAGTACTGAAACTTTCAGTGCATTTCGAGGCCAGTGTGCTTCGTTTGGACAAAGCAGTTACATGAAATCTTTATAATGTGATAATTTTATGTATCAAATACTTGCATATTCTTCAGGTACGTTCCTTGTAAACTAAAAGTTGCGATACCTTCGTGAAGATTAGTCTGCACGAAAAATGGTACAGAGCTGTTCGGTTCCCTTCACGACTATCTCATTTGATTTTCCATACACACCGAAAGTGGCCAGCTGGTGTGGCCCAGCAGTTCTAGGCGGTTCAGTCTAGAAACGCGCGACCGCTACGGTCGCAGGTTCGAATCCTGCCTCGGGCATGGCTGTGTGTGATGTCCTTAGGTTAGTTAGGCGTCAGTAGTTATAAGTTCTAGGAGACTGATGACCTAAGCTGTTAAGTCCCATAGTGGTCAGAGCCATTTGAACCATTTTCAACGCCGTACAGTCTTCTTGTATAAAATTTTTACAATCCATAATTTCGGCTTGTAGATCAGTATGGGGATAAGGGGGGTACTGGGATAGTTTTAATTTATCCAAGATGACAGACCCTCTCCTCACATCACCCCCTAGCACATAGTGTATATGTGACGAAGTCGCACTAACAACGTCACACTCTTGATATGAAATTAACAGACTAATTAATAAAATTTATCAGTTAATTACCCCCTGCACCATTCCATCATCTGGAAAAATGGCGGGAAATTCAAATTTTCTTGCAAATTGGAATATTCGAGGTAAATCCAAATGATAATTACGTTGCACTGTAGAGGAAATAATAATAATATATTCATTATTTATAAAAATTCAATTTTTATATCGCTGGTGTGGAAGGATATAGAGCACTCTCTTATTTCATCATCTTTGGAATACTGGAGCAGTCTAACTATGATGTCACAATCGCAGATGAGCGACCCAAAATATAGGCGCAGTCTAACTACCCTCCTCCTATTGGTGTGGAATTCAAGAACTGACAGGAAATTCAAAAATCAGTGGGAAAATTCGGGTTTTTTCCATCTGGCTGTGAAGCATGGGAGTTGGGAAGGGGTTATTGCCGTAGATCGAGTGCTAGAGAGTAGCTACACCCAGTCTCATCAGTAACTGCTGGACACAGAGAGGATAATTTCGCAGTTAGTCTAGCACTAGAGAGTTGCTCCAGCCTGTCTATCCAGTAGCCCTATGTGCAAATGATGGGTAATAACCATAACAGGACAGCAAAGTATTACTGACGTGCAGGGAAGTAGCCTCCTGCCGATATACAAGCGAATAGCTGCTGGAAAGGTCATATGAATGGACAATAATATTAGGGCAGCAATCCACTCTCCCAGTGCTGCTTTATATTGTGGTAGGTTATGGTACAGTGTCATTGGTGGATGGCGGTCTTGCTTTCTTGGTGCAAGGGTAAAATTTTTCTATCTTACAATGACGTCATTACAATGACATCATTGGAGGACATACTGAATATGTAGCCTCGTGACTTCACGTCCTATGCCATCCTCCGATGGTGGAAGGTCAAGAGGGAACACACTACACAGGTAGTGACGTTAGTGGTCGTATCATGGATGCCACATATTGAGTGGTCGTACCAAGACTGGCATATTATTACTGGCTATAACACAGCTATCATTAGCCATGGTCCGAATCTAATTAATGAAGGATGGTAAGAGGAACATGGTGGAGGTGCCAGTGCCAAGGAGTCTTGTTGCCACTGTAGTATAAGCCAGTGACTGTGTTTTACAGGGAACCTGGTCGCCTGCAATAGTGATGTTGTGGCGCAGGATTTGGCGCCTTTTGGTGAAGTAGAACGCAGCAGTTTTGGCGGCATTGAGGGCAATTTTGTTTGAACGACACCAGGTGACTGTTGCGTCCACCTGCCGCTGGTGACGAATAATGAGCTGGGCCGTCTTTCAGCCGGTCGTATTGAACGCCATATCGTCTGTGTATTGCGCCAGGTGGCAGTGTGGGATGACTGGCATATCATTAACGTAAATGTTAAAGAAGACGGGAGGCAACACAGAGCCTTGAGGGGTATCTATCGACATGTGACATTAGTTCAAGTATTTTCCTTGGAGTTAGGCCGACAGGTGGGAAGCGAACCCGAACTGTTCTGGACAGATTGACCCTGCCGTCGCCATAGGCTGGGAAATGCGGTAGAGGATCAAAGATTCTAGGACCTTTGTGATGGTATTGAGAAGGCCAATGGGCCTGTTGTTTGAAAGGACTGTAGGATCCCTTAAGAGCTTGGGGATGGCAATCAGTCTGACCTGCTTCCACTATGGGGGGAAAAGGCCAGTTGTGAGACAGCAGTTCAGGATGCTGGTAAATAAGACCATTGGCTTATGCAGGAGCCAATGGGGCATTCACTTAAGATGCCATCCAAACCTGGAGCCAATGGACCATGCTTCCACTGGAGGATCCACTAGACTACTGCTGGGAACATAAGGTGAGGGACAGTAAGAGATGGTCTTTGTCTGAAAGTGGTAATGTCCAGCAGAATATCACATCCATCCTGTAGTTTATCAGGTGTAAGATCCTGGACGAGCAGCTGGTTCTGGACCTCAAATGCATCGACCAGAGTTTCTACCACACAGAGATCATCATAAGTTAAGCCATCCACTGTGCAGATGGGATGTTTGGTCTTCACTGGGGAGCACTGTAGGGCTTGGACTACAGCCCATTGTGATCTGTGTTGGATGCGAAAGGCGGAAATCTTGTCCATCCATTGTTCCATTTTCCAATCAGCAAGGCTGTGGCAGAATTCATGTTGGAGACGCCTCATGCAGTGCTTATCCCAAGGGTCACAAAACTGCTCCCACCACCTGTGGTGGCAGTTCTCCTTGATTCTTAGTTCACACATTAGTGGGGAGCAAGTCATCCGGTGGGGTTAAAGCTCTTGGGACAATGGAAGTAGAGGCCTTCGTTGCCTGCAGGAGTTTCATTGTTAGGTAATCAACAGCGCTAACTAGACTGGTAGGTGTTGTCAGGTCTAAATTTTGCTGGGTGGCGTTGAGGATCCTGGAAAATTTGTCCCTATCCGTGATGGTCATGGTAGAATGGATTTCTAAAGATAGAAAGACATCAGTAAAGTGCAGGTGTACTGCGTTGTGGTCACAAGCCAGTGGGTGGGGTGTTTCCAACAAAAACTACACCGCAATGTTCTTGAAAATGGGCACATCCAGAACGTTGCGCTGCCAGTCAGAGTGAACTAGTATATGGTTGTGAGTGTGGTAGCCATAGACCTACAGTGTCAGAATATCTTCTAATTTAAGGAGGAGTCTGCTCTTAGGATTAGCAGTATGAGAATGCCAAGCTGGATGCCTGGCATTGAGATCTGCCGCAATAATGTGTTTGCCAAATGATGCCAATTTACATAGCTCCACTTTAAGAACTGGCAGGATCGATCTCAAATACGCCACAGCAAAAGTAATAGCACCAAGGTGGGTGGAAACAGTGACTGTCGTGGCCTCTGTAAGTTCTAGTGGTAGAGGGTCTTGTGATTATTAACAAGCGTCTTATGTAGGAAAATTGCCATGCCCACACATCAGCAATGGAGTCGGTCAGTGCAATAGCAAACCATGATGCAGAGACGAACGTTGTCCATGGCTTTGACGTGGTTTCTGAGACAAGTAAAATGTCCACATGGTGGTCATAGAGGAACGTGTTCAGTCCATTCTTCATATGGTTAATGGCATTAGCTTTAAAAATACAGACAGCTAGATCCACCTCTGGGGGAACATCGCACATGGAAGTGGTAGGGGTGGGTGTGGTATCTGGTGGAGAAGATGCCACAATAGAGGGTTGGGGCACATCATCAGTTGGGTGTGAGGAGCTACAGACAGTCTTTCTGTTTGGTGGGTGTTGGTATTCGTCACAGGAGGCAGATGAGCAGGAGCAGACTGAGCTGCAGTGGCGAAGGTGGTCGTAGGGCACAGAGCCAGAGAGGGTTCCTGTGTTGCAGATGCATCAGGTGCTTGATGGTCATTGGGTTCACCCTTTAAGATAGGGAAATGGGTGCAGTCCTGTGAATGCAGAGGTGGCCGATTCGTCCATGGCTTCCTTCCTGAAGAGCAGGAAGACTTCATCGCCTTCTGGTATATGGGGCAACCCTTCCAGGAGGCCAAATGGTGGTGGTCGAGAGTGGTGCCCAAACAGCAGACATATGTGGATTTTTCCAAGAGTGGGAGTTTGCATTCCTCCAATGCATGTGAGCCGGCACACTTGACACACTGAAAAGGCAGTGATGTGTAGTTGCTGGTGTATCGCAAAACATTGATACCTATGGCAGAGGGGCTGTTGAGGCTTTCATATGATTCAATATGCACCTTGGCGCACAGGATACCTGATTTGGTAAATGCGTTCAATAAGGAACGTCCCAGGGTCCCTCTTGTTGTATTGGTGGTCCAAAGGGTCCAGGTATCTGAAACAGAGTAATTCATCCCTGACGTCTGATACAGTAACTTCACAGGGAAGGTCTTTGATGACGATTTTTCTTCTTCTGTCGCCAGAAGTCTGATGACTGTAGTAGTCCATAGCCCTCGACTTCACGAAGTTGATGACTTGGAGATAATCATCCTTTCTGTCAAGCAGATACTTAACATGGTCTTTCAGGTAAACTGCCTGCAGTAGACCTGTAATGATGGATTGCAGTTCAGTGTTCAGTTTAATGTAATTTGTGGGATTGTAAACCACGATAGGAGGGATCTTATCCTTCTTTGGTGGTGGTGGCATTAGATTCTAAGAAGTGGGATCTGGAGGGAGACCCAAGTCGTGGACCAAGGCACCAATAGGTGCAGCTGCTCCAGGGCTGAAGGCATCTGAATCAGAATCACAGCCACTGCTATAAGCATGAGTGAAAGACTTTTGAGATTTTAGACCACCGGGGGGGGGGGGGGGGTAGGGCGGCGTAGGGGGGGGGGGGGAGAACCAACAGGATCAGAATCCCTGGAAGGTCTACTGGGCTGATGAAATGGTGCAGACGAGAGAGCACCCAAAGGAGCGTCCAAGTGGTGATCAGTTGTATCAATGTTCGTGGCCAACATGGTGTGACCATCACTGAGTGTGACAGGTCTATCACCAGGTGGCCATGCGAGTCGTTGAATGATGAAGATGAAGACTGGTCCATCACGCAAGGCTGTGATGATAATGTTTGGAATGTGGGTGCTCAACTGCACTGTCATCAGTGCCCATACAAAGTCGCAATTTCTACACAGTCCAAATTTTACAAATTAACCACAGTCACGAATGATGATAAAATGATGAGGACAACACAGAGACCCAGTACCTGAGCAGAAAAAAAATCCCCAACCTGGTTGGGAATCGAACCTGGGACCCCATCATCCAGAGGCAGCAACGATAGCCACAACACCAAGAGTTGCATACACGCAAGGCTGTGGACAGGGTTCATGTGAGTTGGTATCACTGTCGGTGGTTACTGGTGATTTTTGGCAGGAAGTACAATGTGCCTGGTCTTTAGCCCACTGGATGGTGTCAGTATCAGTGCCTTCAGCAGCTTGCCAGGATCGATGTCAATCGGCCAGTGACACATTGTCTCGCAAAAGGGTGGCAGAAAAGTGGCCTAGCTGCGGATTCCTGACTTGGCCCTATTCATGGTTTCTCTCAGCCCGACCAACGCCTGGGGCCTGGCAGATAAAATACATTAACTTCTGTCACCTACAAATCCTTGGTAGACTGGAACACATACGAAAACGAACAGTGCCTTTGAAGGTGAACAACAAATCAACATCGACTCAGACACTACACCTAAACAATGCTCAGCACAATTCGTGGCCATAACTAACGACACGCATGTAGTCGCAAGTAAATACTGTCAGGACTCCAAGCTGAATGACTTGCTGCTATTTTTTTCTTTATTGTAATTTCATTCCCGTGCCCCATATGGGTAGCGGAGTGCTGTCAGTGGCACAGTGTGCTGCTCTTCAACCGAGAGACAATACAGTATTTTAAAAAAGAAGAAACGAAACATAGAATAAGGCGATAAACGAGGAGTGTAAGAACATAATACGGGGGAAGGCAATAAGGGTTTAAATATACGCTTACATGGAGACTTTCATTGTGAGACAGAGTTAAAAAAAGTCCACATAAAGAGGAAAACACAACTGGCGATGTGTGTAGAACTTAAAATACACCAAAGTCACAAGAACAAGATAAAGTTGGTCAAAGTATTAAAAATCCACACCAGAATTATGGTACTGTCAGAACCACTACACGAAATGGAGTGCACATGAAAAAGGGTAAAAACTGCTGAGATGGATCTGCTGAGGAAAGGGAGGCCTGAGAGGAGGGAAGAGATGAGCGAGGAGGGGACAGCATAGGAGGGGAGAGCCTGAAGAGGGTGGGATGAAAAGAAAGGGGGTTGGGTCTAGGACCAAGGGGCAGGATACGGGTGGAATGGGAGAGGGAGAGGGAAAGCAAGTCAGGAGGGCGTGCAGAGACATGGAAGGGGTGCACTGGAAAGGGAAGGGGTGTAGGGCAAGGGAAAAGGGGGGGGGGCGAGGGAGCCCAAGGAGGGAGGGCAGGTGGGTTTACGTTTAGGTTTGATAGGAGGGGTAGATATCAGGACAAAGCTCCTCATCCAAGAGGAGTAAGTGCTGGAAGCTACGTTGGTAAAGGAGGTGGAGGGTGTGGAGATGGAGAGAGGGTGGGGCATAACAGTAGAAGTTCGGCAATGGTCGGGGGTAGAGAGAATAGGAGACAATGGTGCTGGGACAGGGTATGTATGAAGAGGTATTTGTTGGCAGGGAGGGAATGAATGTTTAGGTTTATGAGACGATACTGTTGGTGCACCAGGGGGAGGAGGGAAGGGTGTCGAGAGAGGAGGAGAGAGGCTTAAACGAGTGTGTTTAGACAGCTGAAGATCAAGTGGGCCTGGTTGTGGGAGTATGTGGCGTAGGTATTCAAATGGAAGACGAAGCAGATGGCAAGGGAGAACTGCTGGAGGGTATGAGAGCGTTAGAAGGGGGAATATTCTGGAGGGGGGCAAGCGAATTATTGGGGAAGATGTGCTGGGCTGGTCGATGGGGTGTATGGAGACAGTGAGCTCGAGGTTAGTGGGAGGGGGTTTGGCCTTGCATTTGGAGGAGTAGGTGGGGTGTGGTTCATTGCAGGTGTGCAGGAAGGAGGGGAGGCGAGGTTAGGAAACTGTTTGAGGTAGTGGGAAGCTTTACAGTGGGAGCAGGTGGAGAGCTTTTGCAGTTTTGGGTGAGGTGGTCAATGTAGACGATATAGTGCTGGCAGCAGTAGGATCAAGGGGAATGGGAGGGGTCAATGGGGTGGTGACAGTCGAAAATCAGGGCTCCCTGAATGAGGTGATCTATGGAGGAGACAGACTCTGTAAATACACACATCAGAAAGGTAGGGCTGGAGTTGTTGCAGATGCATCGCACAGAGCGGATTTCCAGGGCAAGGTAGCGATTCAGTTCCATCAACATCTCCACCTCTGTGTCCCACAGGGCCGAGTTTTGTGATCACAGCAGTGAGGGTTGGTAAAAGACAGTGGGTTGGAGCTGATTGGGAGAGTTGGAGGTAAGGAAAATTTGAGGGCTGCATCTGGGCCAAAGGTGCTGCAGGCAAGTTTCCAGGGTAGATCAGTGTGGAGAGAGGGAGAGGGGGATTTGATGAGGACAGAGTCTCTGTTGAAAAATGGGGGCACTGGGGATATACTTATGGATTTCGAGGATAAGGGTGCGGGTGTTGAGGAATATAGGAATGGGGTTGGAAAGATTAAGGTATACATGGTGGGGCTGGGGATGCAGGAAGAGGGATGGTGTCCACAGGGGGATCAGAAGGAAGAGAGGCAGGTTTTTTGGAGGAGAGGGTGCAGGCCAATTAGCCACTTGGGCACTTGAGGAGATTTTTGGCAGGGGTGGTCTGGGAGGAGAGGTGATGGACTAGTAGGATTGGGAGGTGGTGGGAGGTAGGCCCCTTGTGCGAGGCAGAGGCACTTTAAACTGAGGGTGGGCGCTCTGTGGTGGTGTCTGTGGCGTGCCAGGCGGTGACTCTGGCGGGGGAAGCAGGAGCGGTCGTGGCAGGGAGAGTGGGGGAAAGTCTTCCCGATGAGTGGTAGTGGGGGCAGGAGCAGGAGCAGGATACAGGTGTCGGGAAGAGATAAAAGGGGAGAAGACTGTGAGGAGGGGAGGTGGAGTAGATGAGGGAAGCCCAGAGGAGGCATTTCAAGGGGGTAACGGTGGTTGCAGGGGAAGGGGAGGTGTATATAATGGTAGTAGTAGGGGTGTCCATGATGCATGGTGGACTGTGCTGTCTACCGGCGACAAGTGTTGCCAAAGTGGGTAAATAGAACAAAGGCAATGGGGGCGAGGGGTGGGGACTGGCGGGTCTTCCAAAACTTCAACTTCGCCCTGAGAGTATCCCTGCCAGCAAAATGTTTCGATCTGGAAGGTTTGGGACTCCAACCCACAGTATCCTCGCTCTTAACTTCTTTTTTTTTTGTTAGTTTGTGAGAGATTGAAGTACAGCCATCACTCCTATAAATCCATGCTTCCTATAAACAGGAGTCATGCAGCAACAGCAATGGGGAATGAAACACACATATACCTATTTACGAGTTGAAAGTCGCGTTCCAGCCAACAAAAGCGTGGGAATTACATCGTATGGTACTTTTTACGAGGGTAGTGCTCAGTTGAACATCGCATATCAAGACGAAAACACCGACCAGTCACCTCCAGTCTAGTCCAACGACATCTACCAAGTATATTGTGTACCTGAAGAACTGAATGGCTGGAGTCTTCTGTATACCTGGCCTCTTGAGAGAGGCTAAGCTGCGGCTTCCAGTCGGCTGAGGCCATATGACTAGGCATGCCCCTGGCTGCAGACTGGTGTCGCTAACTCCTCCCACATTGTGAGACATGCTCGTGTGGCTTGAGCGTAGAGTTCTAAAAGCAATTCATTCCCAACATAGACTCGCCAGTTTAAAATATTCACGCTATCCATTCCAAGACAGGGATGCTATTGTCCATACACCTCGAATTCCTCACATGAAATGTAGATTCCTCCCTTTTATGCGCATTATTTTCAAAGACAGAAGAAAGGGTAAACTACACGCGTATTCACATTGCTAAAGTATCGCTACTTGTTGGTTCTCAGGGCGAAAATCCTCTATGGTAGTATGGCATGGTTATGTTTCCTCTACGTATTCTTTCACCCAGTAAAAGATTTGTTCGTATCAGCTTAATATCTGTTACGTGATGCACCACAGGACTAGAATACGAAACACGTTTAGACTCATGACGTGGTGCCAAGAGCATGCTCTACCTCTGTCACAGGATGTTTCCTCACTTTCGATGCTTCTGAAGGTAGTCAAATGCCTCGTCGCCTGAGAAGTCTCTTTAGGTAACCAAATAAAAGTACAGAGGCGTTGTAAATAACACGTTAATACTATGTATCACTTCATAAATTAGATAACATAGATTATTTTATTACGATGTCAATCCTTGTGTAGGTGGTAAACTGAAATTTCGTTAACATACCTCACTGCAACGAAGAAAAAAAAAGGCTAATTACCGCTCCATCCAATAAATCGCATAAGTGTCACTCTAGCCCTTGCTTGCATCCACCCAGCATCACATCACTGACATCAAATTGATTGATTAATTAATTAAATTGATCATGAGGGTCCCTTTGCATGGTGAGTGTTCTGTGACGTCTCTGGGGGCTTCCCACAGGCTAGGTAGTCACTTCCCCCAATACGAAAATGTGTGGTAACCGTCGTCAGAGATCTGAAGCTGTCCAACGCTAATTGTCTGTCGGTTGCGTTGTCATACTGGTGGAACTAAGTCACTTAGAATTCTGGTATACCACTCCTAAACTTATCTTACTGAGGCCTATCGGTGTATAGGGGCAGCTGAGTCATTCACTCTCTTCTGGGAATCACAATGGCCCCGCCCCCATCCGCCACTGCCACCGGATCGCATGCAAACAGCTGCAACCTCCGTCACTGGGTCGCGATCATCCGCCCGCTCGTCAGGCCTGTACCAATCCCGGCTCACAAGCCACTGCTCACCGTAGCGGATAACTGTTAATGACTCCAGCTGGCAAACGCTGTCCTATGCTTCTAAGAAGGACTGGGCACTTAAATGTCCCTTGGGGGAACACCATTGTGTTGAACAATATGCCTCCCCTCTTCCCCTCCTCCCACCTGCAAACTGAAACGTTCTGAGATTTTATTTCTTTAGGTTACCCTCCATTCGGAAAGTGGGTGCACTCAGCGACTGTTACGTGACTTATAAATTTTAGAGTGCAGCAATCAGTTGTCCTTTTTTAGATTTTATTGCGCAAATCCAAATTTCGGCTAGTAGCCCGCCATTCTCAATGCTAAAAATACAAGATGTATATAGTCAGATAATATAATAAAAAGTTACAACTAATGGCATAACTTATATGGCTTGTATATTAGATAACACTATTTTCTATTGTCAATGTATGTAAGTCCCTGTTGTTCAGGCGTCAGTCACACTATTTGAATACTATTGTATAATGAAGGCGCATTGAGTGTAGAACACATCGGTTGGTTGTATGGTCCCCTATATATGAACTACGTATATAATATTTAAGAGAAGTAAAACACTTCAAATTTACATAGGAATTACATAAAATAAAACATAAGTAATATTCTTTACATTGCTGTCCGACTCATTTCATATTTACCAGTAAATATAGAAAAAGATATCTAAGAAAATTTTCAGGTTCATTCCTCGTGAGTCAGTTGTTTTATTTTTTAAACATCTAAATAACGTCAGATGGGTAAAACCTTCTTTAAAACCTTTCTGGGATGTGATTTCAAGATATGTTGGAAAGGCTGACCCAGTGAACCATAGCGAAATACGTCTGTCGACAGCACCATCGCAAACGTGTATAAGCCCACAGACCTGGGTTTCACTCATCATGCAGTCCTGTAGAATCGTTTCTGTTGGCTCCCACATAAGTAGTGGATGGATGCTTTGAGAACTCAAATGGGAATCCCTCGACAGAAGGCTATGTTCTTTTCGAGGAACACTACTGATAAAATTTAGAAAACTGACAATTGGAGCTGACTGCAAAAGGATTCTACTACGGCCAACATACATTTTGCTAAGGGCCACGAAGATAAGAGACGAGAAATTGGCACTTACCTGGAGGCATTTCTACAGTCTTTTCTTTCCATCGCTGCCCCTCCTGCCGGAGGTTCGAATCCTACCTCGGGCGTGAGTGTGTGTGTTGCTCTTAGCATACAGAGGTGTAAGTAGTGTGTACGTCTAGGGACCGATGAGCTTAGCACGTCAGCAGAGCCTGGTTTGATGCAGCTCTCCATACTACTCTATCCTGAGCAAGCTTCTTCATCTCAAAGTACCTACTGAAACCTACAACCTTCTGAATTTGCTTAGTGTATTCATCCCTTGGTCTCCCTCTACAATTTTTACCCTCCACGCTGCCCTCCAATACTAAATTGGTGATCCCTTGATGCCTCAGAACATGTCCTACCAACCGATCCCTTCTTCTAGCCAAGTTGTGCCACAAACTCCTCTTCTCCCCAATTCTATTCAATACCTCCTCATTAGTTATGTGATCTACCTACCTAATCATCAGCATTCTTCTGTAGCACCACATTTCGAAAGTTTCTATTCTCTTCTTGTCCAAACTATTCATCGTCCATGTTTCACTTCAATACATGGCTACACTCGAGACAAGTACTTTCAGAAACGACTTCCTGACACTTAAATCTATACCCGATGTTAACAAATTTCTCTTCTTCAGAAACGCTTTCCTTGCCATTGCCAGTCTACATTTTATATCCTCTATACTTCGACCATGATCAGTTATTTTGCTCCTCAAATAGCAAAACTCCTTTACTACTTTAAGTGTCTCATTTCCTAATCTAATGCCCTCAGCGTCACCTGACTTAATTCGACTACATTCCATTATCCCAGTTTTGCTTTTGTTGATGTTCGTCTTATATCCTCCTTTCAAGACACTGTCCATTCCGTTCAACTGCTCTTCCAAGTCCTTTGCTGTCTCTGAGATTATTAAAATGTCATCGGGAAACCTCAAAGTTTTTATTTCTTCTCCATGGATTTTAATACTTACTCCGAACGTTTCTTTTGTTTCCTTTCTGCTTGCTCAATATACAGATTGAATAACATCGGGGAGAGGCTACAACCCTGTCTCACTCCCTTCCCAACCACTGCTTGCCTTTCATGTCTCTCGACTCTTATAATTGCCATCTGGTTTCTGTACAAATTGTAAATAGCCTTTCGCTCCCTGTATTTTACCCCTGCCACCTTCAGAATTTGAAAGAGAGTATTCCAGTCAACATTGTCAAAAGCCTTCTCTAACTCTACAAATGCTAGAAACATAGGTTTGCCTTTCCTTAATCTTTCTTCTAAGATACGTCGTAGGGCCAGTATTGCCTCACGTGTTCCAATATTTCTACGGAATCCAATCTGATCTGCCCCGAGGTCGGCTTCCACCAGTTTTTCCATTCGTCTGTAAGGAATTCGCGTTATTATTTTGCAGCCGTGACTTATTAAACTGATAGTTAGGTAATTTTCACATCTGTCAACACCTGCTTTCTGAGGGTATTTCGCCTGTCTATACATCTTGCTTACCAGATGGTAGAGTTTTGTCAGGACTGGCTCTGCGAAGGCTGTCAGTAGTTCTATTGGAATGTTGTCTGCTGCCGGGGCCTTGTTTCCACTCAGGTCTTTCAGTGCTCCGTCAAACTCTTCACGCAGTATCATATCTCCCATTTCAACCTCATCTACATCCTCTTCCATTTCCATAATATTGTCCTCAAGTACATCGCCCTTGTGTGGACCCCTGTAACATTAACGGTAGAAAATTGGCAACAGCAGCATAGAAACCAGGTCAGGACGTAACGTCAGAGGGACGAAGAGAGTCATTGACTCAGAAAATCCGAGATATCTGACCCTCACTCTGTACTCACCTACGCTGCATGTGCTAAGGATTTCTTACTTCACGATACAGATTATGAACCTGACTGAATGTTCGAATCGCAGCGACAGCACCTGGATGTCAATAAACATGCGGCCCAGAGGCTGCAAAACGTCTATGAATGTCCTTACAAGTGCTCACTATCTAACATTCATTCAGGCTAACTAATAAGAACTGAAGAAAAATTTTACCAACAAGATTTTTTTTTATTTTCTACAGCCGCTCATATTCGTCTTTTGAAATTTGAAACTTTAACTTCGCGCATTTTGAAACTAAGATAAGCCACAAAATGACCTTCTAAGAGCATATGGAGTCATGTATTTAGGGACACTATTCTCGCGTTTGTTCTCGTGGTGTAATAGATAGAAGAGGGGAATGGTAACCTGAAGGTACAAAGTTCAAAACTGTATGTTTCTATCCTTTTTTATCGTTTGAGCGAATTCATCTGGAGAGCTGTTCTTAAAAGATAGAACTGAACATGAAACCATCACTATCTCAGGGTAAGAAATGTTATTTATTAGTACAGTTACACTTAAGGTTTACCATTCCTAACTGTTTAAAGCAGTGGTTACAATTTCCCAAAGAATTAACGACAGAATACTTCGACCAAGATCGAACGAGTTAGGATGTAACGCGTACTTATGCGCCTACGTAGAGACATTAAAGCTCTCAAGAATGGGCGAGATTATCAAATTAGCAACACTAAATTACTGAATTACTTAATTGTTAGAAAATATTAACTGTAAACTATTAAGTCTGTTACAGGTAGCTAGAAAAAAGTACGTCCACAGCTGAAAGATTTTAGAGAAGCTATAACTCAGACGTTCGCATCTCGAGTAGTGACATAATTGCAATTAATACGTCTTAAGCTCGGCATAGTTCGTTGAACACAAACCAAACATCGTGGTAAAGAATGAAGATAGTAAAACTCGTGATTCGCTGTAACTTCCAGACACTGGCCCAGTTAAGCAAAATGTTACATGACAACGTTCGATTATACACCAAAAAATCTCATCCGTCCACATGTGCCGAACTATTATTTCATTTTTTATTACCATGTTTGTGTACGACACAGTACAACGAGGATGCTGTGAAAATCAGTTTCACAAATTTTTCTACGGCAAAAAAGTCTCCAATATCTTCATGGGGTTTACACGCAGATTCTGGTACTAACAAATCAATAACAGAGGAACTGCCCAAAAAAGGAACAACGAGAAGGGGAAGACGAGGAAAATGATGGTGAGGTGCGCTGCATTGTTATGATGGACCATTACGACAAAAATAGTACGGGACATAGAGCTGTGAAAGAAGTCGAGGGAGGCCTTTGAACAATACCCGAATTCTAATTTCTAGTAACAAACATAACAGATTAACGTTGATAAGCAAACGAATACATCACTGAATGTCATTACTCATGCCATGGATTGAGCTCGAACCGTTGGCCTCTGCATAATTGTAATATAGGCGTGGTAATGTTGTGGATGGATGATTGTACCTGAGGTGTTGTCAAAGTTCTTTATGACTTATGTCAGACCTAGCATATTGACCTGATGTTGATTTAGCGCTCTTGTCATGCTGATGGTGGTTCACGGTGTGGGTTCCTATAGTCATGTCCTAGTTCATGAACCACGGGCAACGTATGAGTGGCCAAGTAAGTGGTCCCGACAGTCGGGATACCAGTTACTTTGGAATAAGGCTGGGCATCTCGGACATATTCTGAGTTGTGGTCACCTTTGTGCTCATACGGCAAAGACTACCAAATCCACCGGTTAGTCCCTCAATCGTTAGGGGTAAAACTCAATGGGACAAGGGGCAAGTAAGGCTAGCAACCTGCTTCCCTGGTACTTTAAATATGATGCTGGCAACAATCACAGCAAAATGCCTCGGACCTTTGGAGGTGACGGAGTCCCACCTCTAACTGACAAACCAGGGACTCCTAAGATACGACTCGGCAAACAAATGGTAATGAGATGGGGAGCTATTAATATCAATGGGGGCTAGTCTGGGAAGAAGGTAGAGCTGGCAGAGGCTGCAAGTAAGATGGGGCTGGATGTTATAGCTGTTAGTGATATTCGGGTAAGGGATGAGAAAGAAGAGGAAGTGGGAGAATACAAGGTCTACCTGTCAGGAGTCAAAGCAGGAATAGCACAATGGGGTGTAGGGCTTTACATCAGGAAAGAAATGGAACCCAGCGTAGTTGCAATAAGGTACGTAAACGAACGACTGATGTGGATAGATTTGACAGTGTCTAGCAAGAAAATTAGGATTGTGTCAGTATATTCGCATTGTGAAGGGACAGATCAAGATAAGATGGATAGTTTTTATGAGGCACTCAGTGATGTAGTTGTTAGAGTAAAGGACAAGGACAGTGTTCTGCTCATGGGTGATTTTAATGCTAGGATTGGAAATCGAACAGAAGAGTATGAAAAGGTTATGGGTAAATTTGGAGAGGATATGGAGGCCAACAGGAACGGGAAACAACTCTTGGATTTCTGTGTCAGTATGGGCTTAGTAATCACAAACTCCTTTTTTAAACATAAGAACATTCGCCGGTATACTTGAGAAGGCAGGGGAACCAGATCTGTCATTGACTATATAATAACAGATCAGGAATTCAGGAAGGCTGTGAGGGACACACGTGTATTCAGGGGATTCTTTGATGACACTGATCATTATTTAATCTGCAGTGAAATTGGGATTGTGAGGCCGAAAGTGCAGGAGGTCAGGTACATATGTAGGAGGATAAGAGTGGAGAAACTTCAGGATAAGGAAATCAGGCACAAGTACATAACAATGATCTCAGAAAGGTACCAGTTAGTTGAATGTAGTCAATTATAGTCATTGGAAAAGGAATGGGCAAGGTACAGGGACACAGTACTAGAAGTGGCTAAAGAATGTCTTGGAACAGTAGTGTGTAAAGGTAGGATGAAGCAAACAGCTTGGTGGAATGACATAGTCAAGGCAGCGTGTAAAAGGAAAAAGAAGGCGTATCAAAGATGGCTACATATTAGAACTCAGGTAGACAGAGAAAGTTATGTTGAAGAAAGAAACAAAGCCAAACAGATAACTGCAGCATCCAAGAAGAAATCTTGGGAAGACTTTGGAAACAGGTTGGAGACTTTGGGTCAAGCTGCTGGAAAACCATTCTGGAGTGTAATTAGCAGTCTTCGAAAGGGAGGTAAGAAGGAAATGACAAGTATTTTGGACAGGTCAGGAAAACTGCTCGTGAATTCTGTGGATTCCTTGGGCAGATGGAGGGAATATTTTGAAGAGTTACTCAATGTACACTCCTGGAAATTGAAATAAGAACACCGTGAATTCATTGTCCCAGGAAGGGGAAACTTTATTGACACATTCCTGGGGTCAGATACATCACATGATCACACTGACAGAACCACAGGCACATAGACACAGGCAACAGAGCATGCACAATGTCGGCACTAGTACAGTGTATATCCACCTTTCGCAGCAATGCAGGCTGCTATTCTCCCATGGAGACGATCGTAGAGATGCTGGATGTAGTCCTGTGGAACGGCTTGCCATGCCATTTCCACCTGGCGCCTCAGTTGGACCAGCGTTCGTGCTGGACGTGCAGACCGCGTGAGACGACGCTTCATCCAGTCCCAAACATGCTCAATGGGGGAGATCTTGCTGGCCAGGGTAGTTGACTTACACCTTCTAGAGCACGTTGGGTGGCACGGGATACATGCGGACGTGCATTGTCCTGTTGGAACAGCAAGTTCCCTTGCCGGTCTAGGAATGGTAGAACGATGGGTTCGATGACGGTTTGGATGTACCGTGTACTATTCAGTGTCCCCTCGACGATCACCAGTGGTGTACGGCCAGTGTAGGAGATCGCTCCCCACACCATGATGCCGGGTGTTGGCCCTGTGTGCCTCGGTCGTATGCAGTCCTGATTGTGGCGCTCACCTGCACGGCGCCAAACACGCATACGACCATCATTGGCACCAAGGCAGAAGCGACTCTCATCGCTGAAGACGACACGTCTCCATTCGTCCCTCCATTCACGCCTGTCGCGACACCACTGGAGGCAGGCTGCACGATGTTGGGGCGTGAGCGGAAGACGGCCTAACGGTGTGCGTGACCGTAGCCCAGCTTCATGGAGACGGTTGCGAATGGTCCTCGCCGATACCCCAGGAGCAATAGTGTCCCTACTTTGCTGGGAAGTGGCGGTGCGGTCCCCTACGGCACTGCGTAGGATCCTACGGTCTTGGCGTGCATCCGTGCGTCGCTGCGGTCCGGTCACAGGTCGACGGGCACGTGCACCTTCCGCCGACCACTGGCGACAACATCGATGTACTGTGGAGACCTCACGCCCCACGTGTTGAGCAATTCGGCGGTACGTCCACCCGGCCTCCCACATGCCCACTATACGCCCTCGCTCAAAGTCCGTCAACTGCACATACGGTGCACAAATGCTGCGCAGCTAGCGCCATTCGACGGCCAACACCGCGGTTCCTGGTGTGTCCGCTGTGCTGTGCGTGTGATCATTGCTTGTACAGCCCTCTCGCAGTGTCCGGAGCAAGTATGGTGGGTCTGACACACCGGTGTCAATGTGTTCTTTTTTCCATTTCCAGGAGTGTAGGTGAAAATACGATCAGTAATGTTTCAGATTTCGATGTACAATGGGATAGGATGGAAATAGGATCACATTTGAGGAAGTGGTGAAAATGGTCAATAGATTGCAGTGCAATAAAGCAGCTGGGGTGGATGAAATTAAGTCGGAACTCATCAAATACAGTGGAATGTCAGGTCTTAAATGGCTACACAGGATAATTGAAATGCCCTGGGAGTCGGGACAGGTTCCATCAGACTGGACAAAAGCAGTAACCACACCAATCTTTAAACATGGAAACAGAAAAGTTTGTAACAACTACAGAGGTATCTCTTTAATCAGCGTTGTGGGTAAAATCTTCTCCGGTATTGTTGAAAGGAAAGTGCGAGTATTAGTTGAGCACCAATTGGATGAAAATCAGTGTGGGTTTAGGCCTCTTAGAGGTTGGCAAATAATGGAGAAGTGTTGTGAATGGAACAGGGAATTGTATCTATGCTTTATAGATCTAGAAAAGGCATGTGACTGGGTTCCTAGGAGTAAGTTATTGTCTGTTCTACGAGATTATGGGATAGGAGGCAAACTTTTGCAAGCAATTAAAGGTCTTTACATGGATAGTCAGGCAGCAGTTAGAGTTGACGGTAAATTGAGTTCATGGTTCAGAGTAGTTTCAGGGGTAAGACAAGGCTGCAACCTGTCTCCACTGTTGTTCATATTATATATGGTCATATGTTGAAAACAATAGACTGGCTGGGTGAGATTAAGATGTGTGAACACAAAATAAGCAGTCTTGCATATGCAGATGACTTAGTTGTGATGGCAGATTCGATTGAAAGTTTGCAAAGTAATATTTCAGAGCTAGATCAGGAATGTAAGGACTATGGTATGAAGATTAGCATCTCCAAAATGAAAGTAATGTCAGTGGGAAAGAGATATAAACGGATTGAGTGCCAAATAGGAGGAACAAAGTTAGAAAAGGGGGACAGTTTCAAGTACTTAGGATGCATATTCTCACAGGATGGCAACATAGTGAAAGAACTGGAAGCGAGGTGTAGCAAAGCTAATGCAGTGAGTGCTCAGCTACGATCTACTCTCTTCTGCAAGAAAGAAGTCAGTACCAAGACTAAGTTATCTGTGTACCATTCAATCTTTCGACCAACTTCGTTGTATGGTAGCGAAAGCTGGGTGGATTCAGGGTACCTTATCAATAAGGTTGAGGTAACGGATATGAAAGTAGCTAGGATGATTGCAGGTACTAGTAGATGGGAACAATGGCAGGAGGGTGTCCACAATGAGGAAATCAAAGAAAAACTGGGTGTGAACTCTATAGATGTAGCAGAAAAACTGGGAGTGAACTCTATAGATGTAGTAGTCAGGGCGAACAGGCTTAGACGGTGGGGTCATGTTACACGGATGGGAGAAGCAAGGTTACCCAAGAGACTCATGGGCTCAGCAGTAGAGGGTAGGAGGAGTCAGGGCAGACCAAGGAGAAGGTACCTGGATTCGGTTAAGAATGATTTTGAAGTAATAGGCTTAACATCAGAAGAGGCACCAATGTTAGCACGGAATAGGGGATCATGGAGGAATTTTATAAAGGGGACTATGCTCCAGACTGAACGCTGAAAGACATAATCAGTCTTAAATGATGATGATGATGATGATGTCATGCTGATGACGTCTAAGACGTTTAAAGAAATTTTCTTCAACCACAGGTCCTGTCCTTCAATGTAAGCCTAGTTGCAGCTGCATGGGAATTGACTTCCCATCCACATGTGTCACATATCTGACTCATTCATGAATTTGTAGGTATCCTGCATTCAGACAACAACATTTAAGTGGTGGTAACGTGTATGATTAAAACTATACAAATTCACCTCAAAGAAGACTATGGGAGTAGAAGTCGCCTGTGAATTGGAAACTGTGGATTAAATATCAGTAGTAGGGTAAAGCAGGTTTTGGCACATTTTTTATTTCAATATAATTACGCTAATTAATTAATTGTTCAATTAATTCACCCCATCCCTTGATGATGTCATGGGTTTTCTCCAGCTGTCATGTGAGTCCCTTCCCCCAACACTCCTCTGGGAAATCAGGACCTCTCGCCCATCTCCCCTATCCTCCTGCCCCTCCCCTCCCCCCACCCAGGGAGGCACGACTAGGACTAACTCTGGTCTCACCCCTGACATTGACTCCTCAGTTTAGAAAGTCTGAAATGGGTATGTTGTTTTGTCAGTACACCTAGAACGTCTCATGCAAAATGTAGATACCTCCATCAATGCGATTCATTATTGAATATAAAAGAAATTGGACCATATACACGTTTTCACATCGCTAAAGTGTCATAACTTTTGCGAAAATCTTGTAAAACAATGTGTCAGAGGCTGTATTGCCTCTAGTATTTTCTCATTAGGTACAAAAATCTGTTCTTATCAGTTTAATTTCTGCCACATCTTGCCTCACAGGACTAGAATATTAAACTCAGTTTTGGCTCATTAGAGAGTGCCAAGGGAGTGCTCTACCAGTGTCATAGGATGCCTTCTCACTTTCGAACTCTCTTAAGGTAACCAAATGCCTCATCACCTGTGAAGTGTCTCAAGGTAGCAGCACAGAGGAGTTGTGAATATCAGGTTTATACTATGTATCGCTTTATGAATTTGGTTATATACCTGATTTTATTATGATGATCATCTCCCCTTTTAAGGGTGGGAGACTGAAATTCTGGTAAAATATCTTGCCGCAACATTCATTACCACTCCAACTCTCAAATCATCTCTGCACTACTCTCGCTGCTGGCAGCTGTGACCCAGCAGTTCTAGGTGCTTCAGTCTGCAGACGCATGGCTGCTACAGTCGAAGGTTCGAATCCTGCCTCGGGCATGGATGTATGTGATGTCCTTAGTTTAGCTAGGTTTAAGTAGTTCTAAGTCTAGGGGGACTGATGACCCTTAGATGTTAAGTCCCATAGTGCTTAGAGCCATTTGAACGATTTTGAACTACTCACGCCCTCACTTCCACCTAACCACTGGCATGTCAATGATATCAAATTGATTGACTAGTTAATTTAATTCATCATGAGAGTTCAAATGGTTCAAATGGCTCTGAGCACTATGGGACTTAACAAACTGCGGTCATCAGTCCCCTAGAACTTAGAACTATTTAAATCTAACTAACTTAAGGACAACACACACATCCATGCCCCAGGCGGGATTCGAACCTGCGCCCGTAGCAGCAGCACAGTTCCAGACTGTAGCGCCTAGAACCGCTCGGCCACCCCGGCCGGCCATCATGGGAGTTCCCTTGCATGGTGAACAATTTTTTCCTGTAGTCAGACTAGACTCATCAGGTAATTATTACAGAGGCTTCTGTGACGTCTTTGGAGGCTTCCTACAGGCTAGGTAGTCACTTCCTCTGATACAATAGTAGGTGATACCTCTCATCATATAGCTGAAGACATCGAAAGCTACTTGCGTTCTGTCTCTCAGTTGTACTGTTATGCTGGTGGAAGTGAGTCACTTAGAACACTGCTATACTGCTGCCAAACTAATCCTGTTGAGCCCTGACGGTCTATGGGTGGTGTTTCACTCTCTTCTCCACCCCCACAACGCCTCTGCACCGAGTCGCATGTGAACGGCTGCCACTGCCTCCACCGAGTCGCAAATATCGGCCTGCGCATCAGGGCTGCCCCACTCCCAACCGGAATCCCATGGCTCACCTTGCCAGACAGCTATTAATGATACCACAATCGCAAAATTTGTGCTGTCCTTCTCAGAAGAACTGGGTGCTTAAATGTCGCTGGAATAAATACCAGGATGCTGAACAATATGATTCCCCCCATCTCTCCTCCAAACTGAAACTTTCTGAGATGCGTTTTCGAAATATCCCACAAAAGTTGATCCAGTGAACAATAGCAAAATACCTGTCTACTGACTGTACGGGTCTGGAAGCCTAGGTTTCCCTCAGAATACAGCCCTATAGATGTGTTCCTGTTTGTGTCCACCAAGTTAGTGGGTAGATACTTCAAGAACTCCAAAGGGAATCATTGGAATGAATATGCTGCTTTTTCAGTGTACGCAATTGAGAAACGACATTTCAAGCAACCTGCTGGATGGTTCTACTATTGCCAATGTGCCGGGTGATCAAAAAGTCAGTATAAATTTGCAAGCTGAATAAATCACGGAATAATGTAGATAGAGAGGTACAAATTGACACACATGGTTGGAATGACATGGGGTTTTTTAAAAGCAAAAAAATACAAAAGTTCAAAAAATGTCCGACAGGTGGCGCTTCGTCTGATCAGAATAGCAATAATTAGCATAACAAAGTAAGACAAAGCAAAGATGATGTTCTTTACAGGAAATGCTCAATATGTCCACCATCATTGCTCAACAATAGCTGTAGTCGAGGAATAATGTTGTGAACAACACTGTAAAGCATGTCCGGCGTTATGGTGAGGCATTTGCATCGGATGTTGTCTTTCAGCATCCCTAGAGATGTCGGTCGATCACAATACACTTGCGACTTCAGGTAACCCCAAAGCCAATAATCGAACGGACTGAGGTCTGGGGACCTAGGAGCCCAAGCATGGCGAAAGTGGTGGCTGATCACACGATCATGACGAAACGACGCGCGCAAGAGATGTTTCATGTGTCTAGCAATATGGAGTGAAGCGCCATCCTGCATAAACATCGTATGTTCCAGCAGGTGTTTATCTGCCAGACTGTGGATGATGTGATTCTGTAACATATCGGTGAACCTCTCACCCATCACAGTAGCAGTTACAAAACCAGAATCACGCATTTCCTCGAAGAAAAAAGGCCCGATAATGGTAGATGTGGTAAATCCAACCCATACTGTGACTTTCTCGTCGTGCAATGGAGTTTTCACGACAGTTCTAGGATTTTCCGTAGCCCAAATTCTGCAGTTGTGGGCGTCGACAGACACTCGGAGCGTGTAATGAGCTTTGTTGGTCCACAACACGTTACTCAACCAATCTTCATCTTCTGCCATCTTCTGAAACGCCCAGACCGCAAATGCCCTCCGCTTCACTAAATCGCCAGGTAACAGTTCATGATGCTGATGGAATTTGTAGGGATAGCATCAGAGGGTACACTTCAGTGCCAACCAAACAGTAGTGTATGGAATGCCAGTGCGACGTGCGACTGCACGAGCAGTGACTCCCCCATGCATAGACGAACCCACTACAGACTCCATTTCTTGCTGAACTGTCTCAGCAGCATTACGCCTTGTGCTCGGTCGGCCACTACAGGGTCTATCGTCTAAACAACCCATGGCTTCGAACTTTGAAGTCATTCTCGCCACAGCTGCGTTTGTGAACAGACCTTTACCCGTTCGAATCCCCTTCCTATGCCAGCCAGAGTGGCCGAGCGGTTAAAGGCGCTACAGTCTGGAACCGCACGACCGCTACGGTCGCAGGTTCGAATCCTGCCTCGGGCATGGATGTGTGTGACGTCCTTAGGTTAGTTAGGTTTAAGTAGTTTTAAGTTCTAGGGGACTTATGACCACAGCAGTTGAGTCCCATAGTGCTCAGAGCCATTTGAACCCTTTCCTATGGCGACAGGATCATAACGCTGAACTAGCACATTCCCCATTCTGATAATACAGCTTCACTAAAAGTGTCTTTTCAGGTAATGTCTACATGCTGTGACTGCTGGTGCATCTGATTCTCTCTCCCATTACACCTTCTTTTATACACAATTGTCATGCGCAGTCATTGACGTTTTGTTGTCCAGCGCCATCTGTCGGACATTTTGTAAACTTTGTTTTTTTTGTTCTAATAAAACCCCATGTCATTCCAAGCAAGTGTGTCAATTTTTACCTCTCTATCTACATTATTCCGTGGTTTATTAAGTTTTCAAATTTATACTGACTTTTTGATCACCCTGTACATTTCGTGTATAGATCACAAAGGTACAATATGAGAAATTAGAGCTCATGTGATGTCATATAGATAGACTCGCAAAGAGCACACACACATGCACACACACACACACACACACTACAACAAAGACAACAACTGTTAAGCAAATGTATACACAAGGTCTGCAGTACCTGACAAATCCCTTTCAGTGACTTAGGATCAAACAAGCTATGAAACCGGCGACTAGATTCAAGTCAAAAATGGGACTTTCTTTGTCTAAAGGAGGTAGCAATAATCGGTTTTCCACCGATTTGATGGAGTGAGGGGGAGAGAGCATATAGATCCAGCCTGGGAATCATGCACATGAAATAGACTAATTATATTGTGTGTCTACAACAGAATACTGTCAGCCTATTACCAACAAGCATCGACACGTTGTTTATCAACAAATTGTAGATACCTAGGCTGGGTTATGGGGCATGTATCAGTGTTGGATGGTATAAACAAAAATAGCAGGCCCCTTGTGTTAAGTAAGCAGCTGGAACAAGCAGAAGAAGAATGCATATGTTGGGATCAAATCAATTTGTCGAGATTTTAGGGAAGTGTAATCCACAATTCCCATCAGCATCTCACGTGGACATTATGTTACTATAACCCAGATCAGGGTGTGAGAGGAACTATGATGAGTGCTGTTGCTAGAGGAAACATGAAGATTTATTTCGTCTGGCTTGTATTTGTTAATTAACTGGCTCTCAATGTACGCTAACTGGATAAGCTTGAAGGTATTGGGTTTGCCAATAAATAAATAACTACAGTACACACATGTGTGCTTCCATGTGAATATACCCTGCTCTAGACAGAATACAGTATCATGGTCAGTTCACTCCCAAAAAGTGAATGGGGACAACGAGGAATGTTATGATTATATTCTGAATCTCTCACTACTCTTGTGGTAACTGTGAATGGTGTGTGAAGGTGGGAGGCTGCTGCACCAATGTAAATAATTAAGTGGATAGTGTGCATGTTGGAAACTCTGTAATACTGTTAAAACTGTGTTATGGAGTTATATCATAACTAAAAGACTGGTGATGTTTTTCTCATGAAAAACTATACTGTCAATGAAGACTCTGATAACGTTATGCCGTCACATACATAGTGGAGTTATCATTGGAATATGATAAAGGAGATTAAGACACACACACACAGTCATATTTATAGACAATCATTCGATATCGATAAATTACAAATGTAAGTAGATAATAAATGTAGGTTCTGGGACACAATGACAATTTTACGAAAATAACAAATAATGTTCATCAACACTCACAATATTTGTATCCTAATCCCCCAGAACCTACATTTATTATCTACTAGCCATTTTACTGAATAATAATATAATATAATAAAATAATATAATAATAGCTATAATAAAAAATCATTTATTTTAGATACATTTCCCATAGGTGAATGTAATGTAAATAAATATATTAGAGAATTAAGTATTATTTTAAAAAACAATTTTTAAAAAAGCATTTTTACAGCTTTTTAGCGCCAAAATTGTCCTATTTTTGACTTTTGTGAAAAATTTGTTTTTTTAAATTATTTTCAAAATCAATTTTAAAAAAAGCATTTTTTACAACTTTTCCTTAGCCCCAAAAATTGTCCTATTTTTTACTTTTGTGAAATTTGTGTTTTTTAGAATTATATTAAAGAATAAATATATAAAATTATTTACTTTCTGCTTTAGCAGCCATAAAATTGTTATGAGTTGTTGCTTGTAAATGTTTTTTGTGATAACACTTATTTACAGTTCTGCCACATTCAGATACGTAAGAAAAGTACTTTGCTTTCAACTAAGTAGTTTCACCTACCGTTTGAAAACAATTAGTTATTATGAATGTAAGTAAATCATTAAAATGTATTAGTTAACAAAAGTAAATAATTAAAATGAATTAGTTAACAAAATTAAACTATATTAAAATTTTCAATTTTTATTTTTTCTTTCTCAAAATTTTTCAGAAATGTATATGTGCATGTAGTTACCACTTTTATAATTTTTTTAAGTTTTTCATTCATTCATATAGAAGCAAATATTAATAATTAAAATTTTTCAGTAGGTATTCTATGTTTTGCATCGTATGTAAGATTCTTCTTACCATACACTATTACATAAGCAAATGTATCATTTGGAATTTCACCATTAAAGGTTGCACAAAGTTTCATAGCTGTTTTTTGTGTAGCTACAACATGCTTTCTACATGTCATATTGATTACAGAAATTGGATAATTATTTATAAAACTAAATGGACAAATATCAATATCAGATTTTAATGAAGTAATACTTTTATAATTAAGAAATGCAGCATATGCTTTTAGAAAACTATTTGGTGGATAAATATTCCACATTTCTTGAGGAAAAACTTCATTTCTACCATTTTTCAGTAAATATCTGTAGTTTAACATGATCAAATAATGACAAATCAACTAATTGATTAATTTTTCTATTTGTCTGAAATACAACAAAAACAAAATATGCCATATCAAATTCTGTAGAGTTACAGTAATTTGTCGTATTCAGCTCAAAACTGTTTTTGTTAGATAAACCAGCAACTTCTTCAGTTCATAAAAACAAATAGGAATTTTAGGATTTTTAAAAAATATTTTCATGTTGCTCAAGTTCGTATTTTGTTTTATATTTAACAACAGCTACACAAATTTCCATAGATTGTATAATAATTTTTCCTTCTTTAGAAAGTGTATCTTTTATTTCAACACTAGTAACATTATATTCTGACCATCATAAAATTGCGTCTCCAGAAGATGAACTATGTGTAAAAATTACACTTAAGTCACCTTCAAACATAATTTCTGTATCATTTTTAAGAAATCCACCAAGTAATGATAATGGATAAAGTACTTCATTTCTTATATTATTTACTTTTCATGTATTAAGAATGTGTCCTTCTAATCTTATTTTGTCAGTAACAGATGAAGTTAAATGTAATAAAACTGCTAATGAAATAAAGGGATGTTCAATTATTGATATAATATTATTTCCTTTTTTATTGTTACAAAGTCAAACAATTTAGTTACATAATTATCAATTAAAATTTTGTTTGATTTTCCATCGTAAGTTGGATAATCTGTACCAGAACTTCCAATTATAATAAAATTCACATATAATTGTGCATGATTTCGATGTAGCCAACTATACCAAATATTTATTTCAATTTCTGTATCTTTGTTAGGAACATTTAAATTATTTTTAGTTTTTTCATTGACCTCTCAATTTTATCCATGACACAGTCTAATATTGTTTTAGTAATTGTTTATTAAGGAAAAAATTTATGAAGATACTTTAAAAAGAACAGTTACAGTAGCAGCATTAAAGTCAATTAAATTATCATTTTCATCAATTATAGAATCTTCTAAATCTTGAATTGTATTAAAAATAGGAACATTAACAGGATATTTTGGTTCAAAAAATAATGGGTCCACCTAATGATTAAATGAACCAATAGTATTAGTTTGTTTATGAACATGATGATCATGTTTTACATACATTCCATGAGCAAGATTAAAATTTATATTTATTAATTCAAAAGGAATTATCTTAGGAACATCTTTAGCTATAGCTTTTTCATTAGGTAAAACAACTTGAGTATTATATATATATATATATATATATATATATATATATATATATGTGTGTGTGTCTCTATAATTAATTTTACGTCACTTTCAATAATAATTCTATTGAAATTTCATCTGTCTTAATATGTAAAGTCGGTTTCTTAAATGTATAATTTTTTTTTAATTTTTAAAACCTTATCGACCTACAGGATATTCTATCATTTCTCCATCACCATAAAGTTTATTATTTTTTGTTGTAATATTTTGTGTTAAATAAGTTGAATAAAAACAAACTAATGAAACTTTAGTTTAATTATCACATATTGGAATAGTTAATCTTTTTCTAAGTATTATAGATTTGTCACTAAGTTGAAAAAGACAGCTCATTTACTATTGAATAATTAATAATAAATACAAAAATTATTTAAAAAGTGAAAAATATAAATAAATGTAAAAATATAAATAGATGAAATATATAAATAAAAAAATTATTAAATAAATTAACAAAACAGATTGGGAACGTATAGTAAGAATTGCGGAAAATAATTTAAAATACAAACATGGTAAACATTTACCAATTTCTATAAGATTTGCAATAAATGAATTAACTGGTTGTCAAAAAACAATATTAATGATTGATAATTATACTTTAGATTCATTATGGTTAAGTTGGATTAAAATTAAACATTTATATATTTATTCAAAAAGTTGAGAACAACCAAAGTATCAAGAATTTATAAAACAATGTAAAAATAAGAAGATAAAATTAATAAACAAATTGGTAGTTTTATTGAAAATAATGAAGAAATTATTCCGTTAGATGAATACCAAAAATTTTTTTAGAACATCAAGACATTTTTTAGAGATTATTTTACTAGAGGCAGATACAAAGGTATCGATTGTTATTATTTACCTCAAACTTAAAAATACCAAATCAGTCAGTTAGAGACAACATAAATTTCTTAAATAAAAAATTTAAACTTTGGAGAAAGCAACCAACAACAGAATACGAAAAATACAAAAAGGAAGATCAACCTGTTATTGTTGCTATTAAACAAGTAAAACAAGGTATTGAAGGTTTAGGTGATAAAGTTTTAAAAGCAAGTGACGAAAATAGGGAAGTTGAAAAACAAATGATTCCATATCATCATCATATAGAAGATTTTGGAGATTTAGCACAAATTAAAACATTAAAAGGTTGGTCTGATGATATTGCTGGAAAATATGATTATACATTAAGAGAAACAGAAATTAATGATATATATAAAAACTATAAAGAAGAAAATAAAAGCAAAAAATAAACGAAAATAAAAGTAAAAAAAACGAAACTAAAAAGATACATGTTAGTCATAGAATGTTAAAGTATATAAATCATAGTGAAGATAAAGTATTTGGTTTAAACCTGTTGTTATGTTTAAATCTGTTGGTAATTTACCTGTAGAAATTAATGGTGGTTATTTAAATATTGGTGATAAAACATATGAAGGTACAGATGGATTAATAATACTTTTACCTGGAAAAGAAATTACTATGGACGACTTAAACAAAAAGTTTGATGCTGTAGATTTATCTAATTATGCAGATATATTATTTAATTCAGAAGAATTATATTCTGATAATAATCCAAATAACATAAGATCAAACAAGATAAAAATATAATTACTTAATACAATAAATTCTCTATGTTCATTTTCCAAAATTGAGAAAACCGACCCTAGATTCTTCAGATAATAGCTCTCCACAACAAAAAGGTAAAGGTTAAATTGAAAAATATACAGTTAAATCAGTTGAATATGTATGGATGAATGATGATGACTGATGTTAGCAGTAAGTCACAGTGAAGAACTATCTGCAATTATGAATTATTATAATGAAAAAGTTAGTATTGCACAAATGTTAACAAATAAATTTAGTTATTTTATAATTGAAAATCGAAAAGGAATTCCATATTTAATTAAATTTTTTAATAACCTTCCACTTACATTTTGCAAAAGTGATAAATATGGAAAAGGTTTAGTAAATACTTTAATTAATAAATTACCATTTGAAATTCATTTTCCAGGTTTTAATTAATGTGGTCCACGTACAAAATTAGAAGAAAGATTAGCTAAAGGTGATAAAGGTTATGTCCAATAGATGACACATGGAAAAAAATGGTACTGCTTACAGAGATAATAAAGATTTAAAAAAGGCATGAAGCTGATAAAGAACCTCAGTTAACTGCAACAGGTAGAACGTATGCAAGTGATGCTTCATTTGGTGAAAAAGTAGCAGCAATAGCTATTAGAGGAATTGTGTATGCAAACAGAAAATTAGGTATGGGTTTAAATCTTTATTTTTTTTTAAATTTTAAATTTTTTATAAATTTTTAAATTACGTAAGTTTTAAAATATACAAAATATCATTATTAATTTTAAACTTTATACATTTTAAAACTTTATACAAATCTTTATTAAATTTTTAATTATATAAATGAATATCTTTATCATCGTTATACTTTGCTACCTAGTGGCAAAACTAAACCAAAGTCAGTTAATTTAAAGCTAAATAATGAACAATTAAATCCAATGCAACCATTTTTAGCAGATGTCCAAAAAAGGAAAAAAGAAATGAAAGTTGGTGGAAATTTACTTGTTGCACTTGCCATTCCTCTTATTGAAAAATTTGTTGAATATTTAATAAAGAAGAAAGATGGTAAAGGACTAAACAACATGAAGGTGGTTTTTTCCATTATTATCAGCTGCATTACCATTTTAGCAACAATTGGTTCATTAGCTGGAGGATCTGCAGCAATTGCAAATGTAGTATTAAATAAAAAGAAAAGTGATAAAGTATTAGAAGAACAAAAAAGACAAAACTTAGAAATGGAAAAGAAAGTAGGTATTGGAATAAAGAAAAACAAAAAATTTCAAAAACTAATTAATAAATATAATAATGCATTAATTAATTTTGATATAGAAAACTTAACTAAACAACTAACAATTAAAAACTTTTGTGGTGTATACATGGTTGATAAATTAATAAATATCTCATTAAAAATTTTATGTGGTAGACTTAGTTTAGATACATCTCTTGATCATTGCACACATTGGACTTGTTATAATAAAAAATAATGATAAAAAAGTTGGTTTTGATTCATTTACTGGTAATATACCAAAATAATTAGTTAATTATTTAGGGAAAAAAGAATTATACTACAATACAGAAAGAATACAAAATGGTGAGACATGAACTGGGATTTATGGTTCAAAAAATGGTTCAAATGGTTCTGAGCACTATGAGACTTAACATCTACGGTCATCAGTCCCCTAGAACGTAGAACTACTTAAACCTAACTAACCTAAGAACAGCACACAACACCCAGTCATCACGAGGCAGAGAAACTGGGATTTGTGTGTAGCAGAATTTGGTTGGATGAAGCCTAATTCAAACTCAATGGAACTGTCAATAGGCACAACTGTATGTACTGGGATGAAGATAATCCTCACATTACAGTTGTAAAGGCTGTGAATTTGCCTGCTGTGAATGTGTGGTGGTGTTTATCTGCTAGGGGACTCATTGCGCCTTTCCGCGTTGAAGGTACTGTTACTGGAGAAACGCAGCTAACAATGCTTACTTACTCCATATTGCCTGCCATTCGTGCATTATATGGTAATGATGAGTTTTATTTCGAACAAGATGGCGCCCCGCAGCACTATCATAGCGATGTACGATCATACCTGGATGATAACGTGCCAGGTCAGTGGATAGGACACAGGGGACCAATCGAGTTTCCTGAGCGGCCAGCCAGATTGGCCACGCGGTTCTAGGCACTACAGTCTGCAGCCAAGCGACCGCTATGGTCGCAGGTTCGAATCCTACCTTGGGCATGGATGTGTGTGATGTCCTTAGATTAGTTAGGTTTAATTAGTTCTAAGTTCCAGGCGACTGATGACCTCAGAATTTAAGTCGCATAGTGCTCAGAGCCATTTGAACCATTTTTCCTGTACGCTCTCCAGACCTCGCGCCACTGGATTTCTTCTTATGGGGCACAGTAAAAGATGAGGTGTACAAACATAAACCACGTAACTTGGACACACGTTGGAATGAGATTCAGGCAGTGTGCGGAGAAATCTCATTGGACACTTAGGTACGATGTATGGAATCAGTGTTGACTCGTACTCAGAAATGTATTCATGCTGAAGGCCACCAGTTAGAACATTAATCATTGCAAAGTTCATTTATTTTTCCAATTGGACTATAAGCTTTCCATTTCCAGAAATTTAACGCTGTAGAATGGCAAATAAATTTTCTATGATGCTCCAAAGTGTGTATTCATTTCTTTGATGCACCCTGTATATTATCTGTTGGATAATCACTTGTATCAAAGTAATCAATCATTGATTTCAGATCTTCATAAAAGTCTTCAGTTTTAATGTTATAAATATAATTATCTATATCTTTATTACATAATTCAATATGTTCTCCATATTTAGGCTTCATAACTCAATAGTCAAAATGATACATTAATTCTTTAGATACATCAAGTATACTCATTCCAACATAAATAGGTTTATTAAATTTTATTTTAGTTTTATTCATATGAATAGCATGCAACATTTTCATTAAATATAGTTCTATGTTTAAAGTTTTGTTTAGCTATAACTTTATCACATATTTTACTATTTGTAATTAATTTCATATCTTTTCTATTTCTTATATTGTTTTACCAAATACAGAATTATCATTACTTATAGAATTTAAATTTTAAAACTCTATGTAATTTTGTAATTTGCATTGCAAAAGATAAATATTGTTTAAGATTTCCGTAATATACTACATAATTATATTTTTTATATAAAGCAGTTATTAATTTACTTTCATTTTCACCTGGAACAAGTTTTTATTCAGGAGCTAATGGTAAATTTTTATGAATATCATGTAATTCTTTTAGATGCTCTGAATCTACTTCAAATATATAACCATTTTTAGAATTATTAGGAACATCATTTATTTTTGTACAATTAAAATTATTTGGTTCTTCAAATTTAAATCCGTCATAAAGGTAAATATTGGTTCCTAGCAAAACCATACAAATTATTTGTATCTAGATAGATTATATAATTTGATATTTCTTTATTATAATAATCTTTTAAATAGTTATTATTTGCTTTTACATGTTTTACAACATTCTGAATTTCCTCCTCTTATTCCTGTTTCAACCATTAAAAGCATATCATAATAATATAATAATTCAAGTTTTTGTTCAAAAATTTTTAACATTGCCACCCAAAATAAACCTGGTGCTGTAAAATACCAAGAAGGATCTTAATTATATGTATTTATAAATGTTTTTCTGAAATTTTAAAACCATCACTTAACAATAAATCATCAGTTTTAAGATATAATACATTTTATTCAACAAGATTTCTTATATTGACTTTTCCCAAACTAATTTTGTATGTTCATAATCTTCATCAATTATATCACAATCATTTAATTTAGTGTAAAATTTACCTTTTTTGGTAATTGTGTTTATCCAAATCTATTCCAAGAATGCATGTAATCGTGTGGATAAACACCTTCTCTAATTACCAAATTAAATAATTCTGAAGAAAAATGCTTTTAATATTTTTAATTCATTTTTTTATAAATTTGATGATAGTTTATCAAGTGGAGAAGCCATAAATTTAAATGTATCAACAAATCTTATTTTTAAAGTTCTTGTATTTTTACCAAAACTAATAAATTTATTTTCATTATTTGGTATTAATTCTGTTTCTTTATTATCATAACAATCGTAACAAAGTTCTCTTACAAAAAGATGTGAATCATAAACTGATAAATTATCTAAATAAATAGGTAAAAAATCAAGTTTTTTTTAAATTACAATTAGTACATTATGGAGAAATATATTTTCCAGTTAAATTACCATGATGACATAAATATATTCTCCTTCACTTGGTATTTCAGCTTTTAATGGTCTGTTAGTTAAACAATTTGGTGTATGATAATCTAGTTCTTCCTTACTATTAAAATGTAATAGACATAAATCACAAACAAATTTTATTGTAACATGTTTGGTAATTTGACTTGATAGAAGTCTAGATAAATTTTTATATAAACAAAAATGTGAATTATTATCTCTCTGAAAATAAAGTGTTTAACATGTTTTCTATTTTAGATTTTGGAATTTTTGATGGATATACTTGATAGTTTTCTTAATCATCATCATCAAATGAATAAATTTAATAGATACATTAATTATATTTTCTATTTTTGGAATATGATCAATTAATACAGTAAATTGAATATTTTCCACTTTTTTAATCAAGATATGACCAACATTTTTACATTTTATTATTCTTTCTGGGTGTTCATCTGCAGGAAACAAAGCTGCTTTTATAGACCATAAAAAACATTTTTAATCATTATTCTTTACATTGATCCTTGTGCTTGAAAATTAAAAATGTTTTCTAAATATGTCTTTTGCCATATTTAAATTTTTTATTAAATTCTTTTTTTAAATAGTATAGTTTGGTGTTTGTTGTCCAATTTCTTGCACTTTTTTATTTATTTCTTCTGTTTGTACTTTATATTCACAATATATATTAAAATTTATCTTTACACCATGATGTACTTTCAAATACTCTTTAACAATTAAAAAAAATTTTGTTTTAACTGCATTTGAAAATGATTAGGATCAAGTATATCTATTAATTTTGAATACATTATGGGAGTGGCAGTGATCAATTTCTTAAAAAATATTTACTATTAAAAACAGTCTTGATCACAATATATTTATCAAGGTGACCGATTTTGATGACTACTGTGGTCATCTTCAGACCATTGAGTAGGAACTTCTTTCTGTTGGAGAATCTTCAACAGAAAGAGGTTCCTACTCAATGGTCTGAAGATGACCACAGTAGTGGTCGAAACCGGTCACCTTGGTAAATAAATCGTGATCAAGACTGTTTAGTAGTATATCTATATTATTTTCTAAATTTATAGTGTGTAATCCGTTTACAAATGCTTTATCAAGTAAGTAATCTTAATTGTTTTTCACTTTCTTGGTTTTAGAAATATATTTGCAGATAATGGAAATATTCTTTTTAATGGTTTATCTTCTTTAGCAAGAAAAACATCATAAAATGGTAAATTTTTCCAAAGATTTTCACTTACTCCAGCTGTATAATTTGTATTATCTCCACATATATAAATATTAACAATATTTTTATAATTTTTACTTACTTCAGATATAAAACTTTTATTATTTTCAGTTATTTAAGTTTTATAATTGTCACTTACAACAGATTTATTATTATTTTGAACAATATTTGTAGTAATTTCACTTGTATTATTTCTGACATTTTTTGGATGATCACTAATAATAATTGAGCGATTACTAATAACAAATCTAATTAAATCAACTTTATGTAAATTTGAGTATCCTCATAAGTTATTTATTTTACAAAATTCATGAAGTCTAGCAACAGTGCTTTGTTTTAGTTGGGCAGCAATGTTACTTTCCATTTCGCTCTTCTATTTATTAGAAAAAAAGTTTATTAGATATGTAAAAAATATTTTAAATAAAATAATAATTATTTAATAGATGAACAAGAATTATTATTTAATAAATAAGTGATCAAAAAGAGAATTTGTTCAACAATAAATTAGTGTGCTCTTCTATTTATTATAAAAAATCCATGAGATGTGTAGAAATTGTTTTTATTAATAAAATGATAATTATTTAATAGATGGATAGGTATATAATAGATAATTAATCATAAAGGATTATTATTTCATAAATAATAAATCATTAAGTTAAAGCTTTATTATTCTTAAAATATTCTGAAGTACATTTATTATTATGTTTATCTTTATGTGATCGATTTATATAAAAACAATATAAATCTTTAATTTCTTAACAAAATTTACATTTCTTTGTAGATGTAGATTTTTCTTCAGTTATAAAGTCTTCATTAATCATTGTAGATTTAGATTTCTCTTCATTTTCTATTGTTAATATTAGTTTTGTATGTTCTTCACTTGGATTTCGTCTTAAATGTTCTTTAAAATAATATTTACCAACACTTTTTCCACATACACATGGATTTCGGTTTTCATTGTATTTTTGTACATAATATATATTTATATATGGTCTTCATATAGTTCTATATCCATCTTTCGTAAATTTTTGTAATTTAAAGTTACTAAATAAGTTCTCTGTATTAGAATATTTATAAAATTTAGTTTTACCAGAACAATCCTGTTGCGCTTGCTCCATTTATATATAAGAAATTATTAGATTTGTGAAAAAATAAATGTTTATAATTCTTATAGCTTTTTAAATTTTATTTTTAAATAATTCACATAAATTATTTTAAAAATAAGAATCATCATAATCATCTTGTAGTTACTGCTAAAGAACCAAAAAATTGATCAAAAGATGTAATTATTGTTCCTAGTAAGGAATCAACTGTTGTCAATATTTCAACTGATGTTGTTTCTTTATTTTTAATAATTCTTCTACATAGTGGACAATTTTCTTTTTCCTTTAACCATTTATCAATACATTCCTTATGAAAAATATAATTGTAATTTGTTTTAACAAATTGATTATTATTTTCATCACTTAAACAAATAGGACAATTAATGTCTTTTTCAGATACCTCAATTGTTTCATAAGAATCTTTTTCTTAAGCTTCCATTTCGTTTTGGTTCTCCATTTATAAGAAATAATTTTTATGCATTTATAAAAAATAAAAAAATAAATTGTTTAGCTATAATTACAAAATTACATTATTTTAAAAAATCACATTTGAACTCTATATCATGAAATTCATTATTTTTATTTTAAGTTTATTCATTCCTTTATGTTTCAATTTTATTTGTCCTTTTTTAATTATTTCAAATTCCTAACGATCAATTAATTTGTAATATCTATTTGTAAAATAACTTTAAAATTATTAGTAAGCTCGATAGAAATGTTTTCTCCATATCTAGTATTTAAATATTCCAAGTCAGTAATATCATATAAAACATTTATCTCTAGTTCAGTTATTTTTTAATCTCCTTCGAGACACTAACATCATAGAATTTCTTCATTATCGTCTCCAATTTTATAGATAATTTTTTTATTAGTTTTACAAAAACCTAGTTTGTATTTTATACTGAAAATGTTTTTTAAATGTATTTTTTAACTAATATATTTTTATTTGTTTACTTACATTCACAATGTAAAACAACAACTCATAATAATCTTATGGCTGCTAAAGCAGAAAGTAAATAATTTTATATACTTATTCTTTAATATAATTTTAAAAAACACGTTATTCACAAAAGTCAAAAATAGGACAATTTTTGGAGCTAGAAAAAGTTGAAAAAAATGCTTTTTTTTAAAAATGAGTAAAAATAATTTTTAAAAACACGTTTTTCTTAAATACATTACATTCACCTCTGGGAAATGTATCTAAAATAAAGGTTTTTTGTTATAGCTATTATATATTATATTATTATTAGGTAAAATGGATAGTAGATAACAAATGTATGTTCTGGGGGATTAGGGAAATTTTATGAAAATAACAAATATTGTGAGTGTTAACGAATGATATTTGTTATTTTTGTAAAATTGTCCTAGTGTCCCAGAACCTACATTTATTATCTACTAATGTATCAGATTTTCTTTGGCCAGTCCGCCCATAGTAAAGGTCAATGGCAAGTGTTTGTTAGCCCTTAAAAAACCTATACCTCACATAGCGATCATAGAAAATATTAGGGTATATACAGAGACATACATAAGTTCAGTTTTTGTCAATCATTACGCATGTGACTGGAAAACAAAAGAAGAAATCGATAATACTATGACGACATAGTCCACACTGGGCAGTGGTTTGTGGAATATATATTTAGATATAGGCTCGTTTTTATAGTAGGTTTGGGACACCAGTAAGCTACAGCGATTGGCAGAGTATTGAGGATTGGTAGGCGTTGGAGCTGAATGTAGGTAAATGTGACTAGAGAATCTAAAATAGCAGCAGAGACCTGCTACTTTTCTATATCGTCATTGACTACAAACCACTAGAAGCAGTACCAGTAGTAAAAAACATCTGGGTGAGAGCATCCACATGTTGAAGAGTTTCTCCATGCACATTTGTGTGCTTTTCTTTCTGGTTGTGGTAGCTTTATATGTAGCCAGTGACATTTATATGGCTAGACAGCTTTCTTACTGATGTGACAGTGCTTTCGGAACGTGATGGGATTCTGAGACAATTAGCAGCGGTCTGTGACTTGGCTGGGGTATATACCGCTATATATCAAAGACTAGAAGATTCGTGCTATTATTGTTTTGGGGGGGGGGGGGAGGTGAGAGGGATAAACGATACTCAGACGAAAGCGGAGTTGAGAAGTGATAGCTTTACTGTTTCTTCTAAGTGTTGTCAGTAAACATATTACAGCCTCTCACATATGTCTCGCCAAGAGAATGCAATGTTAAAATTAGAGGCTATCACGAAAGAGAGACAATCAGCAACAAAATTTCTGTCTCCTATTTTCTCGTAAATAAGAGACAACATTCTTGTGTGACTTTTGTGTGTCTATAAATGGATGGACTGGCATCTTAATAGGTTTACTAAATCTAAACCTATATCTCTATGCATACTTTGGAAGCCATCGTACAGTGCACGGCAAAGGGTACCTTCTGCCACTGCAATCAATTCCCTTTCTTATTTCACTTGGAAATACAGCGGGAGAAAAAAGACTGTGGACATGATTCCTTATAAGTGTCAATTTCTCGTATCTTATTTTTGTGGTCTTGACGCAAGATGTATGTTGGTTTCCTTCTGCAGTCAGCTTCAAATGTTGGTTCTCTAAATTTTATCAATAGTATTCCTCGAAAAGAACTTCTCCAGGGACTCCCATTGAGTTCTCAAAGCATTCACCCAGTACTTAGGTGGGAGCCAACAGGAATGCTTCTACAAGATAATGAAGGAAACCCAGGTCTGTAGTCATATACACGTTTGTGAAGGTGTGGTTAGCAGACAGGTATTTTATTATTTTTCACTGGGTCAGACTTTCTAGCATATCTTGAAAACACATCTCGGAACGTTTCGGTTTGCAGCTGGGAGAAGGGGAAGCATGTAGTTCAACATACTGGTATTTACCCAAGCGACATTTAAGCGCCCAGTCTGAGAAGGCTAGAACAGCTGTTTGAAGCTGTAAGCATTAACAGCTCTCTTATATGGTGAGCAGTGGCTTGTCTTCTAGGAACAGTACGGACCTGATGTGCAGACGAAGGTTTGCGTGCTGGTGACGGCAGTGGCTGCTGTCTGCACGCGACCCGGTGCTAGTGCAGCATAGTGGCAAGGGGTATCGAGGAGTCCAGAAGGGAGTGTAACATTCAACTGCCCTAATAGACCGACAGGTACGAGTAGGGTTAGTTCAGAAGCAGTATACCAGAATTCTGAGTGACTTAGTTCCACCAGCAAGACAAAGCGACCGACAGGCAGAATGTAATTAAAGTTGGAGACCTTCTGTTACCTGACGATGGTTACCACACGATTTGGTATTGGAGAAAGTGGCTACTTAGCTGTGGGAAGCACCTAGAGACGTCACAGAAGCGTCTGCAATGGTTACCTGCGAATGCAATCCGACTGCAGGAAAAAAGGGACTCTCATGATCAATTTAGTTAATTAATCAATCTATCTGATGTCAATGACGCGCCACTGGATTAGGGGAATTAAGGCCGAGAGTGCCACGGATATGCTTCGTGACTTGGAGCGGTAATTACGCATCTTTTCTTTGGAGCGAAATTTCAGACTACCATCTACAGAGGGGTGGATGGCCACCGTATTAAATTACCTATATTATTGAATTTGTAAAGTGATACGTGGTATGTACCTGATATTTTACAACTCCTCTGTGCTGCTATTTGGCTACCTTAATAGACGTCACAGCCAACGAGACATTTGACTACCTTTAGAGAGATCGAAAGTGAGAAAACATCCTGCGACAGAGGTTGAGCATGCTCTTGCCACCACGTCATGAAACGAAATGAATTTCACATTCTAGTCTAGGACGTAACAGATATTAAGCTGGTAAGAACATTTTTTTTTTCTAGCGAATGAGAGAATACATAGAGGAAATGCAGCCATGTCATACTACTGTAAAAGTTTTTCACACTAAAAATCAACAAGTAACGGTACTTCAGCGATGTGAAGACGAGTGTATGCTCCAGTTACTTCTGTCTTCGAAAATAATGCACATAAAAGGTAGGAATCTACATTCCGTGTGAGAAATTCGAGGTGTATGGACAAGACCATCGTCGAATAGGTAACATTAACTTTTTAAACTGGGGAGTTTTTGTTGGGGATAGAATTGCAATTATAACTCAACGCTCAAGATACACGTGCCTGTCTCACAATGTGGTAGGAGTTAGCGACGCCTGTCTGTAGCCAGCGGCAGACGTGGTCATGTGGACTCCACTGACCGGAAGCCGCGGTTTAACCTGTCTCAAACGGCCAGGTACACAGAAGACTCCAGCCAGTCTACTCTTCAGATACACAGTATTCTCGGTACATGACGCTGGACTAGATAGGAGATGACTGGCCAGTTTTACGGTCTTCAGATGCCATGTTCAAGTAAGATAATGAGCACTATCCTCATAAAAATTATCGTACGATATTTTTCCCACGATTCTGTTGGCCAGAATGCAGCTTGCAACTCGTAAATAGATATAAGAGTGTTTATAGCCGCGTGGGATTAGCCGAGCGGTCTAAGGCGCTGCAGTCATGGACTGTGCGGCTGGTCCCGGCGGAGGTTCGAGTCCTCCCTCGGGCATGGGTGTATGTGTGTGTCCTTAGGATAATTTAGGTTAAGTAGTGTGTAAGCTTAGGAACTGATGACTTTAGCAGTAAGCCCCATAAGATTTCACACACATTTTAACGTTTGAACTTGTTTATAGGAAGCATGGGTTTATAGGAGTGAGGGCTATACTTCAACTTCTCAAAAATTAAGAAAAAAAATTCTGTTGCTTCATGACGTCCGTATTTAATGAGCATTGATTTATAGCAGCACTGGCATCAAGAAGGTTGGAATTTCTTGTCCCATGTGGAAAAATTTTGTAGGCCTGGCTACCGTCAGAACATATTCACTGATTGGAAGAGCTCTCAGTAGCCTTACCCTGCGCCGTCTCACCGCCTGCCTCTACTTTGTGGTCAACTGTCGGCTGCCTATCTGTCGAGTAGTGTCCTGACGTGTTGTGTCGACCACGACGACGACGTCGTCGCCGTGCCCGTTGTCTCCGCCACCGTTCTCGTGCTGCTTTTCCGTCTTTGTCTGCTGTTTTGTCTCCTCGTTTATCGTTCCGATTCCTACCTCGGCGAGGCTCATCACCCTTTCATCATGGACACCCCAACCACCAACTTCATATACACCTCCCCTTGCCCAGCCCTTCTGTCCACCATCCCTCATTACAGTCTCCTCCCTTTGCAACTCCTCCACATATTATATCAACACATCTACCAGTCCGCTCTCGCATCCACCCCTCTACCTGTCCTCAAGATTTACTTTTCCATGTCCAATTCCCTCTTCATCCACCCGAGTTATAGCCCATCAGGCCACAGTAGCCACCAGGGAAGACTCATTGTCAACTTAACTTCTTGGCACCTCCACATCCCAAGACGTGCCAGCGTCCTGTAACCTCTTGCTTCAATCAATCCCTCACCCTTCTTCCCAGGATGCCCTCACCAAGGAACCTCCTAAACACCCCACTGTCAATGCTGCTCTCCACCCTTTCGCCTCCCTCCATCATTCTGACCCTCTACAGATGCCACCCCTACTCCTGTATCCCAACACCCATCATGAAAATCGCCCTCAAAATCCATTCTTCTGCTCCAAACGCAACACTGTCCCTGGTTACAATTGCATTACCTACTGCCACCTCAAGGAACGTTCGTTCTCCTTCATCACTGTGCTTGGCACCCTGTACAACACCATCCTCTCCGCTGACCTTACCAAGCGGAGTGGCCACTTGGTTTGAGGTTCCATGTCACGGATTGCGTGGCGCCTCCAGTCAGAGGTTCGAGTCCTCCCTCAGGCATGGGTGTGTGTGTTGTTCATGGCATAAGTTAGTCTAAGTTAGTTTAAGTAGTGTGTAATTCTAGGGACCGATGACCACAGCAGTTTGGTCCCTTAGGAATTTACACACATTTGAACATTTTTTCCACTGATTTTATCCTGACCTGTAGAAGACCACCTGCATACTGTTGTTCCTTAAACCCAACAAACCCCCTTTTGACACCTCCTCCTATTGTCCCATATGCCTCTTCTCCATATTCAGTTAGGCCTTTGAGTCCATCTTCTCCTGCTGTAGCCATCACCACATAAATCAACACCATCTCCTGCCCATTGCCCTGGAACTCCTTCTCCACTGACGACCAGCTCCTTAACCTTACCCATCTCCTCTCCCTCCAACTTAATTCATACCACTCCACTCTTCCTGTTTCCCATGGCCTCCAGAACACCTTCCTATCAACATCATCATCTCATTGCATCCTAGGTCTCTTATCGTCCTCCCTATTTCACCATCCACAGTACCAATTCCCATACCTGCAACCCTACCACAGGTGTGCCTCAAGGCTCTGCCCATTCTCCTCTACCTTATCTCCTGTACACCACTGATATGCCCAAACTGCCCCATCCACATGTCTCCTTCAATATCCTACCCTTCAATGGTCTCAGCGCTCCTTTCAAACGCACCTAGATCATTTTAACTGAATCTTCTGTCGGTTCTTAGTAAAACAACTTCACAATAAATGAAAAACGCTAGACTTATTTTGTTCTACTGGTTTTTGGTTTACAAGGCCACTTCACATAGACCAGTTTTCCATCACTTGATGTAACCAGTGGCTCCTTCAGATCAATCCTTCAAACACCCAGTCATCATAAGTCGTATCACAACCTCCTTACAGCTCCATGAATTCTACCTCACCATCTATAACCATTCTATTCAACTCACCTTGGTCTAATCCTTGACCGCGACTTCACCTGGATTCCCCATCTCCTTAATATCCAATGCAAAGCCCACAATAGACTCTGTCTCCTCAAACTCCTGTCCAGCCAGACATGGGGATTACATCTTTTAACCATCCATCATACCTACAAATCTGTTAAAGGGGGCAGCAGTCTGTGGACTGTGGCCCAAACAGATATTTGACAAACAAACATTGAACACATAACACAGGCACAATCCGTTAAAGAACACAACAGTTTGTGGACTGTGACTCAAACGGATATTTAACATCGAAAAAGTACTTACCAGATAATTGATCTTCGTCTCCTAAGTGGCACTTGCCACTGCTGCTGCTGTCGCTGTTGTTGGTACGCTTCATGATGATGGAAGTACAATCGATAGACCTCTGAGAAACTCGTAGAAGTACAGAAGCAGAATAAGGACAAATCCGGTTGTGGCTTAACTTATATAGCTTCTATGACATCGAATCACGTCACTGACGCAGTAGCCAACAAGAGCAAAGCATTCTAGGGGTGGGGGGGGGGGGGGGGAGGGGGGGTGCCACGTCATGAATGAATGAATGATGACCGCTATACTAGTGGAAAAACCTTGAGCTCAGCATTTGATCACTGAATCTCCTGGTGATGCATTCAGTTATCGAATGTCATTAAAATCGGATTCGAATAAAGTACTTTGTTAATTCATACATTAGATGCGCGATGTGTCAGCTAGATGTCACATGTGTTCTGTTAAAATCGCTAGCATATTTCTAGAAGATGCTCTGTGATGTCAGTATGCGCATGCCGGCTAGACACTGTGATGTCGGCATTCGTGCGAGTGTGGGCTAGACACGTGACGCATATTCCATTAGAACCACAAGAGAGAGAAAGCATTACAACACCTCTCTCTCAGCACTTGACTACAGGTAGGGAGAGGGGTGACATGGCTTTCAAAATGGCTCTGAGCACTATGGGACTTAACTTCTGAGGTCATCAGTCCCCTAGAACTTAGAACGACTTAAACTTAACTAATCTAAGGACATCACACACATCCATGCCTGAGGCAGGATTCGAACCTGCGACTGTAGCAGTCGCACGGTTCCGGACTGCGCGCCTAGAACCGCGAGACCACCACGGCCGGCGACATGGCTTTCACATACTGTGAATGACGATCTTGGATTACGTAATTGGAGCGTGCTCTGATGGTGTTACTGTGTACTAGACCTCGTGGTGTATCCATCTTGGATAATGATACTCCCATCATCAGTAGCCATCTTGGGTTACGTCATGAATGAGAGCGCCCTGTGGTGGTGGTACTGTGTATTAAGTCAGTTGGAGTCCGGACTTCGTGGTGAACACACTGGATGGCTGTACTGCATCAAATTGTTTCAATAAAGACTTACGTCCAGCACTGGTCGAGTCCTTTTCCACGAATCCCAAGGAGGAGCTGGTGGGTGGGTGACTTAGATTAGTGGAGGTGGTCCAACTGCCCTTTCTTTCCCGCCATTTTCTTAGATTAGTAGAGATAGCCTAATTGATCTGTCTTCCCACCAAAATTAAAATTTATCTTCCTGCGATTTTCCTAGGTTAGTAGAGATAAACATGGTGTGATGCATTATCCTGTTGGAATTTGAACTTCCCGCCATTTTTCTTATGGAGGGGAGGGGTGTAAGGTTAGTGGAGGTAGCCCAATTGACCTCCTTCCCGCCAAAATTCGCCATCTTGGATGACGTCACAGTCGCCATCTTTGATGATATCATGCACTGTTGCCAAGTCTACACACTTCCATCTTGGATAACGTCATCGCCACCATCTTGGATACATCTGGCAACAATGCAGAGTGTGCCAGAAACAGCTTTGTCCGAATGTTCACGGGATGGTAGCTAGGACATTCCGTTTCGGAAATAATTAGGGAATTCAGTATTCAGAGATCCACTGTGGCAAGTGTGCCAAGAATACCAAATTTCAGCATTACATCTCACCACGGACAATGCAGTGGCCGAAGGTCTTGGCTTACCCACTAAGAGCAGTGGCGTTTGCACAGAGTTGTCAATGCTAACTGACAAGCAACACTGCGGGAAATAATGGTAGAAGTAAATGTGGGACGTGCGAAAACGTATCCCTTAGGACAGTATAGTGAAATTTTGTGTTAGTGGGTTATGGCAGCAGACCACCAACCACCAGTACATTTGCTAAAAGCGCGACATCACCTGCAGCGCCTCATCTGGGTTCGTGACCATATCGGTTGGACCCTAGACGACTGGAAAAACCGTGGCATCGTCAGATGAGTCCATATTTCAGTTGGGAAAATATGATTGCAGCGTTCGATAGTGGCGCAGAGCCCACGAAGCCAATGGACCCAAGTTTTATCCAAGGCATTGCACAATCGAGTAGTGGCTCCGTTATGGTATGGGCTGTGTTTACACAGAACTGACTGTGTCCTTGTTGTGATCGGCTACTTGGAGACCATCTGCAGCCATTCATGGACTTCATGTTCACAACCAACTATTGCATTTTTATGAATGACAATGCACCATGTCTCCGGACCACAGTTTTTCGCCATTGGTTTGAAGAACATTCTGGACAATTCGAGGGAATGATTTGGCCACCCAGATCACCCAACATGAATCCTATTGGTCATTTATGGACCATAATCGAGAGGTCAGTTCGTGCACAGAATACTGTATTGGCAACACCTTCGCAATTATGGACGGCTACAGAGGCAGCATGGATCAACATTCCTGCAGGGGACTTCCGACGTCTTCTGGAGACCATACCATTTCGAGTTGCTGCCCTACGCCGGACAAAAGGAGATCCGACACAATATTGGGAAGTATCCCATGACTTTTGTCACCTCATTGTAGATTTTGTGGCATCTGTTACTCATAATCCACATGTTTGCTCCAGAGAAATTGCGAGTTACTCAGCAATAAGCCACCCAGCCTTGTTCGAATTTTACGCGCAAACGTACTTCTATCAGTATCAGGTGTCACTTCATCACCAGATTAACCTATGTGATTGCAGAAGACGCACGGCATTCTGTTGCTCAATTCTGATGCGATATCAAAACAGCAGGTACTTTCTTCAATGAATTTTCCTTAGTTAAGAAGCCACCTTTTCAAATGCTGGAATACTGAATGTAAGAAATATACATTATATTGCTTCCATGTCACGACGCGTTATCGCTGTTGGTCCTTACTTCAGTGAAGAAATTTTAATGGGTAAAACATACGCACAGTTGGCTACCAAAGTGCCTTCGACTTCCTGAGAACAAGTAACACCTGAAATACACTAATCAGCCAGAACATTATGATCACCGACCTACTATCGATACAAAACCCGTTCAGACGATAGCAGTCAGGTACACGCACGTTGCATGTAGGATCAGTGAGTGTGCTGTCCATGTGTACAATGGGGTAGGCGCACGATCTATGTGAGTTTGACTTAGGCTGGTTCAAATGGCTCTGAGCAACATGGGACTCAACTGCTGAGGTCATTAGTCCCCTAGAACTTAGAACTAGTTAAACCTAACTAACCTAAGGACATCACACACATCCACGCCCGAGGCAGGATTCGATCCTGCGACCGTAGCGGTCTCGTGGGTCCAGACTGCAGCGCCAGAACCGCGCGGCCACTTCGGCCGGCTGAGTTTGACTTAGGGCAGATTGTGATGGCCCGGAAGCTCAGCACGAGCGTTTCGGACACTGTGGTGAGTGTCTTCAACACGTGATGTAACCAAATCCAAACGTCGTGAGGTTGAGCGGCCACCTCTCTTTACAAGTGTTGGTCGTCGTAAGCTGGGCAGACTGGTAAAACTGGGCAGACGGTCAAATGTGGCGGAAATACCTGTGCTGCAGGACGGAGACAAGCTGGCCGCGGCTCCATTATGCTCTGCGGAACATCCACGTAGGCATCCATGGGTCCAGTGGAGCTCGTGTAAGGCACCACTATGGCTAAGGGGTATCGTGCACTGGTTACAGACCACATACCCCTCTTCATATCGATCATGTTTCCAGACGGCAGTCGCATTTTTCAACAAGATAATGAGCCATGCCACAAGGTCACGAGTGTGATGGAGTGGTTCTAGGAACAGAGCGGTGATTTCCAGCTGAAGTGCTGCCCCCTATCCCTCCCCCCCCCCCCCCGCCCCCCCTCCAAACTCGACAGATTTGAACCCGATCGAACATATCTGGGATGTGACTGGACGTTGTGCCAGAGCTCATCACCCCTCTCCCCGGAATTTAGGAAATTAGGTGACCTGTATCTGTAGAAGAAGTGCAGACTCCCTGCAGCAGCGTACCAAGGCCTTATTGCTTCCATGTCACGACGCGTTATCGCTGTTGTCTGTGCCAGTGGTGGACATATTGGCTATCAGGTAGGTGGTCATAATGTTCTGGATGATCAATGCACGTAGATATGTATGTAGTACCAGAACGATGCGTGCCTGGCTCGTTACTTGTTTATGACTAGGAAAGCATTTACCTACCTAGGGTGTAGAAAAATTTCCACTACCAGTCACAATAAAAAATTATTTATTCGTCACACGACTAGTTTCGGGCTTGTGCCCATCCTCAGGTGCTTATACATTCATGTACATGTTTATATTGGTGGAGATCAATAAAGATGAAGCATCATTATTATAATTACGCTGTGGTGACAGTTTTACCACTTAGTTGCACATTTGTGGAAAATCTGGAGTTGGTGCCTGGTCATCTAAAGGAATTTGTGTGGCCCGATGCTGAATACGCGCCGAACGTACATGACCCTCCTGGCCGCAACCAGAACAAGTACGAAGCTATCCATCGTACATTACGATTGCTCGACATCCACCTATGACTAAGTAGGATGGCACGTGTTTCTTTAATTCATTTTTAACTTGTCGGAAAACGCTGAGGACCTGGTATGTCTCGAAGGTGTTTCATTTTTCGTACACGTGGCTAATTACCGTTCCATATGGGCGGAAAGCTGCAGTAACTACGTCCGACGGCACTTGTAACGGGAGTTCGAAGACTCTTAGTGTGCGTAATCATAGCCCTGCATAGTCAACGGTAACCGCCCCGATGTGACCATCGGAATGTTTGAACTTGAGAGTGTTTGCACATCTGCTCACAACAGCGTGACATAACTCGTCATCCACCATATTGACGTAAACGACGCTACTTGTGATGGATAGCTGGATACCGATTATGTGCTGCGATGGTATTTGAACTTCATCACGGATGATTCGTTCGATTTCAAAGGCTCGTGGTCTTACGTGGTCGGTCTGGAAGCTGATCTTGATGGTAGCTTTTCTGTACGGATGAGCCATAGCGACTCAATGTCAACGGACGCGAGTACTAGCTGCGGCGAGGAAGTAAACAAACTACGCGCGCTCGCGACTCTGCGGACGGGACGTTAACAAGACGTCCTCGCTGCTCACCTCCCGAAAGCAGACTGAAATTGCGGAGATATGGCTTAGTCACAGCCTGGAGGATACTTCCAGAATGAAACTTTGACTCTGCAGCGGAGTGTGCGCCGATATCAAACTTCCTGGCAGATTATAACTGTGTGCAGGACCGAGACCCGAACTCGCGACCTTTGCCTTTCGCGGGTAAGTACTCTACCAACTGAGCTACCCAAGCACGATTCAAAACCTGTCCTCACAGCTTTACTTCCGCCAGTACCTCGTCTCCTACGTTAGTAAAACTGTGAGGACGGGATCGGCAGTCGTGTTTGGGTAGCTCAGTTGGTAGAGCACTTACCTGCGAAAGGCAAAGGTCTCGAGTTCGGGTCTCGGTCCGGCACACAGTTGTAATCTCCCAGGAAGTTTGATATCAGCGCACACTCCACTGAAGAGTGAAACTTTTATTCTGGAAGTATCGCTTAGGCTGTGGCCATGCCATGCCTCCGCAATTATCCTTTCTTCCAGGAGCGCTAGTTCAGCAAAGTTAGGGGGAGAGCTTCTGTGAAGTTTGGAAGGTAGGATGATGATGATGATGATGATTGGTTTGTGGGGCGCACATCTGCGCGGTTATCTGTGCCCGAACAAAGCCCCAACCTTTCCTCAGTCCAGTCTCGCCACTTTCATGAATGATGATGAAATGATGAGGACAACACAAACACCAAATCATCTCGAGGGAGGGAAAATCCCCGACCCCGGCGGGAATCGTAGCCGGGACACCGTGCTCGGGAAGCGAGAATGCGACCGCAAGACCACGAGCTGCGTACTTGGAAGGTAGGAGACGAGGTACTGCGGAAATAAAGCTGTGAGGAAGGAGCATGATTCTTGCTTGGGTAGGTCATGTGGTAGAGGTTCGAGTCTCGGTCCGGCACACACTTTTAATCTGCCAGGAAGTTTTATAAAACTATTTTTAAATGAAGTGTGTTAAGAACATATATTTGTGTAGCACATTCAAGTGCAGCAGAACTGTATTAAGGGATAAATTGTGCTCTGGGAGTGTAAGAGGGAGTAGAAGCATGAGGGAAGGTAACTCGACGGATTGTCTTCATACAGTTCTCTCAAACGTAGGTCTGGAAGCTCAAGAGTGAGTAGGTTATTTTCTCCTGCCTACCCCACTACGTCACAAGGAGCAACTACAGGGTGTTTTATAAGTTTGCCACCCTTCCGCAGCGCGCATTATGCTTCACTGGAGACGCAGTGCGCAGACTTTCCAGGGTAGTGTTTATTTGCCACAAAGTGCGTTAACACTACATGGTATACAGATAAGAGTTGCTAATAAGAAGTGCATATGGACAGATTGTATGTAAAATTATGCACACTGTTCTACACCGCTAGTGGGGAACCTGGTCCTTATTCATCCTATACGGTAGTTCATCGCCTTTCTCCTGGAAAGGTAACTTCCCTCACCACTAGTGCAGCTTATGGACTATACCTCCTCAGCAGTTCTCGTCCAGTTTTCGTATGTGGGTAGACAAAATAATTTCGTTGAAGTCGTGTTTATAGAGCGGAGTTATTTTCAATTTATTGAGTAGTTATTTGCAGGTGTTAAGTGCGCTGTTATGTAAAAAAAATGAACAGCTGGAGCTGTCGACTTTCTTCCACACTGACCCTGCCCCAAGTGTACCATGTTGTCAATATTTATTCGACAATGTCGATTTCATTGTTTCCACTATCAATGACCAGAAAAATTTGCACAGCACGACGTTTATCAAACGCGTCACCTCAGCCTCAGCTCTCCCAGGACCTCAAGAGTTCCAGAGGCTTAATTAATCTGGATTCCTCTGCAACAGAAGTAGGGAAACTAGGTGTTACAGGACTTCAGCTATTTCAACGTAAGCCAAGCAAGGAATAACAGCAGATTACTGTTCTAGAACTGAAAGTGAAAATTCAAATTCCATTCAACATATTCACAACCATCTTGCAAGGTACACTGTGGATGTGTGGTAAGCAGCCGTGCAGCCATTTCTTCAAGTGCCAGTAATTCCTGAATGGAAGAGATCTATGCCGTCTATCATAACACAAGTAATGTTGACAGAAGTGCAGCAACCTTATGGTCATTGATTAAATCACCATCAAGTGACTACCACATGATCGCACGGTTTATAATACGTTGTCAACGAGGGACAGCAAGATCCCACATTTACAAAATCAGTCCCTTTTCCACCAACGTTATAGAGATTGCTGACGACATCACACTTAGAAATTAAACATTTGTCATTGTTTATAACAACGTGTTTTACATAAAAGCTGACTTATAACTGCAGATGGACTTAACTGTGGACTTTTGCGCCAGTGATTCATATGTCACCCTAGGGAAGAGTGGTATAAGTCTGTGGAACACCCTGTAATTACTTCTTGTAACGTAGGGGGGCGGAGAGAGTGGGGAACCGCCCACTCGCTCATCCTTTATCAAACCTATGAAGGGGGTAAGTGCACGTCACAATTCAGCGATTTACCCACCCTGACGCTTTGATCCTCCTCCCCACCAACCTCCACCCTCTTACACCCCCTAGAACACAATTATTCCTCAGTACGGCTCTATTGCGCTTAGATTTGGTACACACATTTAATATCTGTTGTCAAGCCACAACCCACTTCATTTAACATTAAACATTAACTTTATACCATTAATACACTATTTCTTACAATCTGCGATTTTTACATATCCTGTAACGCAGAAATCATTAGTTACAGAGAAAAAATAAATAGCGCACTTTTTGTAGGAAAGTTAAAGTAGTTTTATTTTGTACTGGGAAACATTTTCACTAGAAGCCTTCAACGCCACACAACCCCCACGGTATCACTCATACCACACCGGGCAAAATTTTTAGTATGATGTTTATGACACTCCCTCCTACCACAGTACGGATTTTTCTCCTAATTTTTCTTTGCTGACTGGACTGTATGCGACGCTTTTATAGACGCCGGAATACCTGTGTGTAAGCTACAGAAACTTACGTTAAGACAGCTTTTGGAGAAGTGTATAGACTGATCTGTGCCCAGTGTGTTAAATTTGCGAAAATGTTACGTGAGTGAATGTTGCGATGAATTAATGGAAACCATTAAAATGAATTAAAAATAAAAAGATCTGCATTTTTATCGACGAGTCAACTTATCCTACGGGCCGTTTTGTTGCCAGTGTCATTGTTGATCCGTTAGATCCTTTATAAAGTGAATCAATAAAAGTATTCCTGCTTACAAGCGAGTGTTCGGAAAAAGTTAACAACTCAATTGCCGCACAGTTATTTTCTAACTCATTATAGATACTGCAGCCTGGAAGAAATTCAATACGACGCTACACCATACATGGAAAAGGCTGGAACAACTTTAAAAGTGCTGCTTCCAAACACGCTTCAGGTGTCCTGCGTAGCACGTAGTTTTCACAGGGTGTCAGAATATTACGAAGTTTGTTTCCGGGTGACGCCAAACCGATTTCCATTATTAAGAATATCTTTGTAAAAACCTCGTCAAGGTTTCATAGATTTAGAGACATTGCACCAGATATACCTCTGCCCCCGTCAACCTTTGATAACGAGATGGTGACGTTGATTTCAGCAGTACTTTACCACACTCCAAATTCCTCGAATATGGCTAAGAGCCGGCCGCGGCGGTCGTGCGGTTCTGGCGCTGCAGTTCGGAACCGCGGGACTGCTACGGTCGCAGGTTCGAATCCTGCCTCGGGCATGGGTGTGTGTGATGTCCTTAGGTTCGTTAGGTTTAAGTAGTTCAAGTTCTAGGGGACTTATGACCTAAGATGTTGAGTCCCATAGTGCTCAGACCCATTTGAACCAATATGGCTAAGATGGTCATCACTCTGGAGGCTGAAGCATCTACCACTGTAGCAGTAAAGGAACTTCACGAACGCTTGGAAGCGAGAAATGACTTAACTTTTATCGTGGCCGGTTTCCTGTGACAAGTGATCTGCCAACTTCAAAAAGACGGCTGTCTTTGACAAAGTCAGTGAAAAATGTGGTGGAGGATGTGAGTGCAAAGACTGGAGAATGTGCAAAGCAAATGGGAGTCATCAGTTAGGGGAAAGTGTAACGTCCCCTTAGAAAAATTATACATGACTGTGGTTAAACTGACACACAATATTTTTACGCAACGCAATCTGACTTTCAAAAATCCCTACAAAAGAATGGCCCTGACTAACATTAACCTACACCTTTCACAAATCACTTACCTCACAAAAATCTTCGTTACTCGAACTACTGCAATACAGCAAGCGCCACTACTGCCAGCTAAATAAAAGATTCAAACTACGGAAGGCACTAACTACTGATAGGCATAGTTAGCAAATGGAAGATTTTAATAGAGAACAAACAATGTATTTACCTTAATAGTGTTGAAAAATCATAATATACATAGCAGTTCATGACATCCAGTCTTACAAATTTCAAAAATCCGCCATTTCTCTCCCCACATCCACCACTGCTGGCGGCTCACCTCCAATTGCCAACGCTACGCGCTGTTAACATCCAGCTGCCCAACACTACAATGGCAGACAACAATGCAAACTAGCCACAGACTGCACACAGCACAGCCAGTGATTTTCATACAGAGCGCTACATGGAGTTACCAATATAAAAACCTAAACAGCCTACATACATAGCCCCCATGCTCCCCACAAAAAATTTTACAAATTGTTTTGGGCAGTGGCCAATAGAGATTTGAAAAAAATTTTTGATAATTACAACAACAAAGAAATCAAATGTACACACTTATTGATACAATGTTGGTCAAAAGCTAAAATTTTCTCACAGTCAATAAAGACAGTCTTGATTATTCATCACAGTAAAATTGCAGTGTTTTCTCAAAGTCTGAGCAGTAAAAGAAAATGCACATGGAAGTAGTGGATTTCCATGCAGTCTTGAAGAAGTAGTGTTGCCCTTCCAACGGAAAGACAGTGCTGACTTTTGACATGCAGACAGGTAATGTGCCACAACAGAGCAAACCCACAGCAGAGTCAGTCGAAGTTTTGAAGAATATTAGTAGGTAGGTCACCACAAAGTAGACCCACTGTAGTCCTGGTAGAGATTGTGGTATTGCTGGGCCACCAGAGGTGCAGACCCACTGCAGTCCTTGTGTAAATAATGGTATTGGTGGGCCACCAGAGGTGCAGACCCACTGCAGTTCTTGTAGAAATAATGGTACTGGTGAGTCAGCAAAGGTGTAGACCCACTGTAGTCCTTGTAGAAATAATGGTATTGGTGGGTCATCAAAGATGCAGACCCACTGTAGTCCTTGTAGAGATGGCCAGCAGCCACCTGTTGTGACTGTGCAGGTGCACAATTACCATTGAAGAGTCTTGTGGACACTATAGCAAGTCCATGAACCACCACTTGCGCACTCACAAAAATTTTTTTTGAAATGTCCTTAGAACCAGCAATGCTGTTATCCAGTCCCTTGCTGAATTATTAACACACGTGCAAACACTAACAGTCCCTACTTCTCACATATTGTCCATATACTATGACCAACAGAAACGTGTGCAGTGAAATGGAACTTACAAGTTAATAATATGATGAACTGGTGTCAATTACAATTTTATAACATAAGAATACAATTACAAAGGTACAAAATACATCATTAAAGAACATAACAATACGGATAACATTTGTAGTACAGGATTTACAAAAGAATCGAAATAACATATACATCAGTGTTACAGGAATTATGACATGAGTACATACATAAAAGATCAGAATAACTTTCGAAACATCAACTTCACACATGAGCATTAAAACAGAACAGATAAATAATGTCTAAACATCTTTACAAAGTAAATAACATAGTATTAGAAAAATTCTACAATGTAACTCATATCAGCTAAACACATAAAGACAGGAAAAACACAAATATACAAGCGTACACAAACACATAGCAGAATAACACAAGAGGAAAGGGCAGGGTTTGTTTTCAGTGTAACATTTGGTACTGCAGTCCAACCTAACACTTCATTCCATAGATCTTTCGTCTTATTTCAACATTTGTTTCCACCAAAAAAATCCTATTCAAGCATGCTTTCTGTATTTATATGTTCACATATTTCTTACCTCATTACTTATTTTCCATTATCTTACCTCATCATTTATTTCCAAGAAAATCCTACCTATACCTGCTTTCTGTACTTTTTTCATATAACTTCTCAATGCATTTCTTCCAATTCATGGCAACTCATTCTCTTATATAATCTACCCCCTCTTGAGCTAACTTAAATCTACTGAGCTCAGATGCTAAACTAAGGGACGAGGCAATGCAGCAGCATAAAACAATTAATACAAACAGCAATGAAAAAAATGGAAACTGTCAAAGCAAGCTGCAGTAAATCTAAATTACCAAGCAATGATACATTACAACTAATATGAGCCAATGTGCAGCAACAAGAAAAATAAATTGGTAGTAAAACTAGCTTAACATAGTAATACAAAGTGAAATTTAGTAGCACTATGCCTGGCAAACAGCAGCAGCACATGCAATAACTTATATCTAATCATGAAAAAGCTCAAGCAGAAAAAATATTACAGTAAAGATGGCCATGTCTAATACCTATGTCATATCTTAACACTAGAGTGATGAATAACTGTAACTTGCTGTAGCAGACAAGTTACCAAGTCACTGACAAAAATTATGTATGCAATTCCTGTGAAGTGGAAATGTCTTTTTGTGCTCCCTCATTTTTTTGGAGTACATCCATCATAAAGTTATTTTTTACTGGATCTGTAGGCGTAAAATATTTATATTAGTACATCTACAAAATTTTATTTTAACCAATGCTGCAGTGCAGCTAGGAACTAGATATTAAACAAAATAGGCAAAGCAAAGCATGAAACGTCATTCACTGGCCATATGGCATTTCATAATGCAGTAAACAATCTTTCAACTAGCAAGACAATAGACATGGAATGTTTCTCATCATTTCATTTCAGTAAATATCATAAATTAAGAACTCTACAGTGTAATCATGTTTTCAAGATTGAGGGTGTCGTATTTACGATGCTTTCTACAAAGGAATGTCAATAGCGAGGATAAGGGCCTCCCTCTCTTTTTTTTTTACCTGTGCCTCTGAAAAGGCACACACTAATGGCTTTTTCTCCAGGCGTCTGACACAGCTGTCTGCTCAAGGCGCATTACGTCAAGGTCACTTGGCTTTCTTACCGAAATGTTTACGACACCAGTTTGCACTACAGTGACAGTCTCATATACAAAATTTCACAGGTCTAGAATTTGCGTTACAAATCTGTAGAAACAAAATCCTGTAAATATAACAGTGTCCAAAAAATTTTCGTCGGCATTGTGGTACATTCACGCATTTACACACATTTCATAACTCTTAAAGTACGATTCTTGGTTTCCAACATCCTTTTTCACAAGTCAGAGTCCCTAACCACTACTCATTATTCATTATCTTAATACACATATACATATTCGTCGACACTTCTTCAGTATTTCATCATAATAAATACATATCATAATAAACATTCCTCAACAACATAATACACATCGTCGTCATAATAATAACTTCATAACACCTCAGTCAAATCTCAGAAACGTCGTAGCTTTCTGAAATAATTTCAAACCCTAAAAAATATTCTCTACTTATTTCAATAGTGTCATCTACCTCAAACGTACCTTAAAAATCATAATGTCATACCAAATACATCATTCAAAGCTCTCATAGAATCACAATGGTTCTGAAAAAATATGAAGAGTTCACAAAGTACATACAAAATACAATTTCATAAGTGTGAAGTTATCCAACTGTGTAATTACATAAACATCTGTCACTGATGTAGTAAAAAAATGTTTGTCTCTCTCAGTTAAATGATCAGATAGCTGTGTAATTTGTGTGTTAGAGAAATATGGTACCGATGTGTAAAGTTGTATAAGCAACTCCCATATTAGTTAGGGCTCCTTGTGCTTGCCAAACACATGGTACACAAAGTAAGTGTGTACCCCCCTGAGGATTAATGTAATTATACCCTCAGGTGTTACAGATTACAGCAATGGAATGAAATGTATCACAGAAAACCTTTGTATCATTGTACTTCAAATATCTTTAAAAATAAATGATTTAAGTGCAAAATTAATCACTCAAATACCTGTCCTGTAGCGCTAAATGTGCGTCTTGTTGTAAGATAATCTCTGTGGAAGTGTCGTAGTTATTGTCCTCCGAAAGCTAGGTTCTGCAGAAGCCAATGTACTTACCTCATGATAAACAAAAGTGAAATGTTTTGCGTATAGATATCTTAGTTATTATGCTTATTGCTGTGATGAAGAAAGTACTGTGCTGTAACGTATTGTTGTGCTACGGAAAAGGCAGTCTCATTGTAGCTATACCACAAAAGTTACTACTAAAACATGTTTTACTTTCCAGAATAATACAGAAAAACTGTGCAGATATAAAACAGAAACACCGCAAAAGCAACATTGTAAATTGTCACTCATTAGTAGCATCGTGATAAAATCCTGTAGCTGTCACATAAACTAACCACTGTGTCATCTGGTATCTCACAGAAAGTACTTTAAATCCAGAATGTATTTTCAAGTAAACCAAAATGTTGCATTAAAATCTCATTAGCAGTACCAGTATATGTTCTAAGTATGTAAGCCTTATAGTCATTACGTAATTGTGCAACTAACAAGCAAGAATGTACACACACAATAACACTGTGTCGTCTGTTCACAATAACAATGCATTCGTAATTTCTGTTTAAATAAGTTCTCTTGGTTCTTGACTGGATATTTAACTTCAAACATTGTTGCATAGTAACAGATTCTAAGTCTGACAAAGCATACTAGTAATGTAAAGTGAAAAATTTTATGGCAAAGACTAAATTTAAAAAAATAGATTATCTCTCAATAAACGGTTTTACATGGGAAATGTGGTGCAAGCCTTTACTCTTACTTCTATGCAGAGCTCCAGCTTCAACGGAATCATCGTGTGGTATATGTCGGTAAAGAATACTGGAATTTTTCTCAAGGTTAGCATCAATGTTATTTTTCTATGAGCCAGCTGGCGCATGTGGCTGCCTGCCGGTGTGAGTGATTGTCTGTTTCTTTGTTGGCGCGCGTCGTTATTAGAATTAGGAGACCTAACTTCTACAAATTCACCTTGTCGAGAGGGCCCTGCTCTGTTTGAATCCCACCAGTTCTGATGCAATTCAGGTCTGTCGTAACGATCATATCATCTGTCATCATGTAGGTAGATTCCATAGTTTCTTTCTTGTCGGTCACGTGGTGGAGAACTTCTCCCTGAATCGTAACTGCGCGCTGGTCCATTGCGTCTAAAGTTATTCTGTCTCCCTTGATAATATTTATTTTGGTTCCCATATTGTCTGTTTCTCTGATTGTCTCTGTGATAGTCATTACCGTGGAGAGGTGATCTTTCCCTGTAGTAATTACCACTCTGCCAACGGTTGTCATACGGGTGGTGTCTGCTTTGGTCACGATTTGTGTCGTGAGAATAGCCTTGTCATGTCCAGTTATTATTTCTTTCATCGCGGAATTGCGACGGATGTGACCTGTAATTGTTGTGTTCCTGTTTTCGCGTTCCGCGATTATCAGTGTCAATTTCTAATTCTTGTAAGAGTCCCTGAAAAGCTTCAATGTCGTCTTTGCAACGTCCTGCCAAAATAATATGTCGTAAATGTTCAGGTAATTAGATTAAGCAAATGCGGATGAGTTCTGAGGCTGTATGGGTTTGACAGTTATTGATTCTTGTTCAACATGTCTTCAAAATATTTCACAAGACTGGAGAATTCAGATTGTTCTAAATGTTTCATCATTATGATGCTATGTTTTACTCGGTCTTGTGTAGCTTGAGACCAATATGCTGAGAGGAAGGCATGATAAAATTCTCCTTCACTGTGACAATCGTGAATGACCGATCATGTTCTTACAGCTGGTTCATTCTCTAAGTAGCCACACATAAATTCTAATCTGTGCTGCAATGACCAGTTGGGAGGAAAACAATGAGAGAATTGATGGAGCCACGCTTGTGGATGATTGTCATTGCCAGAATTCTTAAATGTTTTAAATTTACGTGTAGTAATAAACAGCTTATAGTCAAAATCATCGTGTCGGCGAGTAGCATATCGGTCATTGTTACGTGGTGTCGGCGGTTCCATCTCAAAATTCAGTGCACCTTGCCAATTTCTTTCATAATTTCCGAAATGCCCTGTGTTATTATTTTGTGACTTTTCCGTATTTCTAAGTCCCTCTTCCCGTACTGGAGCGCGAGTGTCCTCTGAAATATGTAATTCTTGTATTACTTGTGCCAGCTGATCTTGTACTTCCCGGATTTCTCTTTGGTGTTGCGTATTAATTCGATTCTGATTTTGTTTGAATTTCCTAATTTGTTCGCACTCTTCTGTGTCATTAAAGACTACCGGTTTTGTGTCATTCAGATTATCATCTACCTTCGTAGATAAATTATTTAGCTGATCCGAAAGTTCAACTACTTTCTCTGATAATGAACTAATTTCCTCCATGTGTCTTTCTGAACCAATTTTCAGAGTATCTACTGTGTCCTTTAAATTTTCCTGAGTTTTTGCAAGTTGCATAACCGAATCGGGAGATGCAACTGAGTCAATTTTAGCTTGCAAGGTCTCATGATTTTCATGAACAATAATTTGCAGTTCTTTTATGGCTGCTTCATGATTCTGTAATGCATTTTCATGCCGCGAAAAAATAGGTTGAAAATGCTCACAAATTTGTGTTTTTACGTCATTACAGTCTTTAGACATTTCGATTCAATGTTATGTAACTCAGTAGTTAAATCTTCACGTGTTTGTTCAAGCGTGGTGTCAAGATTTTGTTCCATTGCGTCTAAAAGTTGCTGTGTTTGTCTCTGATTTTGTTCCATTGTGTCTAACTTTTGAAGCTTTTGCTGTGTTTGTCTCTGATTTTGTTCCATTTGTTGCATTAATTGCAATAATAATGTATTAGTGTCTGGAATCTGTTCCTCAGTGCTTTTCGGCAGTGAATTTACATCGGCAACATTCACATTTTGACAAGTAGAAAATGTGTCTTGACTTATTTGAGAAAACGGTGAGGACGCAAAACCTGAATGTACAGTATTTGCAAGATTGTGTCCTGTCATTTCGGATTCCTCAGGCGAGCTGTTGCCGACCGATCGATCGATAATGCTTTCCTGTTCACTAATTTTTTCACTGCCTACACTATTATTTGCAGCCCGCTCCATTTCCCTATGCACAATTACCAAATTACTACTTTGAACATTAGTTAATTCATTACTCGGCGGCGCTGACACACTGCTTTCGTCTTCACTGTCATTTCTCAGTTTACTTTGGAGCCTAGTATTACGTTTTTCACACGCCATTATTGTCACAATAACACAGAAAAACACAATTGGATGAGTAAAATAAGAAAACACATTAAAATAGCACTGAAAATAATATCTAGTTAATTGTAAGCGCAGCTGCGAAATACTTGGTGCAAATCTACATGCCTGCCACAACAACAATGAAAGACTGCAACTACAAAGGAGATTCTCTCTACAATTACGCGCTAGCAATAAACAATAGCTACACTAATTACACAAACTACAAGAAAAAATCAGAAGATTCCAGTCAGGTATCCTCGGCTAAGGGTCGACATATGTAACGTCCCCTTAGAAAAATTATACATGACTGTGCTTAAACTGACACACAATATTTTTAGCGCAACGCAATCTGACTTTCAAAAATCCCTACAAAAGAATGGCCCTGACTGACATTAACCTATACCTTTCACAAATCACTTACGTCACAAAAATCTTCGTTATTCGAACTACTGCAATACAGCGAGCGCCACTACCGCCAGCTAAATAAAAGATTCAAACTACGGAAGGCACTAACTACTGATAGGCATAGTTAGCAAATGAAAGATTTTAATAGAGAACAAACAATGTATTTACCTTAATAGTGTTGAAAAATCATAATATACATAGCAGTTCATGACATCCAGTCTTACAAATTTCAAAACTCCGCCATTTCTCTCCCCACATCCACCACTGCTGGCGGCTCACCTCCAACTGCCAACGCTACGCGCTGTTAACATCCAGCTGCCCAACACTACAATGGCAGACAACAATGCAAACTAGCCACAGACTGCACACAGCACAGCCAGTGGTTTTCATACAGAGCGCTACATGGCGTTACCAATATAAAAACCTAAACAGCCTACTTACAAAAGATACTAATCTCGACAAACGTAGAAACATTTAAAAAATCCTAGAATTCTACAATTCTATTGCAGTTGAAATGAACCCTACAACAGTTCTTTATTTCAGCTTTGCTCCCATTACCTCAGTAATTGTTGAAAGGACATTTTCTCAGGTGAAAACTATATTGCCTGACAGCAGACGTAACATGACTCCGGAAAATTTAAAAAACATTTGGTTGTCATGTGCAACCAATAGGGTGAAAAAAACTGTAATGTATAGGCTTTCAAGAAATATTTTCATTTTTCTGTCAAGGACAATTAGCATTTTCCTTAAAACTTCAAATTTATTTTTGAAATATAATACAAAACGATGTTAACATAAATATGATCACTGTGTGATTGTCTGATTAGCATTATCTACTAAGTAAATAGGCAGAATGTAATATTTTTCTGTGTTTCCTTTCATTGCCTATTTTATATATCTTGATGCCGTTTTGCGCGTCTACTTTAACGATTTATGGCGCCTAAACTTCCTGTCTCTGATGATGAATTTTTTTACGGACACAGAATCACGACCCATAACCAGCTGCGGCAACCCCTGCCTCCCCCCCCCCTCTCTCTCTCTCCTTCTCCACTGCATAGCCAACAATGTCACACAAACAGTGTTTCAATTAGTCATCCAGGGGGCTCTTGTTCCGTGCTAATACATTCTTCTGTTTCCGCTTGTCTAGCACTTTCGTGAAGGTACTGTCTTTGGAACGACGAGTCTTCTGACGAAAGCATATACCAAAAAAAACTATCTGGCACATCTTATGGGAAAATAAAAGCCGAAGAGGCCAGGTAGAATGGAAAACAAGCCAAGGCAATGATAGTATTAATTTTTGTTTACGCCACCTTCTATAAGCGAAGATCTTATATCACCAAATGGAAATACTGTGAATTTAGGTGATGACCTCCCTAAAGAAAAAATGTTCAAATGTGTGTGCAATCTTATGGGACCCAACTGCGAAGGTCATCAGTCCCTAAGCTTACACACTACTTAACCTAAATTATCCTAAGGACAAACACACACACCCACTCTCCGAGGGAGGACTCGAACCTCCGCCGGGACCAGCCGCGCAGTCCATGACTGCAGCGCCTTAGACCGCCTCCCTAAAGCTACAACTATTTCTGCAATATGAACCATTGTTTGTTAAGGTAAGTGCAAATTCCTGTTGCATCATGAAAAATGCAGATTTCCGCCTATAGCACGTGCATCATTTCCAGTTTCGTGAAATTAAAATTGTCTTAACAAGAACCCAAGGCAAGACAACCAATGTCTCCGAGGTGGTGAGGGAGGCGGGAAGATTGCGAGATTGCGATAAGAAGCTGGGAAGGGGGGGGGGGGGGCGCCAATGAGATGTTACTTGTGGTGTGCAAAAATGTTCTCGAACCGACCCTGAGTGTACCAAGGACCAGTTACAACACTTGTGGGCTAGCTTGCCTCAGGAGAGGATACAATGAATTTATGACACCCTTCCCAACGAAATCAGTGCATGTATCCAGATCAGAGGGGGTTCAACGTCATACTAATAAATGGGATCATACTACCAAGTTCTCTGCAAAATTTGGCTTTATTTTGTTGTCACTGAAACAACATCACATACCCTTTCAACCCCTCAAGTTTCATTTCATCTCCTCGCCATCTTCTGGGTGCTTCAGTTTTTTTTTTTTTTTCCTGGAAATGTAGTCGGTCGTGTACCCTTTGGAGGTCATCTCCACTTTCATAAAATACAGAGTGATCATCTGTAAACAACAGCGTGTTTATACTTCTATTGTGATATAGTTTAGTTCCCGTCCTTACCTAAGTGTTCCGTTCTTTGAGATTATCATCCAACACTTTTGTTTCAGGTCATGATTAGTTTTTGAATTGCGACTGGTGCGTACATAATTTTACTCGAACGTGAACATGTCTGTGTAGGTTTCTCATACCTCTGAAGTGCACAGAGTATCATCTCTCATTCAGTCTAGTTTCTAACCATTTACCCAGTCAACAGCCTTTTTTTAAATCGATTGATATAACGTGAATTTCTATGTAGAATTCCCTCCTTTATTCGTAATTTGATGAAACACAAAGCATTGTCCGTATAGGAACGAATTTTCTAAAGCGAATTTATTCAACAGATAACTTTACTTTTAGTATCCTGTCGACAATTTTACATTTTATACGCTAGAATGAACTAGTTCATGCCCCTGTAATTTTTATAAGTTTTCTATCTCCTTTCTTAAACAGGGTATTACATGAGTCTCTTTCCACTCCCATTCTTTGGGAATTATTCATCTTTGACAGTATTCGTTACACATATTTAGGAAGGTGGTTTCATATTTTAGGAATTCCATGTTTTGTTATCACCAGTAGTGGCGTTCCTGGATTTAGAACTGTTCATTACTTGCCTTAATTATTCAGTAGTTACTGGATCTACATTGTTCCCTTTCCAACTCATTTATATCTTCTTCCTGTGCGTTTTACGAAAATTTTTCGTTTTGTTGAACAATTTACCTTCGTCTAATCGATTTAGAATGTTTGTATCACTGTTATGTCTGATTTAGCGGTCACACCGTTTTTTTTAAGAAAGTGGCTGTCTTCGGGGCACATAATTTTCTATCTTGCTCATAAAAGTGTCACACGATACGTGACATGCTTTCCTGCTGTATCATTTGTCTTAATTCTGGTCATGATTATGCCACTTGTTGGCTTATTCATTTCGATGACTTTATTATTGAATTTCCTTACTCTCTTTCTTTTCCTGGTCTTATTTTTCATTTCTAACATTGCATAGGCAGCTTCCTCAACACAAATTTTAATTTTCATCGTTTTCACTTCACCACTGTCAGGTATGTCTGCTAAATAACCTATCAGTATTTTTTGGTAAAGCTTTCTGCTGATAACTTCACCTGCTAATAATGATACTTCAAATACGTGTTCAGTAGTGATTTTCATTTTAGAAGCTGTTCCTACCGTCTCGAAATGAACTAACTAATCGCTACTACCAAATATTAATCTCAGTACAATAAGACTAAAATAATAAGTAATCAGCAAATAGAAATTAAAACAGTACAAATTAACAACGAATCACAGAAGCAACTGATGAATTGTTATACTGAGGTCAAACGAAGACAACGATTAAATACAAAATGAGTAAAATAGAAGTGTGAAAAGGACCTGGAGAACTTTGCATCGTAATCAGAATAACACAGACACCGCATTATCGTATTTATCTGCCGATATCGGGCAAGTAATTTTCAAGTACAACGTCTGACCTGTACGGGAATATACATAATGGATGCACGAGTACAGGTCGTAGACGCATAATTGATGACATGCAGAAGTTTGGGTCAGGCCGTTAATCGTGTACGGTTGCCAAATTATTAGGTGACCGCTCGCGATAAGCGGGAAATCCGGGTTCGAGTCCCGGTCAGGTACAACTTTTCACTATCGTCATTCCATTCTACAGCTGATGGTAGTCTTTATTCGCAGTTGCGTATTCATTTGATGTGTTCCATACAGTATCGTTGTTTCTGCTCCTATCGATTTTTTACTGATTATACTTTACTTTAATGTAGCAATAATAATCTATTTGTAGTACGTTCTGATGTTACTTTTAGTAGTGGTCAGAAGTAAATTTTAAGTCTGTTCAAATGGTTCAAATGGCTCTGAGCACTATGGGACTTAGCATCTGAGGTCATCTGTCCCCTAGAACTTAGAACTACTTAGACCTAACTAAACTAAGGACATCACACACATCCATGCCCGAGGCAGGATTCGAACCTGCGACCGTAGCGGTCGCGCGGTCCAGACTTTAGCGCCTAGAACCGCCCGGCCACTCCGGCCGGCTTTAAGTCTGTAGTTGACACTTAATGACAGCAGTTGTGACAGATTATCAGCAATTTCGTTGTTTACTGGTTATAGAGTATTCTTTCGTTGTTATTCTGGTAGTAATCGGTTGTGCCGGCCTGTGTGGCCGAGCGGTTCTAGGCGCTTCAGTCTGGAACCACACGACCGCTACGGTCGCAGCTTCGAATCCTGCCTCGGGCATGGATGGGTGTGATGTCCTTAGGGTAGTTAGGTTTAAGTAGTTCTAAGTTCTAGGGGACTGATGACCTCAGATGTTAAGTCCCATAGTGCTCAGAGCCAGTAATCGGTTGCGTTTGTAATATCTGATATTTCATTAATAATTGTAGAAAATAAACTTAGTTTCCAGTTGAAATTTCGTGACAGCAATTACGCCACATCATCAGCGACGTTGTGTGATTGCATCTGCTTGTTGCAACTCTACCAGCGATGTTATTGAGTTATATTGAACAGGTATCTATGGTGTCGTGTTACTTAAGTTAAATTTTGTCTGTGGTTAAACAGGATGGGGCAAATAAAAGTAGCCCGGTCGAGTGAATACGACTGGACGTGAATGTATGCAAACGCACTCACGCCACGTGATCCACATCGGTCAAGAGCGTAGTGTGGGTCGTTTTAGAGTGAGTGCAACGTGTAAGATGGTACTCATAATGGAGCAGCGTGTGTTCTTTGTAGAAAGTTATGTGACAACAAAGTCGTGGAAATGGTGTGGTCAGCTGTTGGCTGAGAAGTTTAATAGTGTCAAGGTGTCAGCAAAGAGCGCCATGCAACGCTTAGTCCGAAAATGGCGTCAGACAGGATCTGTTCTGAACAAGTCAAGAAACATTCCGAAACGTACCCGCACATCAGAAAATGTGGCTGCAGTTCAGAAAATGCTCAGAGCCCTACCAAATCAATCCGACGACTGTCACAAGAGACCGGCATACCACGTCGATCATGGCGACGAATACTCCCCCTAGATCTGAACATACATCCCTACTGCGTGTCTGTTGTTCATGCATTAATACTAGCAGATGATCCTCAGAGCCTCCAGTTTTGTGCGTGGATTTTCGCTGAGATGACGGACTTTATCGACAATGTTAGTATAGAAACGGGGATTAGCGATCATGATGTCATTATAGCAACCATGATTACGAAATATGATAAATTAGCCAAGAAGTCTAGGAGACTATTTCTGCTAGACAGAGCAGATAAGCAGTTATTAACAGCTCACTTAGACAGTGACTTAGTTCCGGTAAGATGGATATAGAGGAATTACGGGCAAAGTTTAAGCAGATTGTAAATCGTTGACTGGAAAATTACGAGCCTAGTAAGTGGATAAAGAATGGAAAAGGCCCACAATGGTTTAGTTACTAAATTCGGAGGATGCTGAGGAAGCAGAGGCTGTTGCACTCTCGGTTCAAAACGCAACGCATAAGCAAGACCAACGACGGTTAGTAGAGATTCGTGCGTCTGTGAAAAGATCTATGCCCGAAGCATACAACTACCACCGTCACACCTTAGCGAAAGATCTGGCAGAGAACCCGATAAAATTCTGGTGTTATGTGAAATCGTTAAGCGGGTCTAAGGTTTCCGTTCAGTTTCCTGTTGACCAGTCTGATGTGGCAGTTGAAGATAGCCAAACGAAAGCTGAAGTTTTAAATTTGACGTTCAAGAAATCGTTCACAGAGGAGAATCGTACAAGTATACCATTTTTTGATCATCAGACAGACTCCCATATGGACAACATAGAAATAAGACTGTCTGGCGCAGAGAAATAACTGAAAGATTGGAAAGCAAATAAATAACCAGGTCCCGATGAAAACCCAGTCGATTTTACAAGTACTCTACGTAATTGGCCACTTAGCTAGCTTCCATTAATCGTGAATTCCATTTTTCTAGATTTCCGGAAAGCGTTTCACACGGTGCCCAATTGCAAGCTGTCAACGAAGGTACGAGCATATGAAATAAGTTCACAGATATGTGAGTGCTCGAAGACTTTTTAAATAATAGAACCCAGTGTGTTGTCCTCAACGGCGAGTGTTCATCAGAGACAAGGATATCGTCAGGTGTCCCCCAGGGAAGTGTGGTAGGAGCACTATTGTTCTCTATATACAAAACTGATTTGGCTGGCAGGGTGGGTAGCAATCTGTGGTTGTTTACTGATGATGCCGTGGTGTACGGTAAGGTGTCGAAGTTGAGTGACTGTAGGAAGATGCAAGACGACTTAGACAAAATTGCTAGTTGATGTGATGAATGGCAGCTAGCCCTAAATGTGGAGAAATGTAAGATGAGTAGGAAGATAAAACCTGTAATGTTCGGATACAGTATTACTAGTGTCCTGCTAGACACAGTGAAGTCGTTTAAATATCTTGGCGTAACGTTGCAAAGCGATATGAGGTGGAACGAACATGTGAGATCTGTGGTAGGGAAAGCGAATGGTCGACTTCGGTTTATTGAGAGAATTTTAGGAAAGAGTGGTTCATTCGTAAAGCGACCACATATAGGACGGTGGTGCAACCTATTCTTGAGCACTGTTCGAGTGTTTGGGATTCGTACCACGTCGGATTGAAGAAAGACATCGAAGCAATTCAGAGGCGGGCTGCTAGATTTGTTACTGGTAGGTTCGAACAACACGTGTTACGGATATGCTTCAGGAACTCAAATGGGAATCCCTGGAGGGAAGGCAGCGTTCTTTTCGAGAAGAACTACTGAGAAAATTTAGAGAACCGGCATTTGAAGACGACTGCCGAACGATTCTGCTGCAGCCAACATACATTGCGCTTAAGAACCATGAGGAGAAGATACGAGAAATTAGGGCTCATCCGATCGCATACAGACAGTCGTTTTTCCCTCGCTCTATCTGCGATTGGAACAGAAAAGGAAATGACAAGTATAGGTATAGGGTACCCTCTGTCACACACCATACAGTGGCTTACGGAGCATCTGTGGAGATGTAGACGTAGAATGAATGGCTTGGACGTCGATCTGTTCTTTATGTCCGATGAAGCCTGGTTTCACCTGACTGGTTATTTCAACTCTCAGAACCACAGGCTCTAGGCAGCGGAGAATTGGCGAAACTTTCACGAAACACCATTACATGATCAGAAGGTTGGGTTTTGGTGAGCAGTTTCTGCACACCGAATTGTTGGTCCCATATTCTTCCAGCAGACGCTGACTTTGGAGCGTTACATCGCCAACATTTTGATATCATTTGTGGCAGCAGCCCTACAGTTACTTTCAATAGGGTGGAGCAACAACCCGTACACCCGGCCAAACCTTGGAGCATATTTACATAATCTTCACGTCTGACAGAGCTGTTAGCAGAGGTTAGTCTGGTTGCGGCCCTAGCTGGCCACCCAGATCACCTAATGTGTCAGTGTGCGATTACTTTTTGTGAGGAGCCCTTAAGTCAAAGGTGTATCGCGAAAACCCTCATAGTCTTCAAGAACTGCAACAGATCATTTCGGATGAGGCTGCAGCAATTCAAGCAGTCTAGCGACGATCTGCCTTCAACAACTTGCTGACCATGGCCCAAAAGTGCCAATAGATGAATGGTGGTCACTTTCAACATCCTCTACAGTCTGGTTAGTACTGTGTTTCCTTTTCTGCCATGTGTTTCTTTATACCCTGGAACTCTGTTCTCTGGGCCACTTGTCTTGGTCCCACCCTGTGTTATGGTTTATCCAGGATGTTGGTGGATAATGTGAATAAAGTTTTCGACAACGTGTTTATATTTTATGTCAATTTGTTTCGTTGAGGACTAAATGTAGACAATTTCGTGTACGTAAATACATCTCAATTTCCTTCAATATATTCGCTATCGGTCCCTTTGGCGTGATGTGTGAAATATCGACAGCATTTTCCAATTGGTCTGTTGTGTGTCGTTCATTTATAATGTGGTGGAAAAAGTGGATGAGTTGTTGTCACTTAGTCTAACATGTTCTCTATATATAGTGGCCAATTTTCTGTTCCTTTACACTATCTGGACGATTTCCAACTAAGGTAAGTTTGTCTTATTTTTTTCTTCACCATCGAAGTTTAGTCCACCTAAATCAGCATGTTCTTAGCTATCTTTCTATACAATGCAATGGGAAAAAATATTTTTTACTGTCGTTAATGAATATTTTCTCAATAGATATACTGGCATACTGGTACAGTCCGTTCCTTCCCGGGTTCCTTTAGTCTTCATTTGATGAATTCTACCGGACGGTCTGCCTTTCTCGTTTACAGATGGTGCGTCAGTATGTACGGAAAACGGAATGACAAAACTTGTCCACGAAAAACATGGAGCAAGCTGTTGAATCGGTAATTAAGAAAACGATGACCCACGAAAAAGCATCGAAACAATTTGTCGTGTCCTTGACTAATTTAAAACGATACATAAAAATGAAAAAGGTCAGTCCTCTTTCAACAACCGACAAAATCTGCGGGTAATATCAGTGTGTTTTCCATAAGCAGCAAGTGTTAGTGCCAGTCAGATATCTTAAAAATCTGCAAAAGCGACGTTTTGGTATGACTATGAAATAACTGCGTATATTCGCTTATGATCTCTCAAAACGAAACGGATGCCAGTACTCTTTCCACAACGAAACGAAAACGGCTCGAGAAATTTGGTCAGCGTATTTTTGGCTCGCTATCCTGACTTAATTTTCAGGAATCAATGGGCACATAATTCGTGTGCTGGCATTGATATTGAGGAGGATGAAGCCCAGATTAATAGTCAGATATATTATCAAAGAAAGTAAAATTAAAACGAGGACGCTGCGCCCTATGCACAAACGAAATATATCATTATATTATCTTCGTTTGCAAATTTATCACAAAAATGTTTGAATAAGTGGTTTCTAATTTTTCTTAGAGTTTTTTTTTTCATCATTGAGAAGTTCAAAATTTGCTCCAAACGTTAAACGGGCCGTTCTGCCCGGTCTCCCCTAAACGTAAAACAGCAATATACAATAAATGTCTATACAATAAATGTACATACCGTGACTTGTGTCTCAATAAATAACTAAAAAATGATGAAAAATGATCTGTTTCTTGTCTATTTTCTCCCTTTCAGTTACAGCCTTACTGTTTATCAGGAGCATTATACATTACTTGACAACTGCTAAGGAACAACTGACCCTAAGGAACAACTGCTGCAGAATACCACACGACCAATAAAAATAAAAGGAAATGTAGAGGGTGGGACGTGTTAACCGCACCCTAAGCCTATGCACGAGCAATCTGTATGCAGTTCACGCAGTACTGGGTGGAGAAAAATTGTGTCACGAAATTTTAACCCTAGATATCTGATGCCAGTAGGAAACAATTACTAATGTTGTGCCGGCCGGAGTGGCCGTGCGGTTCTGGGCGCTACAGTCTGGAGCCGAGCGACCGCTACGGTCGCAGGTTCGAATCCTGCCTCGGGCATGGATGTGTGTGATGTCCTTAGGTTAGTTAGGTTTAATTAGTTCTAAGTTCTAGGCGACTGATGACCTCAGAAGTTAAGTCGCATAGTGCTCAGAGCCATTTGAACCATTTGAACTAATGTTGTGTAGGATGACAACGTACAATTTTGAAACTACAGAAGCTTGGCGCCACGCGCTCCGATTGGCCGTGGGATCACTTTGGAGCAGTGACGGGGCGAGGGACGTTTGTATGGGTGAACTGACAACCGTAGTGCTGCCCGTCACCCGAAGAACGGCAACAGGGAAACCCCACGGCCAATCAGAACGCGTAGCGCCAAATTTCCGTAGTTTAAAAATGGTGTATTTTCGACCTACACAACATTGGTAATTTTGGTTCCTGCTCGCATCAGCTATCCAGCGTTAAAAATTCGTGACACAATTTTTCTCCACCCTGTATAATGCTTGACGGAGGCTGCTGTGGAACTGATTAGCGTGACATTCCGTGTGGTACGGCAACATGTCTGCAAGATATTGTATCATTTGAGTGCTTAAGATCGTGGACCAGCAGTTAGATGTCTCGAAAAAAAATGGCTCTGAGCACTATGGGACTTAACAGCTGTGGTCATCAGTCCCCTAGAACTTAGAACTACTTAAACCTAACTAACCTAAGGACATAACACACATCCATGCCCGAGGCAGGATTCGAACCTGCGACCGTAGCAGTCGCGCGGTTCCGGACTGCGCGCCTAGAACCGCGAGACCACCGCGGCCGGCAGATGTCTCGAAGCCGGTCGAAGTGTCACTATTGCTGCCATAGCAGTGGTTGTGTTCGAAAGTGTCATCTCGCGATTTAAAAAGGCCACTGGAGGTAGGAATGATACGCGAAAGAATGCCGGAGCTCGCAGACCGACCACCACACCGCAATAAGATCGATACACAGCCTTAGTGGTCAAAAAGTATAAACCTCTCACTCCTAGGCTGGTCGCTGCAGACCTCACAACCACTACCGTTATGCGTGTCCCTGCCAGAAACATTTCATGGCGGTTAAATGAGGCTGGTTTGTATGCTTGGAAGCCTGTTAAAAGCATCCCACTTCTATCTCGCCATCGTCGTGACAGAGTTCGTTGCAGTTGGGAGCATGTTGGGTGGCTTTAGCAAGATTGATCCAGAGTTATGTTCTCCGACGAATCCCACTTCACTGTGGTAAGTGATTCTGCCCACCAGTTAGTGGGAAAGAGAGGAGAACATGATATACACCACAGAACATTCTTGAACGTCATCGTTATGACATACGCATTATGATGTGGGCTCAATGGCTCAATGGCCGAACACCTCTGCATATCTTTGCTTGAGCTACTGTTACAGCACAGTGGTATTGCAAGAAGACTATTCTTGATCATGTCAGTCTCTTTAGGGTGCGGTAAGTGCCGAATGTGTGCTTATGGACGACAGTGCACGACCAGCAGGACCGCTGAGATGTCGGGCACATTAGAGAGTGAAGATATTGAACGTATGAAATGGTCTGCATACTCCCGAACTTAAACGATTTAGAACATACCGCGTGGTTATTATTAAACTGTCCCGATTTAACACCTTATAACACGGAAACTAATTACAGTACGAGTACCAAATATGGTAGCATTAATGTCCAGAGTATGGGGTGCATGTTTGCCATGTGTCATAGCGCCACCATCGCGTCCCAACTATAGCCACAAGGTGCCGTGATCAGTCATCGTGTTTGTTAGTCTCACACACCTGAACAGTCGCAGTGCACTTGTTGACGTGCCAATATGAGCTTGGACAAAAGGATCAGGGCATTATTGGTGAAGCTCTAATGTCAAAACAACAGTAATGCTGCAGCTGCATTTCGAAAATATCGCCGGCTGAAAGGCTTACGGAAGGGTCCTCTTGCTCCACCTGCTGTACGGAGCATGATGAAGATGTTCGAATCAACTGGAGAACTGGGCGTCTCGTTGCTCTGGGAAGACGCCGACGACCGGTTGCAATACAGGTGGTTGATGGAAGCGCTGTTGCTATGGCAGACAACGCTGCGCGCAATTCCCGATCTTCAGGCAGTGCGCGTCCTGCGTCACGACAGTTGAACATCCCGTGGTCCACTGTACGGAAGGTGCTTCGAACCATTCTCAAATGGTATCTGTGCAAAATCCATATCGTACAGCAGCTTGCACCACAGGACGCACAACGACGTGTTGACTTCGCTTTACACTTTCTCTCAAGGATTGAAGTTGACGAGGGCTGGCCCTGATCCATCCTATGGACAGACGAGACTCATTTTTCTCTGACAGGTGAGATGAACACTCAGAATTGCCGAGTGTGGGGACCTTCACCTCCAGTCACTGTGCAAGAAATTCCTCTGTATGGTGAACGTGCCACCGTATGGCGTGGCTTCACGGCTACGTTCGTCATTCGCCCTTCCTTTCTTGAACAGGCTGGCGTTCAAGGACCGAAAACGTGCAGTGTGACTAGCCAGCGTTATTGCGATATGCTTCGCCAGTATGTCTTACCCGCCCTACAGGAGAGAGATGCATTGAACTCAACAGTTTTCATGCAAGATGGGGCCACACCGTACGTCGCATGTGACACCTGCTTCTCCGAAACACATTTGGAAACGATCGAATTATCTGCCGATCGTTTCCAAATGATTGGCCGGCACGACCACCTGATCTCATTCCCTGTGATTCCTGGTTGTGGGGCTACCTGAAGGACAGGGTTTACCAGCGGAACATTCACACACGTGCTGATCTGAGGCGCAGCATGTCAAGAGAGGTAGCCAGCATACCTAAAGACGTGCTTCGTTCTGCTGTGAAGAACGCAATCCTGCGAATTCAGACTCTTCTGGACACTAATGGGCGCCACACTGTGCCCCTTTTGTAGCAGTAATGGTACCGTTATCTAATGGTATGCTGTGCAGTAGCAGCGCATTAAAAGTGTTTCAGTTTAGTTGATTCTGCATTATTTCTCTTCCTCATGTCCTTGACATTAATACAACCATGTTTGGTACTCGTACGGTAAATAGTTTCCTTCTTATAACGTGTTAAACAGAGAAAGTTTAATTATAACCACCCAAATGGGACTCTCTTGGCAGAAGTGTTTCTCAGTGAACACCCCCTCCCCGAACCGTGCAGAAATTGAAAATCACCGTGAGAGAGGAGTGGGATAATATCTCCCAAAGGCTTTTTGACAATTTGTAGCCAGCGTGAATAACAGCTGTAAAATTTTCATTATTGTCCAAGGAGGGCATATTCCTTACTGAGAGTCCGGTATAGATCTTCATGTTCTGAGTCTGACCTGTGTCAAACATGAACGTTAATTATGTCTGTCATCCTGATTTCTCATGTGGTGAAATCTACATTTACATCTACATTAATACTCTGTTAATCACATTTAAGTGCCTAGCAGGGGGTTCATCGGACCAACTTCACAATTCTCTATTATTCCAATCTCGTATAGGGCGCGGAAAGAATGAACACCTATATCTTTCCGTACGAGCTCTAATTTCTCTTATTTTATCGTGGTGATCGTTCCTCCCTATGCAGGTCGTTGTCAACAAAATATTTTCGCATTCGGAGGAGAAAGTTGGTGATTGGACTTTCGTGAGAAGATACCGTCGCAACGAAAAACGCCTTTCTTTTATCTATTTCCAGCCCAAATCCTGTATCATTTCTGTGATACTCTCTCCCATATTTCGCGATAATACAAAACGTGCTGCCTTTCTTTGAACTTTTTCGATGTACTCCGTCAGTCCTATCTGGTAAGGATCCCACATCGCGCTACAGTATTCTAAAAGAGGACGGACAAGCGTAGTGTAGGCAGTCTCCTTAGTAGGTCTGTTACATTTTCTAAGTGTCCTGCCTATAAAACGCAGTCTTTGGTTAGCCTTCCCCACAACATTTTCTGTGTGTTCCTTCCAATCTAAGTTGTTCGTAATTGTAATATCTAGGTAATTAGTTGAATTTACGGCTTTTAGATTAGACTGATGTATCGTGTAACCGAAGTTTAACGAGTTCGTTTTAGCAATCTGTACCATTTTTCGTTATAAATATACCACTCCACCGCCGTTACGTATGTACTGTGGTCCATGTCGTCCATCACCGTCTATGATTATTCCTGTCCAACAATATCTCTGCTCTTTAGCAACTGTGAAGCAGTGTAGATAAGGTACTTATTACAGAAGAAATCGTCGAGGCGTTTTGTAAGCAATCTCTTTCACACACAAAAGAACAGTTTACCAGAATCCTGCTCAAGCAATGATGCCCGTAGCTGGCTGGTACTACTCAGACCGAACTACGTGAACGTTTCATCATTATTTTCAGATGTTTGTGTCACGTAACTTGTTCCAGTTGTAGCTTGTTAACGAAATAGTCAGAGGTCACTTTTTGCTTGCGCCTAGTGAAACACACAACTTTACGTTTTTCTTTACCCGAAGCTGGAACTTATACTCCGCGCGGGCCTGTGGGTTTTCGGGAACAGGACAGATACCAGTTCTGTATTCTTCTGGCTATACTTTGCCACAAATGACTGTATGACTTACGAACACTTAGATTGCAACTGATAAAATCTGGTTTTATGTATGACATGTGTGTATTAAAACAAAAGTTACTCTGGACAACGAGCTTATTTAAGAGATGTTTTGTCAGTTTTGTGTTAGCGTTTCACATCTACATATATATTCCGCATGCCACTGTACAGTGCATAGCAGAATGAACATTGTACCAATACTATCGATTTTCTTTCCTGTTGCATTCGTGTACTGAGCGATAGACAAATAACTGTCAATATGGCTCTTCACACACCCCAGTCTCTCTCAATCTTTTTCTCGTGATCCCTATGCGAGATACGAGCTAGAGCCGGCGTAATGGTGGCACATCCATCTTCGAATACAGGTTCTCTATATTTTCGCAATAGGGCTTCACGAGCCTTACAAAGATTCCAGGTATAGTTCTTCGAACATTTCTTTCACACTTCCATATGGACTGTATCGACCCATTACGGTCTTTAAATTCGTTCGAGCTCTGTCTGACGTCGACTTCATAAACTCCAAACACTGGAATAATATTACAGAACTGGTCGCACTAGCGTCTTGTATGCGAGTTCCTTTTCAAATGCTCCACACTTTCCCAGAACCTTCCCAACATATTTAATCTTCCATTCCCCTTCTCTATTGTTGATTTTACGTTTCCCCTTTCATATCATTGCTTAGTACTACCTTAAAAATACTTACACGATGTGACGTGCTCAAAATGCTCGCTACTAACCTTTTAATCGGATACTACAGGGTCCTTGCTCTTTGTTATAGACATATTATATTGATACACATTTGAAGTCAGTTACCATTCATTACATCAAGTGTAAATATTATCAAGGCCTTCTGCAATTCCTTACGGTAGTCCAATGACGATACTTTCCAGTATACAAGTGCATCGTTGGAGAACAATCGTTCAGCTGCGCGGGGATAGAAAACTTTTACTGATGACGCAAGTAGGGAACAACAGACGAGCTACATAGGTTGCTCAGACCGGAAGTCGACTGAAAATCTTTCGTCGCTGGTATCCGACGCACATACTTCGCGCCAGTTCTTTCCATTCTACGGGAAGTTTTGTCAGCGCTCCCACACACACACACACTCACACACACACACACACACACTGCGTCCTTGCGCCGCCGCGCTCCTGGTTGCCGCTGAGCGAACTACAGACCACCAACTAGGGTCATATGCGGATTCGACGCCGGTGGTAAACAGTAGCGTTTATAGCAGCAGGTGAGTGCGGATGGTGCCAGGAGCTGCAGACGTCTCGCCTCCCCATTTGCAGAAAGCTGCGCGACCACTGTCCGACGTAAGTGAAGCTTGGCAGATCTACGAACGTATTGTTCTATTGTTATTCTTTCTTCTCCGCATTGTTATGGTACTTATATTTTAGTACTTCCGGTCTTATCACCACACAGCGGCCGTCTGAGGCAGTGTAATAACCCGCCGACTGCTATCTCAATTACGGAGGGGAGATCCGTGCAACATTTCTTTAAGAAGCCATTTCGCTGGAATGTAAACTTGTTTCAGAGACGTGTGGGAAGACCAGATGAGACGGTAGCGGGTTCTGCACCAGTGCTCTTCTCGATGGAAGCTATTGGGATCATGTCTGAGCCTTCTCATGTAATTTTCTATTGCTTTCACGTCTGTCGTAACGGTGTAGCCGGCCTCTTAGGAAGGAGCAATAACCAAGGAAACATTACACTTTTGCAAAGAATGGAGAAACGTGCAATTTCATTACTGTCAAGCTTTATGTTGCCGAGTAAACTGACAGAACAATGAAATTTACTTACGTCGACAATCGTGTGTCAGCAGTTTTGTAACAATAGTATACTTCAGATCTGTTTTGAAAATCTAATTTCTCATTTCCAGTGAATCGAGGTAGAACACAAAAATAAGTGTTTGACCACATTCGTGTTTTTTCTTCGTTAATCTGTTAATACTTTTTCGACTACAGAACATATTTTCGTTTTACCATTTCTTCTTCTCGTCCAAGACTAGGTAATATACATTTTTCAATTTGTATGAGGTTGTTACCATCTAGTGCAAGCTATTGTGACACTTTTATACATTTCCTATGTTGATCACATGGACCAAGACTTTGGCTGGATGATAACAATACTGAAGTGATACCCCGGAAGATTCGTTAATTGATGCGTGAATGTAGACCAGGAATGTAGCCAACCTCCTATATTTTGTAACTGTTTTATTTTGGTACAATGAAGATGGTGCATAAAATTCTCAATGAGCAACATGCTGCAATTTTTTGGCATACATAAATTAAGTTAATCTACGCAGTAGTAATACGCAGTATTTTCGTAATAATAGACTTTTGTGCAAGCCCACTAAATAATAGGTTGCTATGGAAACCGCTTCTATTACTTTGTAAGACTTTTTTTTCCAAATGCAAGATATTTCAGGAAGGAACGCTCAAACAGTGATAGTTCCCTACGTTGAAGCGAAAACGTCATTTCATATGACTTAGTCGTATTTGTTCCTGTGGCATAGCTATTTGATACTTTCAAGCATAGAAAAGCTATTGACGACAGTAAATTAATAGTACTTACTTGTTGTGTTTTATGCTCTATCTTCCTTTAAAAAGTGTTCGATAACGCCACCGCGAAATTTTGTGCATTATCTAGCTCCTGTGGGCATTTTACGATGCTTATATGAGTGTTTTGCGCCTAAAGTACGTGTGTTACCTAGGCGCTGCTTACGCACGAGAATTGGGCGAGGAAGTGTGGTAATAAATCATCATCGCCTCTCCACTTTGTTCAGACTACTCCCTCCCAACATGAAGAATATCGTCGCCTTACCAAGAACGCTTTCTGTTTATTATGTACGCGTGTGAGAAAACAGATTCGTATGGTCGGCGGAGGAGGAGAAGTTTCGCGCAGGCAGCGAAGCTGACATCCTCTGCACAAGTGCCGCGCTGCGGACCGCGCATGGGTAGAAGCGTTTCGTTGTGGATAACGTGAAGCTTTAAATCTTCCACTTTAAATTGCTCCTACTCATAATCCCCGATAGTTAATGGATTTGACTACTTCCTTAAGTTGTTCTGCAGACGTGCAACCATACAATAATGGGTCTTTCCGCTTATTTCTAAGCAATACGTTACATTTGTTTCAGTTGCAGGTCACCTGTCAATCCTTGTAACAAGCGTGGAGCCTCCATAGGTGTTCCTGCTTTTCGCTACAAGTTGCTAATGTTGCAACTTCTCTGTATACAGCAGCAACCTCCGTAAAATAGTCTCATGGAGCGCCCGACGTTATCCTGTAGCCCATTTACACGTACAGTGAAATGTGATGGCCCTATAACACTCCTGTAAAGTACGCCCATAGTCACTTTAGTCCAAACAAAGATCTAAAGAATTCATTGACAAACTCCCTTATCAACAATCGCACGAGCAAAGAAGCAGTAATTTAGATACAGTTTATAGTCAGCTGCAATGACACAGTCTAATACAGTTCCTACAGACAGGTCATATTTCTCTGTGCGCATATCCGCGCTGTGATTGTTAGAACTATTCCAGTAATAACAGAGGTGATATGCTTACATTGCTAATTTCTCTCTGGGCCTGTCCAGCTGAAAAGTTACCATTCCTGAATCAGAATAACAAAGTGATTGTTAGCTAGGACCATTGTTGCTAAATCAGCTTTTTTAGAGCTAAATCTGGCTTTTTTTAAAATACAATTTAGCTGGAAGTGAGTGATCTAGCTGGCGTCAGGAAGTATGGCTTCTTTCACAATCATTTGGCTTCTTTTCTATATTTTTTCCTCGACTATAGGAAAGCATTAAAATCCATGTTTATTAAAGGAAAATTATTTGCATTGAACTAACACTGCAAAACACGATTCAGTATTCCATGAACATGCATTACTAGACAGAATTAAAAAGCATAACGAAACAAACTAAAAGCTGTGCTTGTGTGTTCCGTGCTCGTCAACATTCACAGTCACAGCTGAGAGCCTTACTGGAAACGCTGTTGCCGCGTATTTGGCATCAGCAAAGTATCCTAGCTTCACGGTAAAGAAGGAAGCTGTTTGATTCACGCAGCGCAATAAATAAGGTGCCAGCTACAGAACTGAATACTGAACTTTTATTCAGTGCAGTAGTTTGATAAGTGTATGAAATAATGTAATATTACAGAGGAGATATTTTGAGGTTTGTCCAGTAATTACCCATCAGAAACTTTTTTCTGTTTTTATTGTGAGAAAAAGAAAGTTATCCGACAGAAATTGACATGAAGCTGTTTATTTAAATATATATGTTGCCATAAAATATCGAAGTTTTAAAATTGGATACATATTTTATAAGAATATCGTAGAAATGATACAGCTATGAATTCTCGCCGAAGTTGTGTGGACTATCTGTTTAGTATTAAGTTATCTGACTATAGCCTAAGAAGCCGAAAGCCAGTTTATAACGAAATATTAAATAAATATTATTGTGGATCATTAATACTGTATTTTCAAGTTATTAATAGAAGTGCAATCTTAGATTGTTATATCTCCATTCGAAGTACTAGTGCATCCTGGAATCATTTTTCTAACGAGAGGCGAAAGGCACACCCCTAAATTTTTACTCTTTTGTGCTTTCCGGAAGCATTATATTTCTGCATAGATATACATTTTCCTTCTGGCTATTAAAGCCATTAAAATGAAACATCGTACACACATTTACGATATGATGTGGACTGATGTGGACTCTGACCACAATTTATTCGTTATGAACTGCAGATTAAAACTGAAGAGACTGCAAAAAGGTGTGAATTTAAGGAGATGGGACCTGGATAAACTGAAAGAACCAGAGTTTGTAGAGCGTTTCAGAGTGAGCATTAGGAAACGTCTAGCAAGTACAGAGGAAAAGAATGTGGTAGAAGCAGAGTGGGCAGCTTTGAGTGCAAAATGGCTGAGCAGGAATGGCAAGAGGCAAATGTATGGATGTAGAAGCATACATCACTAGAGGTAAGATAGCTACTGCCTGCAGGAAAATTAAAGAGGCCTTTGGAGAAAACAGAACCACCTGTATGAATATCAAGAGCTCAGATGGAAAACCAGTCCTAAGCAAAGAAGGGGAAGCAGAAAGGTGGAAGGAGTATAGAAGGGGAAGCAGAAAGGTGGAAGGAGTATACAGAGGGTCTGTAAAAGAGAGATGTATTTGAGGGCAATATTATGGAAACGGAAGAGATCATAGATGAAGATGAAAAGGGAGATACGACGCTGCGTGAAGAATTTAACAAAGCGCTTGAAGACCTATGTCAGAACAAGGCCCAGGGAGTAGACAACATTCCATTAAAGCTACTGATAGCCTTGGGAGAGCCAGCCATGACAAAATTCTTACACCTAGGTAGCAAGATGTATGAGACATGTGAAACACCCGCAGACTTCAAGAAGACTATAGTAATTCCAATTCCAAAGAAAGCAGGATCTGACAGGTCTGAAAATTACCGAACTATCAGTTTAACAAGTCAAAGTTGCAAAATACTAACACAAATACTTTACAGAAGAATCGAAAAACGGGTAGAAGCCGGTCTTGGGCAGGATCAGTTTGCATTCTGCAGAAATGTAGGAACACGCGAGGCAATACTGACCCTACGACTTCTCATAGAAGACAGGTTAAGGAAAGATAAACCTACGATTATAGCACTTGTAGACATAGAGAAAGCTTTTGACAATGATGACTGGAATACTCTCTTTCAAATTCCAAAGGTGGCACGGATAAAATACAGGGAGCGAAAGGCTATTTACAATTTGTACAGAAACCAGATGGTAATTATAACAGTCTAGGGGCATGAAAGGGAAGCAGTGGTTGGGAAGAGAGTGAGACAGGGTTGTAGCCTATCCCCGATGTTATTCAATCTGTATATTGAGCAAGCAGTATTGGAAACAAAATGAAAAATTTGGAGTAGGTATTAAAGTCCAGGGAGAAGATATAAAAACTTTGAGGTTTGTCGATGACACTGTAATTCTGTCAGAGACAGTAAAGGACCTGGAATAGCAGTTGAATGGAATGGACAGTGTCTTGAAACGAGGATATAAGACGAACATCAACAATAGCAAAATGAGGATAATGTGATGTAGCCGAATTAAATGTAGTGATGCTGAGGGAATTAGATTAGGAAATGAAACACTTGAGGTGGTAGATGAGTTTTGCTATTTGGGAAGCAAATGGTCGAAGTAGGGAGGATATAAAATGTAGACTGGCAATGACAAGAAAAGCGTTTCTGAAGAACAGAAATTTGTTAACATCGAGTATAGATTTAAGTGACAGGAAGTCCTTTCTGAAAGCCTTTGTAGCTATGTATGGAAGTGAAATATGGACAATAACCAGTTTAGACAAGAAGAGAATAGAACATTTGAGATGTAGTGTTACAGAAGAATGCTGAGGACTGGCTGGACAGAACACGTAACTAATGTGGAGACACTGAATGGAACTTGGGAAAAGAGAAATTCGTGGTTCAACCTGACTAGAAGAAGGGATCGGTTGGTAGAACACATTATGAGGCATCAATGGATCACAAATTTAATACTGGTTGGAAGTGCGGGAAAGGGGGGGCGGGGGTAAAAATCGTAGAAGGAGACCAAGAGATGAATACAGTAAGCAGATTCATGACACTTTGCTGTCCGAGAGAGTGTTTGTGACTGCTTTCAGAAAGCTGCAAAAAATAACGCACCTGAAACTTTTTCTTATGTCGGTGCGACGCGATTTAATGCAAACCAAATATAAAAATTAACCGAAAAGAAATGTTCCTTCTTGCTTACAATCTGATATTCGATAACTGGCACATTGCTAAGTGACATATCAGATTATAAAATATAGTTTTATTTATCGGCCGGCCGTGGTGGACAAGCGGTTAAAGGCGCTACAGTCTGGAACCGCGGGACCGCTACGGTCACAGTTTCGAATCCTGCCTCGGGCATGGATGTGTGTAATGTCCTTAGGTTAGTTAGGTTTAAGTAGTTCTAAGTTCTAGAGGACTGATGACCTTAGAAGTTCAGTCCCATAGTGCTCAGAGCCATTTGAATCATTTTTTTATTTATCGTCTTTATAAATAATAAAGAGTGATACGATAGGAAACCTTACTTCACTGTAATGCTGCTTGAAATTTTCTTTCAGTTCTTCAAGCTTTGGTCCTCTTGCGAGAAATTTTCGAACTGATCTTTGTGACAGGTATTAAAGTGCCGTTTAATCGAGTACTTTTTTAAATACACGAGGTTCCGATGGCATACCAAACATGTGGCACGATTTTCGACAGCAGTATAAAAGAAATTAATTTCCCACTCATATTTAAATAGTGTTGACGCGCCGCTCCTCCTTTTCTTTTATCTGCTGCTGTTGATCATCCATCTCGATACACTGTAGCCTTACGTCTGTGGACTGACGGCTTTGTGTCGTATCAATGCTTTTGACTGCTGCTGGCGCGGCGGTTTGTCTTTCGTAAGAAGCGCGCGTCCAGAGGCATGGAGAGGTGCAGCGGGCGGACATGGCTCGGTCCCCTGGCTTCGGGCAATCGCGGGTGCTAACGCCCCAGGGGCAGAGTTTGGACGAGCCTGTAGTAAACTAACAATGGTCAGCAGTGCGACGTGCTGACTACCTGACCATCCATAACCGAAATCAGTGACGCCTATAGGTGGAGGATGACACGACGGTCGGTCGGTCCGCCCTACCTTCAAGGCCTGTTCGGACGGAGTTTAGTTTTTTAAATGTGGTACTACAAAGGAATACTGGAAATTGGATGGGTAAATCTGATAACTAACGAAGAAATACTGAGTCGAATTGGAGAGAAAAGAGATTAGTGGCACTACTTGAACAAAAGAAGGGACAGTGTGATAGGGCACGTCCTGAGGTATCAGGGAATAGTTAATTTAGTAATGAATGGAAGTGTGGGCGGGCAAAAATTATAGAAGGACACCAGGTATTTGTCCGTCCATCTGTGAAGCCCCTTTTTCTCTTGAACATAATGGCGTATGAAGTGTAAATTTATGTCACATACTAAGGTATATATGGTCCCTTAGCGGTGAAAAAAGCTTAAACTTCAAAGTCATGCAATCAAAGGATACGTCCACTTATGTCACATATGTTGTGCGGATACATAGAAAGAAAGATCCTTTATCATTTAGCACGTCAGCAACTGGAAGCAGTTAATTCCACAAATTATCTGGGAGTACGCATTAGGAGTGACTTAAAATAGAATGATCATATATAGTTGATCGTCGGTAAAGCAGATGCCAGACTGAGATTCATTGGAAGAATCCTAAGGAAATGCAGTCCGAAAATAAAGGAAGTAGGTTACAGTACACTTGTTCGCCCACTGCTTGAATATTACTCAGCAGTGTGGGATCCGTACCAGATAGGGTTGATAGAAGAGATAGAGAAGATGCAACGGAGAGCAGCGCTCTTCGTTACAGGATCATTTAGTAATCGCGAAAGCGTTAAGGAGATGATAGATAAACTCCAGTGGAAGACTCTGCAGGAGAGACGCTCAGTAGCTCGGAATGGACTTTTGTTGAAGTTTCGAGAACATACCTTCACCACGGAGTCAAGCAGCGTATTGCTCCCTCCTACGTACATCTCGCGAAGAGACCATGAGGATAAAATCAGAGAGGATAGAGCCCCACAGAGGCATACCGACAATCTTTTTTTCCACGAACAATACGAGACTGGAATAGAAGGGAGAACCGATAGAGGGACTCAAAGTACCCTCCGCCACACACCGTCAGGTGGCTTGCGGAGTAAAGGTGTAGATGTAGATGTAGATTTTTATATTAGAAAACTCACTCATCAAAACCTATAGCGTACTTCCCATTGATCTAGAATCATGAAATTTGGGAAGAAGCAAGGTTTCACACTGTAAGTAAAGGAAAAAATTATATCATACGGAAAGAATATTTTTTATCATTTTTATGCATGTGTCTAGCTGTCCGTCTGTTGTGACCCCTTTTTCTCTGGACCAGCTGGGCGTACGGACCTAAAATTTATGTCACATGCTAAAGTCTGTAACCTCTTGGCGGTATAAAGAATTTAAGCTTCTAAGTCAATTTAATCAAAAGATTCAGTCTTTTATGCCACATATTTTGAAACTAGCAAACCCACTCATACACGGTACTTCCCGTTGACCTAGAATCATGATATTCGGCAAGAAGTAAGATTTCACAGTACCGGTAAAGGAATAAAACCTAAAATTATTAATCCGTAATTATAAAATCTGCCAAGTGCTAGGAGGGCTCGCGCACAGAGAATTCCGTGCGAACTTAATTATATATATAGGCCATCCATTCTGGAAATCGTGATTCTAGTCTGAGGAATTCTGGTATGGTCTTTGAATTCCTGGGACCGATATCTTGCCAGTATCTAAATAGAAAACAAGCAAATATCGTTGACATTCTCGTTTCCCAGCATGGATTATAAATATAACCCTTAGTACGCGAGCCCTACTCGCACTTGGCCAATTTTTTGTTAATTCAGTCTAGAAACTTTTTGAACTAGCGTATCGAAACATATACCACGTTCTTCTGTTTTCATATGAAGTCACTATTTTAGGGAACTAATGTAGGGATTTTGAAACAGGTTTTACTAATAGTTAAACCGATTAACGAAAATTGTTCAAGTGGCTTTGAGCACTATGGGACTTAACTGCAGTGGTCATCAGTCCCCTAGAACTTACAACTACTTAAACCTAACTAACCTAAGGACATCACACACATCCATGCCCGAGGCGGGATTCGAACCTGCGACCGTAGCGGTCGCGCGGTTCCAGACTGTAGCGCCTAGAACCGCTCGGCCACTGCGTCCGGCAAACCGATTAACGAGCAAGGTTTCTGTATACATGTCTCCGGCTGTGCTACCTACGTGAATTAGGAGTAGCTCGATAGTCTAATATAAACTGACATTAAAATGTGGAATTGCACCTACATCTAAATCTAAAACGAAACATTGTTTTACGGACTTTGTATCTGAAATTCTCTAGTCTCATTTACGTTGGTATCTAATGTCGTAGACACACATACCTGAAACGCATATTCTCTTCACTAAGGCTTCCATATCGAGTTTTCAGGAAAATTATCAGTACTGATGGGTTCTCCGTGCGATAAATTTTGACAACGCCGATATATGTATAAGAGGACAGATTTCGAGAATGCTGTCGCAAATACTAGTTAGTTTCCTGCTCGATATACACAGCAATGATCATACTAAGTCCACGAATTATTTCTGGAGCACTAAACTTTCTGTTTGTATTGAAAGAACGAAACCAGAAGAAAGACTGTAAAATTCAAAGCATATTTGAAAGAAGCAGTTATTCTCATGCCGAACGCCTCTTCCATAAAGTACTGCAGTATCTAGCTGATTTGAGATTTCCCTCCCTCCGTTACTATTCTAGTTCATGACGAGAGGTTTATTGTGTGTTGTTGTTGGTTTGGGAGAGCGGAGCAAACAGCAAAGTCTTCGGTCCCTTCGGATTAGGGGAGGATGGAGAAGGAAGTCGGCAGTGCCCTTTCAAAGGAACTATCACAGCATTTGCCTGAAGCGATTCAGGGAATTCACGGAAACCCATAATCAACTTGGCGGAATGCGAGTCGAGTGTGCTAACCACTGCGCCACCTCGCTCGGAGGAGGAGGAGGAGGAGGAGGAGATTACTGTTTGACGTACCGTCGACAACGAGGTCATTAGAGACGGAGCACAAGCTCGGATAAGGGAAGGATTGGGAAGGAAATCGGCCGTGCCCTTTCTAAGGAACCATCCCGGCATTTTCCTGAAGCGATTTAGGGAAATCACGGAAAACCTAAATCAGGATGGCCGGACGCGGGATTGAACCGTCGTCCTCCCGAATGCGACCTCGCTCGGTTTGTTATGTTAAACGCGTAAATTAATCCTTAATCACGAACAGATCGAAACTTTTTGCCCAGGTACGACACGACGGACGATACAGAGCACAGAAATCAGCAAACACGTAGAAATTGTACGCTCAGAGATCAGATTTCTACGTCCAGATGATATATAGTTCAGGGGAATGTCTTAGTACTCGTAAGCAGAATAGTAAGCAGCATGTCGAGGGTCGGGGGATTGGCGAGCCTGGTCTGTTGGCTGCATTTCCTGCATCATTCAGGCTTATCTATAGCGTCACCTGTAACAATATATTCATATACTATATGTTAACATCACACAAAATTTCTAATCTACCCGTAACAAAGAGATAAAACACCTGTTTTTATACAGTAGAACAAGTAATGTCTATGATGTAAGGCAACAGCGCAGAGTGGAGAGTTATTGTTGTTAGGCCCCCTTTGTGTGTGACACGTGTCAGAGCAGCAGCTTATCGCCATATTTTAACAGCGAGCTCGGCGGGCAGTAAAATTCTCGCATCTGGGTGCGGTACGAGCACTCCGACAGCCTTCCTTTTGTGGCAGCTATAATGTTTTTCTTAGTTCTTTCAGCTCCCATGTTCTACGATGCTTCTTTCTTAACAGCCAAGAAAATACTGCATACATCTTTGTTTTAATTTTGCGCTATGCCTTTATCAAACATCTGTCTCACTTGTTGTAGTAAGAGATAACAATTTGCTTAACATTAAGGGCGTTAACAAAAACTCAACTACTAATCCAATGATCGAAACTGTATCCCTGAATGGTTTGCATATCAGAGTAATGAATTATACTACTTCAATCATTGAAAAACCGCACCCACGTGAAACGTTGCACCTTTTAGGGACCATATAAACTATGGTTCTCAAACGATAGTTGTCTCATTCCCTGGAAACAGATACTCGCAACTGAGAACGACTGCAAGATGAAAGTCATAGAAGAATTTAAAGTAAACGAATCAAAGGAAAAATCTGCAGACAACAGTGCCAAATAGGCTCAGATACAGAAAAACAAAGCGGGACTGAGGAATGAGAGACACACCATTCGTGGACTGATATCAGTTAAATACGATGGGGGCAGAAAGAACATGCGCAAGAGTGAACATGAAGAGCTGTTTGGAAGAAAGACGATGCACTGAAAAAAAATCACTCGTGATTCTAAATGATCGCAAGGGAAATATTAATTTTATGGGAACGGTTGAGAGCTTTATCCCGGATATCTGAAGGGGTATTTCGTTCCCCCTCACTCACATTTCTCAGGTATGTGAACGATCCGAAGCCTTTTTAAGTAATACAACGAATTATTTTATCACGGATGGCGTGTGTCCAACGGAGACAAAACTATCGTCAGAAGCGCCAAGGGAAGTGTGATAAGGCGACACTTGTTCTCTATATACAATATCTGATCAGAACCATCCGAGTACCTGTTAGCGGATAGTAATATGGGATTCACCCAACCTACTCTTTTATGACGGCTTGAACTCCGCTGGGGACCCTATAAGGGAGATATCTGGATGTCTGTGGAGGAAAGGCAGTCCATTCTTCCTTAAGAGGCGAGACTAGAGAAGATAGTGATGTTGGCTTCTGGGATCTGGGGTGAATTCGACGTTTTAACACATCCTACTAGTGTTTTGTTGGGTCGAGATCAGGACTATGGGCAAGCCGATCCATTTCAGGAAAGTTATCGTCCACAAATCATTGCCGCCTAACAGATGCTGCTTTATTACAGTGAGCATAGTCACGCTGATACAAACAATTATCACCTGAGAACTGTTAATCCACTGTGCACAGTACACAGTGATGTAAAATATTATATGAATGCGTTGTATCTTTTCTTTCGGACATGTCTGACAGGACAGACACGACTCATTCATGTAATTGATTCGCCTCGATGAGCTATGAATCCACCACCTTCAGTGCAGATGCACAATTACATTCGACCTCCTGCGGCGATGTCAGAGTAGTGAGCGTGGAGGACACGTATGGGGACTGTGTGGGTCAGTATGGAGGCGTGGCGAGATAGTCTGCACAATTGCGTTGAATACTGTGTCTGGATGACGTAGTGGTTAACGCAGCTGCCTAGTAATTAGCAGATCACAGGTTCGAGTCCCGGCCGGGCATACATTTTCATTCTTCGCCGCTGATTCTGCATAAAGTTCTGATGCAGCTGACATCAATAATTCCTTCCTTCCCTTTCCTTTCTCCCCCCCCCCCCTCCCCCTTCAATTTACATAAGATGTAAAATGTGTTTTATCTTTCTGCATTTAGCGTTTTATTAAGAGCTGTAATGCGATCACCGCCTATCAACGAAAAATACCTCCATACAACCTCCTCCGTTCTTCACTGTTCGCATGACGCATCGTGCTAGGTAACGTTTCTCAGACATTTGGCAACCCCAAACCTTTCCATAGGAGTGTCGCATAATATAGCTTGATTCATCACTCCAAATCGCTCGCTTCCAGTCAGCCACCGTCCAGTGATGTCGCTCTTTTCACCACTTCAAACGTCTGTTATTTCTGACTACAGAAATATCTAACTTGAGTTGCTCGATCATTGTACCCCATTCTTTTTAACTTCCAACGCACAGAAATTGTGCTAATTGGACTGTCGATAGACCTTGAATCTCACGGTTAATTCTTCCGCTGATTTTATGCGATTTTTTACAACCACCTTCCGCAATGCTCGACCGTTTTTGTCCGCCAGTACATGTACTCTGCTTCGTCTTGGTTTAGCTGTGCTTGTTCCTCACGTTTCACTTTACAATCACGTCACCAACAGTGTCCTTGGGCAGCTTTTGAAGGGCTGAAATGTCACTGATGGATTTGTTACTCAGGTGACAAACAGTCGCTAGTCCACTTTCAGAGCTAATGATCTCTGCTGGTCGACCCATTCTGCTGTTGCTGCATCAATGCGGACAACGAAATATTCCCCACGTCCTTTTTTGCTGGCCGGTTCACCTCTTGTGACATCTGGTAGTCAACTTCGCAATACAAAGGTGTATCCGGACACTCTTGATCAGAAAGTGTATGTATTAGGATCATTCAAAAAGAAACGAACCGGAGGCTGTAAAATGAAAACCGCTGAAGCAATCGCAATGCCATTACCTACGGAAAAAGGTGTGTTCCTTGTAAGAGCGCTGAGTCCACAAACTCGCCGCCAGTGGTTCATGGGCGAGCACCCTCATGACGACAGAGCGAGCGTGTGCACATGGTGTAGTGTGTTTTCTTACAACGGATGGAGTGCAGCGAACGGAAATTTATCGAAGTATGGCACAAGTGCAAGGTGAGCACTGAATGTCCGTTGCAGTTCCTACGCCGAGCGGGGTAGCCGAGCGGTCTATGGCGTCTTCTCACGGTCCGCGCGGCTTCCCCCGTCGGAGGTTCGAGTCGTCCCTCGGGCATGGGTGTGTGTGTCGTCCTTAGCGTAAGTTAGTTTACGTTAGATTAAGTAGTGTGTAAGCTTACGGACCGATGACCTCAGCGGTTTGGTCCCATAAGACCTTACCACAAATTTCCAAATTACAGTCCCGACGCTCTATCCGACCTCTGGTGTAATGGCTGCAACCTTAACTCCCCGGTCTTCAGTAATGAGAGCATCGACCTGGTGGACATTGGCATCGGTAATGCGTCGTGGTTTTTTATATCGTGCGTCATCGTGTAACGACATCCGTCCTTCCTCGAACCGCTTGTATCACCCCTTGACGCTTGAAACGGAAGTGCAGTGCTTTTCGTACACGTATGCCCCTCTTTAATGACTTTCCGTTGGCATTCCTTTCGTTGCCAGGAAACTCAATACATCCCTTTGCTCTCCTTTTGAAGCCTCCATTTCTCCGTTTTCAGCACGCCTGATTGCGGTGAAACGTCGACGCTTTCAAGTGCTCTCTCTGTCGCCACGAGGGTGTGCGACCACATGCCTCCAGTGACGAGCTTGGGTCCTAAGCGGCCGACCACACCTTCTTCGCTAGGCAGTGGCATTATGAGCTCTTCAATGGTTTTCATTTTACAGCCTCCGGCACGCTTCTTTTTGAATCACCCCAACAAACAATGTGACGGACGGGATGAACAGCAGTCTGCGACATTTCACTGATGACGTTGTGATGTACGGAAAAGCGCCGTTGCTCAGTGACTATAGAAGGATGCAGAATGGCTTCGATAGAATTTCTATTTGGTGTGATGAATGGCAGATTTCGCGAAATATGGGAAAACATAAGATAATGTAGGTGCACGGGAAAAGAAATAATCCTGTAATTCTGGAATACACCATTAGTGGTATGCTATTCGACCCACTCAAATCGATTAAATATCGAGGCGTTATGTTGCAAAGTGATATGAAATGGTGCTAGTACGTAAGGTCTGTTGTAGGGAAGGTGAACTGTCAGCTTCGATTCATTGGCGGAAGTCTCGGGAAGTGTAGCTCATCTATAAAGGAGACGGCGTACGAAAAACTTGTGCGACTCATTCTTGAGTACACTGATCGAGGGTTCTGTGATCCCCGGGAGGTCGGATTAAAGGAACACATCGATTCAACCGAGAGGCGTCCTGCTACGGTTATAATCAGTGCATTCGGTCAACACTCGAGTGCTACGGAAATGCTAAGCGGACTCAAATTGGAATCTGTGTAGGGAAGAAGGCGTTCTTTTCGCGAAACGCTATTGAAAAAGTCTAAAGAGCTGAGATTTGTGACAGATTACAACAGGAAAGAGGATGACTAGCATCGCTATACCCTTTGCCATGAACCGTTCGATGGCTTTTGGAGTAAGTATGTGGATGTAACATATTGCTTATTCTGCTTAGATTTAAATATTAAATTTAAAAAGGTTGACTTAAATCTACGTCGGTAGTAATAGGCGTGAGTGACAGGGCCTTGGCGTGAGATTGGTCACCTTTGACATCGTCATCGACAGGACGGGACGTTACCTTACAACTCCGTTCCTCCACTCCTTACAAGCCGTGAACTCGGCGTTTTCCGCTGCGGAGGCCCCAGCTTTGGACTGTCCTGCGGCGCAGTGTTTTGTCTACGCGGGTGGCCCCAGTTCCAGCGCCACCTCGACAAGTGTCGCGCCTCGTTTCACGTAAAAGACAGCCGTCAGTGGCCGCTGTGTGACTCACGTCTCCAACGACCTTTTCTTCCTTTGTACTGGTGTGTATGCCGCATGCTTCGCAGTTCGTGTACGCAGTTGACTCTCTATAATTCGAACACAACACAAAGTTCGAATAGTTGCGAGTTCAAATTACGGAAGTTTGAGTGATCAAAGAGAAATCATAAAAAGTCGCAGTAAGAGTAGGGAGCCTATAAGTCGAAAAAGGGTACTGTTATTTCAAACACATTTGTATTTATTTACAAAGGGAAGCAGAAGTTTACTACTAGAACTCAAATTAAAAGAAAGTTTTATCTTCGCATACTTACGATACTTATATTTTATTTATTTTTTCATTTCAAACTAAAGCACGTAAAAAAAGTCCGAGAACGCGTAAGAAAAATTCAGTTTCATTTATTTTTCCATGCTGCGCAAACGTATCACCAAAGCTTCCAAAAAATGTAGTCGTATCTTCTCAAGTTTCAAATTCCAGGCTAACAGCGAAAGACTTAACCTTTAACATTTAACTTCCGACCCGTATGTTTTGTCCTCTACATTGACTAAGCCATTTCAATAACTATTCCGCAAAACGCGGGAGTCACCTCGTTGGGTCCGTTTCCTCTCTCCATATATGTTTTCAGTAATCATATTTTTTTTGCTTTAGGATTGTCGACAGCGAGGATGACGTAATCTGAAAAGTTGCTGATGCATCCTTTTCTCACGCAATAATTTCCACAGCCCCAATAACGTCCTTTTTCTCGGAAAGTTAAACACTTGCACTTGTTTGAAATCGTTTTTAAAACTTCTGTATTGTAGTAAGTCACGCATTATTGAGAAAACAAAGAAGTGTCACAAAGAGTTGAGTGATGAAACAGTTATCTGAACAACTTATGAAACAATTGAAACTAACGAGCGGTTGGTAGGTGCTGACTTGAAATTATAGCGTGTTTGCGAGGCGGTCTGTGATGATAATCGCTTCGGCTTAACGAGTGTACCTAAAAAAAGTGATTTCTTCGATTTATCGAGGTTTTTTCAAGGGACTTAACAACTAGTTCGATCTATAGAGAAATTTGATTTATCAGGGATCGAATAAACAAGAGTCGACTATATTTGATAAAGAACATCTTGTGTACAGCACAAACTGCGCTTCAAAAGTATTTATCCACCAGATCAGGGGTCGAACATACAACCCATCATCAGTGACGTATGATACAGAGGATAAACAACACATGAACGCATACCTACGTCGAGAACACAGGAACGGTTTGCGTACACTAAAGTAGAAAAAGATTACTTACATTCTGTGCACTTTCATACTCACATAAAGATTCTACGCCTGAGAGGCAAGTTGTTTGATGCTGATGTGTACATTACGTAATAAATCTTGTTTCTGTTTTAGTGTACACATAGTGTTCTTGTGTTATCGACATAGGTATGCATACATTTTTTCCTTATCAAAAATGGTTCAAATGGCTCTGAGCACTATGGGACCTAACTTCTCAGGTCATCAGTCGCCTAGAACTTAGAAATACTTAAACATAACTAACCTACGGACATCACACACATCCATGCCCGAGGCAGGATTCGAACCTTCATCAAATTTATACTAATTGTTGAAACAAGATTTTTAATGTTTTTGACCTATATCGCAAAAGAAAATTAAATGCTGTGTTTCTCCAGATTTTTCCATCAGTCTTTGCGGAAAACGCTTTGAAATCCATTACAACGATTCCAAATGTACTTGGTTACAAAACAATATTCACAAATATTTTATTGCAAATTTATGACACAGCCGGGTGAAGTAGCGCGCTGGTTAGCTCAGTACAGCTCAAATCCATATGCGGCCGTTTAGATTTAGATTATCTAAATCGCTGAAGGCAAGTGGTGCGATATTTTAGTTAACAAGGCCACGGTCAATTTCCTTCCACATCCTACCTCCAATGGGACCTTAACAAAACGTTAAAACATAAGCTTTCTTCCATCTACAGATTTATTATATTGAATGGTGCAAATAAAAATCTCACGACAAATTTTTTGAAGTTTCAAGAGGATGTTATTTAAAATGAGACTAAATCATTAGGAACGATGACAGAAACATAATGGTTTTTTTCAGCAGGATGGAACACCAGCACTCACAGTACAAGCAACCTTGGGTCGATTGCAAGATGTGTTCTATGAGGCGATGACAGTCAGAAATTAGAGTTAAATCACCCAGCCCACAAAATCGCTTGATCTTAGTCCCAGTAATTTTTATCTATGGAGAAAGTTCAGGACTCATGTCTACTAAAAAAATCTCCACACAGTGCAATAGCTACAACAAAATGTTGAGCGCTATTCCTACCACCTCTAAGGAAGAGCTGCTTCTCGTGTCCACAATTTGATAAATCCATCGACTTCAGCGATGGTCATTTCCAGCTTCTTTTATGAAGACATATTCCTCCATTCATTGAGCTGGATAATTTATTTCTTGCTAGAGACCTAAACGATTTCAGGGTCAGTTTTATTTTCACTAACTTGCACGTAGTACATGCCAACAAGAAGCATCATTTACTACCAATTATTGGTAGTTTTACAGGGCGGGTACATAACTTTATCAGTTGATATATATTTTATACGTAAAATATATTAGTAAACTAGACACAGAAAAAAAGCGCGGATCATTCCCGTTGCCAAGAAGGGTCCTCGGACAGATTATAGTCCTACTAGCTGTTTACTCAGCGTTCTATTAGTTCGTGTTCTCCTCCCTCTGTCAATCTCCTCCTCCCCCTCTCAGTCCACCCCTCCTCCCCCCTTTCCCCCTGGAAGTCCGCCTCCTCCTCGCCCCTCCCTCGGTCCACCTACTCTTCCCATTCCGTCCATTTCCCCTCCCCCTCTCATGTCCATCTCCTTCATCATCTATCTGTGTCGATATCCTCTTTACCCCTCTCTCACCTTCCATCTTCTCCTCCCTCATTCACTCTCCGCGTTATCACTCCCACCCTAGTAAGAGGTTGCTGGTTCTTACCCTCACAATATTTTTTTCCCACATAGAAAATAATAATGATCCGTTGATATCTCAGAATCTGTCCTACCAACTGATCCCTTCTTTTAGTCATGTTGTGCCATAACTTTTTCTCCCCAGTTCTGTTCAGTACAGTCTCATTAGCTATGCGATCTACCTATCTAATTTCAACCATTATTCAGTAGCTCCACATTTCAAAGGTTTCTATTCTCTTCTTGTCTAACCTGTTTATCGTCCACGTTTCACTTCTGTACAAAGCTACACTGAAGACAAATACCTTCAGAAAAGACTTCCAGACATCTAAATTAATATTCTGCATTATCAGATTTCTCGTTTATGAGGTGCATTCAAGTTCTAAGGCCTCCGATTTTTTTTCTCCGGACTGGAAAGAGATAGAAACATGAACATTGTTTTAAAATGAGGCCGCGTTCATTGTCAATACGTCCCAGAGATGGAAGCACCGGATGGCAGACGGAATTTTACCGCCAGCGGCGAGAATGAGAACTGTTTTAAATACTTAAAATGGCGACGTTTTCCTTACTTGAACAGCGTGCAATCATTCGTTTTCTGAATTTGCGTGGTGTGAAACCAACTGAAATTTATCGACAGTTGAAGGAGACATGTGGTGATGGAGTTATGGATGTGTCGAAAGTGCGTTCGTGGGTGCGACAGTTTAATGAAGGCAAAACATTGTGTGACAACAAACCGAAACAACCCTGGGCTCGCACAAGCCGGTCTGACGACATGATCGAGAAAGTGGAGAGAATTGTTTTGGGGGATTGCCGAATGACTGTTGAACAGATTGCCTCCAGAGCTGGCGTTTCTGTGGGTTCTGTGCACACAATCCTGCATGACGACCTGAAAATGCGAAAAGTGTCATCCAGGTGGGTGCCACGAATGCTGACGGACGACCACATGGCTGCCCGTGTGGCATGTTGCCAAGCATTGCGCCGCGCAACGACAGCACGAATGGGACTTTCTTTTCGTCGGTTGTGACAATGGATGAGACGTGGATGCCATTTTTCAATCCAGAAACAAAGCGCCAGTCAGCTCAATGGAAGCACACAGATTCACCGCCACCAAAAAAAGTTTCGGGTAACCGCCAGTGCTGAAAAAATGATGGTGTCCATATTCTGGGAGAGCGAGGGCGTATTCCTTACCCATTGCGTTCCAAAGGGCACTACGGTAACAGGTGCATCCCACGAAAATGTTTTGAAGAACAAATTCCTTCCTGTACTGCAACAAAAACGTCCGGGAAGGGCTGCCCGTATGCTGTTTCACCAAGACAACGCACCCGCACATCGAGCTAACGTTACGCAACAGTTTCTTCGTGATAACAACTTCGAAGTGATTCCTCATGCTCCCTACTCACCTGACCCGGCTCCTAGCGACTTTTGGCTTTTTCCAACAATGAAAGACACTCTCCGTGGCCGCACATTCACCAGCCGTGCTGCTATTGCCTCAGCGATTTTCCAGTGGTCAAAACAGACTCCTAAAGAAGCCTTCGCCGCTGCCGTGGAATCATGGCGTCAGCATTGTGAAAAATGTGTACGTCTGCAGGGCGATTACGTCGAGAAGTAACGCCAGTTTCATCGATTTCGGGTGAGTAGTTAATTAGAAAAAAAATCGGAGGCCTTAGAACTTGAATGCACCTCGTACAGAAACTCTTTTTTTGGAATTGCCAGCCGGCATTTTGTATCCTTTCTACTTCAGCCTTCATCAGCTATTTTACTGTCCAAATAGCAAAACTTATTTACTTCTTTCAGTGTCTCACTTCCTACTCTAATTCCCTCAGCATAGCCTGATTTAATTAGACTGCTTTCTATTACTCGTGTTCTGCCTTTGAAGACATAATCCATTCTGTTCAACTGCTCTTCCAAGTCTTTTACTGTCTCTTTCAGAAATGCGATGTCATCGGCAAATCTCAAAGTTTTTATTTTTTCTCCCTGAACTTAAATTCCATCTCCAAATTTTTCCCTGGTTTCCTTTACAGATTGTTCAGTGTACAGATTGAATAACATTGGGGAGAGGCTACAGCCCTGCCTCACTCCCTCCTCAAACAGAGATTCCCTTTCATATCCTTCGACTCTTACTGGCATAAATGCCGTCTGATTTTTGTAGGAGTTGTAGTTAACCTTTCCGCCCTTTGTTTTACTCCTACTGTCTCCAGAATTTCAAAGAATGTAGTCCAGTCATCATTTTCCAAAAGCTTTCTCTAAATCTACGCTACGAGGGTAATCCCAAAAGCAAGGTCTCCAATTTCTTGTAAGTACATAGACCTGTTTATTTCTACAATGGTTTAAATCAGTTTACAGCTTGAACATTTAGCTATTTTTCGACATAATCACCATTTCTGTCGATGCATTTTTGTAGACGCTGTGGCAGTTTTTGTATGAACATGTCATACCAGCTCGCGACCATGCTGTTCAGAAAGTTATGAACCTCTTCTTTCACCTCGTCGTCGGAGCTGAAACGCTTTCGAGCCAAATGTTCTTTTAACCTAGGAAACAGGTGATAGTCACTGAGCGCCAAGTCAGGACTATAGGGTGGGTGGTTGATTATGTTCCAATGAAACTGTTGCAGGAGAGCAACGGTTTGCCGAGTGATGTGTGGGCGAGCGTTGCCATGGAGAATGTGTACATTCCTCTTCTCCGGTTCTGAATTGCTCGTTTGAGTTTTTTCAGAGTATCACAGTACCTGTCAGCCGTAATTGTGGTCCCAGCGATTCAGCTCCGACGATGAGGTGAAAAAAGAGGTTCATAACTTTCTAAACAGCATGACGGGGAACTGGTATGACATGGGCATACAAAAACAGCCACGTGTCTACAAAAATGCATCGACAGAAATGGTTATTATGTCGAAAAATGTTCAAGCTGTAAACTGATGTAAACCATAGTAGAATTAAACAGGTCTATGTACTTATAAAAATAGGAGACCTTACTTTAGGGATTACCCTTGTATATTAACATAGGTTTGCCTTTCCTTAACATATATTCTAAGAGGAGTCGTATGGTTAGTATTGCCTCCCGTGTTCATGCTTTCCTGCAGAATCCAAACTGATCTTTCCTGACGTTGGCTTCCACCAGTCTTTCCATTCTTCTGTAAATAATTCGTGTCACTATTTGGCAACCATGACTTACTAAACATATAGTTCGGTAATATTTACACCTGTCAGCACCTCCATTGTTCTGAAATTCTAATTATTGGATGCTTCTTGATACGCCTCCGTAATCGCGTGGTCGACGGGACAAATCTCATGCGGGAGACCCGACTTTCATTCTTGGTAATACAAGCGATTTTTCCTTTTTGGGAGGATTAAACAGGGGTGCATCCAGCTTCGTGATGCCAAATGAGGTGCTACCTGATCGAGAAGTCTTAATGCTGTGTTTGAAACTCTCCATAACCTGTGGTTCTTCAACTTATCTGGTACCCAGCTCCTTAATCGCTTACCTTTCGGCAGTTTCTTTCCAGTTTTAATCTTTAGTTCATAACCAAGAAATTAATGCAAAGGTCCACACCTGTCCCTCGGAATGTCATAGAGCTTAAAATCTGGTTCCTAAATCCCTGTCTTACCATTCTAGAATCAATCTGAAGCCTTACATTGTCTCTAGGTGGCTTCCAAGTACACAGCCTTCCTTCGTGATACTTAAACCAAGTGCACAGATAGCCAAATGGTATGCTTTCACTGTAGCTCAGCGTGTTCGGTCAGAGACTTGGCTGGTCTCTGTAATAAAAAAAACTGGGTGAAGGGATCAACAACTAACTTCAACGGATGTCATGTGAGGTCCGCTACGATCAAATATAACGAACAGAAGGGGAAAAAATGATAAGGCGACCACTTGCGATATGTGGGAAATCCGGGTTCGAGTCTCGATCCGGCACAAATCTCCATTGTCGTATTTCCATTCTACAGCTGTTGCTTGCTCATATTCGCAATTGCGAACACGCTTAATGTATTATCTTCTTACAGTGCAGTACACTTGCACGTAAGGAGGATGGACGTCACGTTAATGCATTATTTAAATACTGTACGGACTATAGCAATTGCCACACAAGCTTGAATACTGCAACTCCCAGTCGCACAGCATCAATTCCATCTTTTTCTTTGTGCACAGCTGCAGACAGATTTTTCAGCAATAGTAATGTAGTAAATTTTACTGCATCCACCAGCCGAAACCGGCGGCGATATAAAAAATGAGATCGTACGTGTAACGCAGATTTCTTCCATTGTATTAAGAATATATCGTGTCATCAACTGTGAATTGTGTAATAACGTCCTTCGTTTAAGTTAGTAATAATTACGCATTGCTCACTGTCACACAGGTCAGCATTATTTCGTATAACATATTCCCACCAGACAAGCGCACAATGCCGATTTACTTTAAGAATATGATAAATTATGTTTTTAATATGTGCATTGTTCATTTTTCCCATGTGTCATCCGAGAGTTGGATGTTCATATTTAATGAAGACAGCATAGGGTTCATCACCAATGACCATTCATTATGCATATTTGTATTTAAAAACAAATCGTAACTGACAGTATAAAAAAATGTATTTCATAAAGAACCCCATTTCTTACATTATGTTCCGAAGAAGCAACAAAGTCTCCCTGCTTAGCAAATTATAGGTCAAAGCCTCTATGATGTAGCCAAGCTCTAATTAAACCGTTACGCGGCAAGCTGCTGAGAGGAGATACTGGATGAGCTAGAGTGTCATTGGTCAATGATTAACCTCTGTGATCCAGGCAACTGTATGGAGAAGAAGTTGAAAGCTGTATACATGAAGCAAATAGTATGTACTCGATCCTTCTTTCTAGTCCCTTTTTACCTGCTTGTGTAACTCTATGTCCGGCTTGTTACGTTTCGAGCAATTGCTGACACATCTGTGGGCTTTGCAACCATTTGCTTGGTACACAGGTTAGCCTGAGAGTTGTTTTGGATTGTTCCTGACTTCCGCATATGCAATTCTTGGGCTAGTTTCTTAACTCTTCATTATAAACGGTACTCTGTGCGTTTTAAGTGTTTCATTTCAGGGAATTGCAACGTAATGTTCCCGCTGATTTTCTTGGAATCCTATCACGATTTGTCGGTGTCATTAGCCGGCCGGAGTGACCGAGCGGTTCTAGGCGCTTCAGTCTGGAACCGCGCGACCGCTACGGTCGCAGGTTCGAATCCTGCGTCGGGCAACGATGTGTGTGATGTCCTTAGGTTAGTTAGGTTTAAGTAGTTCTAAGTTCTAGGGGACTGATGACCTCAGATATTAAGTCCCATAGTGGTTCAAATGGCTCTGAGCACTAAGGGACTTAACAGCTGTGGTCATCAGCCCCCTAGAACTTAGAACTACTTAAACCTAACTAACCTAAGGACATCACACACATCCATACCTGAGGCAGGATTCGAACCTGCGACCGTAGCAGTCGCGCGGTTCCGGACTACGCGCCTAGAACCGCGAGACCACCGCGGCCGGCAAGTCCCGTAGTGCTTAGAGCTATTTGAACCATTTTTCGGTATCATTCACAACCTGTCACAGACAGTGTATACCGCCATCTGAATGAGATACAAACCGTTGAAACGTAGACAAGCTTGTAGGTGGGGCAGCCAAAGCCGTGAGTATTCGTTTTGGGTATTAATAAACGCCTCAGCTGTATTTTGGTCCTTTATTACTGTACCACTACCGATTTCGTTGCGTTAAAGCCATACCTTCAGGTGACATATGCTTAAAACATTAGATCGAAAAGCTTGAAATCCTTTTTCCCAACATTCGCTGTCTGTCAAATACAAAACACCGCTAAATGACGGTAATAAAGGACAAAAATACAGCTGAAGCCATTATTAATACCCAAGACGAAACCGCTAAAACTACATACAAAATTCGTAACCACGCGAAGTTTTATATCACAGGCCCATAAAGACGACGCACATGCACATGCCGACAGGCAACTGATACAAAAATAGAGGCTAACAATTAGGAAATGAACACCGATGCTTTGAGAATGATCGATAATTTTTAACAAATACAATTCTAACTACACTACCGACCATTAAAATTCCTACACCACCAAGATGACGTGCTACAGACGCGAAATGAAGAAGATGCTGTGATATGCAAATGATTAGCTTTTCAGAGCATTCACACGAGGCTGGCGCCGGTGGCGACACCTACAACGTGCTGACATGAGGAAAGTTTCCAACCGATTTCTCTTACACAAACAGCAGTTGACCGGCGTTGCCTGGTGAAACGTTGTTGTGATGCCTTGAAATGCGTACCATCACGTTTCAGACTTTGATAAAGGTCGGATTGTAGCCTCTCGCGATTGCGGTTTATCGTATTGCGACATTGCTGCTCGCGTTGGTCGAGATCCAATTGCTGTTGGCAGAACATGGAACCGGTGGGTTCAGGAGAGTTATACGGAACGCCGTGCTGGATCCCAACGGCCTCGTATCACTAGCAGTCGAGATGACAGGCGTCTTATACGCTCGGCTGTAACGGATCGTGTAGCCACGTCTCGATCCCTGAGTCAACAGATGGGGACGTTTGCAGGACAACAACCATCTGCACGGACAGTTCGACGTCGTTTGCAGCAGCATGGACTATCAGCTCGGAGACCATGGCTGCAGTTACCCTTGGCGCTGCATCACAGACAGTGGCGCGACGGTGTACTCAACGACGAACCTGGGTGCACGAATGGCAAAACGTCATTTTTTCGGATGAATCCAGGTTCTGTTTACAGCATCATGACGGTCGCATCCGTGTTTGGCGACATCGCGGTGAACGCACATTGGAAGTGTGTATTCGTCAACGCCATACTGGCGTATCACCCGACGTGATGGTATTGGGTGCCGTTGGTTACACGTCTCGGTCACCTCTTGTTCGCATTGACGGCACGTTGAACAGTGGACGTTACATTTCAGATGTGTTACGACCCGTGGCTCTACCCTTCATTCGATCCCTGCGAAACCCTACATTTCAGCAGGATAATGCACGACCACATGTTGCAGGTCCTGTACGGGCCTTTCTGGATACAGAAAATGTTCGAACGCTGCCCTGGCCAGCACATTCTCTAGATCTCTCACCAACTGAAAGCGTCTGGTCAATGGTGGTCGAGCAACTGGCTCGTCACAATACGCCAGTCACTACTCTTAATGAACTGTGGTATCGCGTTGAAGCTGCATGGGCAGCTGCACCTGTAATCGCCATCCAAGTTCTGTTTGACTCAATCCCTAGGCGTATCAAGCCCGTTATTGCGGCCAGAGGTGGTTGTTCTGGGTACTGATTTCTCAGGATCTATGCACCCAAATTGCGTGAAAATGTAATCGTATGTCAGTTCTAGTATACTATATTTGTCCAATGAATACCCGTTTATGATCTGCATTTCTTCTTAGTGTAGCAATTTTAATGGTCAGTAGTGTATAAAGTAGCACAAAATATTCATTGCCCAGTTGCTGTACCTCAAATGGACCCAAAGGATAGCACGTAGGGCTTAGCTGTAATTGGTTCCACTATATGAGAAACCCTATAATATACTTTGGAGCAATTAGGAAGGAAACAAATGAGCAGAGGGAGCAGCGCACGCTTAGTGTTCCACTGTCATTCATACACGTTTCACCCAAATAGAAATCGTTGTCTGATTAGTGAAGTGTCCCCAGATGATGCAGTCATTACAAAACACGTGGTGGTGGAGTTTTGTGGTCACAGATCCGTGTTCTCGACTATGTAGCAGATTTAAATTGCGTATTGCAGAATGTCTTTTCTATGATAATTGCTGGAATCGAAGTAAACAATTCTCAATTTATTGTGTAGGACCATTGTCACCTTGCCTCTGTTCCCTTTGCCTATAAAAGCAGTACTGATTTCGTTTTTAAAGAAAGAGGGTGATGCAGACATATTCTTTCTGCGAAAGTCATAAATTTACCATTGCTATTTAGTTTCCATGCATCATAGAGTGACGCAGCAGTAATTTGGAAAGGCTGCAGTATTCTACTACAAAACCCTTTTCTTTGTCATCAGTCTTCTGACTGGTTTGATATTGCCCGCCACGAATTCCTCTCCTGTGCTAACCTCTTCATCTCAGAGTAGCACTTGCAACCTACGTCCTCAATTATTTGCTGTATGTATTCCTCTACAGATTTTGACCTCTACAGCTCCCTTTGGTACCATGGAAGTCATTCTCTGATGTCTTAACAGATGTCCTATCATCCTGCCCCTTCTCCTTATCAGTGTTTTTCACATATTACTTTCCTCTCCGATTCTGCCCAGAACCTCCTCACATTCATTATCTCATCAGTCCACCTAATTCAACGTTCGCCTCTAGTACCACATCTCAAATGCTTAGATTCTCTTCTTTTCCCGTTTTCCCACAGTCCATGTTTCACTACCATACCATGTAATTCATGACCGTCAATCCTGATGTTAAGTTTCTCATTTCTCGTTCTTCTCATTACTTTCGTCTTCTTCGTTTTCCTCTCAATCCATAGTACGTACACAACAGAGTGTTCATTCCATTCAGCAGATCATGTAATTTCTCTTCAGTTTCACTCAGGATAACAATGTCATCAGCGAATCGTATCACTGATATCCTTTCACCTTGAATTTTAATTCCATTCCTGAACTTTTATTTTATTTCCATCATTGCTTCCTCGATGTACAGACTGAACAGCAGGGACGAAAAGCTACATCCTGGTCTTACACCCTTTTTAATGCGAGCACTTCGTTCTTGGTCGTCCACTCTTGTTATTCCCTCTTGGCTGTTGTACATATTGTATGTGATCCGTCTCTCGCTATATCTTACCCATACTTTTTTCAGAATTTCGAACATCTTGCGCTATTTTAAGTTGTCGAATGCTTTTTCCAGGTCGACAAATCCAATGAACGTGTCTTGATTTTTCTTTAGTCTTGCTTCCATTATTAACCGCAACGTCAGAATTGCCTCCCTCGTGCCTTTAGCTTTCCTAAAGCCAAACTTATCGTCATCTAGCTCATCAGCTGATTCTGAGACAATTCTCGCACTTGTCAGCTCTTGCCGCCTTCGAAATTGTGTGGATGATGCTTTTCCGAAAGTCCGATGGTAAATCGAGAGACTCATACTTTCTACACACCAATGTGAATAGTCGTTTTGTTGCGACTTCCCCCAATGATTTTAGAAATTCTGATGGAATGTTATCTATCCCTTCTGCCTTATTTGATCTTAAGTCCTCCAAAGCTCTTTTAAATTCTGTTGCTAATACTGGATCCTCTATTTCTTCTAAATCGACTCCTGTTTCTTCTTCTATCACATCAGACAAATTTTCACCCTCATAGAGAATTTCAGTGTATTCTTTCCACCTATCCGCTCTCTCCTCTGCATTCGACAGTGGAATTCCCGTTGCGCTCTTAATGTTACCATCCTTGCCTTTAATGTCACCGAAGGTTGTTTTGATTTATCTGTATGCTGATTCTGTCCTTCCAACAATCATTTCTTTTTCGATATCTTCACATTTTTCCTGCAGCCATTTCGTCTTAGCTGCGCTGCACTTCCTATTTATTTCGTTCCTCAGCGACTTGTATTTCTGTATTCCTGAGTTTGCCAGAACATTTTTGTACTTCCTCGTTTCATCTATTAATTGAAGTATTTCTTCTGTTACCCATGGTTTCTTCGCAGTTACCTTCTTTGTACCTACGTTCTCCTTGCCGACTTCTGTGATGGACCTTTCTAGAGATGTCCATTCCTCTTCAGGTGTACTGCCTACTGAGCTATTCCTTATTGCTATATCTACAGCCTTAGAGAACCTCAACTGTATCTCATTATTCCTTAGTACTTCCGTATCACACTTCTTTGCGTATTGATTCTTCCTGACTAATGTCTTAAACTTCAGCCTACTCTTCGCCACTACTATATTGTGATCTAAGTCTATATCTGCTCCTGGGTACGCCTTAAAATCCAGTATCTGATTACGGAATCTCTGTTTGACCATGATGTAATCTAACTGACCTTGTTACAGAACTCAGTTAGTCTTTCTCAGCTCTCATTCCTTGTCCCAAGCCCATTTTCTCCTGTAACCTTTTCTTCTACTCCTTCCCCTACAACTGCATTCCAGTCCCCCATGACTGTTAGATTTTCATCCCCCTTTACATACTATATTACCCTTTCAATACACTCATACATTTTCTCTAACTCTTCATCTTAAACTTGCGACGTCAGCATGTATACCTAAACTATCGTTGTCTGTGTTGGTTTGCTGTCGATTCTGATTAGAACAACCCTGTCACTGAACTGTTCACAGCAACACACTCTCTGCCCTACCTTCCTATTCATAACGAATCCTACTCCAGTTACACCATTTTCTGCTGCTATTGATATTACCCTATACTCATCTGACCAGAAATCCTTGTCTTCTTTCCACATCACTCCATTGACCCCTACTATATCTAGATTGAGCCTTTGCATTCCCCTTTTCAGATTTCTAGTTTCCCTACCACGTTCAAGCTTCTGACATTCCACGCCCCAACTCGTAGAACGTTATCCTTTCGTTGATTATTCAATCTTTTTCTCATGGTAACCTCCCCCTTGGCAGTCCCCTCCCAGAGATCCGAATGGGGGACTATTCCGGAATCTTTTGACAATGGCGAGGTCATCATGACCATTCTTCATTTACAGGCCACATGTCCTGTGGATACTCATTACGTGTCTTCAATCCAGTGGTTTCCATTGCCTTCTGCATCCTCATGCCGTTGATCAGTGCTGATTCTTCTGCCTTTAGGGGCAGTTTCTCTCCCCCTGGGAAAAGAGAGTGCCCTGAACCTCTGTCCATTCCTCCGAACTCTTTGACAAGGCTGTTTGCACAATGCGGGTCACTTCTTATGCCGAAAGTCTTCGGCCGCCAATACTGATTATTATTCAAGATTTAAGCAGCGGTGGGTTTCGAACGCAGGACCGAAGACGTTTTCATTATGAACCAAAGACGCTACCCCTAAACCACGGGTCTAAGGCGCTTAAGCCAAGATTTTACTGTAAAAATGTATGAGAATCATAGAAATGACAGATGATGGCAAATGTAAGCGGACTTTGATCAACACAATACCACTAGATTTTTGGAGAGGGTCCACATTCAGCAAAATACCAGTTTTATCTTTTCGTTTGTTTCCCAGGCATGTTTCGATGAAGTTTCAGCATCATCAGCGGGTTTTTATTATCTTTCTATAAAACAGGAAAACTACTACGAGTACACATATAAATTTGACTTTTTAAGGCAGTATTTATAAATTTGAAATACAGACAAAGGGGAACTTGGCATGGGGAAATGTGTTACAATTTTGCGGTAAAATGCTGATGTATGGGGTGAAGTGTCACATTGTCCTACTGTGTGATACCATAAGTTACCATAACATGACAAACGTTTTGTATTGCAAGATAAATTTTTTGCCCAGCGTGGAGGTAACCATAATGTATGCCTGAGTATCATTTTGTTTTTAGCCTAACAAAGAAGAGTTTTTGACAAATAATACAGACCATTTACACATGCGAATAATATTGGTTAATTTGATACATTCATCAAACGATTCTCATCGACAAGTACACTTCAAGGTGTAAGTTGGATCAGGAGTATTGTGCGTTTCATAAACCTATACAATAAATCTTTAAGCACAGGGTGTATCAAAAAGATACATCCGATTTGGAATGGCTATATTTCTGAAACTAATAAACATATACGATGAATTTTGTTTTTGATGAACGGGAAATTCAAAAAGGTTTTTCATACCTTTTCATAGGTGTTCAAATGCCCTCCTTGAGATGCGCGGCGTATGTCAGTGCGGTATTCAAATTGTTCTCGCACTGCAGCGAGCATGTCTTGAGTTACAGCTTTCACAGCTGCTGTTATGCCATGTCTCTGTTCATTCGTTGTTGATGGTAATTGAGGCACATAAACAGAGTCTTTTATAAACCCCACGAAAAATAATCACATACAGTCAGGTCCCGTGACCTTGGTGGCCAGTATTGTAACGCTGAATCATTTGGTCCAGTGCGGCCGACGCATCATTCAGTAATCCTTGATTTAAAAATCCCTGCACTTCCAGATGCCAGTGTGGCGGTGCCCCATCCTGTTGGTAAATGAAGTCGTTCGAATCACTCTCCAACTTTGGGAAAAGAAAGTTCTGAACCATATCAAGATATGTGTCTCCTGTAACAGTGTTCTCGGCAAAGAAAAATGGACCATACGTATTTTCCCGTGAAACTGCACAAAACACATTAAATTTTGGAGAGTCTTGACAAGAACGAAATTACAGAACTCCACACGTTGTTGTTTGTCACGTTCACGAAGAGCTTGCAGTAGCTGAATTTTGTATGGTTTCATGTGTAAACATCGACGCAACGCACGCCAACGGATGTCTGGGGCATGTTAAGCTCTCGAGATGCACGGCGAATGGATTTCTGCGTACTCCTTGTGAAACTATGGCGGATGCGTTCGACGTCTGTGTCGGACACTTGGGGACGGACAGGCGACTTGCCTTTACACAAACTACCTTTTTCTCGGAATTGTTCATGTCATCGTCCAATGCTCTGCGCTATAGGAGGATCCACACCATACGTAGTACGAAAGTCACGCTGAACATTTATTACTGACCCGCACTGCGTAAAACGTAGAACACAAAACGCTCTCTGTTGTCCCGGCGCTATTTTTCCTAGAACTGAAGTGAGCGCACACTGCTGCTACCTAGCGGGAACCATGTAAAACTCGAGAGTTTGCTCTTTCCAGTAGTTCGTTGTTCACGCACATATCTCAAATAACATAATTGTTCCGACTTTTTTTAAAAAAATCGAATGATTCTTTTTGATACACCCTCTATATTTATAAACAATGCAGACAAAAAATGGTTCAAATGGCTCTAAGCGCTATGGGACTTAACATCTGAGGTCATCAGTCCCCTAGAAGTTAGAACTACTTAAACCTAACTAACCTAAGGACATCACACACAACCATGCCCGAGGCAGGAGTCGAACCTGCGACCGTAGCAGCAGCGCGGTTCCGGGCTGAAGCGCCTAGAACCGCTCGGCCACAACGGCCGGCCAATACAGACAGTTTTGGTTTTTTAATAGAAGGTGAAAAATCAAACTGAGCTCAGAAAAACTGTACTTAACCCATAAGTTATATCAATAGTGCCAATGTGTGAGCTATGGTTTTTTTTTTTTTTTTTTTACTGCTACAGAACAGTTTAGTCAAAACAGTTTTTTCCTCTTTTGTTTTCTATTCTAAATATTAGGAATTTTGATAAATAATACACTCCGCTTTATTTTGGATTCGGGATTGAAATTTTTCTTTTAGAATCAGAAATATTTATCACACTTCCATATAATTATAAGCAACATTCACGTGTTTCCTATTCATACTGTTATGGTTTACCCTAGAACATCTACTCAGAGGCAAATTAGGGTTGCGTATTTATTAAAGTACACATTATAAAAGCAGAGAAATGTTTTTAAAGACCATTGCTTTTCCATACATTATGCCTACACATACACTGCGTAATGAACTTTCAACAACGTTTAACTAGGGAACAGCACACAGCAACCTTCTAAATTTACGAGGTCTCTCTTAAAAGTGCTAAATATCCGTCAGCTATTAGGCAAGAAGTTGAGGCCAACCAGTGAATGCCTTAGTGTTTGTGGTTATTATTGGAGAATGTGGACAGTCCTATTACTGTCACTGGTAACATAACTTATACCAAACCTGGTCTATTTGTTAGAAATAAAAAGATTAAATGTGTTTACATCCACTACAGAACCGTTTTATAACAATTTTATGGTTAAAATTTGTGATCAAGTCAACTGCTAAGAACAGTTAGAGAAGGTCAGGTCTATTATGTTAAATGAGGAATTTTCCAGTCCGTTTAACAATTGTATAAGTGATAAGTTCTCGAAGTTCATATCTGTGAGACAACATTATGGTGATACTATCGTCTGCTCTACATGGGAAAGACAATGTGACAGCAAGAGTCATACTGGAAAAAATGGCAAGAAGGCACTGGAAATCATTTCGAGTAAATATAAAAATCATATGACTATTCCATACAGGAATTGGCCAACATTTAAAAAAATATTGCACTAACGGATGAGATGCGTGGGATAACGCAGCAGCTTCATGTGGACGTCTGTTACCTTATGGCTCAGTATTCGCAGGCATTTATAACAAAATGGTGATGCGTAACTACCTAACATCAATCCACGACTTCTCTGTGCAAGAAGAGTACGAAGAAAATTTGCAGTCTGATTGCGATAACAATAAGTCAGTTGGAATAGACTGTAACGCCGACAATCTCCAGATGTAGAATAAAGATAGACAACAAATTTACATGTCGAATCACAAGCCCAGGAATGAAAAAAGATATTGGTAACCATTGTTTTAAACATAGCTGCACGACAGCAACGGTTTCACGTAATAAAATTATAAACAGCCGACCAGTTGCAATGGATAAAGAAATTCTTTACCTAGGTTTCGACAAATATAAATTTGTCTTCTTCAGAAGGTAACCTAAGGGCAATGAACATCATAGCTTACATTAGTTTTTTTTTTCTTTATTGTATTTCAATTCCCCATCGGGGCGGGCTGGCAGCAGCATATGCGCTGCGCTTCAGCCGAAAGACATAGAACAAAACAATAGAAGACATTTAAAAACAGCAAAGGAGAGAATAAGGTGAACATAGATATAAAAAAGGGGGAACATCATGGAAGGCAATAGACAAAAAACGGGGTGACTGTAAAATGGAGATAAAAACTGTTTAAAAGTAGCACACACAAAAAGCCACACACTGCGACGATTAAAAGAACACAAGGCACAGTATGACTGGAGCATAAAGGTGTTGACGGATGGCATAGCACATAACGTAACACTGACGGGGAACCTCAAGGCAGTACACAATTAAAATCACACCTCTTGACGCACAGGAGAAACAGCACTAAACACAACACTGATGTGGCACACTGATGATGATCAATACAGAGGATCTGCCAGGCGCTAGGAGATGCGGGAGACCTGAAGAAGGGAGGGAGGGGAAGAGATGGGGGAGGGGAGGAGGGGCGCGCGGAAGAGGGCCAGGTAGGGGGGGGGGATGTGGGAAGGAGAGAGGCAAGTATGGGGTACAGGGTCTCAGGGGTGGGGGGGATGGAGGAAAATCCGCTCTGGGAGAAGGAGGAAAGAGGAAAAGGGGGCCCTGGGGAGGGGGGGGGGGGAAACAAGGCCAGGTTATAGTTGGAAGGAAGGGTAGATGTCACGGCGAAGTTCGTCATCCAGGAGGGGGAGGCGTTGGAAATTGCCCTGATGAAGGAGATGGAGGGTGTGGAGGTGGAGAGAGGGAGGGATACAGCGATAGAGGCGCGGCAACGGGCGAGGGGTGGAGAGGAAGGAGGAAACCAGAGGGTGGCGGGGGGATCAAGCCTGCGAACAATGTAAAGGATGCGGAGATGTTGGAGGAACAGGAGGAGGTGGGGGAAGGGGATCAGTTCATACAGGAGCCGTGTGGGGGAAGGAAGGCGGATACGGAAGGCAAGGCGGAGCGTATGGCGTTCAAGCATTTGGAGGGCCTTGTAAAAGCGGGTGGGGGCGGAGATCCAGGCGACGCTGGCATAACAGAGGATAGGACGGATGAGGGATTTGTAGGTGTGGAGGATGGTAGAAGGATGCAATCCCCATGTCCGGCCAGACAGGAGTTTCAGCGGGCGGAGGCAGGAATGGGCTTTCTGCTGGATGGTCAGGAGATGAGGGGTCCAGGTGAGGTGTCGGTCAAAGGTGAGGCCAAGGTATTTCAGGGTGGGGGTGAGTTGGATAGGACGACCATAAAGGCTGAGGTAGAAATCATGGAGGCGAAAGGAGCGAGTGGTGTGGCCTATGATGATTGCCTGGGTTTTGGAGGGGTTGAGACAGAGGAACCACTGGTTACACCAAGTGGTGAACTGGTTAAGGTGGGTTTGGAGGGTACATCGAGACCGTTTAAGGGTGGCATAGAGGGTCAGGAAGGCGGTGTCATCAGCATATTGGAGAAGGTGGACTGGTGGGGGTGGCTTGGGCATATCAGCTGTATACAAGAGATAAAGGAGAGGGGAGAGGACAGAACCCTGGGGGACACCAGCCGTGGGATAAAAGATACTGGAGTTGGTGTTGTGGAGGGTGACATAGGAAGGACAGTGTGAGAGGAAGGAAGCGACCAGACGGACAAAACTGATAGGCAGGGCGTAGGTTTGGAGTTTAAAGAGGAGACCGGGATGCCATACACAGTCATAGGCATTGTGGAGGTCAAGGGAAACAAAAATGGCGGAGCGACGGGACTTGAGCTGGAAGGACAGAAGGTGAACAAGGTTGAGGAGTTGGTCGTCAGCAGAGAAGGAGGGTCGGAAGCCACACTGGGTAAGGGGGAGGAGGTGGTGTTGAGCAAGGTGCTGATGGATACGGTGGGAGAGGATGAATTCAAAGACCTTACTGAAGACGGAGGTGAGGCAGATGGGATGATAGGAAGAGGCGGCAGAAGGGGGTTTGTTGGGTTTGAGGAATAAGAGGACGCGGGAGGTCTTCCACAGGTCAGTGTAGAAGCCAGTAGAGAGGATGACATTATAGAGATGGGCGAGGACAGTTAGGAAGGAATAGGGGCTTTCTCGAAGGTGACTGTAGGTGACACAGTCGTGACCAGGGGCCGTGTTGCGTTTGGACTGGAGGAGAAGTTTAATGTCTTGTGCTGTGATGGGAGAGTTGACGTCGGAGGGGGGCAACTGCCCCAAGTACTGGAGACTAGGAGCAAGTGGAGCGACCGAGGTATTGGCACATTCCATGACGGTGGGGAAAAGAGAATAATCAAAGTGGGGATCATCGGGGATGGAGAAGACCTCAGAAAGGTGGGAAGCGAAGTGGTTGGCCTTACCGAGGTTGACAGGAAGGGGACGATCGTTATGGAGAAGGGGGTAGTGGGGAGCGGAAAGGGAACCAGTAAGATGATGGAAGGCGAACCAGTACTTGGAGGAGTTGATAGGGAGGGTGGCGTTGAGTCGTGTGCAGGTCTGGCGCCAGCCTCAGCGTTTCGTTGCTGTAATAAGGTTCCGTACGTGCCGCTGTATTTGCCGGTGGCGTTGGAGTGTATCCCTGTCACGAGTGCGCAGGAAGGAGATATAGAGGTGGCGGGATTCACGGAGGAGGAGGACAGCCCACGGAGGGAGAGTGGGACGGTGTGGGTGGATGGTTTTAGTAGGATCATGGGCCTCCACGGTGTCAGTAATTACCTTCTGAGGGAAGGACGAGGCGTGGACGATGTTGTCAGGACGGCGATAGGTAAGAGGGTGGCTTTCGACCTGGGTGGAGATGGAGTCCCGGTAGGCATCCCAGTTGGCACGGCGATAGTCATGGACGACCTTGGGAGGGGGTGCAGGGTGCGGAGCCGAAGGGGGTGGTTTGCAGACGTTATGGTGAGAAGGACAGGGAGGTGATCGCTACCTGTGGGGTCAAGGACGGCGACAGTGATACGCCCAAGGTGGTTGGAGGAGGCAATGACAACATCGGGGATGGTGTTACTTTCGGGTCGGGTGTGCTGGGGAAGGGGAACAAGGTCACCTTGGATTGTGGAGAGGAACTGATGCCACTGCCGAAGGGCAGCAGGAGTGCGGCTATGGATGTTGAGGTCGGCAGCAATCACATAGGTGGAGAAGGTGTGGTCAATGTGTGAGATGAAGTCTTAAGGAAGAGGAGCAGTGGAGCGGACATAGATGGTGGCACAGGTAATGGTGAGGGAGGGGAAGAAGACGCTAAGGATAAGGTGTTCAGTGGGGTCATTGAGGAGAGGTTGTGGCCGGACAGGGATATGCTTAAGGTGGCCAATCGCGACTCCACCCTGCGCACGAGGAACAGGAGCGTCAGTGTGGTGGAGGAGATAGGGGGAGGTGCGGATAGAATGGTGGGCCTGGAGAAAGGTTTCGTTCAAGAGGAAGGTGTCGACCTGGTGGTGGGAGAGGGTGTGCATGAGGAGGTATTTGTTGGAGCGGAAGGAGCGAATGTTCTGGAAGAGGATGCGAGACTCGTGCCACGCCATGACGGGAAGGAGGAGGGGAAGAGAGGGAAGGGAAGAGACAAATTAGGGTGTCGAGGCGGGTGAAGGTGAAGTGGGCTTGGTTGTGGGAGAAGTGGCGAAGGTGTTCAGGTGGAAAACAGAGCGAGCAGCAAGGGATATTTGTTGGAAGGTGTGGGGGCGCTGAAAAGGGTGAATGTTTTGGAGTACAACGGTAATGAACCGGATGATGTCCTCGGCCATGGGGGGGTGGACGGAGGGAATTGTTGGGATGGACAGGGGGATCGATGGGGCGAACTGGGACTGTAAGTTCAGGGGTGGCTGGAGGGGGTTTAGCTTTATACTTGTCGGAGTATGTGGGATGGGGGCCATTGCAGGTATTACAGGAAGGAGGAGCAGCGAGGTTGGGGCAGTTCTTAAGAAAGTGGGGGGCCTTGCAATGGGGACAGGTGGGGGGGTTTTTGCAGTTGGGAGTCAAGTGGTCATTGTACATCAGGCTCCGCTGGCAACGGTAGGATTGGGGAGGGGATTTGAAGGATTCAACAGGGTGGCAACGGTGGTATATCAGGGCACCCTGGGTGAGGAGATGGTCTATGGATGGGGCGGATTCAGAGAATACCCGCATGAGGTAGGTGGCACCAGAGGCATTGTGGATACGGCGGGCAGAGCGGATTTCCAAGTCCGGGTGGGAGTTCAGTTCTACCAACACTTCATCCTCTGTGATCACCGGGCTGAGCTTGGTGATCACAGCGGTGTAGGTGGGGGGGGGGGGCGATGGGGAGGCTGGGGCTGACAAGGAGTGGAAGCGGAAAGGAAGGGTGTCAGAGAGGCGTGGGGGCCAAACATAACTTGTGGGAGTTTTCGCAGGAGGTCTGTGTGAACGGATGGGGACGGGGACTTGATAAGGACTGAGTCCCTGCGGGGAATGAGTTGGGAGATGGGAGAACCAGGTAAGTACTTTCGTATTTCCTTGGTGAAGGTACGAGCGTCGAGGAACTTAGGATCGGGAGTTGACAGGACAAAGGTGTGGAGGGTGGGGGCCAAGGTATGGGTGGCAGGAGGAGGGGTGCTGTCCATGGTGACAGCAGGGGGAAGGGGAGGTGGTGTTGATTTGTTGTGGGAAGTGGCGGGAGCAGAGTCGGTTAGGACGCGCTTTTGGGGTTTTCTGGAGACTGGAGGCTGGGAGGAGGGGAGAGGGACGGGGAGGAGAGGGAGGTGGCGGGTGGCAGATCCCTGTGGCGTAGTGGAGGCACCAGGAGAAGCAGCTGGTTCAGTGGTGGCGATGGTGGCTCGGCGCGACATGATGTGTGCAGGAGATGCAGAAGAGGAAGCGACGGGGTAGGTGAGAGAGGGGAAGCCAACCACCTGAGGGGCGGCAGTAGAGGCGGCAACAGAGGCGTATGTGAGGGCGGGGGTAGTAGGGGGAGCTGTTGAGGGTGTGGAGGCTGGAGGAAGGGTGTAGAGGTGTGGGTATACAGCAGGGGAGGAGATAGGGGGATGGGTAAGTGGGGGAAGGGAAAGGGAGGTGTTAGGAGGGAGGCCAGGAGAGGCACTCCAGGAAGTGACTGTGGGAGAGGGGGAGGGGGAGGGGGAGGTGTAGATGACGGTGGAGGTGGGAGTACTCATTGCAGACGAACGGCGACGGATAGACGGACGTGCAGCAAGCAGCGGCAGCGTCGGCGGCAGCGGTCACGACGACGGCGATGGACAGCGAGCAGGCAGGCAGGCAGGCAGGCAGGCAGGCGGACGGACGGACGGACGAACGAACAGCGACAGCAGCAAGCGGCGGGCACACAGACAGACAGACAAACACAATCTTCGAAGACGGAGATTCCACCCTGAGAGTAGCCCAGGCTTTGCAATCTGACGCTTTCGAAGGAGGGGATCCAACCCTCTAGATGCTTACATTAGAAAAGTATGAAACTTATAAGCCAAGAATAAATTTTAAGACAATTAGAGAACTCTTGCATTAAAGAAGTGTGATAACGACGACTGGTACTTACAATTTTACATTAGTAAGGACTAATGTACCATCGCCGTTTTTACAATTGTCGGCAAAGATCCATGTGTCAGAAATAAAATATAGCCCTAGAATTAGGGTTTGTCACGTTAATATAAAATAGCTCATGGATCTTGCAGAGCTCACAACCGACTAAGTGTAATCGGCGAACGTAGTTACTCTGAAAACAGGGCAGGTGGCGCTCGTGCCGAGAAACGTGCCAATTGGCGTACAAAGGCAACGTGTAAATTATCAGTATTAATAACGTCCTTAAGTAGAGTAACAATAAAAAAAGGAAGGAAATTAACACTCCCGTTATAACATTATGGGAGCATTGGTACAAATAATGTTGTTATACATCAAAAAAGGCAGGTGGCGCTTACGCCGAGAAACTTACGCACAGTGGCATATACAGCCAAAATATAAAAAATTACATTACTATATTAGTGAAGCCCACAAACGGTATACATGTCAGAACTTTAAAATTGACAATAATGGTTCTTGTCAAGAAAGAATTACGAACTCTGGTACACGATCCTGTTAATACGCATTCACAGGAAAAACAAAATTTTAGAGCCAGGCAAAATCACATAAGGACCGATGTAGTAGCAAACATACATCGTGACAAAACCACCATTACGTAAGGGGTAGCGAGGTTAAAACACTGAAGGTGCATCATAGCTTCCTGAGGAAATGAACTACTAAGGTTACCAGCATTAATGTTATACCGTAAACAGTACAGGTTTAAAGCCTTCGAAAAATTGTCTACAAGCAAGGTTCAACTTGTCGTTCAGTATATTACCGCCCTTGAGCTCAAGATGTTTGAAAATTTGTAACTCTTCCCACAGATCTAATCTACGCCCTTTGTCTTCTCTGTGTAGGATAACAGTGTCTTCTAAATGTTTTGGCGTATGACTGGCTATCAGGAGGTGTTCAGCAAAAGTAGAGTTGTGTATATTCGCTCCTTTTTTACCTAATAGGTGTTCTTTATATCTTGTTCTCACAGCTCTGCATGTTTGACTTGCCGGCCATTGTGGCCGAGGGGTTCTAGGCGCTTCAGTCTGGAACCGCACGACCGCTACGGTCGCAGGTTCGAATCCTGCCTCGGGCATGGATGTGTGTGATGTCCTTAGGTTGGTTAGGTTTAAGTAGTTCTAAGTTCTAGGGGACTGATGACCTGAGAAGTTAAGTCCCATAGTGCTCAGGGCCATTTGAGCCATGTTTGACCAATATAATATGAAGGACAGTTGTTACAGGCTAGTTTGTAAACCCCTGAATTAGAAAACCAATCGCCGGCGATCTCTACTGAATGTACAAGATTTCTCTTTAAACTGTTATCTGTAGAGAAGGACACGTTACAGTTACATTTTTCATTAGAAGACGTTTTATCCTACATGATATGATAAGATTGCCAACAACAATGAATGAACTGAGACATCGCATAACAGCAGAACAGCAGCTGTGGAAGCTATAACTCAAGACATGTTGGCTGCAGTGTGGGAATAATTTGAATACCGCATTGACATTCCCGTTCAGCTCAAGGGGGGCGTATTTAAAACCTATGAAGAGGTATGAAAAAAAAAAACTTTTTGCGTTTCCCGTTCATCAAAAAACAAAATTCATTGTATATGTTTATTAGTTTCAGAAATATAGACATACCAAATCGGATGATTTTTTATATGCCCTGTACTTGCTGCAGAATAATAAGCTTCACCTGATGTCTGCAGCTAATTAAGGTAATTGACATCATCGTCAGTCTTACCTACGATCTCTTCACTATCTCTGTATACACCACAGCGATCCACGAATTTAATTTAAGCGCAGTTTGTTGTTCATGGGTTGGATCTGTAATTTATGCAGTATTCTTCGTATACATCTTCACAAAAATTACAGCACCAATGCATGCCGTCAAATAGCGTGGTACTATTCCTTTCAAAGTATATTCAAATAGCGTCACTATTATCTGGAATGGGCAACATTCGAAACCATCTCCGAATTTCCTTTGCGTTGATAAACCAATTTAACTGAAATTACTCATCCGTTTTCTAATAACATTTAGGCGAGGGATTATTATCTTGATATCACAGCGACTAATAACACCAATTGATTTTTATGCAGGAATGGTACAACCATCATCCTAATAAAAGTGTACGGATATCGAACGCTATTTTGGCACTACTCCATTAGTCAATTATTAATCAGTAGCGAAAATTCTCATTGGCGAAGCAAGGTGGTACAGCTGTTTAGTAGCCAATGGGTAGGCGTTTACGAGAAGTAAGACCGTTCAAGCATGTTCTGCTCTTCTAGTGCTGCATCTCTAATCATCTCAAACTTTTGTGTGTTTTACATTGTACCAGCAGCACATTAAATAGTTGATGTAATGTACGGAACTACACTAACAAATCAAAATCACAGCAACAACAAGAAGTTGTGTGAAATAAATGGAAGTTGATAGGCGTGTTTCAACCTCTGAAAGATGTATATTCTGCTTTCGCGCCAGTCGCGTAAGAGAGCGCTAGTAGCGCCACAGTGAGGATGCTAATCAAGTTTGCTTTAAATACACACTGTAACGGTCGTGAGCGTTAGTTATCTTTGAGATTGGACGTAATGTGCTCATGTTAGTCAAGAGTGCCTTTAAGGCAACAAAGACCCCATTATCAAATCCTCACTGTGTTTGAACGAGGTCGTGTAACAAGGGGCTGCGAGAAGCTGCGTGCTCCTTTTGCGATGTTGCAGAAAGACTTGGCAGGAATGTAGCCACTGTACATGATGGCTGGCAGCGGTGGTCACTAGAATATATGGTCGCAAAAAAACCGAGCCCCGGATGGACACGTGGTATTACCGAGAGGGAAGACCATCATGTTAGGCTGCGTTCACACTGCCGGCCGGGCCGGGCCGGGATGACGCGTACTGGCTCGGCTCGTGCCTAACCAGCTCAGGCCGACGTGTAGTGCATTCACACTGCGCGCCACGCTGAGCCGGGACGGCGAAATGGGGGAAAATCCACTTCTCCGATTATCATGTTTTAAGAATTCTTAGCGGTATATAAGACTTAGCCACATCGTTTTATGAACTTATTTTTTCCTTAAAAGCGTTACTTACGTCGTGAAAAAAGAAAAAGTCTACTTTTCGTTTCGCGTGATTTCTTAGTTTCGTAACGCTTCCCAACCGATTTTGAAGAAAGTATGCGGCTAAAAAGTCTGATTTTTGTACACGTGGTAGTGAAACATCTTAGCTTCGTATTGAAACATTTATCTTTCCAAATTTCTTAACAGTCATTGTGAAATGATGCTATTTGTCAACGTTGTCAACGTTGTGCACTTGATTCACAAATCTTGTAGTGAAAAAGTTAGGTAGCGGGTAGCTTACTGTTAGATCCGTTTTAGACCATACATTGTTGGGAATGAAATGTAGCTAAAAGCACCAAAAAGTTTTTGAAATGATAATGATACTGATATCCGTCTCTGGTGACAAGTAATGCGAGATATTCAGTGGCGTCAGTCCCCCGTCCGCAAGCCACGTAGTTCGCGCGGTTACAGCTTGGTTTAGTGTAGTCATATAATGCAGGGCAGAAAAGAACTAATTACTAGTGATCAGCGCAGACCTATTGTCGGTCCCTCGTATTATTTTAATGGTCTTATTGTCTAGATAAAGTGTCTAGATAGAAGTGTCAATGACATAGGTCTGATAAAATTTGATGTAAAAGTAACCACAAAAACAAACCGGAGATTTATGATACGTTTACTGCAGAAACTGAAGCGCAATTCTGTAGTCTCGTTGATCCTTTGACAGAAATAAAATAATGGAGAGTTAATGAAACTACTGTAGATCGACACAGATGCGCGTTTCATTGTTCTTCATTGTTTTGTTTCTTTCTTGGCGGGCTGCGCTGCACTGTCAAGGTAATCCCCACTCTTTGGCTAAATGGCTGTTAGCTGCCGAAGGCCAAATAAATAAATTTTAAAAAAATCCCCACCCTTCGACAGCTGAGAAGCAAGTCAGTAGAAAACGCAGCTGCAGTCAACAGTTGCTCGCCTTTAGCTAGTCTGTGCTGTCGTACAGAACAATGTCTTCACTCTTCTATTGGTAATGTTTTGACTCTGCAGTAACTCGTCGAGTTTTGAAGTACAGAAGAACTAGGTGGTTATGGATTCATCCCATTAATAGCGACAGACATTTAGGAGAGTTTTTTCTTTACATGAAGAACTTAGAAATTATCCTGAAAATTTTTATTCATATTACAGAATGAATCATAATACATTGACAGAGAAGGATGCAATGTTGAAGCTGAAAAGTTTTGTAACAATGCTGATATGCAGACAGCTGGTGCCACATTCAACAGAAATTCCACATTGCGTTCGAAAACTATCAGGAACACTTTTGTTGAATATTTCGTTAAAAATGCAACTTAAAATAATTAAAAAACCTTTCAAAAATAAATTTTGGAATTGAAAGTACTTAGCTATTTACTGTATTTTTGTGTATCTAGTTTCATTGTAAATAAAACAAATAAAATTATAAAGGAAAATAATTTATATTTGTGTGTACTATCTGAAACACACTCCTTGGTTACTTCGTTCCATAATCTGGAAACTGCATCATTACTGTCATACTAGACGAATTTCTGATACCAAATTGATGGACACAAGTTAATGTCATGTATATGTTATTCTGCATTCATTAAAGTAAGATCATCGCAAAAAGATGTCACGGACAACAGCTTATAATAACGTGCCACAGCATGACTTTAAAATGCATTGTCATCTGGTTCAAAAATGGTTCAAATGGCTCTGAGCACTTAATATCTATGGTCAGCAGTCCCCTAGAACTTAGAACTACTTAAACTTAACTAACCTAAGGACATCACACAACACCCAGTCATCCCTGACCCCGCTGGGAAACTAACCTGGGAACCCGGGCGCAGGAAGCAAGAACGCTACCGCATGACCTCGAGCTGCGGACTTTCATCTGGTAGGGACACATTTCCATCCCTCAGTGACACTCATATCTGCCTCCGTTTACAAGTAAATGCGAACGATTCAGTGGCGGCACTGCCGCGATCGCTGGCAAGCTATTGTTGTAAATGCATGTAAATACGGTAGATTAAATAAATGAAATAAAAGTAATTTCGCATGTATCATTATAATAAACGTAATTTTTCCTCACTGATTGTGAAATGTGAGGTAACATCTCAAAATAAAAGACGTGTGCAGTCACACTTGTGATGAAGGCAGAAGGGAGACGTGTGATGCGTGTAGTGCAGAAGCTGTAGTGCTGCTCCACAGGCTCGCGCCTGCGGTCGGCTCGCGCCGGCAGTATTAAACACTCGGGATGTCGCCGGCTCGGCTCCGGGAGGCTCACGCCGTGTCGGCGCGGCCCAGCCGCCAGTGTGAACACCACAGTTCAAAACCATGTGTTTGATACCAAAGCGGGCGGCGGCCCGGCCAGGACCGGCTCGGCCCGGCCGGCAGTGTGAACGCAGCCTAGACTGTGGCGCTATGTACTGCATCTGCAGCAGCAATTTGAGTAGCAGCTGGCACAGCGACATCACGAACTGTTACAAATTGGTACATCAAGTACAGCTCCGTGCCAGAGGCACTGTAGCGTGTGCATCCCACTGACCCCAGACCATTGCCACTTGCGACTTCAGTGATGTCAAGCGAGGGCTCATTGGAGGGCAAGATGGAGATGTGTTGTATTTTCTGATGAAAGCTGGTTCTGTTTCAGTGCCAGTGTTGGCCAAGTGTCGGTTAGAAGGAGGCCAGATGAGGACCTGCAGCCAATCAGTCTGCATGCTAGACATACTAGACCTACACTTGGAGTTATCGTCTGGTGTTGAACTGCCATTCATGAACAGCATTTCGGCGGGAGTGGGGGGGGGGGGGGGGAGGGGGGGGTGTTTCCCAGCAGGATAACGCTCGCCCACATACCGAATACATACATTCGAATCCCAACGTGCTCCACAGTGGGTCTACATGTTGCCTTGGCTTGTTCGATCATCAGATCTGTCTCCAGTCGATCACATATGGGACATCATCGGACGACAACTCTAGCGTTATCCACAAACAGCGTTAATGGTCCCTATATTGATGAGAATGTGCAACAGGCATGGAACTCCATCCCACAAACTGACATCCGGCATCTGTACAACACAATGCATGCACGTCTGAATGCTTGCAGTCAACATTCTGGTTGCTACACAGCTTATTAATGTACCACCATTTCGCATTTGCAATCGCTTATCTTGCTCTTGCCTGTGATCTTGCAATGTAAATCATTCAGATATGTTGCCTAGACAAATGCCTCCCCGAAATTTCATTACTCTACATTAATTATTTTTTGGTTTTGCTGTTTCTTTGCGTCAGTGAAAATACGATTCTCGGGTTTGTCGCCGGATCGTATTGTGTAACTCGCACAATATTTCATCGATGCAAGTGCATCCAGCAATCTTACCGGAAAATAATTAAAAAATTGTTCATGGAAGAAACATATGTAGTAACAATTTAAACGTGATAAAATCCCGTTTTAATACCTCAAATCATTTTACCAGTATCTGCTTTGAAATTAAATGTAGCAGTTTCTTTCCCATTCCTCTTCGTTCAGTGTCGGCATCCATTTTACTACAGACTGTCAGATTTATCTTATTATTTTAGATAACATATATCCTGAAAGTGAATATTTGGATTCATTTCATGTTTAAACAACTGATTTTATTTCCAAGGGAAATTTTGCCCTGTATACAGCAAAATATGTTTTTTAATTATCGAGGGAAGAACTTTTCTGTTAGTCATTCTTAGATTGCTAGGTGGAAGTAGTATAAAAGATCACTCTAGAGAATCCTGACCACAGCTTCCTTCATTTCACTCATGTTATTCTGATATTTTCGATTTTGCATGTCACATGACACGGAATACCAAGAAATATCATATAGTTAGCTAACACTATACACATGTAAACACAAGGCATTAATATGTTCTTTCACATGTTTTTTTGTGATTACAGATCTTCCTGTGTGTAGTCTGAGGAGTGCAGAGGGTAGTTAAGGACTGGAAAGTAATCCCATTAGTCATACCTGTCTTATCGGATTAGAGCAAAATGGACAATAAGGCCAGTAGAATGAACGCCTCTGTTACGCCAGCTGCAGCCTCTGAGAAGTTCAAAAACATGGCAAATAGTAACCAAAGCTCTACACAGAAAACTACTTCTGAAGGAAATGGCAAACGATCGACACAGAAAGATAATAAAGCTAGCGATTTATCAAAAGCCACCAAGTGAAGAAGCCACTGTAACCATTATTACCTTCAGTTTCCCACTAAACTTATTTCACTGTTATAGCAATAATACTACATACATTTATTCACAAAATAACTTGTTAGTCATTTCATTAGATACTAACCTAAACAGTGTTAAATATTCTACGTTTCATGAGACTCCAATTATTGACGTATGTTGATGTAACGCTACTAAAGTTTCTTTGAAATTGATGTTTAAATTTTTTTCAATGGCATGCATGTTTATATTTTCATGTATCGAAAAGCTACGAAATATTTATACTGTTATCTTTTTACTCGAGTATTGTCATTGCTATAGTAATAATTACTCACCGATTAATCATTCTCTTTCATAGGAACAGAATGCACATTAAGACTTATGCATGCTACTACTGATGTTGACATTCTGTCCAAACAACATAGGTTATTTTAATTTATGATTTGAAAACATATTTTGCACTATAAAATGCTACTTATTTTGGACTATAAGATTGGTGGCTGCACTGTCAAAAACGTTTCGAAAGATTGTGTTTATACAGTAATTCCCTCATGACGTAAATACATATGTGAAACAAATGTGTCCTCTTTGTAATGGTCATGCTATTTTTAATTTAGCATATTGTTAGTTGGAAGCCAGTGTATTGTTGTTGAAATACATTACTACTGTGGATTATGTAGACATAGACAAATATAGGTCTAGGTGAAGCATGCACATGATATGTCAAAAAGAAGTACGTTGTGCTTTGGCTTCTGACTAACAAACTTCACCTATTTAGAATTTTGTCAGTCATCACTATATTATTACTAGAATTGTCGAATTCTTTCTTTGTGTTTGAATGACAATAAATTTCTGTATGTGGCAGTTCCTTATATTTTTTTATTTCTGTCAGCCCTTGTGAAGATGTAGTAGTGCTAGAACAGAAAACACAGAGTTTTAATCTTACCTGCTAGTTAGCATGTTGTTCATTATGAACACCTCTGTGTAAAGTTACATTTTCTGCATGATTATATGAGTACATTGGACTTCATCTTTCACTGAAGATGATCACTCTGTGATTGAAATCGATATACTGCAATAATAAAGAAAGTTTCAAATTTATACTACCAATGCTGGAGGCTCCGTTGTTTGCAAAAACTATAATGTGACGTAATTGGTAATTACAGTAACTATAATTGATGGTTTGATGGTTTGAAACTGAGCACGAAGCACCTATGTATGATTTCATGAAGAAATGTGTGAGTGCCTCTACCCAGTAAACAATTTCAAGAGTGATCACTGGTTAATGTGAAAACTGAGAATTTGAGCCACATATTTCATATTTTGCTGAATTCTCCACATCACAGTGCTTCCGTAAGTGTCTAGGCAAGCAAGTTTTCACGACAATACTTAGCATTGTGACGTTTAAACCAAAGTGATTATACATTGCCTTACTTTTTACTCGTGACTTTGAGGAAAAGAAATATAATGGATACATCTTCTCAAAAGATACAAGTGTGTCATTTCCGCTTCTAACTGGCAAGATTACACTCTACAACTGATTTTACAGTTCAGTTTTCCATTTTCCATAATGCACTTTACAATTAATTTTTCACTTCAGTTTTCTATTTGCCACAATACACACTGTTGTAGTCATATGGATAATTTCTCAGGTCAAACACATTGAACTGCCACCTCTTGGAGATTTTCTCAACACAGATTTTTTGTTCATTTGACTCATGGCAATTTAGAATAAATTCCATTCCAGTATCGCTTCAGACGTAAAAACGAGTAACGAGAAGTGAGACGTTGTGTAGAATCTGTCCTGAGACTTTGTCGCAGATTTCACACGGTCACCTCCTACGTTATGGAAAAACTATGCACATTTATTTTCATTTCAGGGTATTCTTTGTGAGCTCCGAAATCTGAAACTGTTACAAGGAGTGAACCAAATGTCTTAAGCACTGGATTTAAGAATGACTTCTAACAATCGTAGACCTAAGATCAATGGTATTCAGATCAGGACCATCTTAAGAAAGACCTTAGCACTGTCCATAATGACTCGTGCCATGATTCGCTTCCGTGTGTAGACCCAAAATGGCTCTGGCGAGGGCTGGCATAGTCAAATACATCTGGAAACGTATTTATTCATTGAACGGAGACTTACTTTACGAAAAAAATAGTCCTTAATTTTTAACATATTGTAATGTTTAATTGTTCTTGTCTGATTGCCTTTATGACATTCTATTAGTAAATGTACAACTTACGCGTTAATGTGACAGGAATCGCTGCTTGGAGAGAGAATTAATTTTAACTAATGTCCCTTTTCATCGGTATTAATTTGACCTGCAGTTAATCTGTTAATAACAACTTCTCTTCATATTAACTCCGATGTGAGAAAGCAAGGATGGCGTGAAATCTGTTGCAGAATTTCCCAGTACCATGAGCCTATAATGTTACCATCCATGACCACTAACTTCGTCTATTTCGTTTCTGCCTGGTTGGCGAGGCTACTACGATAATCACTGTTTGGTAGGGGTATATAAATGGGAAGTGGGTCTTCACCATTTCTTCAGTTGGTCTGCACGTTCATCGACACTGATTCCAATACGTTCAATATCCACTGCAGATGTATCACCTGATGCTGCACCTCTGCTCAATTGATGCCTCTTAGCATATCGTATGCCAGAGTATTTACATTCTTGCGTTCGGCTGCCCTCGTAAGAGACAGTAGGCCACATTTCGAGTCAGTAAATAATAGTTTAATGGATGGTATATAACTCCACGGTTAATATCGGCGCTTCTGTTGGAAACAGGGAAGGTTTTCCCCACCCTGTAATCATTAAATGAGGCTCCTACAGAAACATACATTTAGAACCACCCTTTACAATTTGTACCAGTCACGCCTGTTACGATCCAAGTTTGATACTACAGGGGCTATCAGTGCACTCGAGGGTATAAATCTTTTAGATATGTGGCCATCGTATACAGCACAATGAATTTTTGAGGAGATATTTTCTTCACACTATACGTCCTCTGAAAAACTGGTGATAACATTGTGCTTTCGGATGTTCCAGGATTTCACCTTACTGTATGATATTAGTCATAGGGGTTTGGGTTTCTTCGATCAGTATGACTTACTCTGTATCAGCTGGAGTAATCGAGGCAATTTCCAATGTAAAGACTGATTGACAGGGTATCTGCCCCTCAACATGTATCGACCACATATGAGATTCCGTCTCGTAACGAGTGGGAGAACTACCAGTTTCGCGCGTATGACAGATATGGATGTCGTTTTAGTTCAGCCTCCACGTATACACAAAATTTCTGACTTTTGTGGTCTAGAACTTTCTGCCGTGGGAATGGAGTCAAACAACGTGTAACTGTATTATATCTTGCTCCTAATTAACTGTTTTTACAGATGTTAGAAGGCGTAGGGTTGGCTCACAAAGCGACCACGCCCTTGCTGCTCATTTGCTGAGCCAAACAAACAGAGCCAAGACAACAGGTAAAGATCTACGTGTAGCCGATTTGGCTGAGAAAATGAGGAAACCGATCACCGTGTTACTGGTACAAAAGCATAAGTGCATGGCAGTAGTCAGCATGTAGATAAATGTGACACATGACAGATAAATGATTAAAGCAGACACTTTTCATGACACTCCCTTGGAATATGAGAGACAACCTGGAATGTTTTCTCTGGCGTGATCATCAGAAAACATTTCAAGTCTACCATCAAAAATGCCCTCATCAACAGTAGTCTTCATTCACCAAAATGGATAAGATTTAACCCATTCCAAAATTCAATAGTTGTAACTGACCGTTTAGGACATATAGCTCAGATAAATTACAACCCCTTAGTACACAAATTCGTTTTAGATAATTGTGAATAAAAAATGATATTACATGGCCTGAATATCTACATTATGAAATAAGGTATATGCACAAACTGTCGCATTAGAAAATGTATAGAGACGTCTTAAAGCTACACTGAGTACAGTCATCCATTTTAAAGTTGGAACCATAATGTGCTCTGGCAATTGACATACAAAACAAAGTTATACTCAAAGGATTTATTTGATAAGAATTACCTCACTGAGAAAAAAAAACAGAAATTAATCATACAATATGCCTTCTTCATGGCTGTGTTGTCGCAGCACAGTGTGAACAGTCTCAATGTAAACAAAATTATGCAAAGTTATTTTACCCAATAAATGTTATGCCCAAACACAGGTAAAGTTACTGAATTGAAGTAATAAAAAACATCTTACAATATGGCCTCTATATGGCTGTGACATTACAGTGTAGTGTGAAGATCCTCAATTTCAACCAAATTATGCAGTTATTCCTACACTTAATGTATTTATCTGAATATCATAAGTCTGATTCACTGAGTGCACTCCTCTTGCCAGCCTCATTAAAATTACAGTCTTATTTTTTTTTAAGTTTGTCAAACAGTCATGTATAAATATTATCTCAGTCATTTTTGTAGTTAGTGTCAAACTATCAGGTAATTCGCTCACTTACTGTGGAAAACATTAATAGCAACTATAAAAAATGCAGTAAATAACATTCAGTCTACATGACGAAATCCATTATCAAACGTCAAGGGTACATAAGAGTAAATGATTCATTAACTCGGTCACGTTACAAGTGAACACGGAAAATAAGCATTCATGAGAACAAATGACAACTTAACCCAAACATTTATAATGATATGCCTAGGGGCATACAAACAAAATAAAAATGAAAGCCTCGCCATGTGTATTATAACTAACAATGTATCATCACGGTTATAAATCACCTCCACTGACATTTAATATCACATAACCAAGGAATTTGTCAGTTATTTTCTTAAAGAAAAGGAAAATATCAACAGTCTTGAAAAAATGCTCTATCAATAGGCATTCAACATAATACCAATTCATTAGATAACGGATTCCCTTCCTGCGAAGAAAAATATGAGTCTCATTAAATGGAAATATGTAACAAATAACACCCACAAACACGATAATGAAAAAACTGTCAACGAAAAATTGCACTTCATTGCCATTTCATTACAAAATGCCAGTGATGCCTTCCATGGTCAATTCACAGGATTGATTCAATTATCTTATGGTTACAACAAAATGTCTTAAGAAACTCCTGTGACTTCAGTCTGCATTTTTCCACTAAGCTCCCATAATATTGGTAAACTGAACTTGAGTAAAACAGCAAACAGCTGTTCGTTGATGATTTATTCACACGAACGGTTTCACTGAGTTAAAGCAGCATTTTCAGATGATATGCCACAGAAATAAAAGCAACATTGTAATCTATATATTTAAAAAATTAAGGACAACCAATAAAAATAAGCTGAAGTGAAAAGTACTTAAAGTATTGTCACATAGACTAGCACACAAACACGCCGCCAACGTTGGTAGACAAATAATCCAGTCCCATGAAGAACGGAAGTAGTCAACAACTAATAACCCATAGAGCATTGGGGCGGATAGTGCAGGGGATAAGGCACTATGGCAAAAAAATCGTAGTTAATGTAAGAAATGTGACAAAAATATAGTACAAGCATAAAATAAGATACTATCAGTAGGGCGCTTGTCTAAGGAACGTACCCCATGAACGAGCCCTGTTACTACAAAGACAAGACATCCAAACAGAGAAAGACACGAAAGCAGTAACGGGGCTGTTTGATGGGATATGTTCCTCAAATACATGCTCTACTGAGGGTATCTTACTTTATGCTTCTTGTATTACATTTTAATAATATGTGTAACACTAAGCACAGTTTTTTTTGCCATAGTGTCTCATCCCATGCACTATTCGTCGCAGTACTGTGCTAGTTGTTATTTGATGACTACTTCCACTCTTCATAGGGTTGGATTCTGTGACTACGATACAAGAATGCTTTCCTTTCTATGTTGTATTACCTGAAGACGCTGCTTTAACGCAGCTCCAACAGTCGTGCGAATAAAGCACCATTCATTGCAGCTTGCTGTTTTATTCAAGGTCAATTTAACAATATTATGGGAGCTTAGTGGAATAATATAGAACGATTTTGCTTTGTCACATGAAGTTCAGTGGATGATGTCAAGTAGTAGTAATTTCAATAACTGCGGCTGCCCATACTGTAAAGTTGTATGTCCCGTAAAAAGAAAAACGCAAAGAAAACGACGCACCATGAAGGAATTATCCGAACTGGACGAAACTCGGTGGATTTGATATATATGTACAGACAAATACACGAGGCTCTGAGAACCATAACGGCCTAAAGCACATCATCATCGACTGTAAGATTGTAGCGTATACGAGGGTCTGAACTTCAGTAGTGGCAACTATTTATTTATAGCTCGTACAAAATAGATACGTGTATCAAAGTTTTACTGACCTTCGAAGTAGGTACCAGCATTGTGTATAACCCGTTGTCAGCGATGTGGAAGTCGTAGGATACTCTTAGCAGTGCTAGTTGTGTTGACAGTTCGAGCGGCGCGGTATATTGCCCGACGAATTTGTAGCAGTTCTGAAGCGAATACCGTGAAGTGTTTCCTTCAGTTTAGAAATCGAGTTAAACTCACGAGGGCTTAAGTCAGGGGAGTGCAGTAGGTGGTATAGCACTTAGCAGCCCCATCAGTCAAACAAATCTACCTCTACATCTACATCTACATGGATACTCTGCAAATCACATTCAAGTGCCTGGCAGAGGGTTCACCGAACCACCTTCACAATTCTCTGTTAATCCAATCTCGTATAGTGCGCGGAAAGAACGAACACCTCTATATTTCCGTACGAGCTCTGAGTTCCCTTATTTAACCGGCCGGAGTGGCCGAGCGGTTCTAGGCGCTACAGTCTGGAACCGCGCGACCAGTACGCTCGCAGGTTCGAATCCTGCCTCGGGCATGGATGTGTGTGATGTCCTTAGGTTAGTTAGGATTAATTAGTTCTAAGTTTTAGGGGACTGATGACCTCAGAAGTTAAGTCCCATAGTGCTCAGAGCCATTTTTTCCCTTATTTTATCGCGGTGATCGTTCCTCCCTATGTAGGTCGGTGTCAACAAATATTTTCGCATTCGGAGGAGAAAGTTGCTGATTGGAATTTCGTGAGAAGATTCCGTCGCAACGAAAAACGCCTTTCTTTTAATGATTTCCAGCCCAAATCCTGTATCATTTCTGTGACACTCCTATATTTCGCGATAATACAAAACGTGTTGCCTTTCTTTGAACATTTTCGATGTACTCCGTCAGTCCTACCTGGTAAGGATCCCACACCGCGCAGCAGTATTCTAAAAGAGGACGGACAAGCGTAGTGTAGGCAGTCTCCTTAGTAGATCTGTTACATTTTCTAAGTGTCCTACCAACAAAACGCAGTCTTTGGTTAGCCTTCCCCACAACTTTTTCTATGTGTTTCTTCCAATTTAAGTTGTTCGAAATTGTAATAACTAGGTTGTTGAATTTACGGCTTTTAGATTAGATTGATTTGTCGTGTAACCGAAGTGTAACGAGTTCCTTTTAGCACTCATGTGGATGACCTCACACTTTTCGTTATTTGGGCTCAACTGCCACTTTTCGCACCATTCAGATATCATTTCTAAATCGTTTTGCAGTTTTTTTATCTTCTGATGACTTTATTAGTCGATAAACAGCAGCGTCATCTGCATACAATCGAAGGTGGCTGCTCAGATTGTCCCCAAAATCGTTTATATAGATAAGGAACAGCAAAGGGCCTATAACACTACCTTGGGGAACGCCAGAAATCACTTCTGTCTTACTCGATTACTTTCCGTCAATTACTTCAAACTGTGACCTCTATGACAGGAAATCACAAATCCAGTCTCATAACTGAGACGATATTCCATCAGCACGCAATTTCACTACAAGCCTCTTCTGTGGTACAGTGTCAAAAACTTCCGGAAATCCAGAAATACGGAATCGATCTGAAATCCCTTGCCAATAGCACTCAACACTTCATCAGTAACAGATTGCACTGAACGTGATTGAGCATTGTCCTGCAAAATGATGGTCATGTCCTGCAGAAAGTGTCATCACTTCTGTCTCTAAGCTGGTCGTAGGTTGTGTTCCAAAAATGAACAGTATAGAGACAGAAGTGATGACACTTTCTGCAGGACCTGACCATCATTTTGCAGGACAATGTTCAAGCACGTATAGTGCAAGCTGTTACTGATTTGTTTGACTGATGGGGCTGCTAAGTGCTATACCGCCTACTGCACTCTCCTGGCTTAAGCCCTCGTGACTTCAACTCGATTTCTAAACTGAAGGAAACACTTCGCGGCATTCGCTTCAGAACTACTATAAATTCGACGGGCAATATACCTCGCCGCTTAGAACTGTCAACACAACTGGCACTGCTAATAGTGTCCTGCGACTTCCACATCGCTGGCAACGGGTTATACACAATGCTGGTGACTATTTTGAAGGTCAGTAAAACTTTGAAACACATATCTATTTTGTACGAGCTGTAAATAAGTAGTTGCCACTATTAAAGTTCCAAGCCTCGTATTAATGTTTCTGTCCTCTGTTAATCTTATGGTGGGTCAAATTTACATGTGCTGTAGGCCCACATTGAATATATGAACATTTACGAATAGCTATGTCACTAGTTTCTCTGATATTCACTTAAATGTGGGGTCGCCGAGGGTGTGCTTTAGGCCGTTATGTATCGCAGTGCCTCAAATGATTACAGTTTCATAAAAATTGTATGATTCATCCAAGTCACAGAGCTTCACAAACTGAGAAAGTCAAAAACGTTTGCTCCACCTCTGGCCCTTATGCAAACAGTTATTCGGCTTGGCATTGATTGGTACAGTTGTTGAATATCCTCATGAGACTGTTCTGTCCAACTGATGCGTTATATCGTCAAAATCTCGAGATGGCTGGAGGGCCATGCGCACTGTGCTCGAAACGTCTTCAACTGGGGTGGAATCCGGCCAAGGTAGGGTTTGGCAAGCATGAAGACAATCAGTAGAAACTGTCACCGTCTGGGGGAGGCCATTATCTTTCTGAAAAGTAAGCCCGGGACAGCTTGCCATCAAGGGCAACAAAACGGGGCGTACATTATCGTGTATATACCGCTGTGCTGTAATGCTGCTGTAGATGAAAATCAAAGGGGCTCTGCTGTGACCGTCACTCCTTGTTTTCGGGCTGTATGACGGGCGACAGTCAGGTTGCTACCCCATCGATGTCTGGAGTTTCTAAAGACACGTCTCCTCTGGTCACTGGACTCAGCACGAAGCAGGAGACATCACTGAAGACAATTCTACACCAGTCAATGAGATTCCTGGCCGAAGATGTGTCTAGAGACGCCCCAGACACCGGTAACAACCTGACTGTCTACATTTACATCTACGTACTCTGCAAGCCACCGTATGGTGCGCGACAATGGATACCCTGTACCACTACTGGCCATTTCCTCTCCTGTGCCAATCACAAGTAGAGCGAAGGACAAACGACTGTACACGCCTCCGTACGAGTCCTGATCTCTCTGATCTTATCTGCACGTCCTTACGCGAAATGTACGTTGGCGGCAGTAGAATCGTTCTGCAGTCAGCCTCAAATACCGGTTTTCTAAATTTTCTCAATAGTGCTCATCGAACAGGCCGCCACCTTTCCTACAGTAATTCCCATTTGAGCTTCCAAACCATCTATGTAATACTTGTTCGAACAGACCGCTAACAAATCTAAGCAAAACTGCTTAGATGTCTCCCTTTAACGCAACCTGATGCGGATTCCAAACACTCGAACAGTACTCAACAGTGGGTTGTACTATTGTCCTATATGCAGTCTCCTTTAAAGATAAACCACACTTTCCCACAATTCTCCCAATAAACCGAAGTCGATCATTCACCTTCCATACCACAACCCTTACATGATCATACCATTTCATATTGCTTTGCAACGTTAAGCCCAGATATTTAATCGATGTGACTGCGTCAAGCAGTACACTACTAATGTTATACAAGAAAATTATGGGTTTGTTTTTCCTACTCATCTGCATTAACTTATATTTTTCTATATTTTAAGCTAGCTGCCATTCACCACACACACTAGAAATTTTCTCTAAGTCATGTTGTATCCTCCTGCAGTCACTCAACGACGACACCTTCTCATACACCACAGCATCATCAGCAACAGTCGCAGACTACTGCTTTCCCTGCCCGCCAGATCACTTATGTATGTAGAAAATAACAGCGGTCCTATCACACTTTCCTGGGGCACTCCTGACGATACCCTCGTCTCTGATGAATACTCGCCATCGAGGACGACACACTGGTTTCTGCTGCTTAAGAAGTCTTCGAGCCATTCACATACCTGGGAATCTATTCCTTACGCTTGTGACTTCGTTAACAGTCTGTAATGTGGCTCCATGTCAGATGCTTTACGGAAATCTAAGGATATGAAATCCGCCTGTTGTCGTTCATTCATGGTTCACAGGATCTCACGTGTTAGAAGGGTGTCGTCTGCCATACGACCCGACAACCAGGAGTGATGACCTGGGGGCATTTTTTTTTTCATTGCAGGACCCCTTTATTTCTTATCCGCGGCACCCTACAGCACAGCGGTACGTTGAAGATACTACACCCCATTTAGCTGCCTTTCATGGAAGGCCATCTTAGGCTTACATTTCAGTAAGACACTGCCCGCCTGCATACGCCGGATGTCTATCCAACTGAAAACGTTTGGAGCGTTATGGGCAAGGCCCTCCAAGCAGCTCAGGATTTTGACGATCTGACGTGCCAACTGGACAGAACTTGGCGCGACATCCCTCAGGAGGACATCCAACAACCCTGTCAGTCAATGCCAAGCTGAATAACTGCTTGCACAAGGGCCAGATGTGGGCCAATGTTTACTGACTTGCTCAATTTGCGAAGCTCTTTCTCTTGAATAAATCATCCAACTTTTCTGAAACCCTAGCTATCTTACTGTTCATCAATTATTCATTAGTGCAATAGTGCATCTAAACTTGTGTGACACAGTTAGTCAAGAATGTCAATTTAGCTGTGTCATGTATTTATGGCAAGGAATGAAAGTAAATGTTAATTTCATGTGGCCTGGGAGAATCAGTTATTGAGTGTGTGCTACCACGTAGAACACACCAACTGTCGAAGAGGTGTCTTTTGTGGAACTCAGTTTTTCTCTTCTGTACTGTGCAATTGGCAAATGTTTTCTTCTGTGTAACTTACAAGTTTTGAGTGAAGTGACTTCTGTTCCAGCTTGTCTGATACAATCCCAACGGACACAGCCTTACTCTACAGACAAGATTTTTTTCATGTGCTTTTTGCTAAATTTGTTTTTCGTAATTTACTGGGACTGTGTTCTTGTGCCATCAGCAATGCAATCCATATAGTCTGTTAACGGTTTCCAGTGTTTCGTCTTATCACAATTTACGACGAATGTACAGGTTTTGAAATTTCATTCCTCTAGTTAGCTACGTGTAGTATAGTTTGTTCCAAAATTCGTCCCTGCTCTCGATGCCGACGACATCGGTTGACTTACTTTTTACATTGCTAGTGCCGTTAGTGCATCCACAGACATTTTTCTATTTTTAGTGGTATTTCGCTACCCAAGTTCAGGTGTCCTATGTAAATTTTTTCATTCGAGCATGGCAACGCAGAAATAAAATGAGATGACGTAACTGCTGCATGACTTACAGGGACTTTGTCAAGAACAAACGACCGTTTTGCAAACTGTGCCTCACCTGGACACTATGTAACCCCACGCATTTTGACTACTTCAGAGCCAACAGGAGTTTTGCTACAGATGTGTGCCTGGGTGCAGATGATCTTGCCTTCGCCGTTCGAAGAATATGATGAGAAGATGGAGCCGTCGTCTGCCTTCGTGACAAGGCTGAAACGACACTTCGTGGCCTCTGCAGTTCAAGGTGATACGCGACAATGCGCTTATCTCTTGCCTGCTCTGCTGCCCATGCCTGTCACTTTCTTCAACGCTTCATTCTTGGTGTAGATTTACATACCTTACCTTAAATTCAGTTAAAAACCCAGCTTAATGCCTATTACGCTTTTCGATACAGTTTTTGAGCACATCCACAAACTTCGCTTTCCAAGGCGCCTTCCATGACGGAATGAGATTCCCTGCCAGTCTTCAGTGCTCGCACGCACTGTAACAATCAAACTCGTCATTCACGACACAGTTCCATTCCTTGCCAGTCCTCAGCGTTTATAGGCAAACTAAAAATTCACAGAAGTTTTCTACAATGCAGTTGGACTCTGCCAGTCTTCAACACTCATACGTACAACAACAATTCCGAGGTGTCTTCCGCGACGTGAACCGACTACCCGCTGGTTCGTAGTGCTCATGCACACAATAATAAACTTCCGTCGTTTTCTATGACGCAACCGGACGCTCTGCCAGTCCTGAGTGCTCATGTGCACACTAACATTTCGCGCTGCAGCGTGATACGCTGCCAGCCCTCACTTGTCAAGGGCATAGTCACATTTCCTAGTTATCTTTCGCAACGCTACGTGACTCACTGTTGGGCCTCTCATCTTCTCAAATTCTTAGTGTTCCACCACACTACCCACTTTCCGGGATGTGAGCAGTATCGGTCTTTATCTGTTATAAACGAACGGGAAGCCTGCAGTGCTTCAACTGCCATGGGACCTTGCACACGTCCTCCGAGTGCCACATGTTTGATATCACTTATTTCAAATTGGCTTCATGCTACTTGATTCCCTTCGGGTGCAAAGAACTTTCAAACTTCCACTACAAGGTGCTCTACGATATTTCTTTCAAGTTATGGAGCTACCCAATGGCGCCACTCTCGGGTCTCTGTCCATTTGCAGACAGATCCTTTCATCCACATATTCGTTCCTTTTCGGTTACTCCTACACGACCTTCCACTGTATCTACCCCCACTCTAGTCGATGGCGGCGTTTCTCCACTAGATTGTGTCTAAAAGACGCAAGCCCGTTTTGAAGCAGAACTCCAGCTGGAATCAAGGAAACATGCAGCGCTACCTTAGTCACGAGAGACACAAGCCTCGACACCTGTAGCACGAGCATCTTCGGCAACAGAGCCATAATAGAGAGCACGTCATTGCTTGTGCAAATTACGTGTTTTCCAAGCATCAAGCAGATATCAGACGACCCTGGCAGCCTCTCAGTTTTTGTATTAAGTATTACAACTACTGCACATTCATAAAGCGGTGCCCTAGTTCCGGTCATAGTTCCTTCACCCCTTTGGTCCGTCGTTAAGATGGCAGATCTTTTGAATGTGGTCGCCGATCCTCTCATCGCAGCAACAGCATGAGACCCTGTATTTCTGCGTGCTGCGCCACTTGCCACTCACCAAACAAACTACAGACATTATGTCTCCGAATTGGCATCAGGGGAGGCTCGCCTTTTTACGGGCATCCCTCTGTATTCTCCAGGTCTAGCCGAAGAATCCCTACGCATAGTGAACGAGCTTTCTGAACCTGATGTCGACTGCTGTTGCAGCTCAAATCTCAGAGAATCACGAGGGCACCACCAGGACCTCTGACGCTGTAGGTCAGCGAACGACCCCTGTCGTGTGTTGCCGCCATCACCGTCACTATGGCTTAGCCTCTGCATCAGAGAAGTGTATGAACGTTAGTCTTGGCTACAGTCATACTTCATGTCCTTGCCTATTCCTTCACAGCCCTTCGCTTTCAAAGGGTGATGTCAATCTCATGCAATCTTCCAGAGAGAAGATGTAGCAAGATGCAGCCTGTCAGCTTGTGTTCCATATCGATTTGGTCAATATGGCACCAGTCATCCGCTGGATGGCAACATGGTCACTAGGATGGTCGTCTTGGCCCCCTCAGATCGACCACAGTTATTCCTTGGAGCAATCAACTAGGCCACCACTCGGACTTCCTTAGATCCATGGTTGCTCCCTCTCGGAAATCTACACATAAAACCATAGTCCACCCAGCAGCAGGGGGAAGTGGCCTGTTCAAGACAAAGATACTATATTCTTTTTCTTCCGAGATCCTCCTCAACCTGTTTCCATCCAAGCCAGATCCAGTTTGTTCACCCATGCTTGGTAAGTCCATACCAGTACTTGGAAGCTTCTACGCACTTTAAGGTTTATGGTTCCAGGGACAGAGACTCGGCCTCCAACTTGTGCTCACGCCCATATACAGCAACAATAACTCTGAAGCGCCTCATCCATTTGGATGCCGCATTGATGATCGCAACCCTGAAGCTGAAGGATGCTTATTCCAAGGCCTTCGCCTGCGACCACGGCTACCTGCATTACAGATATGGTCAACAAGTTGCATTATCTGCGGTTCCATACGGAACACTCCCTTGACAGTCCTTGACACCAACAGTAAAACAGGTACGGTGTATCAACCACAACAAGCTATATTGTGTCTAAAAGACGCAAGCCCGTTTTGAAGCAGAACTCCAGCTGGAATCAAGGAAACATGCAGCGCTACCTTAGTCACGAGAGACACAAGCCTCGACACCTGTAGCACGAGCATCTTCGGCAACAGAGCCATAATAGAGAGCACGTCATTGCTTGTGCAAATTACGTGTTTTCCAAGCATCAAGCAGATATCACTCTGCAAGGCTTGTAAATAATACGTTATCAGGCCGCTATTTGACAGTTCCGTTCGCTGAGCCACTTTAGGCAGTTCCGATCCAGACTGACCACCGTCTCCGCCACGCGGCTCCAGCAGCAGCCTGACCTAGATGATACCACACCGCAGCCACTGTGAGCAGCCAACTACCACCCTGGTAACTTCACGCCCACTGACTTGGCTTACTATGGACTCTGTGCTCCGAAACTGGTATCCTTATATGGAACTTAGACTGCCATCAAAATACAACCTAACAGAATTTGACTTTGTCGCATTTCAGGAGTAGTACTAACTGAGCATAAGACTTATTACCTTCTGACTGTCTCCAATAGTCCTCTGTGAGAGTGCAAACATGTGATGCCTTTTGACGTCACCCTCGGGTTCGGCGACGCTTCAAACAGCGAGGTGTCGACACATGCAAAGAAAAGGCCAGAGCTCAGAAGTTCATGCGAACTGTAAAATGCGTTAATGAAGTCATATTCGCACCATATTTCACCAACATTCTTCCCAACGTCACCACAGACGTGTCACGCGATAAGATGATCAGTACAACCCCCTTACCCTCATTTCACCCACTCGTTTTACTCCTCTACGACGAAGGTCAGAACAGCAATACTTTGCGTTGAAACCACGCGGTGTTTGTGACTCAGAATCAGGCGATTTAGGTGGCAAAGATATGAATGCAAGTGCTCCTCACCACTGGCACGATTGGAATCCTGTACAGCATTTAGTTATAAGGCCAATTTTACAAAAAATACGCTGTAATAGTTCTTAAAGACCTTTTCGTAAGATATTACCAGTATGTTCACATGCAAGTAGCAACCTTGCATATGGGTTAGTACAGTGCAGTAGTAGGACATTAATGGTACAGTGCTGCATCCAAGTGCGATACACTGACGGGATAGTGAAGCGCACTAGCCACACGTTAGTATATAGCTGTGCCTAAATGCCATAGCCAGATGAGACAGTGCAGTGCGTTAGCTGGATGACATAGTATGCCGCTTACTTGATTGTGATACCCGGGTGGGGTAGTACAGTCCATTAGCCGGACACTACAGTACAGTGCTGTATCATAATGCAATAGTGGGATTATACGGTATGGGGTATGGTGGAACACACATCGTGTAGTGTTCATACTTGTTTTTGAGCAATGATATTCCACACTCCTTTTTTTCTTCCGATAGTGAGGTGCTACGCCCAAGAAATGCATCAGTTGAACTGTCAAATTAACCTAGTGCAAAATGTGGTAAGCCTTGTCAATATAGCAACCAAATGGAATGTAAAGTCTCACTTTAGGTGTTGTGTTCTGTTTTTACACCTATCATATAGTGAATGTCTGAGGAAGTCGCTTTTGAGAGTTCTCTACATGAAGCTATATAACATTTATGTATACTCAAAGGCATTTTGTGACAATTTCCGTTGTAATACGGAGCATGTTGCTACAGCTTTACTATAACATAGGGTCTTTTTCCCTAAAAATGTTAGCTCTTCCACAGATGTTAGATTATCTGAACTAATAAGTTTCATCTTATGAAGAAATGAGCTAAGTCTCTCTGACATATCAATAACAGAATTGTAAAATCGTAACATCATGGATACTCACATCAAGAACTGTTCTACCAGACATGTAAGTATCATGTACATGCACAACTATTCATTTAAACCTGAGCTACAGTTCTTCTACATGCTCCTGAACGTAGCTAAATGTTTCAAGTTCCTCAGTTACATATGTCTCGACTGCCTTTTTATCTAACTTACTGAACATGTAAACAATTCTAGATATCATTAGTATTTTACTAATATTAACTGCATCTTTTATTCAATATGTCTGAGGTTTTTGATGAAATTAAAGACAGTTTAGAGAGGTAAATACTCATTTACTTTCATTTTTTTTATTTGAGCTAACATAGTAGTATATACAAACAAGTACAAATATGAGTGTAATTCTCTACCTATTTCAGGAGTGATGATGCTGATGCATCAGACATACTGGATTGTAAAACTCAACAAACGTTGAAATTATTAGCGAACACTTCCTGTGAAGTGTTCTGACGGGAAAGCTTTGAAAGTGCATGCCATATATCATAGGCGTGACTAAATCGTAATAGAAGCGCGCGACCATAGTAATCACAAAGGTGAAAACTACACTACTGGCCATTAAAATTGCTACACCACGAAGATGACGTGCTACAAACGCGAAATTTAACCGACAGGAAGAAGATCCTGTGATATGCAAATGATTAGCTTTTCAGAGCATTCACACAAGGTTGGCGCCGGTGGCGACACCTATAACGCGCTGACACGAGGAAAGTTTCCAACCGATTTCCCATACACAAACATCAGTTGACCTGCGTTGCCTGCTGAAACGTTTTTGTGATGACTTGTGTAAGGAGGAGAAATGCGTACCATCACGTTTCCGACTTTGATAAAGGTCGGATTGTAGCCTATCGCGATTGCGGTTTATCGTATCGCGACATTGCTGCTCGCGTTGGTCGAGAGCCAATGACTGTTAGTAGAAATTGAATCGGTGGGTTCAGGAGGGTAATATGGAACGCCGTGCTGGATACCAACGGCCTCGTATCACTAGCAGTCGAGATGACAGGCATCTTATCCGCATGGCTGTAACGGATCGTGCAGCCACGTCTCGATACCTGAGTTAACAGATGGGGACGTTTGCAAGACAACAACCATCTGCACGAACAGTTCGACGACGTTTGCAGCAGCATGGACTATCAGCTCGGAGACCATGGCTGCGGTTACCCTTGACGCTGCATCACAGGCAGGAGCGCCTGCGATGGTGTACTCAACGACGAACCTGGGTACACGAATGGCAAAACGTCATTTTTTCGGATGAATCCAGGTTCTGTTTACAGCATCATGACGGTCGCATCCGTGTTTGGCGACATCGCGGTGAACGCACATTGGAAGCGTGTATTCGTCATCGCCATACTGGCGTATCACCCGGCGTGATGGTATGGGGTGCCATTGGTTACACGTCTCGGTCATCTCTTGTTCGCATTGACGGCACTTTGAACAGTGGACGTTACATTTCAGATGTGTTACGTCCCGTGGCTCTACCCTTCATTCGATCCCTGCGAAACCCTACATTTCAGTAGGATAATGCACGACCACATGTTGCAGGTCCTGTACGGGCCTTTCTGGATACAGGAATTGTGCGACTGCTGCCCTGGTCAGCACATTCTCCAGATCTCTCACCAATTGAAAACGTCTGGTCAATGGTGGCTGAGCAACTGGCTCGTTACAATACGCCAGTTACTACTCTTGATGAACTGTGGTATCGTGTTGAAGCTGCATGGGTAGCTGTACCTGTACACGCCTTCTAAGCTCTGCTTGACTCAATGCCCAGGCGTATCATGGCCGTTATTACGGCCAGAGGTGGTTGTTCTGGGTACTGATTTCTCAGGATCTATGCACCCAAATTGCGTGAAAATGTAATCACATGTCAGTTCTAGTATAATATATTTGTCCAATGAATACCCGTTCATCATTTGCATTTCTTCTTGGTGTATCAATTTTAATGGCCAGGAGTGTACTTTAAAAAGCTGGTTGGTCGCAAAATAATAGTCACGGGACGTCTCTTAAATGTGTCTTAAAAAGGGCCTTTACTAAAACACGATTGAAAACAAAGACTTTTAAAACAAAGTACAAACCATTTAGTGCGGAATCAATATAAAATTTCGACAAGAATGTCAATTAACGTTGAAGGAAATATAACATTACCTATTTCACACAGCAAGTAACTTTATGACCAACATATGCGTGGCTTGCAACCGGGTAATATGGCTGGCAGAAAGATTTTGTAGATGTTACTTGGTGTAAGTGCTGTGGCGCTGACGTAAATGGCCGATACATAATTGCCAGTGGTATTAACATTATCTATTGCAAAATTTATACAGTTTTGTCTTACACCTTAAGTAAAAGTTGATGCCAATCTTAGGCAAAGAAAAATAAAAGCCAATGTAAAAACATACAGGGCTTTAGTACCAGAGAAGAGAGCTTATTAACGCTGGATGGCATAAGTGCTATGACTACCGTTATGATATCCACGTAATTACAAGTGTTGATTTCGAAACATATTACACCATCTGACATAAAATATGTAAAGATGTTTTCTTATGATATGAGTAAAAATTAATACCAACATGAGGCAAAACAAGTTTAAAATATATAAGTGGTTTTCCAATAAAAATATTTTGTGTATGATTAAATCTATTGCAGTGAATTTACGGGAAACATCAATATTTACTTTTGTACCCGTGCTCATGGTCTGCAAATTCAAAAAACTAAGGGAAACGTAAGTTTCAGTTTCTGTAATGAATTGCACTTTTTCGTAATAGCACTAAGAACCTGTGTTAGTTCCTGAGTTTCATCATAAATGCCCTGAAAAATAATGAAGATGTGACGACGACCTCTGAAAGACTTGATCGCACTGCTCGCCTTTCTCTTTTTTCTTTTTTTAAGATACGTGTTTTGTTTAAATTTAAACAGATAAGAGACAAAGAAAGCTTTATTAGTTCAATAAGTTCTACTGCATATTCACACTCTACCTTTCCAAATGAAAGATGATTTTTCAAAACCTTTCCTAATGTCTCATCTACAGGAACATTTGTATTGATGTTCTTACGGCATTCACTGTTACATGTCAATGGCATCGTTTCGACAGCATCGGTTGATTAATTCTTTATAGACTGTGCAATGTGCCACGAAATATTTACAAATTATACAGGGTGAACATTAATAAAACTGACAAACTACAGAGACGCTTTTCTGGTTGGAAACGGAGGGTAAAAGATCCTATAAACATGTGTCCGGATATGCATCGTTGCCACGGCGGATGATGCAGACGAGTGAATATTCCTCTGATCAAGTGCCGTGTCTGTAGCCCACAGGTAACTATTATAGACTGATGATGCCAGTTCTGATAAAGATTGCTTCGTCAGTAAAGAGAATTGGCGACAGAAATCCCATAATCGTGATGGGCTGCTGCAAAAACTATCGACAAAATCCTATCCTTCAGGCAGAGAAAAATCCGCTGTTGATAATCGTTGCACTCGTTGTAGGTGATAGGGATAGTAGCGGTTGTCATGCACGATCACATAATTGTACTTTGACTTACACAATGTTGGCCTCAGGTAGTTCATAGAACCATGCTGCCATTTCAGCAATTTAATCTTTTTTTTTCATTTCTGCATACATTTATATGTGACTGTAGTGTTGTCAGCTACTTCTGTGTATATTCACATCTTTGAATGATCTGTCTTGGCATCGGCACTGCCACTAGCGTGAAGCTTGTACTAGTGTTCGTCTCAATATCCTGTAGAACCTAGTCATTCATATCTGGTGTACGCACAATCCGCTGCCTCCCTGCATGACCATTTATCAGAAAAGACCTGTGATGACATAAACGCCCAGAAAGGGCTGTAAATGTTGTGTGATGTGGTTGGTGTCTGTGAGGATACTTGTTTTGGTATAGCTGTGCTGCCTCTCGACCGTTTCCATCCACTTGCCCATACACAAACACCAAATGGTTCTAAGAGCTATGGGACTTAACATCTGAGGTCATCAGTCCCCTAGAATTAGAACTACTTAAACCTAAGTAACCTAAGGACATCACACACATCCATGCCCGAGGCAGGATTCGAACCTAGGACTGTAGCAGTAGCGTGGTTCCGAACTGAAGCGTCTAGAACCGCTCGGCCACAGTGTCTGGCCAAAAACACCATCTCGGATTGTTCCCTCCATGAACACTGGGCGATTCTGATGCTTACAGTACGCTGCGTCAATCACACAGCCTGCAACACACAATAAACACATGGAACATGGTCAGAGGAACTTTCATTCACCAGTCTCATCTACTGTGGCGACGATGCATTTCCGGACACGCGTTCATAGGACCTTTTTTCCTCCATTTCCAGTCAGTAATGCAACACTGCAGTTTGTCGGTTCCATTAATTTCCACCCAGTATAAGCTACACAAACTTTCCTCGTAAATCGACCTACCTATTAATAAAAACTGGATCAAGATCTCTACATTTGTTCCTGAGAAGCCCAAATATACAGCAAGAAGCCAGCTGGGGACTTCCGTGTATATATGTAGAGGAGATTTGTCGAATATCCTAGTAACCATCTAACAGAAAGCCTACAATAGACTAAAACTACTAGAACTACTGACAGGCCGCACTTGCGGATTACACCCATCCACTATCCTCCACACCTACAAAACCCTCATTTGACCCATCCTCTGCTATGCTCATGTTCAAAATCAAATGGCTCCGAGCGCTATGGGACTCAACTGCTGAGGTCATAAGTCCTCTAGAACTTAGAACTACTTAAACCTAACTAACCTAAGGACATCACACACATCCATGCCCGAAGCAGGATTCGAACCTGCGACCGTAGCGTCACGCGGTTCCCGACTGTAGTATGCTCAAGTTATATGGATGTCCAACCCACCAGAGTTCTACAAGTCCCTCCAAATCCTCGAACGCCATGCACTCTATCTCGCTTTCCACATCCGTTTACCTTCCCCCACATTGGTTCTCTACCATCTCATCACATTTCCACCCCTCCTCACTCACATATAATATCTCTGCACCTCCTTTACCATCCACGAAGTAGATTCCTCTTGCTTCAGCGCCTTTACATATACATCTCTCCATCCCTACACCCGCATACACTCCATATCCTACCCCAACACAACTTCAACCAATTCCCTCGCCCAGACAATGAGATGCCCCCTGATATTTATCCCTCCTACCAACTTTAACTCTTTCCCACCTATTCCATTTCACATCTGGGCTCCTCTCTCCTTTTTCCTTTCCGTCCACCTCCATCCCTTTTCACACAGTGAGTGTATCTCAAAGATCTTGAAATTCTTCAAACTTAATGAAAGTTATAAAAAAGCCTCTTTCCACTTTCTCCAATGATATCAAAGCTTGTGTAAATAGCTCTAATGTTCTTCTAGAGTCAAAATGGAGTAAAGACCGTTTAGGGTGATGAACGTCAAAATTTCAAAGCTGTGTTGGCAGATTAACCTTCATAAAGAACACTTCCCAATTCCCCCAGTCATTAGGGCATGCCAAAGGCCAAACTATTTTCTCAATAATTTTTGTCAAACTAAAACTGAAGAACTCTTTACGTTTCAGCAGTCAGACAGTGTCAAAATACCTTCCGAAATGGTTCAACTGCTGAGAAACTTCGAAATGGCGGAAAATGCTGTCTTAGTCAGCAGAATGGCCCGATGTTCATGTAGAGTTTGGTGGATGGATGGAAACGGTCGAGAGACAGCACAGCTATACCAAAACAAGTACCCTCACAGACACCAACCACATCACACAACATTTACAGCTCCTTCTGGGCGTTTGTGTGATCACAGGTCTTTTCTGATAAATGGACATGCAGGGAGGCAGCGGAGTGTGCGTACACCAGATATGGAGGACTACGTTCTACAGGATATTGAGACGAACACTAGTACAAGCTCCACGCTAGTGGCAGCGCCAACATTGTGTAAGCCAACGTACGATTATGTGATCGTGCATGACAACCGCTACTATCCCTATCACCTGCAACGAGTGCACGGATTATCAGCAGCGGATTTCCGTCTACGGGAAGACACGGCACTTGATCAGAGGAACTTTCATTCGTCAGCACCATCTACCGTGGCAACGATGCATTTCCGGACACATGTTTACGGGACTTTTTTTCCTCCATTTCCAGTCATTAATCCGTCTCTGCATGCTGTCAAAACGATGCCATTGCCATGTGACAGTGAATGCATAATTCCTTGGACCCACAGCTCTGCGCGCCGCGGCTCTTCCTTTCTGTACCGACAATACGAGTAGGGGGAACGTGTTGGGCGCAGCACGCCCAATTTGCAAGCCCCTTAACGTATTCCCATATTATTGGCGGGCTGTACGTAAAGCAGATATGGTGGACCAGGTACTACAGGATACTGAGACGAATTATGCAGAAGTCTGGTTAACGAATCTGCTCTGACGAGAAAGAGATTTATGCGTTTTAAAGATCACAAAGATATGAGCACGACATTCTTGAATGGGATTCTGAAATTTCTTGCTGATGAATACAGAAGATTTTTAAATACTTCTACAGACGGCTGGGAGACGCATTTCGAAATATTACTACAGTTACTGACTGGCAGTTTCCGTTTCCCTCAGATTAGCAATCACAACTCGTAGAATTAATTCGTTTCAAATTCTTCGAACAATGGGCAGTGAGTTACTCATCTTTGAAGTATCGCTATAAATATGACCAATAACGAAAAAATAACCACCTCACCTTCAGGTTCTGATGTGAGACTTACAATTTGAAATAATCAAATATTTCTGACCGATAGTTTCCCTGCAATTGATAGAGACTAACTGAATATCAAAAAGGCATGTGGATCCAAAATATGTGATTTTTAATTTTTTGTGCTACAATTAAAATATTTCCCGATAAACAATGTTAGCAAATTCGGTTCCGGTTCCTTTACGTACTCTGTGTTCTTTCAGCAGCGCAGCAGATGATTCAGCTTTCATCTTTCTGTTTTCCTTGAATCAAGCCTAAATGTAAATGTAGACACGATTCTTTGCGTGTCACGGCGATGAAATCTGCCATAAAGATACCACGACAAAGAATTGCGGTAATGAGTTTCAACAATTCATCATAGCGTGTACTACCCTTTACAACAGAAATGCTATAACACGTGTTTAACATCTAGATCAAACGTGTCGTTTCTTATTGTTTTCTTTTATTTGCACCATCTCAGCCAGACTTCTATACATATTGAGTCACTCACACATTCAGTTACTTAATGTTGTTCTCAGAGTTTTATTCATTACACTACTTAGTGGCCCACAAATAAAATGTGCTACCGCAGACAAGTCGTCTAGCGGTAAATATTTAATTCTTCCCGTGCTTAGTATTACGTCAGCGATATAGACACATATCTGACCGCTACTGACCGACAGCCTTTCTTGAAAAGCGCAATTGTTGTGCTTTTTCCACTCGCTAAGCACCCTTCGTTGCTTCTGTATCATACGATCAATTACCTGTCAAGGGCTGCAAGTTCTTTCGTTTAAGCTCTGTAGAGCCTCGTAAACGTGTTATTCAGTCCAGTTGCTGTTGCAGTGTTTAAGCAGTTCCAGTTGATTTTCTACTCCACGATTGCTTATCTCAAAATCTGTCATTTCGGAATGAGTGCAATGACTGAACAGAGGAATCGTATTACAGCCTTCCGCGATGAAACACTCTCTGAAGACCAAATTCATTATTGCGATCTTCTCTCTGTCGTCTTTCGTTTCGGTGCCATTATGGCCGCCGAGCGACTGAGTAGATGATTTCAATCCGGTTATTGACTTCACGTACACCTACCAGCAAAACTTAGTAAGATTTTTAGTCAAATCGTTCGGTAAAATTTTACTTTCATCCAACGTTTCTCACGTCGCTGTGCTCACACTCCTTTCGGCTTCATTTAGCTTCTGTTTGTCTGACAGGCTTTGACTTCACTTAAATCGGAGAGGAAGCTCTCTTTGCATTCGCAGTAACTTTCTAACACGGTTGTTGAGCTAGTGTGTCTGTTTCATCCCTGAAAATATAGTTCGTAACATACTTGTTTTAGGCGTATTGCACAAAGATTTTTGAGTTTTACACATTTGTGCCCCACATCTACGTCCTGAGAGCTGAAAATGTGATGATGATTACTTGGATTCTGTCCAATCTGTATCGACTCACTCTTGCTAACCAAAAACATCTTTATACCTAAATACATTCCTTGCAAAATCGTCAGTCATTGATACTTTCAAGGCTTTATCTACGAGTACATCAACAGTTACGTACATATTTCGCAAGCCACTGTATGGTGCACGGTGGAGGGTACACTATACTAATACTAGTCATTTCCTTTCCTGTTCCACTAGCAAACAGAGCTAGGGGAAGACGACTGTCTATATGCCTCTTTAGGAGGCCTCATATGTCTTACAATAATGTGCTGTGAAAAGAAAGTCAGCTTCCCTCCAAAAATTCTCATTTGAGTTAATGAGGCGGATCTGTAATACTCACCAAAAATAAGCTTCTAAACTGCTCAAATGAGTTCCTTTAATTCGACCTGGTTGGGATCCCAAACACTCGATCAGTACTCAAGAATGGGTCACACTAGTGTTCTATTCCAATTCCCCTTTACAGACCCATGCGTTACTAAAATTCTCCCACTAACCGAAGTCGACCATCCGCCTTGCCCAACACCGCTTCACGTGCTTGTTCCATTTCATATCGCTTTTCAGCGTTACACCTAGATATTTAATCGTCATGAATGTGCCAAGCAGCATACTACTAATGCTGTATTCGAATATTACTGCGTTGTTTTTCCTACTCGTCGTCATTAATTTACATTTTCCTATACTTAGAACGAAATGTCATTCGTCACAGCAACTATAAATTTTGTCTAAGTCATTTTGCGTAGTCCCAGAGTCACTCAACGACTACATCTTCTCGTACACCACAGCATCATCAGCAAACAGCCTCAGATTACTAATCACCCTGTTCGTCAGTTCATTTACGTTTTAAGAAAATAAGACCGGTCCTATCACAATACCGTAGGGTACTACTGACGAGACACTTCTCTCTGATGAACAATCGAATCGGACCGTGTTCTGGGTTCTATTTCTTAAGAAATCTTCGAGCTACTCTCATGTCTGGGAACCTATTTCGTATGCTCATACCTTGATTAACAACAGTCTGCAGTGAGACACCTTGTCTAACTTTATCCAGAAACGTAGCAATATGGACTCTGTCTGTTACCCTTCACCCATGATTAACAAGATATCGCGAATGATGCTCTTTACACCCGTACTGATTTGTGGATATACGTTGTTCTGTATCAAGGACATTTGTCATATACGAACTGAGAATATTTCAATGCATTTTGCAGAAAACCAATATTGAGAATATTAGTCTGTAATCTTGCCGGTCCGTTCTTTTACCCTTCTTATACGCAAGAGTTACCTGTGCTTTTTTCTAGTTGCTTGGGACATTGCGCTGGTAAAAGATTCGCGATAATGCAAACTATGTATGAGGCCTGTACTGTAAAGTACTCTCTGTAAAACCGAACTGGGATTCCATCTTTTTAACTCTTTCAGTTGCTTCTCTACGCCTGGGAAGAGTATTACTAGTGCGCGTTCTTTCTTGAACCGAGATTGCAACAGTCTCTGCTTCCTTAGCATTTTATGAATTTTATTAGTAAACGACGTTGGGCCCTTTGCTTCCTTAATCTGCTTACACGGCACATTCTTCATTCTTCTCCAGAGCGCGATTTACAATCCATTTAAAGTTTGCCAATAATTCTCTACGTCCATCGTAGTGGAACTAAATAATGCCCATTTACTATCTAAATTGGATGCCAACAACTGATAATGTGCTCTTTGTACGAAAATAATCTCCCAGCCTTCTTAATCGTTTTATTAGCTGCGATAGTGGGCTATAGATAATTTTATGGGCATTTCTGGAGTATTTGGATGCCATGAACGCGTAAGCGCCTTTGTACTGTTTGAAATTGTAAGCGCGCAGTGTCACCAGAAATGCTGTATTGTCTGGAGGCTTTTGATGGATTATCTCTGCTTTGCAAGACGAGAGGAAGATGGTGCGCAGACGGCAGTGGTGTCCATGAGTTGTAGTAGTGGTACGGCATAGGCCGAGTGGTACGGTTGCAGTTATATTCTGAGGAAGTGTAACATGATTCGTTGATTAATTATTTGAGATGAGGAAAGAAACTAAAGCATTTTGAGAAGAATTTTTTATTATGATTATTTTGATGAGTAATAGAAGATGATTTAATTTAAGGTTATATTTTTCACATTATGCGTCATGCAATTTATTTTTAGAGATGTAATCAGGAGAACAAAATAAAATGCGATGGGAATTAAACAAATGATCACCATATAAAAAATGCTTTCATAGGTGCAAGAACAAGCTAATAATTTTCTTTACAGGAAGCGAGAGTTATTCAGTGGAATTTACAGGTGAAGGTAAATGAGGTTTGACGCTTGTGCAGATTAGGTAACATTTCTTTGAAGGAGTTGTTAATATGATGGAAAATTTTGCTATTTTCAGCAAGGACTACTGAATCGAATTCTGGCAGATAGAACATTTTTGCGCAAAGTCACGAAACGTTTTAGGTACATTTATATTGATCTGAAGATGAATGATGACGTACTGGAGGAATTTTAGTAGTGGATATGACATGATATTATGGAGATTTTATTTGGTGTATAGGAAGACGCGAATGTGGTTAGGAAACTTTTGATTTGCTTACTAAGCACACTTTGTAATTTTTCAGATTTAATAATTTTTTTGCCTCAGAAAAGGATTTCGTATCCATTGAGAAACGATGTTGTTGATAAGGTTGTGAAAAGTTTGATTTGCGATTTGTCATTATATTCTTTTTTTTCCCTTGTGGATAGCTCTTCTAATTTTACAGTTGTTTTTCTCAGCAGTTCGACACCACTTTCTTTCACAGGGTGTCCCTTTATTCCATGATGATTAACAGTAATCTTTGTACATCTTCTCTTTATTGTTTACCACCTACCTCACATATGTTTGGAGCACATCAGGCAGATACTTCTTAGTAAGATTTCTTCGTCGTTACATAGGTACGTTAGATACCCTTGTGGCCACAAACTTTACTTACGTTATGTTTGAGAGATCAACGACTGACTCGGTAATAACATATTTATTTCAACAGGAATAAATAACATGCTGTGGATAGCAAAAGGAACCCTTTCTCTTCTTTTTCATTTACTTTCCTTCCCAGTAGTTACGCGATCTTGTAAAATTCTGCAGAAAGTACCATTTCTTAGATACAATTATTGTAGAAGTGTTTCACAGAACGTAAGATAGTTTTAAGCAGAAAAACATCAATTCAGGATTGTATAAAGCAGATACATTCTTTTGTAACTGAGATTTGTCACATGTTTTTTTTCACTGATGACGTCATTGTAGTTCAATGCATGTTTACTGAAATGACGTCATTGTAGTTCAATGCATGTTGACTGAGATGATTTTGTTTTACTTATAACGAATGAACTTACTTACATTTTTTTCTGTGTATTGCATATGGGATTACGTCATTTGCTTAGCATTAGGATTTGTAAGACTCTGACTAAGCACTATTGACTGATTCTGTAACTTTTATTTTTGCTCATGTATGTAATATGTTACAACATTTACCTCTATTTAATTCTTTAATTTTACATATGTTTACACACCTGCACTGTAGTAGGACTGTGCAAAAAAAAAGTACGATTTCACAACAGAGACAGCACAACTCTCTTCAGTTGCACAGAAAAAATACTTTTGTGTCAAATATGTAACTTTACGCTCAGCAGCTTGGTTGTGAGATATCTTTGGTTATGAGTTGTCAGCGGAGAATTTGATAAACTGATACAGTTTCCTCTGTGTATTCTCCTAGCCTACTCACACATGGACCAATCTGCGTTTGCTACGGTTGTCGATGTCAGTGGAATGAAAATAATTTCTATCTTACACTGAGTTTTCGATAGTAATCACTCCAAGAAATGATTCTGCAAGACCTTTATCCTGTACTGAATTCTGTTGCATGTAGTTTATCGATGAAAGTACTCTTTACTCAAGACACTACGAAAACTAGTGCAGCCCAAATCTAACGTTTCCGACAAAACTAATTTTTTGGCAACAAATTCCACAGACTATGTGCAGTGTGTTTCCATGGCAGTAACTAATGTTATGAAAACAAACGAGCAAGAACTTATAACAAGAAACGACGAAAGACTGACTCTGGCATTCCTATGTCATAAAGACTTCCACATTTGTCATCTTGTATCTCATGGACGCCGATGTTTACGACTACGTTTGTGTGCCTGTACACAACGATTTATTCTTTTTGTAATCACTATTTTTATTATACTATTCGGACTTACGTACTTTTTCATCATTATTGTAGTATTTAGGCAGAAAATTTTAACTTCGTTAACGAATTTTGACGATTAACCTTTGTCAATTACAATTATCACTCTGCAAAATTCTGGCCGGAGCGGCCGTCGGGGCTGTGCTAGAGGATTGTTGACGATTTTAGGGCATTTCTGTAGTATTTGGATATCATGAACGCTTAAGCGCCTTTGTACTGTTTGAAATTATAAGCGCGCAGTGTCATCAGAGATGGCGTGTCCCCTGGAGGCTAGCTTGGACCGTCTCTGCTTTGCAAGATGGGTGGGAGTTGGTGCGCACTGTTAATAGGGAGATAAGGAGACCCAGTAGTAGGGAGTGGTTTGTCAGGAGTAGTAGTACAGCATAGGCCGAGTGGTACGGTTGCAGTTACGTTCTGAGGAAGTGTAACATGTTGATTTACAGATTAATTATTTGAGATGAGGAAAGAAACTGAAGCGTTTTGAGGAGAATATTTCCTTATTATGATTATTTTGATGAGTAATAGAAGAGGATTTTATTTAAGGTAATTGTTTCTAGATTTTATACTTTATTGCTGCAACTTGTAGTTACGTATTCTTGGTTCAGACATTCAGAGGCTTGAGTATAGGGAAAGATAAAAAACCGTGCATAATTTTCAATTTGAATATGGGGCCAGGGATAACTGTTGAATACTTAAATGTCATTTATATTTTCGAGTTGCATTTTTAAAAGTATCTCATTTGATGTTAAAGACCACTAAAAATTTGTCAACTATTAATGTTTGTGAAGCAAAGAAAGAGATAATTTTTCGATAGAGATATTTTCTAATCAGAAAACTAATTACATTTGATGTAATTTATCCCAAGTCATTGCCCGCATCTAGGATCCATGCGAAAATATGAGTTATCATTTTTATTTATTCAGATTTGTTATGGACCAAGTATGCTATGCCTTAAAAAAAAAGGAAACAGCACATTGCACCAGGCGCATCTCAGTAGTCAGTTGTAGCTCAACAAATGCTACGCGCTTTCAAAACACGAGCTATGTCACGGTGTTTCCATTGTGCAACAGGTAAGCCAAAATTAAATAACAAAAAAGGGAACACTAAGTTTTTCCATGGTGATTTATCAGTGTAAAAGTTTAATGATTCACAGTGTTGAATTCAGACAGCACTCTTGCCATCACGAATGTTTAAACAGACAGAAACAAGATAGGCACCTTCAGGTTACTTCCTCACAGTCCGATTTTGCAACCCATTCTCGCAGACAAATTCTCATGCTCATAGTTTAGGAATTTTTAAGCTGAAAGTTTATGTAAGCTGACAGATAGCTTACATTTCCAACAAGCAAATCTTTTAATGAATAACAACAATCACGCTATTTTTATTAAGACAACTTTCAACTTTAGTAACCGTCGCCGCTATGATGACATCATAATCACTAATCCATGTCTCTACAATGACAGCGTAGATAAGATCAGACCTGTTTGTAGCTATAAGATCTAAAATATTTCCATTACGTGTGGGCTTTCGAACTAGCTCGCCAAGACCGTTATCGGAGAACGTGTTCAAAAGTACTTTACAAGACTGCTTGTCCGTACCACCTGCAATGAATCCATAGACGTCCCTGTCTATGCTCGCCAGCTTAAAATCGCCTCCAAATAATATTGCATGCTGTGAAAGAAGACTTACTTTCAATGATTCTAAAACTGTCAGGCGAAATCGGGTAGCCGGTAAAAGCATCCGATAATTAATTCACCCACACCCGTTACGCAAGTCCAGATAACTTCGCAGTCAGACTCAGTTTCGACCTTGAGAGACACAATATTTTCTTCGACAGCAAGGAACATTCCCCGTTCTATGACGTCTAACCTGTCTTTCAGATACACGTTCCATGCCTTGGTAAGCTTTTCAGAGCTTTCTACTTCGGTTTTCATCCAGCTCTAGATTCCAAGAATGATCTGAGTGCAACCCCTTTCCTGCAGGGGGGGGGGGGGCACAATAACTTAAGTGACTTTGTTACAAACGATTAAACAATTCACTGATAAAATTTTGACAGTCGAAGTGTCTTTACTTTGTACGCGGTTTTATTTCGTTCTCTGCGTATCGACTGGGGAGCATTCATCAAAGGATTTCAAACTGCCGCCTCGTCTAAAAAGAAACCATGTGCACTCCACAAGTACTCTACTACCCGAGTAGCTGCTTTCTTTGTGTAGTGCACCCCTGACCAACCAATGGGAATCCTGTAGTTCTCCATCCCATAACGCAGGTCCAGAAATCTGATTCCCTCCTCGACGTTAACTGTTTCGAAGTATTCGGGTCTGTTGGCAGGATGTCCAAGACATTGCCCTCAGGAGTTAGTTCTTTAACTTTTTCAGAACATACCTTCAGAACAATCACACATAAACCTCTTCCTCTGGCACAATTTCTAATTGCGTGACTCTCCCATCCTATGCAATATAAATTACAGTCTCCCTCTACACTTCGTCCGAAGTAGGTGGTCTATGATAGTTTCCGACTACTGTGTTTGACCCACCTTTGAAGCTTACATTTACACAGACTAATTTACTTTCGGAATCTGTAATAAACTCACTTCGTGTTATTGAATTCCTTACTACAATAAATGTGCTGCCACCATTGGCATTTAACCTATCTTTACATGTATATTCGAATCTGAATTCAGTTATTATTCACTTTCAGTTTCAACCAAATGTCGGTTCCAAATACTATCAGGGTATTATCACGTTTAATAAACGGTACTAATTCTGGAATCTAACCATAGATGCTCCAGCAGTTTACTGATACCGTATTAACATTATCTATACACATCAGAAAAGTTTGCATCACTCCAGTTCCCAGAACTCCTGAAGATAGACGTTGACTGTGGATGTTGTATCGCAGACACAGTCCTTTTGACTGCTCAGAGATGTCACTAAACACGCCCAAATATGTAAACAACAATGCATGAGAAGCGCCTATTAGACGGACGGGGTCCGACAGCCGATCAGTTCCAGTCATTCCACCAGGAAGGAGGTACACGGCTCGTGTTGTGTGTAGTTCAACCATGCCTAGACGATCAGTACCGTGGTTCGATCGCATCCGCATTGTTATTTTGTGCCAGGAAGGGCTCTCAACAAGGGAAGTGTCCAGCCGTCTCGGAGTGAACCAAAGCGATGTTGTTCGAACATGGAAGAGATACAGAGATACTGTCGATGGCATGCCTCGCTCAGGCCTCCCAAGGGCTACTACTGCAGTGGATGACCGCTACCTACGGAATATGGCTCGGAAGAACCCTGACAGCAACGCCACCATGTTGAATAATGCTTTTCGTGCAGCCACAGAACGTCGTGTTACAACTCAAACTGCACAATGGGCTGCATGATGTCCAACTTCACTCCCGACGTCCATGGCGAGATCCATCTTTGCAACCACGACACCATGCAGCGCGGTACAGATGGGCCCAACAACATGTCGAATGGACCGCTCAGGATTGGAATCACGTTCTCTTCACCGATGAGTGTCACATATGCCTTCATCCAGACAATCGTCGGAGACGTGTTTGGAGGCAACCTGGTCAGGCCGAACGCCTTATACACACTGTCCAGCGAGTGCAGCAAGGTGGAGGTTCCCTGCTGTTTTAGGGTGACATTATGTTGGGCCGACGTACGCTGCTGGTGGTCAGGGAAAGCGCCGTAACGACTGTACGATACGTGAATGCCATTCTCCGACCGATAGTGCAACCATATCGGCAGCATATTGGCGAGGAATTCGTCTTCATGGGCGACAATTCGCCCCCCCCCCCCCCCATCGTGCTCATCTTGTAAATGATTTCCTTAAGGATAACAACATCACTCGACTAGAATGGCAAGCATGTCCTCCAGACATGAACCCTATCGAAAATACCTGGGACAGATTGAAAAGGGCTGTTTATGGACGAGGTGACCCACCAACCACTCTGAGGGATCTACACCGAATCCCCGTTGAGCAGTGCGACAATCTGGACCAACAATGCCTTGATTAACTTTTGCACAGTATGCCACGATGAATACAGGCATGCATCAATGCTACTCGGTACTAGAGGTACCGATGTGTACAGCAGTCTGGACCACTACCTCTGAAGGTCTCGCTGTGTAGTGGTACAACATGCAATGTGTGGTTTTCATGAGCAATAAAAAGGGCGGAAATGACGTTTATGTAGATCTCTATTCCAATTTTCTGCACAGGTTCCGGAACTCTCGGAACCAAGGTGATGGTGATGAAAATCTTTTTTTGATGTGTGTATTTCCGATCTGCGAGGACCAACGCCCTCTGAAAACAATATGAGTCACCTGTCTTCGATTTTGGCAGGCATTTCATCACCGATTCGAAAGAGGAGTTCCTCTAACAAAAAAGGAAGGACATATATGCACGCCACATGTACTCCACTATTCTTACAGCTGTTTCCTCCGTGTAGTGAACGTCTGACCTATTGAAGGTGGATCCTACAAGTCTCCACCCTATAACAGCGGTAGAGAAATTCGCATCTGATACTGTTGCAGAATAGTCTGAGGCTCTGACTTGGACCTCCCACTCTGCTCCAAATCAGAGGATCGCAATGGACTCTGAGTGCGATGCTATGAATAGTGAGCACAGCCCTCACCCCATGTGCCTTTACAATTCGGCCAACTGCGGAAAGGATCCAAATACGGGCCAAGAAACCAACTGGCAGACGTCATACTTGCCGACATCAGTCGCTAACCGCAGCTAATTGCACCCAGCGCTTTCACTGAGCCTCCTCCACATCTCAGACCTACTGACAAGCATACCTAGTGTACACTGGCATTCTTTGCCGACTTGCCTGCATTTTCCTCAGTGGCTGCATTACCAGCCTATACTCGGAACCACCAGTGACCACCAAACTCACACTCGGTGGCAGTTCCAACTTAGGAGGAAAATAGGCTTCTGGCGCCTGTGCTACAGCAGAGTCGAGTCCAGCTCATCGCTTGCACACAGATTGTACTCATCATTTAGTTTACATATTTCTGAGTAGAAGTGAACAGTAACTGTTTATTTGTTTTCAGTAGTGTCCTTTTTATCCTCTGAGTAGAGCGTGTTAATTTTGCAGTGCAGTTTTCGCCGCTGCAATAGGTAAGGCTTTGAACATCCTTCCTAACCTTAATACTTGTCAATGAGAACCATAATTTCGTCAATATCTTCTTAAAACTATCATATTTAAGTGATATTTTTGAATAATTCATTTCATAAATTAGGGAATTCCAATTAAATTACTTCGATCAAAGTCGTAGTTGTCATCTTACTTCAACGTTAGTGCAATATATACATATTTTTTCTGTAATTTGGACGGTTTCTCTCAAAAGAGAGGCAAAGTGGCCCCCTTAGCGAAGAAAGCGGAACGGTTCAATAAATGGTCAGATATGTAGACGTACTCATTAAAGAAGTTGATGGGCAAACGACGTTCGTCATCTAACTCTTTGTCCATTTCACCACCTGAACAGACACCGCTGGTGTTCTTGGTTCTGTCACGATTGTTCATCAGTATTTCAGGCGAAATTAAAAAAAAAAACACTCAAACACCTGCGCTGTTATCGTCGATGATTATTAATGATTTGTTGGTGTTCATGTCTTTTGAATCGTGCTCCGACTAGCACCAGAGTCAACCGCATAGGTTACCCGACTACGCAAAGCGTAGCTCTGTACACAATGACAAAACTGTCATCTTTAAGTTCGAGAAAGAGAGAAACGTAGATATAAACCAGCTGTGTTCCACTATTGTTGCACGCAGACCTCTATCACACGCAACTTGTATAAATAACCTCTCAGGTAACAGCCAACCTGCTAAAAATGAGACTTAATGTATTTCGCTGCTTAGTCTGCAGTGATCGTGAAATTGCGGCAGCCGAGTTTGTCACGAAAGGCAATAACACCAATATTTTCGTTCATCAGTGGATTACTTTAAAAAGGACAGTGAAGATTTCATGGTGTTACAGTTTAATAATAAAGAAAACGTAATTCATAAGTATGAGCACTTACAGAATGAAGTGTCTCTTTTTACAAAGAAGGAACATGTAGTCGAAAGTGGCTTTATAGTAGGAATCATTCCAGTATTTACCTGAAGTCAATTAGGACAACGACGAGAAATCCAAATCAGAAAGTTTGGATTGAGATGGCAGTCTCCATGATTCCATACACAACGCAAGTCTGTTTAAAACGGCACAACCTCGTTCGGTTGATGTTCCGAGTTTGAGTACATGCTGTCTGATACTACGGTATTTTAGTTTCATCCTCCATCAAAACACGTGTCGCCCCATTAATCATAATACTTTTTTCTTACACTGTATGCCATTTTGCAGTTATGAAAGAATTACGAAACTGCGTTTTTAAACCCTGACAGGGAAATGTTAGCAGTATTATTTCGACGAATAGAAGAAAGTTCTCATTCATTTGAATCTGAGTGGTACAGCGGCTGTAGAAAAGAAATAAAGCAAAAATATTCTATACTGAACAACCAGAATTATAAAGTACGTAAACTTGAAGTATTAGAGAAAAGAAATATGAGGAAAATTTTTGTGGTAAGAAGAATTTGTAGTAATTCCCTATAAATTACAGAATAATGCATGTGTGTTCTTCAGTTTGTTCCGGCGTATTTCTTGATAGAGCAGTCTGCGGGTGTACTACCAGTCTATAGTGTCCAACGGGCACAGTATTGCGGCGATCAGACTTGTCGCTATCGTCAGCTGCGTTGACGAACTGAGCTCCTGAAGACGTGCGGGCGACTTACATCTCCTCTCACCGCAAGCCGTTCCCTCCGCAGTCCGCGCTCCGTGGCACGCTTCGGCAGTCGCAGAGACGCTTGCGTCGGCGTCTGTGGTAGAGTCGATGTAGTTACTTTGTCCTGGTCGCCAGATCGTTGTATTTGCTGAGCGTCTTCTCACTTAGTCGCAGTACTGATTCCCAAGCCTTGCCGAGGTTATAGCCGCAGTCCCGAATGGTAAGGTTATCCCTGATGCGAATTTCAACTGCTTCTCTAACGACACTGTTCCGGTGTTTGGAAGTCTGCAGTGAAACCTGGCACGTCCGTGTTTCATCGTATGATTCTGACAAGCAGGGCTCTGCGAACGCCAACTCTTTGGGGTTCATTGGTCGAGTGTGCCACTGGTGTTCTGGGCATCGACCTTCGATGGTATGCACTGTTTGTCCATGCCACATTGGCACGGAATCTGATATACCGCGGGCATCCGTAGACCGTGGTCTCCTTTGACACACTCCAATAATGCCCGCGTTTTATTGATCGAGCAAAATACAGTTCTTCAGCGTTGCATTTTCAGTATGCGCCCGACTTTTCCCGATAACAAGCTGGCGTACGATATAAAGGCTGTGGCTTCCTCTTACTCCATGATTTCTTCGGTCTCTACAGGAGGTACCGTAGTGGTGGGTGCACTTCATCTGCCATTCTGAATATCCGTTTTTTCGGAACACAGTTCTGAGGTGTTCCAGTTCCTGCGTCTTAGATGGTGTTTTCAGTACCCCATTTCTTTGTGCAGGGTGGTGACAGCTACCTCCGTGCAAATAAAGATCAGCAATGTACGTTTTCTTCCGATACACACATTGGCCCAGGGTGCCATCAGCTCTTTTCTTGACCATGACGTCCAGGAATGGTAGTCTTCCTTCTTCTTCGGCCTCCATAGCGAATCTGCTGTTGAGATGTATGGAGTTTAGATGTACAAGGAAGTCAAGGAGTTTGTCCCTTACTTGAGGCCAGATGACGAACGCGTCTCCCACATAACGGAATACACAGGTTGGTTTCCATTTGGATGACGTCAGTATCTCTTCCTCGAAGTGCTTCATATGCAAAATCGCAACCACTGGCGACAGTGAGTGGCCTATTGCGACTTGCTCCATTTGCTCATGGTATTCTCCACTAAATAATAAATAAGTGGAGGTTAGGACATGCCTGAGAAGGTCGGTGGTCCCCTTGTCATATTTCTAACCAATGCGTTCTAGTGATTCCTGTAGAGGCACCCTGCTGAATCACGAAACGACATCAAAGTTCGCCATGATATCTAAGTCCGTAAGTCTGAAGTTGTTGAGGCATTTCACAAAATCCTCAGAACAGCGGATGTGATCTGGGCATTTCCCCGCATAAAGGCTTAGTATCTCTGGCAGGTGTTTTGCCAGCAAATATGTAGGACCTGTAATGTTGTTGACAATGAGGCATAACAGCACCCCACCTTTATGGACCTTGGAGAGTCAGTAAAGTCTTGGCGGTACAGGTCCTTGTGGTGACAATTTCTTGATGACGTCCTCTGGTAACTCCGATTCCTTGAGAAGCACCCTGGTCTTGTTCTGCACTTTCTCGGTGGGGCTAGTTCACATCAGTCGTGGACATCCTCAGTGCAGTTAAACAGGTCGCGGTGCGACTACTCTCTGAAGCAGCAGAAGAAATGCTTCAAGAAACTTCATTGCTCATGAATTAAACTTGCACACATTTTGAATTACATTTTCTGGCGCCCACGGAGCATCATTCCTATACACACTAATTATATGTGTTAGAACCTACTCCTGTTTCCTGATATCCACATAACCGAGATGTATTACGAAAGACAGCACTGACATGAGGTAGAGATAGGACCACAGTGCCTCCTAACAGAGCAGTTGGCAAGTCACCAAGGGCATAATCATCAATCAATATTTATTTTACAACAAATGTAACATTAAATCATCAATTATGTTCTAGAGTAGAGAGCATTGCAATCATCGTTGAAGCAGAAATAGCATAACGTGTGTTTTATGGCATCATGAGACAGTACGCAGCAGAAGCACAGGTATTATTGCTTATATCATTGCTGCTCCCGGCCAGAATGTTGCGCAAAATAATAAAACTATAGCTAAGAAACGAACAATAATTATTTTCCTTGCAGCCATTAATATTTACATTGAGATATAAATCGCTGTCGAAGTCGACGTTGTACACGCTACTGGTATGCGGGTTTACGACGGAGTCTATTGTGTGTGGCCTCGCAGTACACACGTGATTTTTCTGCGAGCCTAGCGTCACGCCACCAGCGCACGATATCTGCGAACACACATAGTGGTGCCCTTAGCCGCTTCCGGTGCGAGGTGTCTGACGGCGGTACACAAAGAGGGGACGGCGGTACACAAAGAGGGGATGAGAGCGTACACAAAAAAACACAGATTTATGCAATTTTTGTGCAAGCGTTGGGTGGCTTCATGGGCACACAATTTTGCGAATACACCAGGACACTGTCCTTGGTATAGCACTGCGGGAGCGTGCTGACCGACAGCCGTCAAAGAAACTTACGTTAATAATCGAGATGTCATTAACTCACCCGCGTTTTAATTACATTACCTGGAACCCACAGAACATTATGCACTGGATTTGCATTATCGGCTAGTCCAGCCATTACCTGAGGTAGAACACATACCAAAAACTACTCCTGTTTCCCAGTGACTGCGTAACTGGAGTGTATTGCGGATGACAGCCCTGGCACAAGGTGGAGATAGGATTGTAGTGCCCCAGTGAGGAGGAGGAAATCATTCTATGATAAAACCATAATTTTCCACTAAAATACATATTATGGCCTATCGATAAATCATCCACGCATCACATAAGAACTTCCACGTCATTACAAGTACCGCTGTTTACAGCTTAAACAAGAGAGCCTGTAAACGTGTCACGAGTTCTGCCTAACGGTTCTATTCGAAAATCAGCGCTACAGTGACACTGAAGTAATATGTTCGCTAGATGAGCGAAATCGTCTATGTACTGTCTCGATGCAAATTTTTGCTTCATTCCATGGAAACATACTTTCTCCCTATGTGATACTAAGCCATGCTCACCTTGTCCTGACCCATGTTGACTGTGTGCATGTGTTTCTCCGTACTGGATGGTAAATAGGCTGAAAGTCATCTCTATAAAGTTTGGTGCTCATATGGTGAAATAGTTTTTCCGTCTACACTAGCTCAAGTCTCGAAAGTTTAATTATACTCACCCTGTAGAATCATTATGAAAGACTATCAGCAGAAGAAAACTGAAAGTAAGAATTAGTATTACAGCACTATTCTGCGAGTTTCTGCTATCGCCAGTTCCTCAGATCGCGGGTTCACTAGAATACCCCAAGACAGTTAAGATATATAGCAGCATATTAGCTGGAATACTGAGGAACACACTCATACACATGAAACAAAACCTTGTGTATGCAGTAAGTATGTGTATGGTACATCGTCACTACCTGAGGCAGAACACTGTTGAAGTAATGTAATTATTTACTTGCATGTCTGGGTTGAAATAGGACCAGAGTCAGAAGATTCGTTTTGTGCCTTCAGACTCATTTATTGCGGCTCTCTGCCAGGATACATTTCAAACAGCTTAAGTGTGGTTGAGGCATCAAGTTGCCTCCTTGTGCGTGACATCCCGAAATGTTGCCAGAGCGCGGTGTCTCCGAGTGGTGGTGTAACACCACTGCTTCCGCCAGCGATGTCATCCGGGCTTGGCAGCTGAGGCACAACCGATGTCTCCACCGCTGTGGTAGCCGTGATCAGCTTTGGGAGGGCTGTGGCTGGTGCATTATGTCCCAGGGCTCAGTGGGCCGCGCAGTGGCGGCTGCTCTGTACCTTGTCTTTCATGGCAGGCTGCCTGATGTGAGGTGGAACTGCGGACCCCATATAGCTTTCCAGATGGCGCCCCCAGTGTGACTGTCCGTGCTGGCAGCAGCGTGGGAGTAACAAAAGAATACTTCACTATGAAAGTGGCTAGGTTTTCATACAATCACAGGCTGTGCTTGCTACAGCTTTGCTATGCTTTGTGGTACCTATACTAAACACTTCCGAAGTTTCTGGTGTGGAAAGGCTTCCGCCTTCGTACGCTTAGGTACTGCTGAGTTAACTATTTCCACACCTTGCCTGGCTGGCTCGCGTCGTAATGCACGACAGCTGTGTGGTGTTTTGTAAGGCATAACATCCGCGCTTGCCTGCGGCTGGCTCTGCTGTAATCTACTTTCTCCGTTGTGCATTTCTTACGGTAGATGCGCCAAATTGCCTTCCCTCTTAACAAGACCTGGCCCCTCGGGTCGCCTTAACTAGACTGTCCTTACACGAGAATTACAGATCCAGGCGACTGTCCCAAATGTCTCCAGTCTGCTGTTCCAGGATTACTTTTACCACTAAGTTTCCTTAATCACTACTTATCCTAGGTCCCTTAGTTTTCCGCTTACTTCAGTTTATTGCTACAGTTCTCCCTCTGTTGCCTCCTATGCTCTGCAAATCCAGCTCACCGCAATTTGAACAATGGCATCCGGACATTCTCTTGCGTTCCGCTTTCTGTTCATGTAAACAAAGACTACGCTTAGCAGAGTAAGTGTTGCTGCAGTAGTTGGCATGACAATGGTCAACATTGTTTCCCTCTGTTACTGATTCTTCCTATACTGACTCACACTCTGCATTCATGTCGCCATGGAGATTCGTCCCTCCTGTTCACTAACGAGTTTATCAATGGACTGCATTACCTCAAGCCACAAAGGCTGATTTAAGCCGCGTGGTCTAGGGCGCCTTGTCACGGTTCGAGCGGCTTCCCCCCCCCCCCCACCACCACCCCACCCCCCTCCGTCTCCCCCGTTGGAGGTTCGATTCCTCCCTCGGGCGTGGGTGTGTGTGTTGTCCTTAGAATAAGTTAGTTTAAGTTAGATTAAGTAGTGTGTAAACCTAGGGACCGATGATCTCAGCAGTTTGGTCCCATAGGAACTTCCCACAAATTTACAATTTGCTGGTTTAACGTAGTGAGATTCGCAGCTAGTAGCACTTCCATGGTTTCTTCTCGCAAATACAACAGAGGCTGTGAAATGCTTTGATGGGTTACCCCCAAAGTTGCAGCAGGTAGATGGAAAGTAGGTCCCATTATTTCACATGATGTCCAATTTATTAATAATCCACTCCCATCTAACTCTCACCTTTTTGCCGTCGTGACTTTCCCCTTCTCAAAACAACTGGCTGCTACCACTACTTTATCAGAGCCAGCTTGCTGGAAGTACAACTCACTCCTAATCACCTCCTTCTTACATTCTTTCTCTGCTTTCTGACCTATTTGTATCTTCACTCACTCCATCTGCACAAGCCTCAATCACATCCCTTTAACATTTTTGTAACTCCATTTCTTCCATTTTCACATGTTTACTCTTGCCTTCCTCAACCAAGAACAACTGTTGTACTTTTACCCTGACAAACTTCTTCAGCATCACCCAGTTAACGGAATACATGTGGACTTCATAACGTCGGTAATGTGCCTGCTTCCCTGCTACTGGAAAGGAAAACTGAAATGTATACCTTTGCTTCATCGGTCCTTGCTTATGCTGTGTCTAGGTTAGCATACGAGGGTTATTCCAAAAGTAAGGTCCGATTGATTGCCAAATTGAAACCACAGTGAACATCAGAAATGTTTTACTTGTAACAATTAGCTACACCTTTCAGCTACTTCTCTACGTAGTCGCCGTTCTGACTTAGACTTTTGTCATAGCGTTGTACCAACTTTTCAATAGCCTCATCATAGAAGGCAGCCGCCAGTGCTTTCCGCCAATTCTCCACGCTGGCCTACACCTCGTTGTCTGTGTCAAAATGTTGTCTTCAAAGACAGCGGTTCATGTGACCAGAGATGAAACTCAGGGGGAGACAATTGCGGACTGTATTGTGGGTAATCTAACATTTCCATTTGAAAACGATGCAGGAGCATCTTCATTGCCCCTGCAGAATGCGGCTGAGAATTGTCGTGAAGACGAAACAGCACGACAGTTATGTAATGTTGGCTGCATAGCTTCAGGCGAAATTTCTCACCAGGCCCTCGTACTTGGCGGCAGACACTATTTTCTAGACATCTTTACGCACTCACTGCGAGCTCAGAAATGAGAAGAGCGACGTGATGCTAACTGGGGTTATACTAGAGACACTACCCAACACATCTGTGCAAAGCTTTATCGGATTTTCATAGTCGTTTCCATTTCGCGACCGATCGGACCTTACTTTTGGAATAACCCTCGTAAAAGGGTAAATTTGTAAGATTATGTTCCAAGACCAACCCTAGCACTGGTGGTAGCTGCACTTTCGGCAGCTTTTCCAAGTACTGTTCCAGTGACAACAAGCTGACTCCTAGCTGGCCAAATACAGCTTGCAGCATAGCTTCCCATAACTCTACTGCCTCTCCTCGTGCTTTCCACACGCTATCACCGGCCGCAGTGGCCGAGCGGTTCTAGGCACTCCAGTCTGGAACTGCGCGACCGCTACGGTCGCAGGTTCGAATCCTGCATCGGGCACGGATGTGTGTGATGTCCTTAGGTTAGTTAGGTTTAAGTAGTTCTACACTCCTGGAAATGGAAAAAAGAACACATTGACACCGGTGTGTCAGACCCACCATACTTGCTCCGGACACTGCGAGAGGGCTGTACAAGCAATGATCACACGCACGGCACAGCGGACACACCAGGAACCGCGGTGTTGGCCGTCGAATGGCGCTAGCTGCACAGCATTTGTGCACCGCCGCCGTCAGTGTCAGCCAGTTTGCCGTGGCATACGGAGCTCCATCGCAGTCTTTAACACTGGTAGCATGCCACGACAGCGTGGACGTGAACCGTATGTGCAGTTGACGGACTTTGAGCGAGGGCGTATAGTGGGCATGCGGGAGGCCGGGTGGACGTACCGCCGAATTGCTCAACACGTGGGGCGTGAGGTCTCCACAGTACATCGATGTTGTCGCCAGTGGTCGGCAGAAGGTGCACGTGCCCGTCGACCTGGGACCGGACCGCAGCGACGCACGGATGCACGCCAAGACCGTAGGATCCTACGCAGTGCCGTAGGGGACTGCACCGCCACTTCCCAGCAAATTAGGGACACTGTTGCTCCTGGGGTATCGGCGAGGACCATTCGCAACCGTCTCCATGAAGCTGGGCTACGGTCCCGCACACCGTTAGGCCGTCTTCCGCTCACGCCCCAACATCGTGCAGCCCGCCTCCAGTGGTGTCGCGACAGGCGAGAATGGAGGGACGAATGGAGACGTGTCGTCTTCAGCGATGAGAGTCGCTTCTGCCTTGGTGCCAATGATGGTCGTATGCGTGTTTGGCGCCGTGCAGGTGAGCGCCACAATCAGGACTGCATACGACCGAGGCACACAGGGCCAACACCCGGCATCATGGTGTGGGGAGCGATCTCCTACACTGGCCGTACACCACTGGTGATCGTCGAGAGGACACTGAATAGTGCACGGTACATCCAAACCGTCATCGAACCCATCGTTCTACCATTCCTAGACCGGCAAGGGAACTTGCTGTTCCAACAGGACAATGCACGTCCGCATGTATCCCGTGCCACCCAACGTGCTCTAGAAGGTGTAAGTCAACTACCATGGCCAGCAAGATCTCCGGATCTGTCCCCCATTGAGCATGTTTGGGACTGGATGAAGCGTCGTCTCACGCGGTCTGCACGTCCAGCACGAACGCTGGTCCAACTGAGGCGCCAGGTGGAAATGGTATGGCAAGCCGTTCCACAGGACTACATCCAGCATCTCTACGATCGTCTCCATGGGAGGATAGCAGCCTGCATTGCTGCGAAAGGTGGATATACACTGTACTAGTGGCGACATTGTGCATGCTCTGTTGCCTGTGTCTATGTGCCTGCGGTTCTGTCAGTGTGATCATGTGATGTATCTGACCCCAGGAATGTGTCAATAAAGTTTCCCCTTCCTGGGACAATGAATTCACGGTGTTCTTATTTCAATTTCCAGGAGTGTATGTTCTAGGGGACTGATGACCTCACATGTTAAGCCCCATAGTGCTCAGAGCCATTCGAACCATTTGAACAACACGTTATCCTCCAAGAACAGTAAACAGTTTGTTACCACTACTTCCTTGTCCAATATTTCCACTTCAGTTTGCAACACCTTGATGTTCTGATTCAATGATCCTTCAGAAATTTTAGAGCAGCTCATCACTTCCCCAGTTAGCTATCGTAGGAACCTAGAATAACTCAACACATCTTTCTCCAAATTCGCGATTTGCGTGGTATGAAACTCACCTGTTGCCTTGCTTCCTTTCTTTCATTCATTGTTTTAGTACTTATAATGTGTCATTCATTCTCCCAACGTCATCCTCATCAGCTGTCCCAAATACAGTTTTCATAAGTCGACTTCCCGCATTGACCCAACCTCTCCACCTTCTCTTACATGGTATAATCACCAGAACTTTTGTACTCTCGTCCCTCAATCCTTCATAAGTCCCACGTATTCTCCTACAGACCCCAGAAACCTCTAAGATTTCTTCCCGGCGGGGTCAGGGATTTTCTCTGCCTCGTGATGACTGGGCGTTGTGTGATGTCCTTAGGTTAGTTAGGTTTAAGTAGTTCTAAGTTCTAGGGGACTGATGACCATAGATGTTAAGTCCCATAGCGCTCAGAGCCATTTGAACCATTCTAAGATTTCTGTAATTCTCTGCCCCTTTTCGAAAATTATCGAAAGCTTCTTCTAGTGTCCCACCTCATTCCACAACTCCTATGCATTAAATGCAACCTGTATCACCCAGTGATACCGGTGATCACCATATCTTCTTACTACGCAAAGAGCACTCCCCTTTCCAGGTGCTGGTTCTACAATGCTTCCACCCTAATGACGAACTGTATCATCTTGTCTCCTGGCGGATCTCACCTGAGGACAGGGTTACTTATTACCCTTTCCTCCTCCTAAAGGCCACTGGTGCCCAACATTAGATCCTTTCGCTTATACTAAACATTGATCTATACCTGTATCTGACATGTAAAATACATTCACTTATTATCATCTCCTAGGCATCAGCCCTTACAGACTTCCTATCACACCTTCGCATACAACCTCCCGTTTGCTCCTCTCCATCTTGTTTTCCAGTTTCCCTTTCCGGTCTGCCTCTCCAATTCCTGGGATAACCTCTGGATTCTCTCAAAAAGGTTCCAAATGTCTCCAAGTGCACAAATGTTGTTATTGTTGGCAAGTGAATCTTGACGTTCACTGGCGACGTAGTTTCCACAATGTGATATGGCCCATGCTATTTCACAAAAAATTTCTTTTCCTTGCATTCGCAGTGTGTGGAGTCGATTGCATCACCCATTAGCCAGCCTTATACTGAGGCACTCTTGTTTAACGGCTCACTTCTTACTCTTTCTTTCCCAGTGTCTGTGTATTCGCCCTGCACACCCTCTTCCAAACTCCTTAACCAGTTCTCCTGTGTTCCCCTTCGTAGTTTTCAACATGTCGAATGGTAATGTCATTTTAAAACCATATACCAAGACAAATGGCGACAATCCTGTACTTGTGTGCTGTTTTGAGCTGTACACAGGAGACCACATACCTTAAATAGATATCCCAGTTCGTTTGGTGTGCGTCCACATAGTGTCCTAGCATCTTCCCTACAGTTCTATGCACCCCCGTCGGTTCTCCCATTAGCTTGAGAATGCAGAGGACTTGTCCTCAGTTTCCTCACACATAGCAACTTACATGATTCCTTGAATAAATCTAACATAGTTGGTTCCCTGGTCCGGTATTGTCGTTTCAGGTGACCCAAATTGCAGTATCAAATTTTTCACTACCGCTTACGCCACTGTTGCTGCATGTTGGTTTGACATTGTGACCATTTCTAAATATCTCGAAAAATGGTGAGAACTTATTCATTTCCTGCAGGTGTCTTGTTGAAAGGACCTAAAACAGCAATCCCGAGAGAGTCAAGTGGTGCCAACATTTCAGGTAATCTAGAATTTTGTTCTCGTTCGACACAAATTTGCTGCCTGTGCTCACTGTATGCGATTCTGCACATACTGATTCACGTCCGTATTCCTATCCTTCCACCAACACCTCGCTGGTATTCTCCTCTTGGTAGATCTGCATCCTCAATGATCTCCTAACCTGTGATAATGTATCTTTTGTAGCACTATTCCTCAGCCTCGCTGGTATACTAATCGTGGTTCCAACTTGGTTTCTCTACACAGCAACCCATCCTACACACAAAATTCTGATTCTTTACAATACTACTTACGCTGGTCATCCGCCTTCTGCATTGTCTGCCAATCCTCAAGTTTTTTACTACCTATCAGCGACACTGCTACTTTCCTACTTAAGCCGTCTGCCTTTCCATGTTATTCTTTAGGATTATGTACGACCTCAAAATCAAACTCAGTCGGCAATATGGGGTTGTAGGTCCACCTTGATGAGAACACTTTTGCTTTTTATTCATTTATTCCCAAACTAGTTTCAGGAACAATATCGCCATCGTCAGTGGGTTCTTTAATTCTAAAACATGCAAAAAATAGCATAGTTTTAAACATTGTGTAACATTATTACGTTTTTACTAATTGCTTCAAAATATTGTGTTCTATGAATAGTTTCGTAATACCTTATTTACTTTAAGCTACAGCATGGTTTTTACGTCTGTTGCCGTTGTTTCCCATGTATTTTCTATGTTTTTGTTGCCGTTTCTTCGGTGCACAGGATTTCATCTACAACTGTATGAGTGGCTGTCAGTAGACAAATGTGGAAAAGAGAACTTATATACTGCTGCGACTGCTGTTCTCTTGTGGATGTAGTTTGGGCTTGCACTTAGTTGTCATGTAGTTTGTCATGTACTCACTTTCACTGGTCGGCTTTCAGCTAATTTTACACACAGAAAAACGTAACTTTTGCAACTTGTTCGTAATCCAAAACATCACGCCATCTTGCTGTTCGCATGTGTCGCAAGAATGTATGGCAATTGCGAGAAGGTTTTGAAAATTTTAGCGGGATTCTGTACCGTATTTATGTCTCTGTCTTCTGGGGGGGGGGGGGGGGAGTGTGTGTGTGTGTGTGTGTGTGAGTTTTCTATGATCGGTAAAGAGCTTGTTTTCTTCTGTTGTTAGTCTCTTGTTTAAGCTGTGTTTCAGGATGTGTACATCAGTTTTCATATTAATGGAGTGGCAGTTTTGATTCATTAGGTGTGCTGCGCAACTGGAATGTGTGCTGTCACTCTTCAGAGCTCTCATGTGCTCCCCGACCTTATTCGGAAATTTCTCCTTGTTTGTCCTTTGTATTGGGCTTGACCGGAGTTACATGTGAGTTGGTACATTCCTGCATTGGTGAAATTGTTTGAGGTTCTTTTGTCTGTTGTTATCCTTTGTTCAACTGTGTTGTTTATTCTTAATATTATTGGGATCAAATAAAACATAACTTTAAAAATTGTTATTATTGCGATCCCTTACTTTTTCAATATGTTCCCAGTCCTACGTGTTATTTTAGTATTGTATGTTAGTGTATGTAAACGGCCTTGCCGCAGTGGTAACTTCGGTTCCCGTCAGATCACCGAAGTGAAGCGCTGTCGAGCTTGGGTAACACTAGGATGGGTCACCGTCTGGGTCTTACTAGTGCTGTTGACAAGCGGGGTGCACTCAGCCCTTGTGAGGCCAATTGAGGAGTTCCTTGATTGAGAAATAGCGGTACAGGTCACGAAAAATGACAACAGATGGGAGAGCAGTGTGCTGACCACATGCCCCTCCGTATTCGCATCCGGTGATGCCTAAAGGCTGAGGATGACACTGCAGCCGGTCAGTACCATTGGGACTTCAAGGCCTATACGGATGGTGTTTGTTTTGTTAGTGTGTATCATCTGTTTCTTTTTCCTGGTGTGGTGTTGTCTGTGTGTTCTCCTGTAGTGTTTTCAGACCCTTTTGTTGTATACTTGAGTGAGTGGCCACTATTATTATATTTCATTTTCACCTTGTTGTTGAGTTTGTTTATGGTGCCTTTTTTATTCATTTTCAACAACTATTTTGTTACTTTTAATTCCTGTGTATAGCTTTCTGGTATAAGAGGTGTTCTATTTACCCTGTGGAGCATGTGTGTGAAACGCACAGCAAGACATGAGAATTCGTTTGAGTTCCAGTATCCTTTCACGGTAAAATAATACAAATTAAGTCATGGTATTATACGATTTTAGTTTTCACGGCTGGTACCGACATTACTTACAACTTCCGGGCTAATAGGCCGTGGTCGATGTATAAAAATATCGACCACTTCACCCTAGGGAGAGACTTAGGATCGACGAGGAACAACAGCCACCCAAAGGGCTATTTTTCCTTCCGCTCATCAGTACGACGACAGATCTCATTGGAAAAGTGTTGAAGCATGGTATGCAAACTACCTTCAGACCACCAGGAAGATAAATGTATGTTTAAGATCGGAAAAAGATATACAACGTCCTTTGGCTACACAGGGTGTATATAAAATTCCTTGTTGTGGTCGGGTTTATATAGGTACCACAAAAAGAAGTGTTAACACCCGTCTGGTTGAACACAAGAGGAATTGCCGCCTGGGACATAATGATAAATCGGTCTTAGCGGAACATTTTTACCAAGAGGATGATCATGAAATAAGATTCACTGTGACGAGTGTCATATCTAAAACACTGCATTATCACGCCCGTATGTGTAGAGGCTATTGAAATTTATAAACACCGTAATAATTTCAATAGAAAAGAGGATGGTGTTAAATTAGACAAAATTTGGATGCCAACATTGCAACATAGGAATGAAGCTCGATTACTTTCAGTGGAGAACGTTGGCACTACCAGAGATAATCTCGTAGCCGACTTCACGTGATGTACTGTGAAGCCCTCTACGCTGCCTGGTAGCAGTTCGCCATTGTACCTCTGAAGATGTCTCCAACGGTCAGAGAGAAAACGTTAAAGGAAAGTTTTATTCATCGACCACGGTCTGTTAGCCCGGAAGTTTTAAGTGATGTTACGCCATTATAAACAACTGTCTTCGAGTGAAAAGTGCATTAGAACCTAACTACACAGTGGCTTCACCCCCCTATACAGATTTGAATGCCAGAAGACAAGTACACAACCAATACACGACATGAGTGTGGACTTGTTGACGGCTCTCTGTCTTCCACCATAATCGAGTCCATCAACATGAGGTGGCAAATATGAGGTAGTCATGGAGGTGGAAACGTGGGTTCTACTATGCCAAGACTGCTTGGTAGCTACTACAGGAAAACACAATTAGCAAAACGGCTCTGAGCACTATGGGACTTAACTTCTGAGGTCATCAGTCCTCTAGAACTTAGAACTACTTAAACCTAACTAGCCTAAGGACATCACACACAGTCAAGCCCGAGGCAGGATTCGAACCTGCGACCGTAGCGGTCGCGTGGTTCCAGACTGTAGCGCCTAGAACCGCTCGACCACTCCGGCCGGCCACAATTAGCAGGAGTACAAAATAAGAAAGTATTTATTACTTAACTTTGGTGTAGTCCGTGATTAGTTGGTTGACAATTATAGAACACACGACTAGACTAAGCGTCTGTAGAATGAATGTACAAATCACAAATCTTGCAGTGACAAATTAATCCCTCGTAATCTTGAATGTCGAATCCGGTGAATTTGAAGACTAACTTGGAACGGAGCTACAAAGACTTGATGGCAGTAATGACTGAGCTGCAGACTTACTTTCCAAGTACCGACTGAAGTTCGGACACATTTGTGGGCGTTTTAAGCTGACAGCTTGGAGATGAGACTGCAACGGGTGAACGCCTTGAGAGTTAATGACATGGCCTAAGTACTCAAGTTCAGTCTTGAAAAATACACACTTGTCTTTATTACACTTACGGTCAGCTTGTGAAAGCACTTGAAACAGGGCGCGAAGATTAGACAAATGTTCTGCGGCGGTACGACCCGACACCACGATATCGTCGATATAGTTGGCACAACACGGCACTGTAGCTGTAAGCTGTTCAAGGTATCGTTGAAATATTGCAGGAGAAGATGCACTACCGAATGGTAGCCTCAAAAATTGAAACAAACCTATACCTGTTGGGACACGTCATCCAACGGAATTTGCAGGTAGGCAAAGTCGATTCTGGAAAAACAGCGACCAATACCTAACTTGTCCAGAAGTTCTTCCGGTCGTGGCAACGGGTAAGTGTATCACAGTCTGTGGATTTACTGTTGCCTTGAAATGTGCACATAAACGCAATCTACCCGTCGGTTTCTTCACGACAAGTAACGGTGAAGCCCACTGCGAAGCCGAAATGGGAGCTAACACACCATTTGCTTGCCAAAGTTTTAACTCGTATGCTACATGGTCACTCAGTGCATACGGCACATTGCGGGCATATAAAAAGCGTGGTTGAGCATTTTCCTTCAGTGTGACATGTGCAGCGAAAGTATTGGCCAGACCTAAACCTTCACTAAACAAATCTGCAAATTCGTCGCACAAAGACGTAACACAATGTTCATAACCCACTGAGTTCGCTAGCAAAAGCCGATTGTGGATAGACAGACCGAAAATATTAAATAAGTCCATACCAAAAATGTGTGCACACGACTTAGAACGGACAATACGAAACAGAACAGACTTCGTCACATGGAGATACGTAGCAGGCAAAGCACAAGAACCAAAAGTTTGAGCCGGCCGGTGTGGCCGAGCGTTTCTAGGCGCTACAGTCTGGTACGGCGCGACCGTTACGGTCGCAGGTTCGACTCCTGCCTCGGGCGTGGGTGCGTGTGTTGTCCTTAGGTTAGTTAGGTTCAAGTAGTTCTAAGTTCTAGTGGACTGATGACCTCAGAAGTTAAGTCCCATAGTGCTCAGAGCCATTTGAACCAAAATTTTGAATCTCGTCTCCGTTGTAGGTAGTCATCACAAACAGGCAAATGTACAATTTTCTAGGACTACGGCACTATGCAGAACACTGGAAATGAGTGGCAACGTAACGTCCTTGTTCTGTGTGGGTGTGGACATGTTACCGGAGTCAGAAACACTGTGCAAAACACTATTCGGTGTGTCTTAGGAGCGAGCGGTAGCTCGACGTCTACGTCTTGGTCGGCCTTGAACATTAGTGGGAGCCTGTGCTCGAGGACGACGTTCACAGTTCGCACTAACACTGTAGTCTGTGCACCGCGCAAATGTGTCGGTGCCTGTTATAATGTTAATCTGGTTATACGACTTATGTGTGTTCTTACGGGGGAATGCGAGCACGGGGCGGCGACCTACAAGCCTGCAAGCAGACCGTGGCAATACGGCCCAGTTTGCCACATGTAAAGCAAGTCTCATTGCGACAAGGACAATTAGTGCGAGAATGAGCATTAAAGCAAGGAGAAGACATTTTTGTTCCTACTGTGGGAACTGAAATCGCCGGCTGACCGAGGCGAGCGGGTCTCCGTAGCACGTGAGAACCGTTTACGTCTAGGCGCGGCAGCTGAGGGAATACGCCGGGCCGTGCGCTGAGGCTGCGGCGGAATTGAAAACATCGCCGACTGCGTGTGGTGCGAAATTATCATTCGCCAAATCCGCAGAATCTTATGCCTCAAGAATTTGCACAACTTGCATTAACGTAGGGTCGGGGTGACGGAGAATTTGGTCGCGAAGTTTCGCACTTTGATTGTTTTGCATGACAGCGTCACGAATCATGCTATTATTGTAATATTCTCCAAACGAGTACCGAAAATTGCACTCGCGTGTCAGTCCCTGGAGCTCAGCGATCCACTGTTAAACCGGGCTGTCGCAACATGTATGCGGGCAGCATAATAGGCGTCAAGGGCCTGCAAAATGTCTGTAAGGGGCTATCCGGCGTAGTGGTAGGGAAGAGTTTCGCGATGACGCGAAACACTTCCGTACCTGCCGTCGGTAGAAAATTGTTGGCGAGCACTGTGCCTTGTATTCCGTATGCGGCGGTGTGGGTGGCATATTGGGAGCGCCACTCACCCCACTGTTCGCGCCGCTCGTCTAACGCCCGGGACGGTGGAACTGTTGCAGGCAGGGCGCCGGCGACAGGGGCAGCGGTTGGCCCGGCGGCATGCGGAACGGTGGTCGCCGAGCGCACGAACTCCGATATGGTTTGCGCCAGCTGAGTCATCTGCTCCAGCTGAAACTGACAGAATTGGCCTAAATCAACTGTGTGCTGTAGGGGCGCATACGCGGCAGGCGGCACATTTCGCATTGCCTGCATAGCAGCCGTGGTAACAGGAAGCAAAGGCATACTAAATATGTCAAAGTGGAAAAAAAAAAGATCACTAGAACACAAGCAAACACTGAATATGACTGGAAAGACCGAAAAACACATTTGCTCAAATGTACACGAAGTGACGCATACAGAGTCACAGTCAAACAAAAGACACAGAAACAGAACCCAAGCACGAATAAACTGGAAACGTTTAGAAAATATTTTTGGCACACACAAAAACATTGCCATATGTAATATGGCTTGATCCCATATAATACTAATCTTCTCAAAGCCATATAAGAAGGACCAGCTTCAGAGAAAGTCTCGTCACCATTTGATGGCCCTCGATCTTCCATGATAATCGAGTCCATCAACATGAGGTGGCAAATATGAGGTAGCTAAGGAGGTGGAAACGTGGGTTCTACTATGCCAAGACTGCTTGGTAGCTGCAACACGAAAACGCAATTAGCAGGGGTACAGAATAAGAAAGTATTTATTACTTAACTTTACTGTAGTCTATGATAATCTGGTTGACAATTGTAGAAGATGCGACTACACTAAGCGTCTGCAGAATGACATAATTCACAAGTCACAGTGAGAAATTAATCTCCCGTAATCTTGAATGTCGAATCCGGTGAATTTGAAGACGAACTTGGAAAGGAGCTACAAAGACTTGATGGCAGCAATGACTGAGCTGAAGACAATGACTGACATCGGTGCTGGCTGACCACTGAGTGCAGCTACGAACTGTAGACTGGCACAACTGCATTACTCTCCTGCTGCGCATTAAGTGGGCTAGTGGCGCTTTTTTTTTCTTTATTGTGATTTCATTCCCCTGCCCCATATGGGCAGGGAAGGGCTGTCAGCGGCACAATCCGCCGCTCTTCAGCCGAGTGACAAGACAACTCAAACAAGAATAAAATGATACATACATAAGGCGATAAAAAAGGGTAACATAAAGCAGAGTAAGGGGAGAAAATGGAGGTAAAAATACATTGACATGGAGACGTTCATGGGGGACATTTAAAAAAGTCATCAGAAAGTTAAAAAACACAGCTGGCGATTCTTAAAACACAGAGAAGTCACTGAATGCGCATTCACAGGTGAAAAGTTGGCCACAGTATTAAAAACACTCCGGAACAGCACACTTAAAACTCACTTGGAGCACACACGATGAAGAATAAAACTGCCATGTGGGGCTTGCCGAGGGAAAGGTCAGAGAGGATGGAAAATGAGGGGAGAGCAAGGGGCAGCAGGGGAAGCGGCGGGATGAAGAGAGCAGGGGCGTCAGCGGGTACACTAAGAGGCAGGAGACACGTGGGGCACGAGATGAAGAGGGAAGACAAGGCAGGAGGAAGTGCAAAGACACTGAAAGGGCACACAAGAGAGGGAGGGGGAATAGCAAGGGGAAGCCACTCAGGAGGGGGAGGAGAAGGAGCCCTGAGGAGAAGGCAGGAAGATGGGGTTAGAGTTGGAAGGAAGGGTAGATGTCAGGGCGAAGCTCATCATCCGGGAGGGGTAGATGGTGGAAGTTGCATCAGGAAAGGTGATGGAGGGTGTGGAGATGGAGAGAGGGTGGGACACAACGGTAAAGGCGCGGCAACTGGTTGGGGGTGGAGAGGAAGGGCAACACCAGGGGGTGGGGGGATCAAGGCGGCAGACAATATATAGTTCAAGGAAAAGGAGAAGGTGGGGGAAGATGATGAGGTCGTAGAGGATGCACATGGGGGACGGAAGGCGGATGCGGAAGGCGAGGCGGAGCGCATGGCGTTTGAGGATTTGGAGGGGTTTATAGAACTTGGGAGGGACGGAAATCCAAGCTATACTGGCATAACAGAGGATGGGGTGGATCAACGATTTGTAGGTGTGCAGGATGGTGGAAGGATGCAGACCCCACGTCCAGCCGGACAGGAGTTTCAGGAGGAGGAGGCGGTTGTGAGCTTTGTGTTGGATGGTAAGGAGATGGGGAGTCCAGATGAGGTGGCGGTCGAGGGTAAGGCCAAGGTATTTGAGGGTAGGAGTGAGGTGGAGAGGACGGCCATAAATGGTGAGGTAGAAATCAAGGAGGCGGAAGAAGCGGGTGGTGTGGCCTATGATGATCGCCTGTGTCTTGGAGGGATTGATACGGAGGAACCACTGGTTGCACCAAGTGGTGAATTGGTCAAGGTGTGTTTGGAGGGTACGGTGGGACTGTTGAAGGGTAGGATAAAGGGCTAGGAAGGCGGTGTCATCAGAAAACTGGAGAAGATGAACCGGTGGGGGAGGTTTGGGCATATCAGCGGTGTACAGGAGATAAAGGAGAGGGGAAAGGACAGAACCTTGGGACACGCTGGCAGAGGGATAGAAAGTATGGGAGTTGGAATTGTGGATAGTCACATAGGAGGGACGATGGGAGAGGAAGGAAGCAACGAGATGGACAAAGTTGATGGGAAGAGCATAGGTCTAGAGTTTGAAGAGGAGCCCGGGATGCCAGACAGGTCATAGGCGTTCTGGAGATCAAGAGATCAAGGGAAACAAAGATAGCGGAGTGACGGGAGTTAAGTTGGAGGGAAAGAAGGTTGGTAAGGTTAAGGAGCTGGTCGTCAGCAGAGAAGGAAGGCCAGAAGCCACATTGGGTAAGGGGAAGGAGGTGGTGCTGGTTAAGGTGGCGGTGAATACGGCGAGAGAGGATGGCCTTGAAGACCTTACTGAACATGGAGGTGAGGCAGATGGGATGATAGGAAGAGGTATCAGAGGGGGGTTTGTTAGGCTTAGGGAACAGCAGGACACGGGAGGTGTTCCACAGGTCGGGGTAAAATCCAGTGGAGAGGAGGATATTGTACGGGGTAACAAGGACAGACAGGAAGGATGGGGGGGATTCCTTGAGGTGGCGGTAGGTGATGCCATCATGACCAGGGGCGGTGTTGCGTTTGAAGTGGAGGACAAGTGTGATGTCATATGCGGTGATGGGAGTGTTGATGTCTAAGGGGGGTAACTGATCCAAGTACTGGAAGCTAGGGGCAAGTGGGGGGACGGAGGTGTCAGTGCAGTCGAGTATGGTGGCGAAGAGGGAGTAATCAAAATGGGGATCGTCAGGAATGGAGAAGACCTCGGATACGTGGGAAGCAAAATGGTTAGCCTTACTGAGGTTGTCAGGAAAAGGTCGATCGTCATGGAGGATGGGGTAATGTGGGGTGGAATGGCTACCAGTAAGGCGGTGGAAGGCTGACCAGTACTCGGAGGAGTTGACAGGGAGGGTGGAGTTGAGGCGTGTGCATGTCTGGCGCCACTCCCGGAATTTCTTCGCTGTAAGGAGGTTCCGGATGTATCGCTGTAATTGCCGGTGGCAGGTGAGAGTATCCCGGTCACGAGTGTGGAGGAAGGTGCAGTAGAGCCTGCGGGATTCACACAGAAGAAGGACGGCCTGTGGAGGAAGCGTAGGGCAGTGAGGGTGGATGAGTTTGGTAGGGATATGAGCCTCCACAGCGTCAGTGATGATCTTCTGAAGGAAGGAAGAGGCATGGGTGATGCCAGCAGGGCCGGCCAGAGTGGCCGTGTGGTTCTAGGCGCTACAGTCAGGAACCGCGCGACCGCTACGGTCGCGGGTTCGAATCCTGCCTCGGGCATGGGTGTGTGTGATGTCCTTAGGTTAGTTAGGTTTAAGTAGTTCTAAGTTCTAGGGGACTGATGACCACAGCAGTTAAGTCCCATAGTGCTCAGAGCCATTTGAACCATTGGTGCCAGCAGGGTTGTGAAAGGTGAGGGGGTGGCTTTCGACCTGTAAGGCAATGGATTCCCAGTAGGCATCCCAATTGGCACGGCAGTAGTCATGGACAGACGTTGGAGGGGCAGCTGGGTGGGTGGCTGCAGGGGTGGGATGGGTAGAGGAAATGGTGAGAAGGACAGGGAGATGGTCACTATCAACGGGATCGAGGACATCGACGGTGATGCGACCAAGGAGGTTGGGGGAAGCGAGGATAACATCGGGGGTGGAGTTAGTTTCAGGACAGACTCCATGGAGGGTGGCAAGGAACTGATGCCACCGCCGAAGGGTGGCAGGGTCACGGCTGTGGATGTTGAGGTCAGCGGCGATCACATAGGTAGAGAAGCTACGGTCAACATGGGAAATGAAGTTGAAGGGAGAGGAGCTGCGGGGCGGATATAGATAGTGGCACAGGTGATTGTGAGGGAGGGAAAAAATAGGCTGAGGAGAAGATGTTCAGTCGGGTCATTGAGGAGGGGTTGTGACCGCACAGGGAGATGCTTGAGGCGGCCTATAGCGACCCCACCTTGGGCTAGGGGAAGGGAATTGTCAGTGTGGTGAAGGAGATAGGGGGAGGTGTGGACAACATGGTGGGGTTGGAGGAAGGTTTCATTAAGGATGAAGGAGTCAACCTGGTGCTGGGAGAGGGTATGCATGAAGAGGTATTTGTTTGCATGGAGGGAGCAGATGTTGAGGTAGAGGAGACAATACTGTTGACGCACCAGGAGGTTGGAGGTGGGAAGGGTGCAGGAAGGGGGGAGAGGGGCTTAAACGAGGGTGTCGAGGTGGGTGAAGGTAAAGTGGGCCTGGTTGTGGAAGTAGGTGTTTAAGTGGAAAACAGAGCGGGCGGCAAAGGAAATCTGCTGGAGTGCGTGGGGGCGCTGGATGGGGTGGATGTTCTGCAGGACTATGGTGAGGAACCGGATGATGTCTTCTGCTGTAGGGGGAGGGCAGAGGGAATTGTTAGGGTTGATGATTGGGTCGATGGGGCGAATGGGGACAGCGAGTTCAGGGTTGGTGGGAGGGGGTTTGGCTTTGCATTTGGAGGAATAGGTGGTGTGAGGTTCATTGCAGGTGTCGCAGGAAGGGGGGAGGCGAGGTTGGGACACTGTTTAAGGAAGTGGGAGGCTCTACAATGGGGGCAGGTGGGGGGTTCTTGCAGCTTTGGGTGAGGTGGTCATTGTACAGGAGACAGCGCTGGCAATGGTAGGATTGAGGAGGGGAACGGGACGGGTCAACAGGGTGGCAGCAGTTGAAAATCAGGGCTCCCTGCATGAGGGGGTGGTCGATGGAGGAGGCGGACTCTATAAATATACGCATGAGGAAAGTATGGCCAGAGGAGTTATAAATGAGGCAGGCCGAGTAGACTTCCAGGGAGGGGTGGGCGTTCAGTTCTGCCAGCACCTCAGGCTCTGTGACCACAGTGCCGAGTTTTGTGATGACGGCGATGAGGGTCGGTGGACAACGAGGGGGTTCGGGCTGACGAGGAGAGGAGGATGTAAGGAATGGGGAGAGGGATGCATTGGGCCCAAAGGTGATGCAGGGAAGGTGCCGGAGGAGATCAGTATGGAAAGAGGGAGAGGGAGACTTGATGATAGCAGAGTCTCTGCGAGGGATAAGTTGGGTGATGGGTGAACTGGGGATGTACTTCCGGATTTCAAGAGTGAGGGTGCGGGCATCCAGGAATTTCGGATCACGGTCGGCTAGGACGAAGGTATACAGGGAGCGGGCTGGAGAGGAGGGAGGTGGGCAGGGTCAGCGGGAGGTGGGGTAGGCAGTGGCTTTTTGGATGAGGGAGTAGAGGAGAGGTCGCCACTGGGCCATTTGGAAGATTTTTTTGCAGGCGTTGCCTGGGAGGAGGGATGAGGGGCTGGATGGATGGGGAGGTAGTGGGAGGCAGGACCCTCCAGCGAGGCAGTAGCACCGGGTGAGACGGTAGGGCGCTCTGTGGCGCGGCGGGAGGTGACTCTGGCAGGAGAAGCTGTGGTAGTTGCAGGGGGGAGGGGGGGGAAAGTCGTCTCGGCGGGCGACAGGAGCGGAGCAGGGGCAGGGGCAGGAGCAGGAGCAGGAGCAGGGGCAGGGGAAGGAGTGACATACAGGTGGGGATACAGTGATGAGCAGGAGATAGATGGGGAGGAGACCGTGAGTAGGGTCGGTAGATGAGACAGGTTAATCCCAGAGGAAGCACTCCATGATGTAACAGTGGGGGCAGGTGAAGGGGAGGTGTAGATGATGGAGATAGTTGGGGCGTCCACGATTGCAGGCAGTGCCCATGGGCGACAGGAGTCGCCGAAGGAGAAAAGGGACTGAAACGGGGGGGGGGGGGGGGGCAGCGACGAGCAGTGGGCGGCGGCGAGCACAGGGCGGCGAGCACAGGGCGGCGGCGGCGGCGGTGGCAGCAGTAGCAGCAGCAGCGAGCACCAAGAGACGGCGACCAGGCGGCGGCGGCGGCGGCGGCAGGCGGCGAGGACCGGTTGGGGCTCTTCCACGTCGAAGATACACCCTGAGTGTAGCCCAGGCGGTGTGAGTCATCGATCAGGAAGTGAGGGAATCCAACCCTCGAATGCCCAACGGCGCCTCGCGGCGAGCATAAGTACTGCGACTGGCTGTGTACTCTTTGGCTAACACAGTCGTTCTTCTGTTCCGTTTATCGAGAGAATCGCGTCCGGCGGATCGATCTCTCAGGCGGCGGCGTGGTCGTATGACTGACGACATCACACTTGTGACCAAGTAATAAATATTAACCCTTACCAGAAAAACAAAGGGATGCTGATCCAGTTCTCTAGCGACCCATTGTCCCTCGATCTACATATGAGATGAGCGAAAAAATATTCATATTCACACACTGAAATGATAATGCTGAGTCACATCTCATATTAATTTCATAAAATTTAGATTGATTTACAGAAAAACATTGATCGAGAACGATCCTACATACATACATATAAAACTTTGGAACGTGCCGTCAGAGATTCTACAAACCATGATGCTGCTACTGCTGAAATATAAGCTTAATATCAAGTCCTGAACACATCTTTCACGTTCAGACCTCTAACCCTGTTCCGCAGTGGACTACAGTACTGTACTGCACCCTTAAAATGGAAGTTTAGGGTCCTGATATAGAATTTCGAGGTGTGTGTTGTGACACTTTCACAAGATACAGGATTTGTGGAGGAAAAAAGTCACTCCAGCTGAAAAAATGCAGCACCCATACATAACGCCCGTGTTGTTTGTGACTGAAAGCTCCTCATGGTTTATAGGTATTTATTTAAACTATAGGCAGAATGATTCAACTACCACGCAAATTACTCTAAATGACGGATGTGCTAATCGTGATTAGTAAAGTAAGTTTTTTTTCTATATTTATATTAATATATTACAAAAAACTCAACCTCTTTACATGTTGTAGTACATGTAAGTTGTAATAGTTACTTTTGAGCTGGAGATGGGAATAACAAACTGTCATTCAGATGGACGAACCAAAAAAAACTTTCTTTACTCATCTTGTCGGAGATACATTCAAAAAACATCATTCGTACAAAATCTCATCCATCACCAACGTTCTTCATGAACTGTACAAGTATTACGCCCTCTCCCCAGTTGATAGCTTCCTTATCACCCATCCAAGTAGTGAACAAGTTTTTGTTGTCTTGATTCGCTCGGTCGACACATTCTTGACTTTTGGCTGTGTCTAGGTTTCCATTAACCATTTTGATTCCTGGCCATAGTGGTGGTAAACCTTCTAAGACATCATTACAAACTTCGCGTCCGTATGCAGAATGCAAAATATTTGGAGTGCCAATATCTAGCAAGTTATAGGCTATTCCATCGGCCCGTTTTGATGTGAGCTCCTTCAATACAACAAATTTTGTTACGTGGTCTCGGTATTCGAGAAGAAAATTAAACATTCCATCTGGTTGAGATCGGTAATCGATGAGATCCACTTAGCATCTACTGAAATGCGATGAAATAATCAGCTTTACAACAGTCCCTTCTTTCGCACTTATTTGTATTTGTTGACTAGGTTCACATACATCCACAAATATTTTTATTTCGGTCTCGATTTTATTTTTGTAAAGTGTATTTAATTGTTTTATCATTCTGCCTCTTCCACTGTGGCCAATATACAATACGGCAAACAGCTCTTCGGCATGTACAAACTTTTTTACTTTCTCGAGCATCTGACACTTGTTCATTGAGTTTTTTGCTGTCTTGTGCAGTCAACACATCATACCTTTGAATTATTCGATAACCTCGAGTTGATTTTTTCTTCTTGAAAACTTTTATTCGCTTTACATCTTCAGTTATGAAATCATACTTCCGTTTACTCATTAAAACACTATTATATTTTGAATCTTCGCGGAAGAGGTTTGCAAAGAATCTTTTCTTCATTACACTCACCAATTCGGTGCTTAATTGCATAATAATAATTTATCTGCTTACAAAAAATCACGGCACAAATTCAAGCACTCGCAGCCGAAGCAAATAATGTGAAACAGAAACACCCGCCGACAACAAGGCGCTGCCGGCACCAAACTAAATATGGTGGGAGAGGGGGAAGAGGTAGGAAGAGGAGATGAGAGAAACATACATACGAACTTTAACGATATGGAAACCGTTAATGTGCAAATTGGGTTAATCCCAAAGGACAGACACTACATCTTCAGTGCAGATGCACACCAATCTCGAACTCACGGGAATCGGCGAAATGCCGGGAGTAATGAGGATAATTGACAAGGGGCACTACATCAGTAGTGTGTGGATAAGTTGAGAATTTGGGTCTAACGGGAGGCATGCTAGCGTAGTGCTTGGAGCTGCGATGATTACTGTGTATGGATGAATTAGTGGTCAACGCATCTGCGTAGTAAGTAGGAGAGCTGGGTTAAAATCCCGGTCCGGCGCAAATTTTCAACTTTCCCTGTTGATTTCAGTGAATGCCCACTCGTAGCTATTGTCTTTCATTCCTTTGTGCCTTAGTTAATAATGGCTGCTGGATCAAATTGGCGTCCGTTCCTTTGGACACTTCCGAAAGAACAGACACCACAAACTTATTTACAGGTCAGCCACACACTAAAGATTTATTAATCAGTTTTCACCTAGGCAACAACAAGAGGTTGATCAACTTGTGACCAGCGTGTTTCCTTAACGTTGTGAATCACCGAGATAAAGAAATCAGCTTCGTAATTTCTGAACGGTACTAAAAGTTTTGTTTTAGCTTAGGTTAGAAAAACCCTCCCTTGGGATCAAAGACGTTTTGCTGATAAATTAACCACAATGTCATCAGAGAATGTTCGTCCTCGCAGGTCAGAGACAGAAAAGGTAAATGTGATTTTAGTAAATCGCAGGAGCATCCGAGGAAAGGTCCCAGAATTATTATCGCTTACTGAAGATTATAATGAGCAGATAGTGTTAGTAACAGAAAGTCCGCCTCCGTAGCGCAGCGGTAGCATTACAACCTACCATGCATGGGGGCCCGGGTGTTGTGTGTTCATCATCATCATTTTCATCATCATTGACACGAAAGTCTCCCGAGGGGCGTCAGCTTTTTAGTTTGCAGTACGGCGGCCGAACCCCGAAGGGGATATCCCGGCCAATAAATGCCATACGATCATTTCATTTCATACCAGTAACAGAAAGCTGGTTGAAACCAGACGTTAATGACAACGAAATCCTAACTTCAGAATGGAATATTCATCGTAAGAATAGGTTAACCGCCAATGTCGGCGGCGTGTATATTGCAGTAAAGAATTCGATAAAATCTAGTGAGGTTATCACGGATTCCAGTTATGAAAGCAGATGCCATACTGTGACCCATAGGAAAAATCTTATAAGGCGGTTTTTCGACAGATTCTCAAGTATTGTTCCTCTATCTGGGATCCGATTATGAAAGCAGATGCCATACTGTGATCCATAGGAAAAATCTTATAAGGCGCTTTTTCGACAGATTCTCAAGTATTGTTCCTCTATCTGGGATCCCTACCACGTAGAGATTGAGAAGATCCAACGAAGAGCGGCATGATTCGTCACAGGATCGGTTAGTCGGCTCGAGAACGTCTAAAATAGCAGGTGGAGCAGAAGCAATTATCTTTTCTACACACCATCTGAGGCCCTATAAAGTTCCAGTCAGGGAGTGGGAATTCGTCAGTGTCCTAGCCCACAGCCCTGATAAAGCCCCAGGAGCAGACCACATCCTAAACCAAATGCCCAATTAAATGTCTGTGGACTGTCTGCGCCGTATCCTTTCCCTCTTTAACCGCATCTGGAGCGAGGGCCTGATCCAGTGGCTATGGCGGGAAAGCATCTTTGTCCCAGTACTGAAACCGAGTAAGCAAACTCCAGAGAAGGACAGTTATCGCTTAATTAGGCTAACAAATGTTGTCTGGAAGTTGCTTGAACGCATGGTGAGCCAGTAGCTGTGTTGTCTCCTTAAGTCTCAAAGTCAAAGTCCCAGAATGGTTTTCGTCAAGGCCGTTCCACTACTGATAATCTGATTTATCTGGAGTCTGCCATACGATCAGCTTTTGCCCGTCGTCAGCAACTTGTAGCCGTCTTCTTTGACCCAATAAAAGTATACGACACCACATCCACGCACAAATGGGGTCTCCAGAGTCCGCTCCTGATTTTTATCCAGAAAATCTTGTCTCCTCGTATTTTCCAGGTTCAAGTTAGTGCCTCCCACAGTTCTTCCCATATCCAAGAGACTGGTATCTTGCAGGGCTCTGTACTGTGTGTCCCTCTTTCTAGCAGCCACCAATGGTCTAGCAGCAGTTGTGGAGTCCTCAGTATCACCCTCCTTGTATGCTGATGACTTTTGCCTCTACTATTGCTCTTCTAGTATGGCGTCGCCGAACATTAGCTCCAAGGCGTCATACGAAAGGCACAGGCATGGGCCCTCACCCATGGCTTTCGGTTTTCAGCTGCCAACACTCGTGTCATGTGCTTATGTCAACGCCATACCATTCACCCACAATCTGAACTTTACCTTCACGATCAACTACTGAATGTGGTGGACACTTATCCTCTTATCACTTTTTAGGACTGGTCTTCGATGCTCTAAGCACTATGGGACTTAACATCTGAGGTCATCAGTCCCCTAGACTTAGAATTACTTAAACCTAACTAAACTAAGGACATCACACACATCCATGCCCGAGGCAGGATTCGAACCTGCGACCGTAGCAGCAGCGCGGTTCCGGACTGAAGCACCTAGAACGACTCGGCCACAGCGGCCGGCGATTACGATTGTAATCCAAGTCAGGACTCTCCTTTCTGATCTCAAGTTGTTTCGTCTACCACCTCTCCTCTGCATGGTGCATCCTTCAGCATCAGTCTCGTCTTTACCTATTACAAGGTCCAAAAGACTTGGTTCATCTTGAGGCCCTCCGCCACCAATTTTTGTCCGTCCTTGGCGCATCCCAGGGATCAGAAGTAGTCTATACTGATGGCTCGATGGTTGCTGGTCATTAAGGCTTTGCTTATTCTCACACTGCACATATTGAACTGTGCTCCATACCAGATCACTGTAGTGTTTTACAGCGGAGTTGATAGCCATCTCTCGTGCTTTTGAGTATATCAATTCCTGCACTGGTGAGTGAGTAGCTGCTGGCAGGAGAATCAGGACCAGACACTCTGATTCATAAGCTATGGTGAGATTATCAAGCAGCACACGCTAACTACGAAGAAAATCGGGTGTTTTTCGGTTTGTTGTTTCTGTACTTGATTAGGTTCCGTGATTTAGCAGCTGGTGTTGGGTTGAGGGCTCATCGATGACTGAACAGACTTTGCCATTTTCATCCGGATTTCATACATCTGTCTGACATCATGGGGCTAATCACTGCACACTGGTCCGCAGTTATGTATTTTCGAGAGTGACCTATTGACATAAATATCACTCCCGTCCCATGGAGTATCACTAAGTAATTAAGTCTATGATTGTATAAATTAATTTAATTTGAGAATGAAAAATATAAAACAGGTTCAAAGTTTTGAAAAACAATAATGTATCACAATTACAGTGGAATGGTATGGCTCTACAGAGATGATAGCTGAAATTTTTTTTAATTTTGAGAAAAAGTTTGCTTATTTCCCAAATTGATTGTTGTCTGCGAGAACTTTCCAATTTTTGGAAATCTCGGAAGAAGGATGATGTGCAATATTTCTTGGCTTTACGGCCACCATATTCGGCTACAAAAAGCTCTTCTTAGAGCAGCTGAGAAAGCAGCAGTGGCAAAATGACGTAATGTGGTGTGAGCTACCGATGACAGATGGTTTGTTCGGTGCGGGTATTGTGAGAAAAATCGCCTACACTGGAATTCTTCTCCGCGATTGGCTGCTGCGTTAGGAGGTTCCGCGCCAAAATGATAATCTTCTGTTACTAATATTAGAAAAATTTAACTATGTATTTACTTGCATTTCATGTTAAAGCATCTCTCAGTAGCAGGCTCTCATCCCATTATTTCAAAAGTGTTAATTACCAGCAGAATAGTAAACAGCTGCTAAACGAAAAGGAAGACGAAGCACTTCTCAGATCTTCGGATCGCGCCTAACTTGAATGGCGGGCGAAATGGATCGGTTGAAAGATCAGAGCTGGTTCGTCAGTGTCGGAAGACAGACATGTTGTCTGACTTTGTCGGTATTGGTTAAGAACTTAATTAGCAGTCAATGGTTATTTGGACACGTACTTAATAGTAATTACGCAAATACGCAGTTCACTGTTTCGTTTATTTTTTATGAACGTCTGAAGAGTGGAAATTATTTGTGATTCATAAAGTGGAACAAAATTGTGCAGTGTCTCGTATTCTGCTAATAAAAAGCGAGTGGCATCCCGTATAAACAAACTAATTGAAAATTTAATTATTTATAGAATATCATTTCCTCAAGATAACGTATTCACAACCTACAAGTTGTTTCCTGCGCACGGGACAACAGTTATAAAAGACCGCAGGTTGGTGAACATCAATTAGACCTTATACATTTAACTCAGGGTGGTGGAAGCAAATAGGCACCTCTTGTGTACTGCAATGTTAGTACAAATGAGAATAGGGACACGTCAAATTCAAATAGTTCAAATGGCTCTGAGCACTATGAGACTTAACATCCATGGTCTTCAGTCCCCTAGAACTTAGAACTACTTAAACCTAACTGACCTAAAGACATCACACAACACCCAGTCGTCACGAGGCAGAAAAGATCCCTGACCCCGCCGGGAATCGGACCCGGGAACCCGGGCGCGGGAAGCGAGAACGCTACCGCACGACCACGAGCTGCGGACAAGGGCATGTCATCTGTGGCAACAAAGAGCAGGTATGAAGGAGAGAAAGTTTCTGGGGAAGGGTATTATAATACGCACATAGATCTCTCTCTCTCTCTCTCTCTCTCTCTCTCTCTCTCTCTCTCTTTCAGCTTGCCGTAAATTTCATAAGCAGTTGGAGCAACACTACTTTGACACATCTTCTTGAGTCGATGGAGAGCAGGCTGCCGTAGAATGTCAGGTCTTGAATAGCAGCATACTTGAAGATTCGGGACATCCGTGCGATCTCCTCCTTCATCTTGACGCACAAGATGGTCGAATAATCGAAGCCACATCACCATATCTTTATAGGGTACGTCAGGACCACCCCAGCGAATTCCATGGAAAAAATGTATTAACCATTTTGCCGTCCTCCGTATTTTAGCACACTTCACATCCTTGAAAGACCTCGGTGATGCAATGGTTGCTGAGAATGTCTCTACTCTACAGATATTTCCTGTGAATGCAATATTTTTAAATATGAACTGTCTACGTTCACCATCACAGAAACCATGAAGTAAAGCAATAGGTTAATAAAAAAGTAGTCGCTATAGTCTGGAACCGAGCGACCGCTACGGTCGCAGGTTCGAACCCAGCCTCGGGCATGGATGTGTGTGATGTCCTTAGGTTAGTTAGGTTTAATTAGTTCTAAGTTCTAGGCGACTGATGACCTCAGAAGTTAAGTCGCATAGTGCTCAGAGCCATTTGAACCAAGCCATTTTAAAAAAGTTGTAGCAGCTTACTTGGCTGTTGTGACTACAGAACAGACATTATGATTCATTACTGATCATTTCAGCTGTACATTCATCACAATACATCTTAATTGATGGTGGTCCATCAGTCTCCCACCGGGCATTCGAAAAAATGGTTCAAATGGCTCTAACCACTATGGGACCTAACATCTGAGGTCACCAGTCCCCTAGACTTAGAACTACTTAGACCTAACTACATCACACACATCCATGCCCGAGGCAGGATTCGAACCTGCCACCGGAGAAGCTACACGGTTCCGGACTGAAGCGCCTAGAACCGCTCGGTCACAGTGGCCGGCGAGCATTCGAGTCATAGTGCTTAAAGTAGGGCTCCTACTGTGAAATGAGTGGTTCCCTCTTAAACATGTCAGATAGTAAATTGCATCTGCACGATACATCACATAGTAATGGTATAAGTTATGTAGGTAACATGTATTAATCAAGATCGTTCAAGATGTGACAACTCGTAAACAGTTTTATGCAAACATCCCAGAGCACATTACGCACATTTCTTTGTTTCACCCACTTAAACATGTTGTAAGCAGTACCATTCTCTTTCTTAGCGAATGCGTAGTCCTAAAAGCTAATTTTCGTAACATACTGAGGAAGTAAGAGCTCTCGAATATTTTTTTCTGATGTGTGGGCACTGCTGTGTTCTTGAATAAAGCATCATCGTGCAGCCACTGTTTTCCTTTGATAGCTTTGAAATAGCGATAACTAAAGCATGAACCTCAATATCCACGACCACATTTTGCACAATACACTCACTACCACTTCTCAAATTTCACTGCTAGAATTAGGACACTACTACTGTTCCTCCTAGCCTGCAACAGCATCACCTTATTCACAGACATACTGCACACTTGATGTTGAATAAGTGAATGGCGATGGAGTCATAGTGGTTATTGACATACATACAGTTGGTACACCAAAGGGACAAACAGAAATACATTGTTCGTTTGGAATAAAGCATGTTTTGCATTCAAGCCTAAAGGAGGTTTTTACATAATGTAATATTCCTTTTGAAAATTCAGCTTCCACTCGTAAACTGTAGGATCTAAACAGACACATGTTTAATATGAATTAGTGAGTCACCAAAATCTTTGTATGACGTTCCAACAGTTCTTTTTTTTCGTAACTAACTCATTTCGCCAGCTGCAACAGATCCGTCGTGGGGTGTTCCTCCTCCAAAGTGTTAAACAGGTAGAAAGAAGAACTTAAAATGTGCTTAGACTCGATACCGAACAGTTTTGGGATAACATCATGGTGTGCAAACGTTTCTCTACCCGTTTGCTTGGCCCTTGAAAATTAACCACAGATGGACGTACTCAAGTATTTTGCACTCGCAATGATGTCTTAGTCGAGAACTTTGTATGATCTGGGTGTAAACGTGGCATAAGGCTCAAATGCACTAACAGAAACTCGCAACTTGGCTGTCCGAATATATACAGGTAAGACGCCACTGTATTGGCTGGATTTACAAGTATCAAATATACGAAATGGTCTCGAGGAAGTGGTGAAATCGAGAAAATAAAAGAAGTGAGGGCTTTTTCAATTGTAATTACACCCTGTACTCCTCGACAAATAGATAATGACGATTATTGGAGGTGGGGTTTGCTGCTTGTCAGTGAGACACGACATCCAGCTGGAGCGACTGTGGAGATATCATCATTTTTTTGGACGCTGTACAGCTATAAAAAACGGTCGGAAATGTTATGCTGCTTGAACGTAAAGTTACTGTGGCATGCGGTCCTATGTAAAATAATCGCTAAGCTAGTCTAAGTCTCTCATTCAGTCCCTAGTTCACCAGAGTGATGTGGCAGTTGAAGATAGCGGAACGAAAGCCGAAGTTTTAAATTTCACATTCAAGAAACCGTTCATACAGCATAATCGTGAAACATACCGTCATTTGACAATCGGACAGACTAACTTACGCACGACATAGTAATAACCATCCCTGGCCTAGAGAAACAACTGAAAGATTTGAAAACAAATAAATCACAAGGTCCAGATGGAAGCCTTATTAGGTTTTACAAAGAGTTCTCTATAGCATTGGCCCCTGTCCTAGCTTGCATTTATCATGAATCCTTCACCCAGCACAAAATCCCAAGTGACTGCAGGTTTTAAAATACCTGGCACCTACATGAAACAATCGTTGAGTTGTGACATCATTCAACTGCTCACTAAGATTGTGGAGTCATCCTGCATGTTATGTAGCCTGTACTGCAGAAGTGTTGTCACTGTTTGGTTTATTTAACATTAAGGCCAGCAGCTTCTTTAATTTCACTCTTCTTCCCTTTCTGTTAAAGTTGTCTTCGAATTTCTGTCACTTTTCTGTACATCCTAACATAATAATGATCAGACCATGATTAAACTAAAATATTACAAGCGCGATATAAAATTTAAATCAGAATGTCGTAACAATGCTTTTCATGATACTTTCATGGAACAAAAAAACTGGATACCCCTGTAGCCACCTGAGCACATAATGTTCAACCCCAGTGATATTACCCAGTGTTCCCAACATAATTCCTTTCTCAACGAACTAAATATGTGGTACTAAAATGGGGACAATTCTACAGTGTAAGGGAGTGTTCAAGAGTTTCCTATGTAGCTTCTTGAGTTTATCATGTGTTAGTGCTGCTGTACACGCCACGTGTTGTCATGCAGGAGGAGGACATTGAGAATTGGCAGCTGGCATCATTTGTTGCCGTAGGCAGCCTTATCATCAACCAGCAGCTTGCAGTGTTAGTCCACACTCATTGTCCTTCGACCATGCAGGTAATCAAACATATATACACATTTTGAGTCCCAAAACAAAACTACCAAAACTAGCCTAGCTGAAAGTCGATACTTTCAATGCATTCCTCCACTTTTTTCCACTCCATACTCATCCTCTTGCTATCTGAGGTATAGCAGTGACCCATATATCATTGCAGGTCATGATATGGCCCAGAACAGTTTCTCTTTCTTCTTCTTCATAGTGATTCAGAAGTCATTGGCAAATATTTTTCCGTACAGCCTTTTGTGCCTCAGTGGGAAGCCGTGAAACGCACCTTGCCCATATTATTCCGTATTCAAATGTATCCAATAAAATGGTATGGGAACTTCCAAAACGTATCACCACTTGTGATAAAATCTCTTTAACAGCTTTCTTGTGTTCATGAACTGTGCTTAGTGCCCCTCCAAAATGTCACTTGATTTCACACCTTTGTTGGAGAGAAAACAAATAGTAATGTGTTTCTCAACAGACAGTGGGACCTTCTGATCACTCATGGTTGAGTGTCAAGTCATATGCATGGCTATCCCCCCCTCCTTTCTCTTGTAAGCTGTTCTGTGGTCCACCAAGCTGTTCATGTCACTATATGTGTCAGATGAACAAAGTTCAGGTTTATTTGAATGACACTCGCATATTCATTCTAATATAAAGTTCACAATGGAAAATGAAAAAGAAGACAAATTTTATTTTTGTATGTACAGCTTGTAACCCTGTTTCTGTGACATTGATCCTTTCATTTTATAATTAGATCTGTGGTCAAGCAACAATACTTATCATAATTGGTGTCAATACGTGCATTTGACATTTTTTGCTGTAAATTAAAAATCAACAGTCGTAATCAGAATAACAACTTTCTCTATGCTATCTTGGATGCTAGCATGTGCTTATTAACATAACAGACTAATTAACTTCTTCCAATTAGCGACGTTTGATGACAAACCAAAATTTCTATCATGACTGAAACTACGTAACAGAAAGTATCAATAAACAGCAAAGTAGTTTAATGCACAACGAATATTAGTCTAGTCTGTTACAAACCACAGTTCATAATTAACCTTCAGACTTACCAAAACATGGAAGCATCATTGAATGTTAAAGAACACATAACTTGAGGAATTTCATACTACAAAACGATTTACATTTTCTTATAATGTTCACGAGCCAGCATAAAATATCACTCTCTAGTCAAATTACATGTAGCAGACGAAATTGTAAAATTATATATCCGTAGTTAAGCACTGATATTATAACATTTCATTTATGAAAAAGAACCTTTAACATCTATACTAACTGTAACACCAATATTGGTTTCTGGTAAGCATCTCAATATGAAAGAGCTGGTGCACCTAACAGGGTAATTAGAAACTGATAGGACTTGAGAGCACAAATTCTATAGAAAACTGAGGCAGTAGATAACTTCATACAAATTCCATTCACCATCCCAAACATAAAATTGGAGTAATTAACACATTTGTGGAGGAGACTAAAAATATTTATGAGTCACAGTACTTGGAGGAAGAGCTCAATTATTTAAGAGTTACTTTACTAGCGCCATCTGGAGGTCAGTTATTACAGCAATTACTTGATATGATATTCAGTTGGCACTTACTTGTGTACTTGTACTCATTGGCAAGCTATGTTGTAACGATTTTAATCTCTCTTCATTACTGGTAAGTCATTTTCTATCTAAACTTACGTATTATACCATTTACTTCTCACATTTGTTCCTCTTTCATACAGATCTGACAATGGCAATGCCGAAATTCATCATACGTGAGACCATTAAATAAAATAATAGCAAACTACACAAAAATCCTACATGGAATAGCTAAAAAATTGGTACTGCCCTCTTTAAGGATTTAGTGTCTTATATTATTATTGTAAGATCACTCACGTAGTTTTGAACCCAATATGTTACTGCATCTTCTGAACTTTCATATTTTTCTTAAGTTCATTTTGTCAATTTTCTTTTCCAAAGAACAATGTCAGTTGGCTATCAGATATATTTGTTGGTGATGCTAATGTTCATCAGACTTACCTATTTCATGTTATGCACTACAATTTGCCAGTCACATTGTTTATTCACACTACTTTCTAAATTCTCCTTGTAAACTCATTGGACGTTTTCAGTTCTACACACTGCTCTGTACACACAACCTGAATGACGAGCTATGGTCTTCTTCTTGTATAGAACTTCTATGCACTTGCATGTTCTTGTGACATGCACATCATCCGCACTATATACCAATTAATTGTTTCAAATCTTAATACAAACACTAATATTAATAAAAACTATATACAAAAGGCAAATCTAGAACAGAGAAAATTATTTAACTTTTCTTTCCCCATTCCTCCTTGGTTAGTGACATCTTCACATACGTAACTATAGATGTAGGTGTGTACTGTTTGTTATTCTCCTATTAAGTTCACAATATCTACTGATCTGGCTGTGTCAGTTATGTTTGCAGCTCATGTTCCTTTCATTGTGTCTTTTACTTACCTTTTAACTCACCTTCCGTGGCTTGCTGCGTAGATCATACCTTCTTCACTTCTATATTTCTGTCAGTGCACCAGCCTATGCTACAAAATGTATAAATGTTTGGATCTTGCCCCTCACTAAAAAGTTCTTTGCTGGTTTTTCTCAAGTGGTTTGTACTTCTATTCTTCTGTAGGTTGAAAGTGGCTTTTCTTTCCAGTTCCAAAGTTTAGACCTAAGCATTCATATAATTCTCATAAAAATAAAGGTAAAATTACACTACTGTGCTTTCTATATTTTCCAAACATTTATTCCTTATTTACTTTGAAAGTCATATTTATGAATACACAAATAAAAAAAAACTACTTTTATCCATTCCACTATTCCATTCCTTTAAGGAGGTCAATTTTTTGTTCAATCCATTGTCCATCTTGATCATCCAGTAGTAAAATACTTCGTGCAATCTGTACCCCATAGACTATGGATTTCTCTATTACTTAACCTAATCTACAGTGATCAATGTACTATCTTGACTGAAAATTACAAGAACATTTTCCACTTTTCATCTGCTAGTCATAAAAGTATCCTAGCCCAATTTCCTTTCTGTAAACCAGTCGCATTTGCCACATAAGTGTACTGATTTTTTGTTTTTCTTAAGTACCGTGTAAAAGATATAATACCATCAGTATGTTTATGTTGTTACGATTTTGTTCTTTAGCCTTGTGCTCCAATCTACAGCCTTATTTTTTTCTTACTGTTTTTTGCTCTTAGAATTACATCCTCTAGCATTTTCAATAGTCTGAATGAAAAGATGTGTCAGAATAATGTCCAGTTTCAGAAAATTAGTTTCGTATTTATTACCACCAGAAAATATTATGGTGAGCATGTTTGATTTCACATCAAAATGTTTCTATGCGAGAACACAGTCTCACTCTCCATTGCACGGTACAACAGTGGCAAATACAGTCGCCGACAGTCCTTTTTAGACGTAATGTTTTCAGTACACAGTTTGTCAAATAGTGACATGCTTTGTGTAGCAAACACTTACTGCTGTTTAAACAAGTCAGCAGTTTCAAAACATTCTTTATTAGATACTTCATGCAAGATGGTTGTACAGTCACATTCCCCAATTCGAGTATTGTACTGCTTTCAATTGGTGAGTAAATAGAAGCAGACACCAACTTCCTCACGTGCGTTTCCCTGACCTCATCTCTAACTTTTTACTACAGGAGAATGTAACGCATATTGTGTACTCAAAACCAATAAAAGCAGTTGGGCTTTTTGAGTGGATGAGTGCAGCTTTCATAAACTTGTTCTATAGTGAAACATAATACTTTTAGCAACAATCATAAGGCATCACCAATGCTTTATTAGGACCTGATGGCATTGTTAGGTTTATATCTCAATATACTGAAGGCATATGATGACTGATGAGCAGCATTCTCTATTAGATATTAACGATTTTTTGTTGTAAAATGTTTTCGTCGGGTACACCTCATCAGTGGAACATGATTCCCCATGTCTACTACTACATTCAAATCAACTATTATCGGGCACCACCTTTGATTTTTACCTGTAGGGTGATTATTCCTCTGTATTTGAACGCAGTAGAGAGGTGCATGTTTATTTAGTACAAACAGTTGACCAACAGCTTGAATGCTTCTTTATCAAACAAAAGAAATTTATTTTCATACTCCTTACAAGACTCATCAATTTATTGTACCAATAGATTTACATACAACAATCACATTACAGTCGATAATATTAACAAGAAGACTGATGAATCGTAGACTCTGTCCAAAAGTATCAACATTTTTTTCATTTGAATTTTTCATAAATGCAATTATTACTTTATTACTACATGAGACACTACCTTGCTTTTACCATTTGCATTATTAAAACATAAAATATGATAGTTTGAGCATTAATGATGTTTCTAATAAGTCTAATCACCTGCTGTTTGATGCAGGGAGTAATTCCAACACAAAATAATCTCCAACGATCTTTTTTTTTTAAGAAAAGACACATTGATATTTCATAGTATTAATTAATTCAAAGTGTTCATACTGTAGTGACTTAGTAAGTGTGTTATCAAACAGCATCTCAGAATTGGGTTATACAATACATAGTATGTGTACTGCACAGTTTGAATTAATACACATTTTTATAGAAGCTGTTTTTCTGGGAGAATGTCAGGAATTTCTTCCGAGTTGGCTTCTCTTAGACTGGAAGGGACAAACCTTTACACGGCTTCACCCACAGGTTATTGGAAAATGTCGCCTTTAAAAAACCGACGACAGGATGACATCTGGCAATCTCACTTGCACCAGATTTATAATTTATAACAATTTCTTGAGGACATCTTCAGGTTGATGACTACAGTAGGTTGCCAATTGCAGCATGTCAGTAAGAGCAACAAGTTGTTGACAGCATGGGGATGGCAATAGGAACGTGGCTCTCCGTACTCTTCAGGATCTTGTTATGGTGATCATGTTGTACATGCAACAGATTGTACAACACATATTAGTTTCACGCCACAGTAAACAACAAAAGGGTGCCAAAAGCATTCACAGACCCATACATTCATATTACACTGGCTTGAAAAATATAAGGAAAGAAGGGGTTTGAAGATTAATTAGCAAAAAACAGAATACTTGACTAATGATTCAGATGAGCTATACATTGAAGGAAAGAGAATCAAAAAGATAAACACATTCTGTTGTTTGGGATCCATTTTAGGAATCGAGGGAAAATCAGAGTCAGAAATCAATAAAAGAATTAGTATCGGACGGAGGTTCATTGGGATGCTTAACTCAGTCTTATGGAGAAGGAATGTAATGAGCAAAACTAAAAAATTAATATACAAATCCATATTAGAGAGTGTGGTTCTGTACGGAATGGTGACCTGGACAATTAACCTGAAGCACATTAAAGAATTACAAGCTCTAGATATGGACTTCTAGAGAAGATCGACAAGAATCTCCAGGAAGGAGAAGATAAGGATCACGGAAATAATGAGGAGAATGGAAATAAAAGAAAGAATATATGACGTAATGGATAGAAAGAAATTGCAGTGGTACGGGCATGTACGACCAATGGAGGAAGCCAGAATACCAAATTTTCTCTGCCTCGTGATGACTGGGTGTTGTGTGATGTCCTTAGGTTAGTTAGGTTTAAGTAGTTCTAAGTTCTAGGGGACTGATGACCATAGATGTTAAGTCCCATAGTGCTCAGAGCCAATACCAGAATTGATACTGGAGTGGGAACTGGTGGGGAGAAGAAGAAGAGGACGACCTATGACCTCCTGGCTCCAAAATGTGCAGCACACAATGTGGAGAATGGGCGCAGAGGAAGAGGACACACAAGATGGAAACACCTTGAGGAACATTTTGAAAATATAGTTTAATAACGTTTATTCTTTGTATAGTAGTTTCCGAGTAAATTATTATGTTGGAGATAAGTCTCTGTAATGACGAGAAGCTCAAAATTAAAAAATTAAAAACAGCAACTTTCGCTTTATGAGTCAACGCCAAGTAAGGTAGCTCGATGAAACTATACTTAGAAATTACTACTTGACTACAGTACCGAAGGCAACTGAAAGAAATACAATTTGACATAAACATAAATGATGCTTTCATTCGAAGATAATAATTACCCGGAAGTCGCCATCATTTATTATGGTCCCCTGGACAATACAAAAGGCAGGACACAGTTTTAGTAGGGTGTGTCATCACCTAGGATGGTAATGCATGCTCTGCAATGCGCTCCCACGCTAGCCACAAGTCAGGTAGGGATTTCTTGTGATAGGATGTCCCATTCGCCCACTAGTCCAGTTGAGAACAGCTGGTTGGTCATTGGTGCATGTGACCATACTCCAATGCGTCCGCCGGCCGCTATGACCGAGCGGTTCTGGGCGCTTAAGTCCGGGACCGCGCTGCTGCTACGGTCGCAGGTTCGAATCCGGCCTCGGGCATGGATGTGTGTGATGTCCTTAGGTTAGTTAGGTTTAAGTAGTTCTAGGTATAGGGGACTGATGACCTCATATGTTAAGTCCCATAGTGCTTAAAGCCATTTGAACCATTTGTAATGCGTCCCTCCCAACATGCTTGATCAGATTTAAGACGGGGGAAAGGGCACGCCACTCCATTTGCTGCATTCCTCCTGTTCCAAGAGCTCCACCTCCACTGTTCAATGTGGTCACGTATGGTCATCCATAAAAATGAAGTCATGGTCAAATGTGCTCGCGAAAAACCGAGCATTGTGTGTTGAAAGATCTGAAGGCAGTATGCCTTTGCAACATTGTGCCTCCGTCCAGCATAAAAACAATACCGCCAAAACTATCATGTTAGGCAGTGTTGTTGGGGAGCATTAAGTGCTGCTACCATGAGTCCACACGTAATGCACCCAGGAACATTGTCGAACATGATTATTTCAGTGGTCTAGTTGCTATGGTATGGAGAGCCATAATGTTGCAACATCATTGTGACACTCTACTCCTTTAAGATGTTTGTCTTTTCAGAAATGCATTCGGCCCTGACTTCATTTTTCTGGATGACAATGAATCAAACAGCACATGTGCAAGAGATCTCAGAATGAGAAGATATTTGGCGAATGGTCTGGCCTGCCCATTTCCGTCTTAATTCCAATTTAGCCCGGGTGGATGAGTTGAGGAAATATACTGCAGCACATATACATGGACTAACAACCATCCTGCAACTGTCAACTGTGCCAGTGAATGGAAAGCCCTAACATGACAACTACATACCAAACCAGAGGCCGCCATGGGAGCATTTTGCAATGCATTGCCATCAATGGCAATCACAAGGCTCATGTCCTTTCTTTTGAAGTGTCCAGAGTTCTGCTTGCAACTCTAAAAATGTAAATATCAATTATGATAAAGTAATAGTCTAAAACAATGTTGTAAAATTGCTTTTCTGAAGAAAATACATTTAATTCTCAACTAAAATCAACGTAATTGCATCTCATAATTGTGCAAAGACTTTACACCATAATGGGAACACAAGTTTGATTCCTCAACCTAACAGCTATTCCGGAATCAAGAATTTTGGGGGGGTGGGTGGTGGTGGAGGTGGGGGGAGGGGCGGAATGCGCTGTCAATATCATACTAATTCGAAAAAGGGGGAAAGCTTTACAACGCCAAAGACTGTATGTACTGAAATAAACTACATGAAACTAACAAACAGTTAACTACTGGTTCTTACAAACACTGTTCTAGAATTTCTTTTAATCTGTAAAGTATGGCTAGAGTGTGATAGTGCCCACCACAATGCCATGGAATACTGGCTGAGCTGACACACTTATCTGTGAGGTGACAGACTTATCTGTACTGTACTTTGTGATCTAAGCTGGATTGACATATGGCAATTTGCCCATGCAACATTGTGCCCCCCCTCCAGTTTAACAACTGGATCACCAAAACTATCATTTTATGCACTGTTGTTGGGATGCATTAAGTGCTCCTACCATGAGACCCTTGCAATATTGCGCCTCCCTCCAGCCTTTCTTCCTGGTGGGCACTCATTTAAGAAGAAAAATTTCGAAATTTCGCGTATTAATGTACAGATTTAAAAATGATTATGACTTACAACAGTCTGGTTACATAGCGTAATGGCGAAGATACTGAACTCTCATGCAGCTTAAATCCTGTCATGTACACTCTTAAAAAAACCTGTAATTACGTTTCCTTACCTGCCAAGGCAAACTCCAGTTTTATCACCACTCCTTGTCCAGGTAAATTTTCCAAATGGGATCCTAACTTCTACCATTTCGAGCATGTACAAACTTAACACACTGTGTGCACGACGCTTAAAAAAAGAAATAGGATATGTGGTAAGCATTTTCATATAGCAAGTAACTAATACATTATTAACAAAGTAACGAGATACATTTTAAGCATGTTCTTAAGGAAACTAACACATTGTTGTCGTAGATACATCCACAACACTACAACACATCAAATTATATTGAAAACGTTCCTTACATGTCATTTTGTAGACCGCGTGTTTTCATGTGTTTTGAGCCGTCACAAATCTGATGTTTTTTTTTTTCCTTCCTTGCTGACGCCTTGGCAAACGCACATGTACACTAAGTTATGACTGTGGACACAAATCTACCCCCCAAATCTTCACGCCCGATCCGTATCTGAACCATGTCAACCAAGATAATCTTCAAAATACGCCACTCGTATCACAATTTTTATTGGCTGATTGTAAGCTCTGTCGTCATTTAGTTAACTGAGAATTGCAGCAAATATCTTTATAATGGAATGTATTACAGGACGGGGAAATAAGCATTCGTGTTCATGAAACTGCTTCTTCGTTCTTACATGCGACTGTTTTTTTTTCCTTTATTGTCATTCTGAAATCTGTATACAGGCAGGCCTGCAGCAGCATACTACCCCGCTCTTTGGCCGCAGAGAAACACAAAGATACAAATGAAGACAATTAGAGAAAAAAGATGGTGGACATATAAACGGAGACAAACACTTTTTAAAATACAAGATGCCGTTCACGGGCGTAGAGTCCAAGATAAAATTGTTCAGACACTTGGACACAGACAGAAACGAAAATTGTCACAGGTGCACAAAACGAATAACACTGAACCACTTAAGCACAAAACGACGGCACACCACACAGAACACGAGGCGTTGATCTCCGGTGCGCGAATGTGCACTAACCGTGTACGAGTTAGGGGACCTGCCAAGAGAGCAGGAAGGGGGGTGGGAGAGGGAGAGGGGAAAGCAGATGCCATGTGCAGGGGAGACAGTGTGCGAATGTGCACTAACCGTGTACGAGTTAGGGGACCTGCCAAGAGAGCAGGAAGGGGGGTGGGAGAGGGAGAGGGGAAAGCAGATGCCATGTGCAGGGGAGACAGGGGGAAGGGAGGAAGGGGGAGGGGAAGCCCAGGTGAAGAGTGGTGGAGGGAGGGGATGGGGGAAAAAGAAAAGGAAGGTAGGGAGGGTGCCTAAAGGAAAGGACACAGGATGTGGGGGGCAGGATCAAAATTGATAGGGGGGAAGGGGGTAGCAGCTGGCGGAAGCCACCTTGGGACAAGGTAAGGTGGGTGGAGAGATGGAGACCGGGTGGGACGTGGGAATACAGGCGCGGCAGCGGGCGGGGGTGAGAGAGGATCGGGGAGATGAGCGGGTGAGGAGGATCGAGTTCGCGGGAGGTGTACAGGATCCGTATCCTTTCAAGGAAAAGGAGGAGGTGGGGGAAGCGGATGAAATCGTACAGGATCCGTGTAGGGGAGGGGAGACGGATGCAATAGGCGAGGCGGAGAGCATGGCGTTCAAGGATTTGGAGGGATTTATAAAAGGTAGGGGGGGCGGAGATCCAGGCTGGATGGGCGTAACAAAGGATAGGTCGGATGAGGGATTTATAGGTGTGGAGGATGGTGGAGGGGTCCAGACCCCACGTACGGCCGGAAAGGAGCTTGAGGAGATGGAGTCGGGAGTGTGCCTTGCCTTGGATTGTCCAGAGATGGGGAGTCCAGGAGAGGCGACGGTCGAGGGTGACGCCAAGGTTCTTAAGGGTGCGAGTGAGGGCGTTAGGACGGCCATAGATGGTGAGATAGAAATCAAGGAGGCGGAAGGAAGGGGTGGTTTTGCCTACAATGATCGCCTGGGTTTTGGAGGGATTGACCTTGAGCAACCACTGGTTGCACCAAGCGGTGAACCGGACAAGATGGGATTGGAGAAGGTGTTGGGAGCGCTGCAGGGAGGGGGCAAGGGCAAGGAAGGCGGTGTCATCGGCAAACTGGAGAAGGTGGATGGGGGGTGACTGCAGTGGCATGTCCACCATGTACAAAAGGTACAGAAGGGGGGAGAGGACAGAGCCTTGGGGCACACCGGTGGAGGGGAAAAAGGTGTGGGAATCCGCGTTACGGATGGTGACATAGGAAGGACGGCGGCAGAGAAAGGAGCCGATCAGACGGACATAGTTAATGGGAAGGGCGAAGGTTTGGAGCTTGAAGAGGAGACCGGAATGCCATATGCGGTCATAAGCTCGTTCGAGGTCCAGGGAGAGGAAGATTGCGGAGTGACAGGAATTAAGCTGGTCGCAAACGAGATGAGTGAGGTGAAGGTGAAGGTCGTCGGAAGAGAAGGACGGCTGAAAGCCACACTGGATAACGGGAAGGAGGCGGTGCTGGTGGAGATGCTGGTGGATGCGGCGGGTGAGGATAGATTCCAGGACCTTGCTGAAAACCGAGGTAAGGCTGATGGGACGGTAAGAGGAGACGGCGGATGGCGGTTTGCCAGGTTTAAGGAACATTAGGATACGGGAGGTTATCCACAGGTCGGGGTAGTAACCGGTGGACAGGACTACATTGTAGAGCCTGGCCAGGGTGGAGACGAAAGAGACAGGAGCTTCACGAAGGTGACGGTAGGTGACACGATCGTGACCAGGAGCGGTGTTACGTTTTGTGCGGAGTGTAGCAATGAGATCCTGAGTAGCGGTAGGGGCATTGAGTTCCGTGTGTGCAATGTTGTCCAAGTACTGGAAACCAGGTGCGAGGGGAGGGACAGAGGTGTCAGTTCGATCGCGGACATCTGGGAAGAGGGAGTAATCGAACTGGGGATCATCGGGGAAGGAAAATACATCGGAGAGGTAGGAGGCCAAGTGATTGGCCTTACTAAGGGAATCTGGGAAGGGGTGATCATCATGGTGAAGAGGATAGTAGGGGGAGGATTTAGTTCCGGTAAGGCGACGGAAGGCTGACCAGAACTTGGACGAGTTGATAGGTAGGGTAGCATTTAAACGGGTGGATGTCTGTCGCCAGTCCCAGCATTTCTTAGCCGTGAGCAAATTACGAATGTGTCACTGGAGTTGCCGGTGGCGTCGTAGTGTGTCCGGGTCACACGTGCGGAGAAAGGCACGGTAGAGATGGGGGGATTCACAGAGGAGGAGGAGAGCCTGTGGGGGTAAGATAGGACGGTGGGGATGGATGGCAACAGTAGGGATGTGGACCTCCACGGCATCAGACAAGGTCTGCTGGAGAAAGGAGGCGGCATGGGTGACATCGTCAGGGTGGTGGTAGATGAAGGGGTGGCTATCGACCTGGGTGGAGAGGGTATCCCGGTAGGCATTCCAGTTGGCACGGGAATAGTCATGGACGTACTTAGGGAGAGGGTTATAACGAGGGTCGGGGCGGGGTGACGACCGTCTGAAACAGTGTGGAGGACAGGGAGATGGTCGCTACCAATAGGCTCCAGGACATCCACTGTTATGCGGCCAAGGAGGTTGGGGGAGGAGAGGATAACATTGGGAGTGGAGTTGGATTCGGTACGGGTGTGCTGTCAGATAGGGATAAGGTCGCCTTGAAGGGAGGAGAGGAACCAATGCCACTGCCGTAACTGGACGGCGGAACGACTATGGATGTTGAGGTTGGCAGCGATCAGCTAGGAGGAGAAGGTACGGTCAATGTGGGAGAAGAAGTCGAAGGGAATAGGGGCGTTAGGGCATACAAAGATGGTGGCGCAGGTAACAGTAAGGCCGGGGAAGAAGAGACTGAGGATCAGGTGTTAGTTGGGGTCGGGAAGGAGAGGTTGGAGCCGAACGGGGATCTGGCGGTGGTGACCAATGGCAACTCCGCCACGTGCAATCGGGAGGGGATTATATGAGCGGTGAAGGAGGTAGGGCGAAGTGTGGACGGTGTGGTGGGGTTGGAGGGAGGTTTCATTGAGGAGGAAGACATCCACGTGGTGGGTGGCAAGGGTGTGCAGGAAGTGGTTCTTGATGGCGGGAAGGGAGCGGATGTTGCTGAAAAGGATATGGTGCTATCACGCCATGTCAGGGATTTAAACGAGGGTGTCAAGACGGGAGAAGGTGATATGGGCGTGGTTGTTGGAGTAGGTGGCGTATATTTTTAGATGGAAAATGGAATGGGCGGCGAGGGAGATCTGTTGGAGGGTGTGGGAGCGCTGATGAGGATGAACATTCTGAACGACGATGGTGAGGAATCTGATGATGTCCTCAATGGTAGGGGGTGGGCGAAGGGAATTTCCAGGAGGTGTGGGGCCGTCCAGAGGGCAGACAGGAACGGTGAGTTCAGGAGTGGTAGGAGGGGGTCGAGCCTTATATTTCTGGGAGTAAGTAGGATGAGGGAGGTTACAGGTATTGCAAGAGGGGTGGGACTGGAAATTGGGGCACTGCTGTAAGAAGTGGGCTTGTCTACAGTGCGGGCAGATGGGGGCCTCGCGGCACTCAGATGTCGTGTGTGCATTATACCGCAAGCACCTCTGTCAGCGGAGGGATTGATGAGGGGAACAGGAGGGGTCACCTTTATAACGTTGGTTAAAAAGGAGGGAACCCCCCTTCAGGAGACGGTCCATGGAGGGGGCGTGCTCAGAAGAGACCTGCATAAGGCGGGTGGGGCCGGCAGCGATGTGGATGCGACGAACCGCACGCACCTCCAGATGGGGATGTGCCTGAAGCCCTGCCAACACCTCCTCCTATGTGATCGTTGGACTAAGCCGAGTGATCACGGCGGTGAGGGTGGGCAGGCGACGCCGGGGTTGGGGTTGGCGGGAGGGAGGTGGGGAAGTAGCAGGGGTGAGGGAGGGATGAGGGCCAAAGTGGGTGACAGGGATGTGGGAAAGGAGGTCTGTGTGGAGGGTAGGGCTGGGGGAGGAGATGAGCACCGAATCACGGCGAGGAGTGGGGAGGGACATGGGGGCACCAGGAAAATTCTGGCGATGGAAGAGGGTGAGGTTCCGGGCTTCAAGAAGGGAGGTATCAGGACGGGAGAGGAGGTAGCGGTAGAAGGAGAGGGTAGAGGAGGAGGAGGAGGGGGCAGGGACAGGCGAGGAGACATCCATGGCATCATGGGTGGGGCAAGGGGGACGAGGCGGAGCCTTTTTGGCAGTACAGGAGGCAGGGGTGCCACTGGGGCGCTTGACGGCGGCGGAGGAGGTGTGGAGGATGGGAACAACTGGAATGTGGCGGGGAGTGGCAGGTCCCGGTGCTGGAGTCGGCGCCGGAGATGGTGGGGGCGATGGCGAAGGCGACGGTGAAGACGATGATGATGAATGCAAAGGGGAGGATGGAGCGTGGGCCCTAGCCCACTGGGCGACCACCCTAGCGGAGGCCACAGAAACGGAAGGAGCAGAGGGAGGCAGTGAAGGGAAGGGATCAGAGGAGGCGCGGGAGGGAGGAGCAGGGGATGGGGCAACAAATAGGGTGGGAGTTGGGAGAGTGTGGAGTGGGGGGATGGACTGAGGGGGGAGCGATGCGGCACACCATGTGATAGTGGTGGTAGCAGCAGGGGGGGGGAGGTGTATATGATGGCAGTGGTTGTGGCTGTAGAAGAGGTGGTGGGGGTTGACATTATGATAAGGAGGAAAAAAACACAGTACTAGATAAAGGAGCAAACGAAAGACGGGCAGGGCGACGAGAGACACAGAGTAGAAAGGGACGGAGAATGACGAAGGACAAAGGACAAAGGAGACTGGGGCCGAAGCCCCACTCTGCTGTCGCTGGCGGGGGGGCGACCCGGCTGGCTGGCCTGTGGGGACGCCTCCACTGCTGCTGCTGCTGCCGCTGCTGCTGCTGGTGGTGGTGGCGGTGATGGTGGTGGCAGCTGGGACTACTGCTGGCTGCTGGCTGTTGGCTGCGACCGCTGGTGGCTGCTGGCTGCGACCGCTGGTGGCTGCTGGCGGCGACCGCTGGTGGCTGCGACTGCTGGTGGCTGCGACCACTGGGGGCTGCTGGTGGGGACCGGTGCTGGTGGGGACTGCTGCTGGCTGCTGGTGGGGACCGCTGCTGGCTGGACTGCTGCACGCCGACGGGCTGGCTGGTTGGCTGGCTGGCTGGCTGGATGGCTGGGACCTGCAACAGCTATCGCTTTTATTGGTACCGAAAGGGCACAATCGAAGGGCGGTATTCATCCGATTTACCGCCGGAGATGTGCATGCGACTGTCGCATCTACCGTTATAAATCGCGAAAATGGAATTGGTAGAGAGCATGAACTGTAATTGTAAACTGCGTCTAACAATTGCACTTACCGAAAGAAGCATTCGCAGAAATCATTGATACTGAAAAGTCACAGTTTAGCCCATCCCTACCCATAGTGCAGTTGTATTTCCCGCGCATTCAGTTTACATGTGGGACGCACCCCTATCTCACTAACAGGTAACGTGCGAGCTGCCATCTACCGACGACGTTAAACAAATATCGCGTGCCGTTGAGGCAGCGCTCATAACGAGTTGATTTCATATAGCAAATACAGGTTTAGCAAGGAAGAAATGACAGTAACAAAATAGCTATAAGCTCCCATGGAACTTAAATGTTTGTGACATTCGTAATACGCACCCAACAACATTTGTAGTAACATATAGCATTTTTGGCCGACAAATTTAGATAAGCGAGCATCTCCGGCGGTACACCGCAAGGTTACCGCCCTTCGATTGTGCCATTCCAGCACTAATCGAAGTGCTAGGTGTTCCACGTGCGAGCCAGCCAGCCAGCCAGCCAGCCAGCCAGCCAGCCCAGCCGAGCAGAACCGTAGTGGTCCAGCAGCAGCAGCAGCAGCAGCAGCGGTCCCGGTCCCGGCCTGCAGCAGCGGTCCCGCCGGCAGCAGCCAGCCAGTCCTCCAGCACCAGCAGCAGCAACAGCAGCAGCAGCAACAGCAGCGGCAGCGGTCCAGCCAACAGTAGCGGAAGCAGCAGCAGCAGCCCCGGCCCCGGCCCCGGCCCCGTCCGCAGCAGCAGCAGCAGCAGCTGCGGCGTTCCTGCCCCCCGCCGTCGCCGTCGCCGTCACCGTCGCCGTCGCCGTCACCGTCGTCGTCGCCGTCACCGTCACCGTCGCCGTCGCCGTCGCCGTCGCCGTCGCCGTCCGACCCAGGTCTCCGGCCGTCTTCGTCTTCCTCCGTCTTTGTCTTCGTCTGTCCCCAGTTTGTGTCCTTTCCTTTTCGTTCTGTGCGTTATTGTTTCTCCCTGTCATCATGTCCGCCCCCACCACCACCGCCACCACTACCACCACCGCCATAGTCTATACTTCCCCTTCCGCTGCCTCCACCACTATAACACGGTGTGCCCAGTCCCACCCCCCTCCTTCCATCCCACCTCTTCTCACTCTCCCTTCGCCCTCGCTCTTTGTCGCTCCCTCTCCAGCTTCTTCCTCCCGCTCCTCTCGATCTGATCCTTTCCCCCCACTCCCCCAGCCTGTCACTGCAGCTCCGGCTCGGGTGGTGGCCCGTCGGGCCACTGTCCATGCCCAGATCTCCCCGTCGCCTTCGCCATCACCGCCGCCACTGCCACCGTCATCGTCGCCGTCGCCTTCACCGTCACCGTCACCATCTCCGTCACCGTCACCATCTCCGGGGCCGACTGCTGCGTCCACGACGGGACCTGTCCCTTCCCACCACCTCCCTATAGCACCCGTCCCTCATATCACCCCCGCCCTTCTGCCACCATTAAACGCCCTAGTGGCACCACCACGTCCTCTGGTCCCAAAAAGGCCCCGCCCCGTCCTCCTCCCCCCCCCAAGATGCCATGGATGTCTCCCCACCTGGCCCTGCTCCCTCCGCCTCCTCCTCCTCCTCCTCCTCCTCCTCCCCCCCTCTCTATACAAATACTTCCTCTCCTGTCCCGATCCTGTCCTTCTCGAGGCCCGGAATCTCTCCCTCCTCCTCCACCAACACTTCCCTGGTGCCCCCATCTCTCTCCTCACTCCCAGACGGGATTCTGTTCTCATCTCTTCCCCCAGCCCCACCCTCCATACTGACATCCACTCCCGCCTCCCCATCACCCGTTTTGGCCCCAACGCCTCCCTCGCCCCTGCTCCTTCTCCGTCTACTACCCGCCAACCCCAACACCCGCGTCGCCCGCCAACCCTCACCGCCGTGATCACTCGTCTCAGTCCGTCGATCACGGAGGAGGAGGTGTTGGCGGAGCTCAACGCGCATCCCACGCTGGAGTTGCGGGCGGTCCGCCGCATTTTCACCTCGGCCAGCCCCACTCGCCTTATGCGGGGTTTCTCCGAGGACGCCCCCTCCATTGACCGTCTCCTGAAGAAGGGTGCCTTCCTCTTCCACCAGCGCTACAAGGTCGACCCCTCCCGTTCCCCTCCTCAATCCCTGTGCTGCCAGAGGTGTCTGCGCTATAATGCACACCCAACAGCTGAGTGCTGCGAGGCCCCCACCTGCCCGCATTGTAGGCAAGCGCACTTCCTCCGGCAGTGCCCTAACCTTCAATCCCCTCCCTCCTGCAATACCTGCAATCTCCCCCATCCCACCTACTCCCACAAGTGTAAAGCCCAACCCCATGTGACCACACCTGAACTCACCGTCCCTGTCCGTCCCCTGGACGCCCCCACCCCTCCTGGCAATTCCCTTCATCCCCCTCCCACCGCTGAGGACATCATCAGGTTCCTCACCATCGTCCTTCAAAATGTTCATCCCTTTCAGCGCCCCCACACCCTCCAGCAGATCTCCCTCGCTGCCCGTTCCATATTCCACCTCAAGAAGTACGCCACCTACTCCAACAACCAGGCCCATTTCACCTTCTCCCGTCTTGACACACTCGTCTAAATCCCTGTCACGGCGCGACAGCAACGTATCCTTTTCAACAATATCCGCTCCCATCCCGCCAACAAGAACCTTTTAATGCACACCCTTGCCACCCACCGCGTGGATGCCTTCCTCCTCAATGAAACCTTCCTCCAACCTCACCACTCCATCCACACCTCACCCTATCTCCTCCACCGCTCCGATAATCCCCTCCCAATTGCGCGTGGCGGAGTTGCCATTGGTCACCACCGCCAGATCCCCATTCGGCTCCAACCTCTCCTTCCGATCCGACCGAACACCTTATCCTTAGTCTCTTCTTCCCCGGCCTTACCGTTACCTGCGCTACCATCTATGTCCGCCCTAACGCCCCTATTCCCTTCGACTTCCTCTCCCACATCGACCGTACCTTCTCCTCCTACGTGATCGCCGCCGACCTCAACATCCATAGTCGTTCCGCCGCCCAGTTACGGCGGTGGCATCGGTTCCTCTCCTCCCTTCAAGGCGACCTCATCCCCATCCCCCAGCACACCCGTCCCGAAACCAACTCCACTCCTGATGTTATCCTCTCCTCCCCCAACCTCCTTGGCCGCATAGCGGTGGCTGTCCTGGAGCCTATTGGTAGCGACCATCTCCCTGCCCTCCTCACCATTTCAGACGGTCGTCGCCCCCGCCCCGACTCTCGTAATGACCCTCCCCCTAAGTACGACCATGACTATTCCCGTGCCGACTGGAATGCCTACCGGGCTACCTTTTCCACCCAGGTCGATAGCCACCCCTTCGCCTACCACCACCCTGACGATGTCACCCATGCCGCCTCCTTTCTCCAGCAGACCTTGTCTGAGGCCGTGGAGGCCCACGTCCCTACTGTCGCCGTCCACCCCCACCGTCCTACCTTACACCCACAGGCCGTCCTCCTCCTCCGTGAATCCCGTCGTCTCTACCGTGCCTTCCTCCGCACGCGTGACCCGGACACACTACGACGCCACCGGCAACTCCAGCGACACATTCGTAATTTGCTCACGGCTAAGAAACGCCGGGACTGGCGACAGACATGCACCCGTTTAACAGCTACCCTACCTATCAACTCGTCCAAGTTCTGGTCAGCCTTCCGTCGCCTTACCGGAACTAAACCCTCCCCCTACTATCCGCTTCTCCATGATGATCACCCTTTCCCTGACACCCTTAGTAAGGCCAATCACTTTGCCTCCGACCTCTCCGATGTATTTTCCATCCCCGATGATCCCCAGTTCGATTACTCCCTCTTCCCGGATATCCGCGATCGAACTGACACCTCTGTCCCTCCCCTCGCTCCTGGTTTTCAGTACTTGGACAACATTGCACACACAGAACTCAATGCCCCTATCACTACTCAGGATCTCATTGCTACACTCCGCACAAAACGCAACACTGCTCCTGGTCACGATCGTGTCACCTACCGTCACCTTCGTGAAGCTCCTGTCTCGCAAACCGCCGTCCGCTGTCCTGGAATCCATCCTCACCCAACTCATCCACCAGCATCTCTGCCAGCACCGCCTCCTTCCCGTTACCCAGTGTGGCTTTCGGCCATCCTTCTCTTTCAATAACCTTCTCCTTCACCTCACTCATCTCCTTTCCGAACAGCTTAATTCCCGTCGCTCCGCAATCTTCCTCTCCCTGGACCTCGCACGTGCTTATGACCGCGTATGGCATTTCGGTCTCCTCTTCAAGCTCCAAACATTCGCCCTTCCCATTAACAACGTCCGTCTGATCGGCTCCTTTCTCTCCCACCGTCCTTCCTATGTCACCATCCATAACACAGATTCCTACACCTTTTTTCCCTCTGCTGGTGTGCCCCAAGGCCTTGTCCTCTCCCCCCTTCTGTACCTTTTGTATACGGTGGACATGCCGCCGTTGTCACCCCCCCCCCCCCCGGCTACCTTCCCCAGTTTGCCAATGACACCGCCTTCCTTGCCCTTGCCCCCACACTGCAGCATTCCCGAACCTTCTCCAATCCCATCTTGACTGGTTCACCACTTGGTGCAACCAGTGGTTTCTCAAGGTCAATCCCTCCAAAACCCAGGTGATCATTGTAGGCAAAACCACCCCTTCCTTCCACCTCCTCGATTTCTATCTAACCATCTATGGCCGTCCTATCGCCCTCACGCCCACCCTTAAGTACCTTGGCGTCATCCTCGCCGTCGCCTTTCCTTGACTCCCATCTCCGGACAATCCAAGCCAAGGCAAGCTCCCGACTCCATCTCCTCAAGCTCCTTTCCTGCCGTACGTGGGGTCTGGATGCCTCCACCATACTCCACACCTATAAATCCCTCATCCACTATATCCTCTGTTATGCCCATCCTGCCTGGATTTCCGCCCCCCTACCTTTTATAAGTCCCTTCACATCCTTGAACGCCATTCTCTCCGCCTCGCATATCGCATCCATCTCCCCTCCCCCACATGGATCCTGGATGACCTAATTCCGTTCCCCCACCTCCTCCTTTTCCTTGAACGGATACGGATCCCCTACACCTCCTGTAAACTTGATCCTCCTCACCCGCTTGTCTCACCCATCCCCTTCCACCCCCGCCCGCTGACGCGCCTGTATTCCCACGTCCCACCCGCTCCTCCATCTCTCCCACCCGTCCTTACCCTCTCCCAAGGTGGCTTCCGCCAGCTCCCCCTCCCTGATGATGTCCTTCTGCCCTCCATCTACCCCTCCTACTAGCTTTGATCCTCCCTTCACCGTTCACTGTGTTTTTGCCTTTGGGCACCCTCACTCCCTTCTCCCTCCCTTCTCTCTCCTTTTCCCTCTATCCCCCTGCCTCCACCCCTCTTGCCCCAGGCTTCCCCTACCGCCACTCCTCCCTTCCTTTTCCTCCCCCTATCTCCTCTGCCCTTGGCATCTCTTCTCTCCCCTCTCCCTCTCCCACCCCCCCTCCTCCTCTCTTGGCAGGTCCCCGGACTCGTACACGCTCAGTGAACATTTACTTGCCGGAGATCATCGCCTCGTGTTTCTGTGTGTGACGTCGTCCGTGCTCAAGTGTTCCAGTGTTATTCGTTTTGTGCTCCTCCGTTCGCGTGAGACAATTTTCGTCTCTGTGTGTGTCCACATGTCTGAACAAATTTTATCTTGGACTCTACACCCGTGAACGGATCCGTGTATTTTAAAAGTGTATGTCTCCATTTATATATCCACCATATTTATTCTATAATTGTCTTCATTTGCCTCTTTTGTATTCTCTGTGGCCAAAGAGCGGCGTACTATGCCGCTGATGGCCTACCTGTAACAGGTTTAAAAATAACAATAAAGAAAAAAAAAGCCTTCTGAGTATTTTATGCCCAATTTGATATATGTGATGTGCCTTGCTCAGGGAGCACATCGTCTTGCTGAGGAAGTAGGTTGCATGTTTGTGAATGTAAATAAACTGATTTCATCCACAAAGAAAATGTTCTAAACACTCCTTCTCGCATCAATACCTACAAGGAAAAACTACCAATTGTGCATTTGCCCTCCAAATCAGTGGAAACTCGTTGGGGTACGTGGGTCGAAGCTGTGTTGTTTTACAATGAACATATCGAGCCCATTAGAGGGCTACGATAGTGCAGAGTCTGGGCAGTTTGCCAGTGCAAAAGAGCTTTAAATGACTCTGGTATTAAAAAAGACATTGCTGTGATAAGCACTCATCTTTCCCATACACCGGCAAGTATTGAAAGGCTTACAACTCAAGGTTTGGCGCTGAATGCATCTATTCAGTTAATGAATAAAATTATTCTAGTGACGTCTTCATTGGCTCAAGTATTCGGGGCGCACCGGCAGCAGCAGCATATGCGCTGCTCTTCAGCCGAAAGACATAGAACAAACAAATAGAAGACATTTAAAAATAACAAAGGGGAGAATATGGTGAACATAGATATAAAAAAGGGGGAACATCATGGAAGGCAATAGACTAAAAAAAGGGGTGACTGTAAAATGGAGATAAAAACTGTTTAAAAGTAGTGCACGCAAAAAGCCACACACTGCGACAATTAAAAGAACACAAGGCACAGTATGACTGGAGCGTAAAAATTATCAACGGATGGCATCGCACATAACAAGAACTGACGGCGAACCTCAAGGCAGTACACAATTAAAATCACACCTTTGACGCACAGGAGAAACAACACTAAACACAACACTGAAATGGCACACTGACAATGAACAAAATGGAGGATCCGCAAGGTGCAAGGAGATGAGGGAGACCGGAATAGGGGAGGGGAGGGAGGGAGGGAGGGAGGGAGGAAGGGACGGAGGGAGGGTGGGGAAGAGGGGGGGAGATGGGCGGGGGGTGCGCTGGAGAGGGCCAGGTAGGGAGGGATATGGGAAGGAAAGAGGCAAGTATGGGGTGCAGAGTCTCAGGGGGTAGGGGGGAAATGAGGAAAATCTGCTCTGGGAGTAGGAGGGGAGAGGAAAAAGGGGGCCCTGGGGAGGGGGGGAACAAGGCCAGGTTATAGTTGGAAGGAAGGGTAGATGTCTCGGAGAAGTTCGTCATCTGGGAGCGGGAGGCGCCAGAAAAATTGCCCTGATGAGGAGATGGAGGGTGTGGAGGTAGAGAGAGGGAGGGATACACCGATAGAGGCGCAGCAATGGGCAGGGGGTGGAGAGGAAGGAGGAAACCAGAGGGTGGGGGAGATCAAGCCTGCAGACAATGTAAAGAATGCGGAGATGTTGGAGGAAAAGAAGGAGGTGGGGAAATAAGATCAGTTCATACAGGAGCCGTGTGCGGGAAGGAAGGCGGATACGAAGGTAAGGCGGAGTGCATGGCGTTCAAGGATTTGGAGGGCCTTGTAAAAGCGGGGGGGGGGGGCGGAGATCCAGGCAACGCTGGCATAACAGAGGATAGGACGGATGAGGGATTTGTAGGTGTGGAGGATGGTAGACTGATGAAATCCCCATGTCCGGCCAGACAGGAGTTTCAGAAGGCGGAGGCAGGAATGGGCTTTCTGCTGGACGGTCTGGAGATGAGGGGTCCAGATGATGTGTCCGTCGAGGTGAGGCCAAGGTATCTCAGGGTGGGGGGTGAGCTGGATGGGACACCCATAAAGGGTGAGGTAGAAATCATGGAGGCGAAAGGAGCGAGTGGTGCGGCCTATGATGATTGCTGGGTTTTGGAGGGGGTTGAGACGAAGGAACCACTGGTTACACCAAGTGGTGAACTGGTTAAGGTGAGTTTGGAGGGTACGTTGGGACCATTGGAGGTTAGGACAGAGAGCCAGGAAGACGGTGTCATCAGCATACTGGAGAAGGTGGACTGGTGGGGGTGGCTTGGGCATATCAGCCGTATACAAGAGATAAAGGAGAGGGGAGAGGACAGATCCCTGGGGACGCCAGCCGTGGGATACAAGATACAGGAGTTGGTGTTGTGGGGAGTGACATAGGAAAGACAGTCCGAGAGGAAGGAAGCGACCAGACAGACAAAATTGATAGGCAGGGCGTAGTTTTGGAGTTTAAAGAGGAGACCGGGATGCCATACACGGTCATAGGCATTTTGGAGGTCAAGGGAAACAAAAATGGTGGAGCGACGGGAGTTGAGCTGGAGGGACAGAAGGTGAACGAGGTGAGGAGTTGCTCTTCAGCGTAGAAGGAGGGTTGGGAGCCACACTGGATAAGGGAGAGAAGGTGGTGTTGAGTAAGATGCTGACGGATACGGTGGGAGAGGATGGATTCAAAGACCTTACTGAAGACGGAGGTGAGGCAGATGGGATGATAGGAAGAGGCGGCAGAAGGGGGTTAGTTGGGTTTAAGTAATAAGAGGACGCGGGAGGTCTTCCATAGGTCAGGGTAGAAGCCAGTAGAGAGGATGACATTATAGAGATGGGCGAGGACAATCAGGAAGGAATTGGGGCTTTCTTGAAGGTGGCGGTAGGTGACACAGTCGTGACCAGGGGCGGTGTTGCGTTTGGACCGGAGGATAAGTTTAATGTCTTGTGCTGTGATAGGCGTGTTTATGTGGAGGGGGCAAGTGCCCCAAGTACTGGAGACAAGGAGCAAGTGGAGTGACTGAGGTATCGGCCCGTTCCATGACAGTGGGGATAAGAGAATAACCAAAGTGGGGATCATCTTGGATGGAGAAGACCTTGGAAAGGTGGGAAGCGAAGTGGTTGGCCTTACCGAGGTTGTCAGGAAGGGGGCGATCGTTATGGAGAAGGGGGTAGTGGGGAGCAGAAAGGGAACCAGTAAGGCGATGGAAGGCGGACCAGTACTTGGAGGAGTTGATAGGGAGGGTGGCGTTGAGTCATGTGCAGGTCTGGCGCCAGTCTTGGCGTTTCATTACTGTAATAAGGTTCTGTATGTGTCGCTGTATTTGCCGGTGGTGTTGGAGTGTATCCCTGTCACGAGTGCGCAGCAAGGAGCGATTGATGCTGTGGGATTAATGGAGGAGGAGGACAGCCCACAGAGGGAGAGTGGGACAGTGTGGGTGGATAACTTTAGTAGGATCTTGGGCCTCCACATCGTCAGTAATTACCTTCTGAAGGAAGGACGAGGTATGGATGATGTCGTCAGGATGGCGATAGGTAAGAGGGTGGCTTTCGACGGGATGGAGATATAGTCCCGGTAGGCATCCCAGTTGGCACGGTGATAGTCATGGACGACCTCAGGAGGGGGTGCAGGGTGTGGAGCCGGAGGGGAGCGGTGAGCACACGTTATGGTGAGAAGGACAGGTAGGTGATCGCTACCTGTGGGGTCAAGGACAGCGACAGCGATACGCCCAAGGAGGTTGGCAGAGGCAATGACAACATCGGGGGTAGTGTCACCTTCGGGTCAGGTGTGCTGGGGAAGGGGAACAAGGTCACCTTGGATCGTGGAGAGGAACTGATGCCACTGCCGAAGGGCGGCAGGAGTACGGCTATGATGTTGGTGGTGGTGGTTGTTGGGATGTTTAAGGGGGACTAAACAGCGAAGGTCATCAGTCCCCCCTATGGATGTTGAGGTCGGCAGCAATCACATAGGTGGAGAAGGTGCAGTCAATGTGCGAGATGCAGTCATAAGGAAGAGGAACAGTGGAGTGGACATAGATGGTGGCACAGGTAATGGTGAGGAAGGGGAAGAAGACGCTGAGGATAAGGTGTTCAGTGGGGTCATTGAGGAGAGGTTGTGTCTGGACGGGGATATGCTTAAGGTGGCCAATCGTGACTCGACCCTGCGCACGAGGACCAGGAGCGTCAGTGCGTTGGAGGATATAGGGTAGAGGTGCGGATAGAATGGTGGGGCTGGAGAAAGGTTTTGTTCAAGAGAAAGGTGTCGACCTGGTGGTGGGAGAGTCATTAAAGAAATCCCAGAGAAAGAAATCCTACGGTGTCAAGTTTGGGGAGTGAGGTGGCCATGCAATTAGCTTTTCACAGCTAACTCACCAACCTGGGAAGCTGTTATCGAGGAAGTCTCAAACTTTCATGAGGAAATGAGATGGTGCATCATCTTGTGGATAGTAAACCATCCCAGCTCAGTCAACAACACCAATTTGTGTAATTAAAAAGTCTTAAAGCAAATCCAGAAATACAATACCACTGACAGTTTTCTCCATGAATAAGAAAGGGCTTTCAATTTGTTAAGATAACAAAACACATCTACCTAGGGGCTGCCATGAATATGTTCCAGGTTTGCATGTGGATTCTTGCTGCCCCATGTCCTGTACTTGTGCTAGAAAATGACCCATCTACCAATTCTGTAAGCTATATCAATCAATTTCTACATCATTCCAAAGCTGTAAAGTGTTTTTTGACTCATCCTGTATATTTTAAACTATTCCAGGACTTACTTACTCTATTATATTGCTACATTTTAAATCTACATTATTTCTGTCCTTTGTTCCATAATTGTTAACAGAATTACACCAACATCTAAACTCTACAAATCACTGTGAAGTGCAGAGCAAAGGGTACGTCCCATTGTACTAGTTGGTACAGTTTCTTTCCATTTCTTTCACATATGGAGTGTGGGAAGAATGATTGTTTGAATGCTGCTGTGTGTGCAGTAATTGTTCTAATCGTATGCTCATGATCCCTATGTGAGTTACACATTGGGTAGCTGTAGTATATCCTAGAGTCATCATTTAAAGTATCCCCTGTTAGTCCCTTTAAGGTATGGATGAGAAAAGTGTGTGCTGGGTTTCATATGATCGATGTTTTTGAAATTCATGCTGCCTGGCACTGAGGAGATCATTCTGTCCAAGATGCCGCATTATGTTTCAGCTCGTAATATTTTCTAATATTGTACAACAAATTGATGTCACGGATATTTGACAGTAGTTTTGTGGATCATTTCTAGTACCCTTCTTCTAGATGGGTGTGACCTACGATTTTTTCCAAGAATTGGGCACAGTTATTATTTTGAGGGATCTATGATAGATTGTAGTGAGAAGAGGGGCTAACTCAGCTGCAAATTCTGTATAGAATCTAACAGGGATTCCATCATGCCCTGGAGATGTATCCAGTTTTAACAATTTCAGCTGTTTCTCAACACCACTGACACTAATACTTATTTCATTCATCTTTTCAGCAGTATAAGGTTAAACAGAGTTGATTCTTCTGGATTTTTGTTTGTAAAGGAACATTTAAAAATTGAGTTAAGCATGTGAGCTTTTACCTTGATACCTTCAATTTCAGTTATTGTCTCATTTGCTAGGGAATGCATACTAACTTTGGTACCACTAACAGCCTTTTCACACAACTAGAATTTCTTTTGGTTTTCTGAAATATTAATTGTTAATATTCCACTATGGTAGTCATTTAAGCAACACACATTGCATGTTTCATTCATCATCTCCGAATCTGTAGCCCTTCCCGTTGTTTTACACCTGTTATGCAATAATTTCTGTTTCTTCACAGTTAATGTATACCATGGAGGTCCCTCCCATTATGAACCATTGTATTGGGAGACATATCTATCAAGAGCATGGTCTACTGTTCTTTTAAACTGGAGCCACAGTTCCTCTAGAAGCTCCTGCCATATGCTGAAAGTTTGAAGTTCCTCACGGAGATATGAAACTACTGATTTTTTATCTTCTTTACTGAACATGTATATCTTTCTGCATGGTTTAGTTCTCCTTTGTACTTTGGTAATCATTGTTGCCACAGCCACATCATGGTCACTAGTACAGTTTCAGTGTACACATCCTGGATTAGAGATTAGATTAGTACTTGTTCCATAGATCACGAATACAACACTTCGTAATGATATGGAATGTGTCAGGATAATAAAAGGTGTCTATCCAAGATATTACATTACACAAAATGTTACATGACACTTAATATTTTTTTAGGGTGGGGGGTGGGGTAATTACCCACTTACTATATCAACAAATTCATCTAATGAGTAGAAGAAGTTTCTATTCAGAAATTCTTTTAATTTCCTTTAAAATGCTATATGGCTATCTGTCAGACTTTTGATGCTATTAGGTAAGTGACCAAAGACTTTTGTGGCAGCATAATTTACCCCCTTCTGAGCCAAAGTTGGATTTAACCTTGAGTAGTGAAGATCATCCTTTCTCCTAGTGTTGTAGCCATTTACACCCACTATTACTTTTGAATTCATTTGGACTGTTAATAACAAATTTCATAAGTGAATATATATATATATATATATAGTTTATTTTGTGAGGCTACAGTGAAGATCCCTAGCTCTTTAAATAAGTGTCTGCAGGACTCTTTTACTCAATGATGCGTTACCCCAGAATATGATGCCATATGAAAGCAGAGAATGAATAGGTGTTGTAAGCTAATTTACTGAGATGTGTATCACCAAAATTTGCAGTGACCCTAATAGCATAAGTAGCTGAACTCAGATGTTTCAGCAGATCTTCAGCAGATGTATTTTTCCATTTCAACCCCTCATCAATGCATACACATAGAAATTTTGAATATTCTACCTTAGTTACCGATTTCTGATTGGAGTCTATATATATTATTGGTGTCATTCCATTTACTGTGTGGAACTGTATATACTGTGTTTTGTCAAAGTTTAATGAGAGCCTATTTGCAGAGAACCTCTTAATGATTTTCTGAAAAACATCGTGTATAGTTTCATCAGTTAATTCTTGTCTGTTGGGTGTAATAGCTTTGCATGTATCATCGGCAAATAGCACCAGCTTTGCATCTCCGTGAATACAGAAGGGCAAGTCATTATTATATATTAAGAACAGCAGAGGACCCAAGACCAAACCTTGCAGCACCTCATTCTTGATTGTTTCTCTGTTTGAGAACTCACCAGTTTTTTGCACTTTATGTGAACTGTTTATTTCAACGTTCTGGACTCTTCCAGTTAGGTATGATTTAAAACATTTGAGCACTGTCCCATTTATACCACAGTACTTGAGCTCATCTAGAAGTATTCCATGATTTACACAATCAAAAGCCTTTGAGAGGCTACAAAATATCCCAACAGGTGACTTCCGGCTACTCAGAGCATTTAATATTTCATTAGTGAAACTATATATAGCATTTGCCATTGAAAAACCTTTCTGGAAACCAAACTGACATTTTGTTAAAACTTTATTTTTACAAAGGTATGAAGCTACTGTACAATACATTACTTTTTCAATAATTTTGGATAAGGCAGTCAGAAGAGAGATTGGGCGGTAGTTGTCGACATCAGACATACCCCTTTTTTATGCAGTAGTTCGACAATGGCATACTTCAGTATATCTGGGAAAATAACATGCTTCAGAAAGCTATTACATATGTGGCTAAGAATCCCACTTATCTCTTGAGAACAAGCTTTTATTATCCTGCTGGAAATGCTATTAATTCCATGTGAGCTTTTATTCTTGAGAGAGTTTATTATCTTCCTAATTTCAGAAGGAGAGGTGGGTGGAATTTCAATTGTATCAAATTGTGTGGGTAAGGCATCTTCCATTAACTACCTTGCTTCTTCTAATGAACATTTAGATCCTATTTTCTCTACAACATTTAAAAAATGATTATTCAAAATGTTTTCGACTTCCAGCTTGTTGTTTGTCAAGTTTCCATTCACTTTTATGGTGATGCCATCATCCTGTACTCTTGGTTGCCCTGTCTCCCTTGTAATAATATTCCAAATTGTTTTGACATTGTTATCAGAGGTATTAATCTCAGACATGATTCACACACTTCTGGACTTTTTAATAACCTTTCTTAATGTAGCAAAGTAGTTTTTATAATATTTCACTGTTTCTGGGTCATTACTCTTTCTTGTTGTTAGATACAGTTCCCTTTTGTGGTTACAAAATATTTTTATTCCTTTTGTAAGCCAAGGTTTTTTGCATGGTTTCTTATAATTAGATTTAACTACCTTCTTGGAGAAACAATTTTCAAATTCTTTTACAAGTGTATCAAGAAATAAGTTATATTTTTTTAATTAGTGTCACGTCCCTTGTACACCTCATCCCAGTATAACTGCTGAAGATTTTCCCTGAAATTTCTAATTGTTGAGTCAATTGAATGCACAACTTTGGAGGGTAGTTTTGAATTACTTAATGGAGCTATGTCATATACTGTAACTAGCTGTGCCCCATTATCAGAAAAGCCATGCTCAACAGGACAAGAATTTATGTTTTTAAACTTATTTTGGTCTATAAAAGTGTTATCTATAAATGTGCTGCTGTCCTTTACTACCCAAGTAGGAAAATCAATGACAGATGTCAAATTGAAAGAACCAAACAAGACTTCCAGGTCATTCTTCCTATTACTCTCTTTCAGTGAACCAACATTGAAGTCCCCACAAATAATAATTTGCTTTCCCCTGTATGACAGAGAGCACAACAAGGCATCCAAATTTTCCAGGAATAAATGAAAGTTTCCTGAAGGGGATCTATATATTGTCACAATTATAAAAGAGCCCTCCTTCAGTTTAAGTTGAAAGGCACATGCTTCTATATGATGCTCTAGACAAAACTTTTTTGTATCTAAGCTTTTTATACAGTGATAACTTTTGACATATATGGCAACTCCTCCTCTCACCTTATTCTCTCTCCTCATATGTGCAGCTAGTTTATAACCACTGGTATTTACCTTTTCCATATCAGACACAATGTGATGCTCAGACACGCATAGTATATCTATTACACTATCAGATTCATTGTCATCTAAAGAAACCAGGAGCTCATCTACTTTATTCACCAGTCCTGGAATATTTTGGTGAAAACTGGTAACATTGTTTTTTATTTTACTTTTGTGAGAATCTACTTTTTTCTTTAATCCACCAATATTTTAGTTAAATATGGTAACATTATTATTTACTTTACTGTTGCGAGAATCTTGTGAGTTTTGGATCTCTTTAGCACCTGCCTACCTGAATTTCTCATTGGACAGTGATATCAGTCTCAGAAAGAGGTACAACAAGGAATACTAGTGTCCCCCCTTATGGATTTCACTAACAACATTGCCAGTTTACCCTTTCCTTTCCTACTGAGATGTAGGCCATGATTGTGAAATCCTCCCTATCAATAGCCTCGACAGGAACCAATCCAATGTGTGACAGAGTGGCTGCCCTATGCAACTGATCCAACTCCATATTTACCCTCTTGACAGAGCAGTTCAGCTAGGGCTGATCATGCTGCATAAAGGCACCAACCCAACACTGGTATGGGTCGTTACAGAGGCCTGGAAGAGGTCAGGTCTATTTGTTGCCATCAAATCCAATATATTTCCATCACAAGTGGGGTTCCTTACTGTCTGCTCCAGGTAGTTTTCATAGAAGGCAATTTAGTAATGTTTCTGAAAGTTTGTCTCTGGCTGCTTTTTCAGCATGTGGAGTTAGGCTTTACTATAGATACAAGGTACTGATGGTATTTTTAGTGCTGTGAAACATGGCCAGAATGAGACTCTCTTTGGAATGTCTGTAATTTAACTTACTTTTTTTGCCCAAAACAATTTCACACCAGAAGAGTTGCCCCATAGGATATTTCCATACTTTTATTTAATATTAGTTTACTTTTGTATAGCCACTGCGCAGACATCAAACATTGTCATTGTTTTGCTTTTTAGTTCATCTATATTGGGATTGGCAATTAGGAGGAGGATGTCATCTGCATACATTACAGACCTGTGGGGCAAAGAGCTTGGTACATTGTTCTTGTATATTAGGAGATGAAATGGGCCTGGGACAGAACTTTATGGAAATACTTTACAAACAAGTATGGTATTTGAAATATAATTATTTATTGTGATAACTTGTTTCATGTATAATGAATTAGATTTGATTAATGTTCATTGTCCTTGATACAGTATTGTCCAAATTTAGATATTAAGATATGTGATAAAATTTCAAATAGACTACACAGGTCTGACATTATATAAACTATGCTCAAGGCCATATAGTGATGAAAAGATTACTTTATTGTTCTGAGAGTAGCTCCAAAGTTGCTCTTTCATGCAGTGTTCTTTGATCTTAGATGTTATGGCAATGATGGATATTTGTCTACAACTGTCAGGATTGCTCTTATCTCCATTACCATAAAGTGGGCTAACTGTGGATTCAAGACATCAGGGAATTTTCCACCTTGAAACACACAGTTTATAAGATAAGTTAGAGGAGGCACTATAATATCAATTATATGTTTCAGCATGTAATTTGAGAAGCAATAGATACTTTCCAGAATGAGGTAGGAGATGAGGTACTGGCGGAAGTAAAGGTGAAAGGATGGGGCATGAGTTGTGCTTGGGTAGCTCGGATGGTAGAGCACTTGCCCACAAAAAGCAAAGTCTCAGTCCGGCACACAGTTTTAATCTGCCAGGAAGTTTAAATAGATACTTTCATTACTTAAATCCTCTAATCTGGATAAAATGTGGTATACAATCTGGCAACTAATGTGAGTCCAACTGAAACTAGTGCATGAAGATGGTATCTGTTCTTTCGGACATGACCAAGAGAACAGATACCATCTTCATATAGATAAGGCTTACCAGCCAGTGATCTTCTCCAGTGCGGATGCACTCACATTGCCCGAACTCTTATGGGAATCGGTAGATTGACTGCCGTGAGTAATGAGCATAGTGGGCAGGGGCACTACAAATGTGGTGTGTGGACAGTAAGTTGGGAATGTGGGTCTCATGAGGAGTGTAGCAGAGATAAGACCCTGTAGTTGCACCATCTTTTGTTTCCTCGGTGGCTCAGACGGCTGGAATGTCAGCCATGCAAGCAGGAGATCCTGGGTTCAAGTCCCGGTCAGGACACATATTTTCAGCTGTTGCCATTGATATTTATCAACGTCTATAAGCAGCTAAAGGTCTGGATTTCATAGTAATTTCATGAAACTAGTGTGTCTCAGATCAGGTAAGCCTATGTTGTCTGAAGTACCTTTATAATTATTGACATATAATCTTGAGGTAGCACATTTTCCATTACTTGCATAGTTGATTAAGTTATTTTGTACCTCTTGTGAGAATGGTGTCACTTTTGTGGTTCTGTGTTACCCTGCTATGGAGTTTACTACCTTCCAGGCTGCCCTGCATTAGTTGATAGACGTTTCAGTAGATATATCATTGGCTCTTCTCTTTGATACTTGCATTTTTGTCCTGTATATTTTTTTATTGCCCTATATTTCTGCTCCATTACAGGATCACCAGCTTTTGTCATTGTATATCTGAGTATTTTCAGATAAGGTGTGTAGTGTATTCCCTTTGCTTAATGTATAATCAGTTTTGACCTTACTTTATTTGCATGTCTAAGGGTGTTCTCTAAATGTGTAACAGACTCTTGTTGGTTGGTTGCTGTATGGATTAAAGGCACCAAACTGCATAGGTCATCAGTCCCAGACTCTTGTTCATCAGGAATATAAAGACCTCAAAGACAGGTCACAGAAGTTGATAAACAACACATTAATACAGTACACAAAAAACACTACAGTGTGATAAACTGAAACAATATCAAGTTACACTGAGTTAATTAACATGGTAACAACTGTGTTACTGTAGCTGTTATCCAACTATAAACAGCATAAATATACTATTACTGGTTTTGTACTGTTTCAAGATATATATAAATGCATGCTGTGTGCTGCAGCCTTTTTATTTCGTGCCACCTTGGCACCTTGTGTGTCAATTTTGCTACTTATTTTAAAAGAGTAATTACTCAGTTGATCTCATGAGGCTAAATGTAGTTTGTTCCAGTCCTCCCACCAAGGAAAAATTCTTAGTAGTACCAGAAATCAAACCAGAATCCACAGTATCTCCATCATACATGCTGACAACTCAGCTATGGAAGCAGACTGCTATATCAATGAAAATTCTATTAGGCCACATGCATGCCTTGACAATGTAATTAGTAATGCACACAGGAACTGTCTTGAGAACTTTTAGGAGTATCAGAGAATGTAATGTTATGGCTTGAAATGGAAAACTCAGTTTACAACTCCACAGAAAGATGACACACACAGAATTCTTCCTGCGACTGACATAAAAAATATAAGAAATCAGTTACAAGTTATGTATTGATCGTGTATACTGCATACTGATAAAACAACTGATGAATGTTCCTCTATTTTCCTACTGATAGTAAGCACATACGATAAGAGAAATGTCTAGCTGACACTCACAAATTCATGTTAATCATACCAGTGACACAATGTTTAATGGCTGCTGTGATGTCACCTTTTAGTGTGCATATTCACAGTTTTGCTGTTAGATGGCAAAGCTAATAAAAGTGGGAAAAGATTTATATATATGGTGGTCAGAAACATTCTGATAAGCTTGCAAGGGTGTTTCAGGGGAGGCTGTGAAGGGAAACAGCTGTTAAGAAAATATTCTACTTGTTGTGCCATCTCCACATTATGTAGTGTTGCAGTTAGCCAATTAGGTCATTCAGCGCGCAAATTCAAGCAGCCTACCAGAGACAGTATTGCCACAGTACTTGGTTTCCCAAAACTTAAGAAATATTGCTTTTACTCACCTAGCTTCAATTTATTGTGTCCAATAAAGGCACATTTTAGCTGGTAATGAGAATTTGAACAAGTGATAACTTAAAGATCCATGGATGTCTGCACTTCACCACATTTTAATGTGTGCAAATGCTCCAGTTTGTGAGTGTGTGGTGATCTGATTGGCTAACTTCAATGTTAAATAACTTAGAAGTGAAGCAACATATTTTTTTTTTTCTTAACTATTATTTCTCATCACAACCACTTTGCAAAACTCTTACAAGCTTTTCAGACTGTTTCTGACACACTGTATAAATTAGGACACTATACAGGTCTACAACTAAATTTTGTTAATTAAATGGATTTATTTTAAATTCTGAAAGTAATTGCAAAGCAGCCTGGGATTAAAAGAGATTAACTGCAATCAAGAAAATACAGTCCCAGTTGACTAATAATTTCAATGAATAATTGGTCAGTTGTGCTACTCCCAGTACTGCTGATGATATGACACAACAGGACAAAATTTAAAATGTCTTAGAAAATAATATAAAAAATGCAAGACACTAGACATTGATTTCAGGCCTACAAAGTGTGTTTTAGCCACCATGCTCAACAGAAGAAATCATCGTTAAAATAAAGTAAACCAAAAATGAAAAGTTGAAATTAATGAGATTGATTACTGGTCAAAAAAACCTCTCTTGCAAAACACACACACAAACACACACAATCTGCACAGCAAATTTTCTTATGCTCTCTATTATCATATAAATAATGAAACTGGGAGGAAATTGTTATTAAAGCTCTTCCTTTCACTCTCGTTTGCAGTAGGCAACACTGTAGGGGAAAAACACTCAGGCACTAAGTGTATTTTTAGATGGTGAAAGATATCAATTGCACATTAAGATTAGCACCCATGGTACCCTTTAGAAACCACTCAGATCCCTTAATGTAATAACATTACCTAGTTTGCAACTATATTGTATCCTTTCGGAGTACAGTTTAGCCCATCCCTACTCATAGCGCAGTTCTATTTCCCGTGCATTCAGTTTACATGTGGGACGCACCCCTATCTCGCTAAGAGGTAACGTGCGAGCTGCCACCTATCGACGACGCTAAACAACTACCGCGTGCTGTCTGAGGCAGTTCTCATAACGAGTTGATTTCATATAGCAAATAGAAGTTTTGCAAGGAAGAAATGACAGTAACAAACCTCTACAGCTACGACCTTTCCTATTTTGCTAACAAAATAGCTATAAGCTCCCGTAGAACTTAACTGTTTGTGACATTCGTAATAAGCACCCAGCAGTATTTGTAGTAACATATATTATTTTTGGCCAACAAATTTAGATTGGTTGTGGCATCTAGAGGGTTGATCCCCTCCTTCGAAAGCGTCATATTGCACAGCCTGGGCTACACTCGGGGTGGAATCTCCGTCTTCGAAGATTGTGTCTGTCTGTCTGTCTGTCTGTCTGTCCGCCCGCCCTCCCGCCACCTGCTGCTGTAGCTGTTCGTCCGTCCGCCTGCTGATATACCACCGTCGCCACCCTGTCGAATCCTCCAAATCCCCTCCCCAATCCTACCGTTGCCAGCGGTGCCTGATGTACAATGACTACCTGACTCCCAACTGCAAACCCCCCCCCCCACCTGTCCCCATTGCAAGGCCTCCCACTAACTTAAGAACTGCCCCAACCTCGCTGCTCCTCCTTCCTGTAATACCTGCAATGGCCCCCATCCCACCTACTTCCACAAGTGTAAAGCTGAACCCCCTCCAGCCACCCCTGAGCTTATAGTCCCAGTTCGTCCCGTCGATCACCCTGTCCATCCCAACAATTCCCTCCATCCACCCCACACAGCTGAGGACATCATCCGGTTCCTTACCGTTGTACTCCAAAACATTCACCCTTTTCAGCGCCCCCACACCTTCCAACAAATCTCCCTTGCCACTCGCTCCGTTTTCCACCTGAACACATTCGCCACCTACTCCCACAACCAAGCCCACTTCACCTTCACCCGCCTCAACACCCTAGTTTAAGTCTCTTTCCTTCCCTCTCTTCCCCACCTCCTTCCCGCCATGGTGCGGTAAGAGTATCGCAATCTTTTCCAGAACATTCGCTCCTTCCGCTCCAACAAATACCTCCTCATGCACAACCTCTCCCACCACCAGGTCGACACCTTCCTCTTGAACGAAACCTTTCTCCAGCCCCACCATTCTATCTGCACCTCTCCCTATATCCTCCACCGCACTGATGCTCCTGGTCCTCCCTATCAACTCCTCCAAGTACTTAAACTTATCCTCCGGTCCAAACGCAACACGGCCCCTGGTCACGACTGTGTCACCTACCGTCACCTTCGAGAATGCCCCTATTCCTTCCTGACTGTCCTCGCCCATCTCTATAATGTCATCCTCTCTACTGGCTTCTACCCTGACCTGTGGAAGACCTCCCGCATCCTCTTATTCCTCAAACCCAACTAACCCCCTTCTGCCACCTCTTCCTATCGTCCCATCTGCCTCACCTCCATCTTCAGTAAGGTCCTTGAATCCATCCTCTCCCACCATATCCATCAGCACCTTGCTCAACACCACCTCCTCTCCCTTACACAGTGTGGCTTCCGACCCCCCTTCTCTGCTGAAGACCAACTCCTCAACCTTGTTCACCTTCTGTCCCTCCAGCTCAACTCCCGTCGCTCCACCATTTTTGTTTCCCTTGACCTCCACAATGCCTATGACCGTGTATGGCATCCTGGTCTCCTCTTTAAACTCCAAACCTACGCCCTGCCTATCAATTTTGTCCGTCTGGTCGCTTCCTTCCTCTCGCACTGTCCTTCCTATGTCACCCTCCACAACACCAACTCCCGTATCTTTTATCCCACGGCTGGTGTCCCCCAGGGTTCTGTCCTCTCCCCTCTCCTTTATCTCTTGTATACGGCTGATATGCCCAAGCCACCCCCCCCCCCCCCAGTCCACCTTCTCCAGTATGCTGATGACACCGTCTTCCTGGCTCTCTATCCTACCCTTCAATGGTCCCAAAGTACCCTCCAAACCCACTTCAACCAGTTCACCACTTGGTGTAACCAGTGGTTCCTCTGTCTCAACCCCTCCAAAACCCAGGCAATCATCATAGGCTGCACCACTCGCTCCTTTCGCCTCCATGATTTCTACCTCACCCTTTATGGTCGTCCCATCCAGCTCACTCCCACCCTGAAATACCTTGGCCTCACCCTCGAGCGAAACCTCACCTGGACCCCTCATCTCCAGATCGTCCAGCAGAAACCCCATTCCCACCTCCGCCTTCTGAAACTCCTGTCTGGCCGGACATGGGGATTGCATCCTTCTACCATACTCCACACCTACAAATCCCTCATCTTTCCTATCCTCTGTTATGCCAGCATTGTCTGGATCTCCGCCCCCACCAGCTTTTACCAGGCCCTCCAAATCCTTGAACGCCATGCACTCCGCCTCGCCTTCCGTATCCCCCTTCCTTCCCCCACACAGCTCCTGTATGAACTGATCCCCTTCCCCCACCTCCTCCTGTTCCTCCAACATCTCCGCATCCTTTACATTGTCTGCAGGTTTGATCCCCCCCACCCTCTGGTTTCCTCCTCCTCTCCACCCCCTGCCTGTTGCCGCGCCTCTATAGCTGTATCCCTCCCTCTCTCCACCTCCACACCCTCCATCTCCTTCATCAGGGCAATTTCCAACGCCTCCCCGTCCCATATGCCGAACTTTGCCGTGACATCTACACTTCCTTCCAACTATAACCTGGCCTTGTTCCCTCCCCCCTCCTCAGGGGCCCCTTTTTTCCTCTTCCCTCCTTCTCCCAGAGCGGATTTTCCTCCTTCCCTCCTTCTCCCAGAGCGGATTTTCCTCCTTCCCCCCCCCCCCTCCCATGAGACCCTGCACCCCATACTTGCCTCTTTCTTTCCCACATCCCTCCCTGCCTGGCCCTCTGCAGTGCGCCCTCCGCTCATCTCCCCCATCTCTTCCCCTCCCTCCCTTCTTCCAGTCTCCATCATCTCCTTGCGCCTGGCAGATCCTGTGTTTTGATCATTGTCAGTGTGCCACATCAGTGTTGTGTTTAGTGCTGTTTCTCCTGTGAGTCAAGAGGTGTGATTTTAATTGTGTACTGCCTTGAGGTTCGCCGTCAGTGTTTGTTATGTGCTACGCCATCCGTCGATACATTTTATGCTCCAGTCATACTGTGCCTTATGTTCTTTTAATTGTCGCAGTGTGTGGCTTTTTGTGTGTGCTACTTTTAAACAGTTTTCACAGTTTTTTATCTACATTTTTACGGTCATCCCGTTTTTTTGTCCATTGCCTTCCATGATGTTCCCCCCTTTTTTATATCTATGTTCACCCTATTCTCTCGTTTGTTATTTTTAAATGTCTTCTATTGTTTGTTCTATGTCTTTCGGCTGAAGAGCAGTGCATATGCTGCTGCCAGCCCGCCCCGATGGGGAACTGAAATACAATACAGAAAAAAAAAAGGAAGATTGGTTGTCACTCAGAGTAATGATATCAATTTATGGAGGATGTAACCGCAGATTCGTGGTCTGTCATGCAACGTTGAATTTAACAAACTGTGGTAGAGACAGGGGAATCGACTCTTCTAATCAATCACCAAGGGATGAAGCTGAACTTAATTCCTTTCGTCCTGGGGGGTGCTGAGTAGAAAGTAAATATTTCGCATATTTGTGTATAGATTTAAAACTGATAATGGCTTACAGTCCGGTTACATAGCATAATGGCGAAGGTACTGACATCCCATGCAGTTCAAATCTCTTCGTGTACACTTATTTATTATTATATCTCTATCGAAATGACTTTTATCATTATTTTTATTCAATTAATTGGTTTAAATGTATTTTTTATTCATTTGCCAGTCATATTAGTCATCGTATAAGGTTCATCATTTGCACTCATTTTTCTACCTATCAGCCTTTTTCATTTGGAATCATGGTTCATGTGATTTTGATTATTGATATGTATTAATTTCGATTTAATTACTTTCATTTTGTCATCTGACTTTTCATCAATGTTATTGCATTCATCATTTCTGTTTCTCACTTTGCCTGAATTTCGTTTTCCTTATAAACCCTGCTTTCGTTTAAATCATCTTCTATGTTAATTTGTAAATAGCGCAATAAGAATGTGTATTTTGAATGTTTCTATGACGATAGCCATCCAAATAGATGTAAATCTTTTAACGAAATATACATTCTTGAATCCATTGCACAGTCATATAAATAGATTATTTCATCGTCAATAAAATTCTTCTGGGTTTGAGGCCCCATTGCCATCTGTAAAATTCTGACGTTTCGGCGACTGTTGCAAGGCGCCTTCCTCACGGTGTATTGCTAATTTTACAGATGACAATGCGGCCTCAAACTCAGAAGAATTTTATTGACTGTGACAATGGCCGGGGAAGCCTACGTTTACAGATTATTTCATCATTTGCTTTCTGTTTTTAACCCACAGATCGGCAACTTCCAGTGTTTAAAGATGATGATATATACATAAAATTAACTAGATTCACATGCACAGAGATTCCAAGTGCAAAAAACGAAAGGAAGAAAAAATAAGAGCAAATGAAATCAAAACGTTGATTAAAATAACGTTTGTTTAAAATAGAAAAAAATTAAATACATCTGCCGAGATTCGAACCAACAACACACTGTAAGTAAAGTCGATAACTTCGCCATTACACTATGCAACCACGATGTGAAGTGCTTTTCTTTTTAAACGTATAGATCATGACGCGAAATTCTGAATCTTTATTTCGTCCATTATTCGCAAATGAGCTCCCACCAGGATGAATGGTTGCAGGGTGTGATTTTCTTGGACCTTAACCTCCATCACCGCATAGATTGTTTCAAAAAGTCTGTCCCACTGGTGGGAACCTCTCCTTATAGGCAAGGTTGGACAGTGAGGATGGACATGTCAATTTTTTCAGAGGATGTGGCCACGCACGAGTGGTCTGTCCCACAATACTGAATCTAAGCAAGGCTGAAATATGATGAACTGTTTCTGTCCATCTACCTTTCGTCCATTCTTATCTACATTATTATACGTATATGTGCTCACTATATGTTCTGCTCATATTATTTCTTCCGTTTGGTTATAATTTAGAGACTGCTATTATATGAATTTGCGTGTTGCATATGCATTTAAATATTTGGCTCATTTTCACCGATTATTGCAGATTTTAACTAAAATCTACTGGCGATGCATATTTTCGTTGTATGTTTACAATATTTTAAAATTTTAGACGGGAACAGGAGGTCTATAGCTCGATATGGTTTTGATGTCTCACAGATTGACCGCGACCTAGAACTGCGTGCAATCGCTGAGAGGCCACTGCCCAGCGAAATCATTACAGAAGAGGAACAGGCAGACAGTCAATGTTCCTGCGCCAGTGCACCCAGTTAATCCCCTCCACTGTCGTACCGTACGCGTCGGCAGCAATTAAACTACGCAAGCTTTTAGTCCCACGTCCCTTGTTTCAGTTTAGCTTTCTATTTACTTCTACACAGTCGAAAGTTTTTACGACGTGTTGTGTGTAATATGTTGTACGCCATGCCGCCCGAAAACAGAAACGGCGTTTCGTGGATAGCTGACCATCCTGGAACACTTACACATGACAGAATTGTTTTATATTTTCGAGTTTACGAGGAAAACGTTTCATGAAAAAAAAAACTTTCAAATAGACGAGCATGTCAACAGAAGTCTTCATATCGCAGAAATGAAGAAGAAATGACCACGACAACAACTTTTGACAACAGCAAGTTGCAGTAGCAATCACTTGTCCAAAGGTAACCACAAAAGTAGGTTTAACGTGGATGTATGTGAAGCATTCTTTGCAAGCAATATTCCTCTTCACAGAATTACAAACCCTATCCTCGAAGACTTCCTGCACAAATATTTCTTAATTAAAAATATACCAGATGAATCAACATTGTGCAAAAATTACATACCGACTATTTTCGTAAATGTTCTGCAAGAAATACGCAATGAGCTCAAGGACAGCGTTATCTGGATTCAGTCGACGAAAATACAGACACTTGTGGCCGTTGCACTGCAAATGTAATTGCTGGTGCTTTAAAAGAAGAACCTTCTTCTTCCTATTCAGCAGTCTACAGAAAACTTGGAAAAGTAAATCATTCTACGATCGCCAGATTTCTGAATGAGGATATTAGAAAAAATTTACCAGAATATTCTGCAGATGAAAGGGTGTTTGTGTTTACTTCAGATGCTGCTCCATATACACTCCTGGAAATGGAAAAAAGAACACATTGACACCGGTGTGTCAGACCCACCATACTTGCTCCGGACACTGCGAGAGGGCTGTACAAGCAATGATCACGCGCACGGCACAGCGGACACACCAGGAACCGCGGTGTTGGCCGTCGAATGGCGCTAGCTGCGCAGCATTTGTGCACCGCCGCCGTCAGTGTCAGCCAGTTTGCCGTGGCATACGGAGCTCCATCGCAGTCTTTAACACTGGTAGCATGCCGCGACAGCGTGGACGTGAACCGTATGTGCAGTTGACGGACTTTGAGCGAGGGCGTATAGTGGGCATGCGGGAGGCCGGGTGGACGTACCGCCGAATTGCTCAACACGTGGGGCGTGAGGTCTCCACAGTACATCGATGTTGTCGCCCGTGGTCGGCGGAAGGTGCACGTGCCCGTCGACTTCAGACCGGACCGCAGCGACGCACGGATGCACGCCAAGACCGTAGGATCCTACGCAGTGCCGTATGGGACCGCACCGCCACTTCCCAGCAAATTAGGGACACTGTTGCTCCTGGGGTATCGGCGAGGACCATTCGCAACCGTCTCCATGAAGCTGGGCTACGGTCCCGCACACCGTTAGGCCGTCTTCCGCTCACGCCCCAACATCGTGCAGCCCGCCTCCAGTGGTGTCGCGACAGGCGTGAATGGAGGGACGAATGGAGACGTGTCGTCTTCAGCGATGAGAGTCGCTTCTGCCTTGGTGCCAATGATGGTCGTATGCGTGTTTTGCGCCGTGCAGGTGAGCGCCACAATCAGGACTGCATACGACCGAGGCACACAGGGCCAACACCCGGCATCATGGTGTGGGGAGCGATCTCCTACACTGGCCGTACACCACTAGTGATCGTCGAGGGGACACTGAATAGTGCACGGTACATTCAAACCGTCATCGAACCCATCGTTCTACCATTCCTAGACCGGCAAGGGAACTTGCTGTTCCAACAGGACAATGCACGTCCGCATGTATCCCGTGTCACCCAACGTGCTCTAGAAGGTGTAAGTCAACTACCCTGGCCAGCAAGATCTCCGGATCTGTCCCCCATTGAGCATGTTTGGGACTGGATGAAGCGTCGTCTCACGCGGTCTGCACGTCCAGCACGAACGCTGGTCCAACTGAGGTGCCAGGTGGAAATGGCATGGCAAGCCGTTCCACAGGACTACATCCAGCATCTCTACGATCGTCTCCATGGGAGAATAGCAGCCTGCATTGCTGCGAAAGGTGGATATACACTGTACTAGTGCCGACATTGTGCATGCTCTGTTGCCTGTGTCTATGTGCCTGTGGTTCTGTCAGTGTGATCATGTGATGTATCTGACCCCAGGAATGTGTCAATAAAGTTTCCCCTTCCTGGGACAATGAATTCACGGTGTTCTTATTTCAATTTCCAGGGGTGTATGATCGAAGCAGAAAAAGCCTTCCGAGTATTTTATCCCAATTTGATATATGTGATGTGCTTTGCTCATGGAGTACATCGCCTTGCTGAGGAAGTACGTTCCATGTTTGTGAATGTAAATACATTGATTTCATCCACAAATAAAAGGTTCTAAACACTCCTTCTCGCATCAATACCTACAAGGAAAAACTACCAATTGTGCATTTGCCCTCCAAACCAGTGGAAACTCGTTGGGGTACGTGGGTCGAAGCTGTGTTGTTTTACAATGAACATATCGAACCCATTAGAGGGCTAGAAAATGACTACGATAGTGCAGAGGCTTGGGCAGTTTGCCAGTGCAAAAGAGCTTTAAATGACTCTGGTATTAAAAAAGACATTGCTGTGATAAGCACTCATCTTTCCCATACACCGGCAAGTATTGAAAGGCTTGCAACTCAAGGTTTGGGGCTGAATGCATCTATTCAGTTAATGAATGAAATTATTCTAGTGACGTCCTCATTGGCTCAGGTATTCCCAAGAAAACTTACAGAATAGTTTGAAAATATTTTAAACAATAAAGCCGGCTTTGAACCCTTGTGCCAAATTGATAGTTTTATTAATGGGTCGAGCGAACTTTTACCAGAAACAGTAAGTGCCCACACAGCACCAAAATACAAATACTACCCAGTTACCTCAGTTGATGGAGAACGGTCGTTTTCTGCTTATAAAAATGTTTTGAGTGATCGAAGACACAAACTTTCTATCGAACATTTGGAACAGTACTTGGACGTTTATGTTTACAACAGTGGAAAATTGTAAAAATCGTTGTAGATGATGCTTTGATCCAATAATATTAATTAAAAGGAAATGCTGTTCCAAAAAAAAAAATCATGATTGTTTTTTTAAATAAAATATTATGGTGTATTTAAGTGTGCTCCTCAGCGAGCGATATATCTCCAAGTTGGTCCTGTACATATAGTTCGTTTCTCTGCGAGTCATTTGCATCGCATCTGCTTGTTACCGAAAACAATAGCAAAGAAGGAAGAATTCTTGAAACACGCTATGCGTCCCCATTTTGCAAATTTTTAGGAAATAATCCCAGAAAGGCCTCCTTCCTAATCTCTTCCCGAAAGGCCGACCGGGATGACCCAGCGGTTGTAGGCGCTACAGTCTGGAACCGCGCCACCACTACAGTCGCAGGTTCAAATCCTGCCTCGGGCATGGTTGTGTGTGGTGTTCTTAGGTTAGTTAGGTTTATGTAGTTCTAAGTTCTAGGGGACTAATGACCTCAGAAGTTATGTCCTTTAGTGCTCAGAGCCATTTGAATCATTTTTTTCTACCAGAAAGAATTCAGAAAATGTTATCAGCGTTCTAAATGTACCTACCTTTCGCGTGGCCGGCGCTCCTCCAAGTACCGGTAACTGATATGCACAGGTTCGACTTAGAGATATTGCACACGCAGGAACTCCCATGTTTTTTTATTATTTGATCTTGCATATTTTCTGCACTTTTCATGCATTTTAAGCATTTTAATACATAAGTTTTTATAATGCATTTAATCAGGTTTTTATTTATAAATAAATGCTACCAGTCAAAACTTTTTTTTATTTTACACATCGGAAAGGATTCTCATTTTGAAGTGCGTTTTGCCATGTGTACATGCCATTTACTTGTAGTATATAGGCAACAAACAATCTCTTTCTTCATTTCATTCACAAGCACAGAAACTAAACTTTCTGTTGGTGAAGACAGTGTGGAGACACTATGGTAACTTGTCCAGTTCTGTTGTCACTGGTATCTTGAATGATCACTATATCAAGTGACTGAAAACATGTTTCAAATGCTCGTGAATATAACACAGCATTTACATCAGTTTTCTAAACACGAATTCTCTGAGGCAATTTGTACTATAATTCTCAATTTCACACCATTAGTGTTTTCACACTTGTTCCATTAATACAAAATTAAAACCAAAGGAAACATAAATGTAAAGTATACTACTTACTATTTTGTTGAGACGAGTTTTCTCTGTGTACAAGCCTAACTTTCTAATATCATGTAAAAACTGTGGAAAAGTAGTTGCAAATACACTAGTGGTCAAAATTATCCGCCCCCCCCCTCCCCCACCAACAAAACCCGTTTTCCATATTAGGTGTATTGTGCTGCCACCCACTGCCAGCTTTTCCATATCCGCGACCTCAGTAGACATAAGACATCGCAATAGAGCAGAATGGCGCGCCCTGCAGAACTCACAACCTTCGAACTTGGTCAGGTAATTGGGTGTCACTTGTGTCCTACATCTGCATGCGAGATTTACACACTCCTAAACATTCCTAGGTTCACTGTTTCCGATGTGATAGTGAAATGGAAACGTGACGGGACACTTACAGCACAAAAACGAACAGGCCAATCTGTGAAGGGACACTTACAGCACAAAAGCGTACAGGCCAATCTCATCTGTTGATTGACAGAGACCGCCAACAGTTGAAGAGGGTCATAACGTGTAATAGGCAGACATCTATCCAGACCCTCACACACGAATTCCAAACTGCATCAGGATCCACTGCAAGTATTTTAACAGTTACGTGGGAGGTGAGAAAACTTGGATCTCATGGTCGAGCAGCTGCTCATAAGCCACACATCACACCGGTAAATGCCGAACGACACCTCGCTTGGTATAAGGAGCGTAAACGTTGGTCGATTGAGCAGTGGAAAAACGTTGAATGGAGTGATGAATCACGGTACACAACGTAGCAATCCGATGGCAGGGTGTGGGTATTGTAAATGCCCGGTGAACGCCATCTGCCAGCGTGTGTGGTGCCAACAGTAAAATTTGGAGGTGGTGGTGTTATGGTGTGGTCGTTTTTTTCATGGATGGGGCTTGCACCCCTTGTTGTTTACCGTGGAATTATCACAGGACAGGCCTACATTGATGTATTAAGCACCTTCTCGCGTCCCACTGCTGAAGAGCAATTCAGGGATCGCGATTATATCATTCAACACGATCGAGAACCTGTTCATAATGCACAGCCTGTGGCAGAGTGGTTACATGACAGTAACAGTTAATAGACTGGCCTGCACAGAGTCCTGAGTTGAATCCTGTAGAACACCTATAGGATTTTTCGGAACGCCAATTCCTGCCAGGCTTCACCGACAAACATCAATACCTCTCCTTAGTGCAGCCGTCCATGAAGAATGGGCTGCCATTCCCCAAGAAACTTTCCAGCACCTGATTGAACGTATGCCTGCGAGAGTGAAAGCTGTCATTAAGGCTAAGGGTGGGCCAACACCTACTGAATTCCAGCATTACTGATGGAGGGTGCCACAAACGTGGAAGTCATTTTCAGTCAGGTGTCCAGATACTTTTGATCATCACATAGTGTATTAACAATATACTTCTCATAACTTTTGCCAGTTGAGTCATTGAAAATGCTAACCTTAGGTCCAGACAAGTACTAGTTGCTGCTCTTACAGGCCAAAACCTATCACTTGCTTGCAGTGACACAGTTCACCTATCCAGAGATACCACAGCAGATAATCAGATATAACATAAGAAAGATAATTCTCATTTGTTGTTCATCTCAGCTGTACATATATGAGACAGAACAATAAATGACAATTATCTTAATTATCTAAACAATTGCTGAATATCTGAAGATGATTGTGTCGACTACAGTGAGATGTAAGGTACCTACAAGTCCATTTAGTTGTTACTTCTGACTAAGCTACAGTAATAAATACCAGAAATTGGGAAAGTTTATGTACTTACACTGCTTATTTTTATATTAAAAGGATAAGTGCTTTCTCTAATACTACAGTTTATGAGGTACGTTAGTAGTTTAACTATTTCTTTTACGCATTTTTTATCTACTACACTCGACACCATCCCATCCAGCCGAGTATTTGTTCTTTAGTGAGAGGATTATCTTGCTTATATCATTTTCTTTAACCTCATCAAATTCAAAACTCACTGCTTGAGTGTGATTCGGTATATCTTGGTACAATTCCATAGTGTGTGTTGGATTTCCTGTTGGTGATATGAAACATTTATTAAAAGAGTTACATAATGCTTTTGGTTCTTTTATAAGAAGGGAAGCGGTTATAACCATCCTGTATAATGGATAAAGATTTGCCATCCATAGTTGTGGAGGTTTATTGATACTTATTGATGAGTTTCCAGGAGGCCTCACTTACATTTGTAGATTGTGGGATTTCATTACTGTAGGCTTATTTTCTGAGGTTTGAAAGTTCTCCTTTAAATGTTTATATTTTTGTTTGAAAAGGTTCAGCCTTGTGGATTTTTACAGGACACCTAGGTCATGAATATTTTGCCTGAGTTTAACAAGACTGGCCTGAAAGTCTGAGTTTGTTATATCTTGCACTTTGACTCTGTATTGGCCCTGTCAGCATTTCTTTAATGGGAGAACAGGAATCAAAGTGTCTCAATAGGATGTTATAAATCCCATCCCATTTGTCATCTGATCGTTCCACAATGCAGATTCTATCTCACTTCTCCTCAGCTAGTTTAATTTTCTGAGAGTTGATGTTACTATTGCTCATAACTCGTTCCTTTTCTAAAGTTTTTGGTACTATTTTAGTAGCTGTTTTTTGTATATTCTATCTGTTGTGCAAGGTGGTCTGAGTAATGAAGGTCTATGTTACTATAATTGACAGTGTCTTGAGCAGTTTTGGATCCATGTTAACTATATTTCTAAGATTGTATGAACCTAATACATCTACAAGTTTCATGTTAGTTATGTTGTTGGACTTTGCATCAGTGTTACGATCTCAAAATATAGTAAGATCACTGGGACCAATTTGCCTAGTTATGGTATTGAAGCTGTTGATAAAATTATTTTTTTGCTACCTAGAAATAACATTGGTAGAGTTCAGAGGGATGTAAGTTATTTAACATGAAGTTATCAAATATCACCAGCTTTTCACATTGACTCCTGAGATTTCTGCAGTGAAGCAATTAATATTATCCATCCCAATTAACACTGAATTGCTGGAGAAAAATCATCAAAACCAACAAGAGATAAGTACACACTCCAAGTATTTCACTCACCTAAACAAAGACTTGTAATCTATGGTTATGTTACTCAAACATTTTTAGCTAGAACCTGGTAAAAAGAGAGTGTTAGAGTGGGTATGTTCATCACTCACAGAACCTACTCTCATCACTGAAGACAACAGAAATCCACTCTTCAATTAACTCTTGCATGACAAGCCGTGATTGGCAATGCCACGGTATCAGTGATAGCCTAGCCAGATACACAAATGTTCTTACTCTTGCTGCAAGCAGACATTTCCCAGAAATCCCTGATGACCAAACAAGTGCAACATGTGACCCCTTTTAAATGGCTGGAGCTGTTCAAGCAGGAGTATGTACTTATGAGTAGGATATGTTTGTTTCCTAGAACAAATGTTGAAAATGCTGCTCACCTCTAAAGTCAACACAGTTACTGCCTGCAGAGTCAAAGTAGATGGTGTACAGACGGGCCTCCTGAGTGCCATATGAATTGCTAACACAAAAATCCCTTAATATGCACATATTAAATCCTGGTGCCACTGAAACACAGTCATTGAGGGTGTTGCATTTTTTTTGCAGCAGTGTATTTTGACATTAAGATAATATTGTGTAAAGCTGAATGACAAATAAAGAAAAGTTAATTTAATTTTCTCTGGCCTGATTTATTAACTGTTCAAAGGTCATTAAAATGACAAACATTTTTTTTTCATATGGAGAAACAAAATGCTGTGAACTTTGTTTATCCATTTTTAAATTGTCAGGGATAGTTTGTAAACCTTAAAAATTAAATTTTGTTAATTTTTGTGCAAGTTAAATTAGACAATTTCCATGATTCCAAATAAATTATAGGGAAAGTTTCTGATTCTTTTGTAACTTTGAAGTACATCACATATAAAGAACACTAATTTCTCAATACAACGTCTTTTGTTGTGTTACAACTGTGCAGTAGTATTCAAGCAAGTTTTTTCTTAATCTGGTTATCTTGGTATGGGATATGACATGATGGCAATACAGTTGACAGGTATTTTCTGGTACTATTTAATAGTATGCCTATAAATTACACACATTTTCAGTATTTGTTGGGCACTACATTGCTGCTCTTATACTTATAGAAGCCCATACCTCATGACAAGCTAGTGTATTGTCAACAATTTCAATGACATTAAGTATGTAGCATTTAATTTGAATTATGCTTTGAACCACTGCCTACAGTTATGGCTGTTTTTTATTCTCACACCTTTATTATTAAGGAAAAAGAATTTAAGCTCAGAATTCTGCACATGAAGATTAAAGAATTAGAAGTACTTACAAATGAAACATGCCCAGACCTATTGTTTATAAATGAACATGGATTAAAAGAGAATGAAATATGCAGTTTTACCATAAAAGATTATGTTCTAGCACACTGTTTCTGCAGTTCAGAATATAGGGATGGAAAAGTGGCAATATTTGTTTAAACAGCCAAGAATTATGATAGTAGATGGATGATATATGCAAATTTTACCCAAAAGTAAAGAAAAAGATTTTGAGATTGAGTACCGTACACAATGGGTTAAAAGTATTCAGTACATACTGATCACTAAGCGGAAATATTAATACTTTCCTCAAAAACATGTGCGTTCTCCTTGGAAATACTGAATCAAAGAGTGTGTAATACGTGGTGATTTTAACATTGACATGAGAAGAGAGAGACAAACAAACCAAAAATTTGAGGAACTGTTAATACAGTACAACATAAATACAACTGTAATGGAACCAACAAGATCGACTTGGAAACAGAGTCACCTACTGATAATATTATCCTCATAAAAATGACGAACGGAGTTGCTCACAGATACAATGAAAAGATTGTTGCACATTATAGCTATCAGCCAAAGCCTTCTTCAGCAAAGAAAACATACACACAAGACAGCACACCTCATGCGCAAATGATCATTAACAGCAGCAGCTCTGGCTGGAATGCAACTGTCATGTTTATAGCAATCTGCAGTGTGGCGGAGAAGGGGGAAGGATAGCAGTGTGCAAGTGAGGTGGAGTGAAGAGCACTTTCTGGTGAGGGAGGTATGCAGATACTAGGTTGCAGCCTGGTGCAGTGTCGGGAGGTGGGGTGGGGGGAAAATGTGGGAGCATGAAAGGGGAAAGGACAGCTTTGTATTGTGTCATTTCATAAATGTATGTCTAAAGATTGTGGAACACAATGGATGTCGGCCTGTCATCAGTAAAATAACTGTGTATACAAATCAATGTATTAATCTGAACTGAAAATGTTCATGTTCATGTTGTTGTTGTTGTTGTTGTTGTTGTTGTTGTGGTCTTCAGTCCTGAGACTGGTTTGATGCAGCTCTCCATGCTACTCTATCCTGTGCAAGCTGCTTCATCTCCCAGTACTTACTGCAACTTACATCCTTCTGAATCTGCTTAGTGTATTCATCTCTTGGTCTCCCTCTACGATTTTTACCCTCCATGCTGCCCTCCAATGCTAAATTTGTGATCCCTTGATGCCTCAGAACATGTCATACCAACCGGTCCCTTCTTCTTCTCAAGTTGTGCCACAAAATCCTCTTCTCCCCAATTCTACTCAATACCTCCTCATTTGTTATGCGATCTACCCATTTAATCTTCAGCATTCTTCTGTAGCACCACATTTTGAAAGCTTCATTTCTCTTCTTGTCGAAACTGTTTATTGTCCATGTTTCACTTCCATACATGGCTACACTCCATACAAATACTTTCAGAAACGACTTCCTGACACTTAAATATATACTCGATGTTAACAAATTTCTCTTTTTCAGAAACGCTTTCCTATCCATTGCCAGTCTACATTTTATACAACCTCTACTTCGACCATCATCAGTTATTTTGCTCCCCAAACAGCTAAACTCCTTTACTACTTTAAGTGTTTCATTTCCTAATCTAATTCCCTCAGCATCACCCAACATAATTCAACTACATTCAATTATCCTCATTTTGCTTTTGTTGATGTTCATCTTATATCCTCCTTTCAAGACACTGTCCATTCCGTTCAACTGCTCTGCCAAGTCCTTTGCTGTCTCTGACAGAATTACAATGTCATCGGTGAAATTCAAAGTTTTTATTTCATCTCCATGGATTTTAATACCTACTCTGAATTTTTCTTTTGTTTCCTTTACTGCTTGCTCAATATACAGATTGAATAACATTGGGGATAGGCTACAACCCTGTCTCACTCTTTTCTGAACTACTGCTTCTCTTTCGTGCCCCTAGACTCTTATAATTGCCATCTTGTTTCTGTATGAATTGTAAATAGCCTTTCACTCCCTGTAGTTTATCCATGCCACCTTTGGAATTTGAAAGAGAGTATTCCAATCATCACTGTCAAAAGCTTTCTCTAAGTCTACAAATGCTAGAAACGTAGGTTTGCCTTTCCTTAATCTTTCTTCTAAGATAAGTCGTAGAAACCGTATTGCCTCACGTGTTCCAATGTTTCTACAGAATCCAAACAGATCTTCCCCAAGGTCAGCTTCTACCAGTTTTTCCATTCATCTGTAAATAATTCGTGTCAATATTTTGCACCTGTGACTTATTTAACTGATAGTTCAGTAATTTTCACACCTGTCAACACCTGCTTCCTTTGGGATTGGAATTATTATATTCTTCTTGAAGTCTGAGGGTATTTCACCTGTCTCATACATGTTGCTCACCAGGTGGTAGAATTTTCTCAGAACTGGATCTCCCAAGGCCATCAGTAGTTCTAATGGAATGTTGTCTACTTCCGGGGCCTTGTTTTGACTCATGTCCTTCAGTGTTCTGTCAAACTCTTCACCCAGTATGGTATCTCCCATTTCATCTTCATCTACATCCTCGTCCATTTCCATAATATAGTTTTCAAGTACATCGCCCTTGTATGGACCCTCTATATACTCCTTCCACCTTTCTGCTTTCCCTTCTTTGCTTAGAACTTGGTTTCCATCTGAGCTCTTGATATTCATACAAGTGGTTCTCTTTTCTCCAAAGGTCTCTTTAATTTTCCTGTAGGCAGTATCTATCTTACCCCTAGTGAGATAAGCCTCTACAGCCTTACATTTGTCTGGTAGCCATTCCTCCTTAGCCATTTTGCACTTCCTGTCGATCTCATTTTTGAGACGTTTGCATTCCTTTTTGCCTGCTTCATTTACTACATTTTTATATTTTCTCCTTTCATCAATTAAATTCAACATTTCTTCTGTTACCCAAGGATTTCTACTAGCCCTTGTCTTTTTACCTTCTTGATCCACTGCTGCCATCACTACTTCATCCCTCAGAGCTATTCATTCTTCTTCTAATGTATTTCTTTCCCCCATTTGTGACAATTGTTCCCTTATGCTCTCCCTGAATCTGTGTACAACCTCTGGTTTAGTCAGTTTTTCCAGGTCCCATCTCTTTAAATTCCCACTTTTTATCAGTTTCTTCAGTTTTAATCTAGAGTTCATAACCAATAGATTGTGGTCTGAGTCCACATCTGCCCCTGGAAATGTCTTCCAATTTAAAACCTGGTTCCTGAATCTCTGTCTTACCATTATATAATCTATCTGATACCTTCTAGGATCTCCAGGATTCTTCCATGTGTTCAGCCTTCTTTTATGATTCTTGAACCAAGTGTTAGCTATGATTAAGTTATGCTCTGTGCAAAATTCTACCAGACAACTTCCTCTTTCATATCTTACCCCAAATCCATATTCACCTACTATGTTTCCTTCTCTCCCTTTTCCTACTCTAGAATTCCAGTCACCCATGACTATTAAATTTTCGTCTCCCTTCACTACCTGAATAATTTCTTTTATCTCATCATACATTTCATCAATTTCATCATCATCTGCAGAGCTAGTTGGCAAATAAACTTATACTGCTGTAGTAGGCATGGGCTTCATGACTATCTTGGCCACAATAGTGCGTTCACTATGCTGTTTGTAGTAGCTTACCCGTACCCCTATTTTTTATTCATTATTAAACCTACTCCTGCATTACCGCCATTTGATTTTGTATTTATAACCCCGTATACACCTGACCAAAAGTCTTGTTCCTCCTGCCACCAAACTTCACTAATACCCACCATATCTAACTTTAACTTATCCATTTCCCTTTTTAAATTTTATAACCTACCTACCCAATTAAGGGATCTGACATTCCACGCTCTGATCCGTAGAACGCCAGTTTCCTTTCTCCTGATAACGACATCCTCTTGAGTAGTCCCCGCCCGGAGACCCGAATGGGGGACTATTTTACCTCCAGAATATTTTACCCAAGAGGACGCCATCATCATTTAAGCATACAGTAAAGCTGCATGCCCTCGGCAAAAATTACAGCTGTAGTTTCCCCTTGCTTTCAGCCATTCGCAGTACCAGCACAGCAAGGCTGTTTTGGTTAATGTTACATGGCCAGATCAGTCAATCATCCACACTGATGCCCGTGCAACTACTGAGAAGGCTGCTGCCCCTCTTCAGGAACCACACGTTTGTCTGGCCTCTCAACAGATACCCCTCCATTGTGGTTGCACCTATGGTATGGCTATCTGTATTGCTGAGGCATGCAAGCTGAGGTCAAATTACAATGTCAAGTAAACACAACACTACACCGTAAGATCACCAGGTGGCACTGCAGTAGTACAAACCAATAATTGTTGTCATGTTTGCATACAATCTTCAAAGGAGAACTTGAAGTGACTGTTACACACAAGATTTTATTTTATTTTGATTGACTGTAGGTCTTCATCACAAAATGTGAAATGTAGCACACTGGCAAACACTCACAATACACTATGTGCTGCACAGCAGAAGCTGTTTTACCCCCTTTTGTGTGAACTTTGGGTGAAGATACACAGCTCCAATACATTGAATTACTTCACATATTTATTCAGTGACAATTGATCATTTACATGGTAAGAGGTTTGATAAATTCATGTATGAATGTATACAATAATGAGATTTTATACTAAAATTACATGTTAGGTTCAGTATACCACACTATTGTAAAATTCTTCTGCCTCTTAAACAGAGTTGTTGATTAAGAAGTTATGTAAATTGCTCTAAAATGAACTGCATGGCAGGTATCTCACTGCTAGGGGTAGTTTATTACACAGCTTTACGCCAGTACAGGATGAGGCAGAAAGGATTTTACAAGTATGAAATGATATAGAAATTAATTGATATAATTTACAGAATTGGTATATGTGTCATTTTGTAGCAAACAAAATCAACCTCAAGTGTCAAGTGTCATTTTGGTTCAATGTGACTATCATTTGTGACGCACCAAACACCCCAGTTTTTCATGTCAGCTAAATTTTTTGGTATGGGACAAACATACACACCATCGTTAATGAAATCCCAGAGAAAGAAATCCTACGGTGTCAAGCTTGGGGAGTGAGGTGGCCATGCAATTAGCCTTTCACAGCCAACTCACCAACCTGGGAAGCGGTTATCGAGGAAACCTCAAACTTCCATGAGGAAATGAGATGGTGCACCATCTTGTGGATAGTAAACCATCCCAACTCTGACATCATCATTGATTTGTGGAATTAAAAAGTTTTAATGCAAATCCAGAAATACAATACCACTGACAGTTTTCTCCATGAATAAGAAAGGGCTTTCAATTTGCTAAGAGCACCAAACACATCTACCTAGGGGCTGCCATGAATTTGTTCCAGGGTTGCATGTGGATTTTTGCTGCCCCATGTCCTGTACTTGTGCTACAAAATGACCCATCTACCAATTCTGTAAGTTATATCAATATATTTCTACATCGTTCCAAAGCTGTAAAGTGTTTTTTGACTCACCCTGTATATTCTAAACTATTCCAGGACCTACTTACTCTATTATATTACGACATTTTAAATCTACATTATTTCTGTCCTTTGTTCCATAATTGTGAACAGAACGACATCAACATCTGAACTCTTTAAACTACAGTGAAGTGCACAGCAGACGGTACATCCCATTGTACCAATTGTTACAGTTTCTTTCCATTCCTTTCATGTATGTAGTGTGGGAAGAATGACTGTTTGAATGCCTCTGTGTGTGTGCAGTAATTGTTCTAATCCTATGCTCATGATCCCTTTGTGAGTTATACATTAGAGACTTGTAGTATATTCCTAGAGTCATCATTTAATGTATCCCCTGTTAGTCCCTTTATGGTATGGGTGAGAAAAGTGTGTGCTGGGTTTCATATGATCGATGTTTTTGAAATCCATGCTGCCTGGCACTGGGGAGATCAATCTGTCCAAGATACCTCATTATGCTTCAGCTCATAATATGTTCTAATATTGTACAACAAATTGATGTCAAGGATATTTGACAGTAGTTTTGTGGATCACTTCTAGTACCCTTCTTGTAGATGGGTGTGACCTACAACTTTTTCCAAGAAATGGCCACGGTTTTCATTTTGAGGGTTCTGTGATACATTGTAGTAAGAAGAGGGGCTAACTCAGCTGCAAATTCAGTATAGAATCAAACAGGGATTCCATCATGCCCTGGAGATATGTTCAATTTTAACAATTTCAGCTGTTTCTCAACACCACTGACACTAGTACTTATTTTATTCATCTTTTCAGTGGTACAAGGTTAAAATGAGTTGATTCTTCTGGATTTTCATTTGTAAAGGAACATTTGAAAATTGAGTTAAGCGTGTGAGCTTTTACTTTGATACCTTCAATTTCAGTTATTGTCGCATTTGCTAGGGAATGGACACTAACTTTGGTACCACTAACAGCCTTTTCACACAACTAGAATTTCTTTTGGTTTTGTGAAATATTAATTGTTAATATTCCACTATGGTAGTCATTTAAGCAACACACATTGCATGTTGCATTCATCATCTCCCTATCTGTAGCCCTTCCCTTTGTTTTACACCTGTTATGCAATAATTTCTGTTTCTTTACAGTTAATGTATACCATGGAGGTCCCTCCCATTATGAACCATTGCATTGGGTGCATATCTATCAAGAGCATGGTCTACTGTTCTTTTAAACTTGAGCCACAGTTCCTCTAGAAGCTCCTGCCATATGCTGAAAGTTTGAAGTTCCTCACAGAGATATGAAACTACTGATTTTTTATCTTCTTTACTTAACATGTATATCTTTCTGCATGGTTTAGTTCTCCTTTGTACTTTGGTAATCATTGTTGCCACAACCACATCATGGTCACTAGTACAGTTTCAGTGTACACATCCTGGATTAGAGATTAGATTCGTACTTGTTCCATAGATCATGAATACAACACTTCGTAATGATGTGGAATGTGTCAGGATAATAAAAGGTGTCTATCCAAGATATTACATTACACAAAATGTTACATGACACTAATTTTTTTTTTTTTTTGGGTGGGGGGTGGGGAAATTATCCACTTACAATATCCAAAAATTCATCTAATGGGTAGAAGAAGTTGCCATTCAGAAATTCTTTTAATGTCCTTTTAAATGCTATATGGCTATCTGTCAGACTTTTGATGCTATTAGGTAAGTGACCAAAGACTTTTGTGGCAGCATAATTTACCATCTTCTGAGCCAAAGTTACATTTAACCTTGAGTAGTGAAGATCATCCTTTCTCCTAGTGTTGTAGCCATGTACACCGCTATTACTTTTGAATTCTTTTGGACTGTTAATAACAAATATCATAAGTGAAAATTGTGATGCTACAGTGTAGATCCCTAGCACCTTAAATAAGTGTCTGCAGGATGATCTTGGATGATCTCCAGCAATTATTCTGATTACACGTTTTTATGCAATTAACACTCCTTTACTCAATGATGAGTTACCCCAGAATACGATGCCATACAAAAGCGGGGAATGAGAATAGACATGGTAAGCTAATTTACTTAGATGTATATCACCAAATTTTTCAATGACGCTAATAGCATAAGTAGCTGATCTCAGATGTTTCAGCAGGTCTTCAGCAGATGTTTTTCCAGTTCAACCCCTCATGAATGCATACACCTAGAAATTTTGAATATTCTACTTAGCTACCGATTTCTGATTGAAGTCTATATTTATTAATGGCGTCATTCCATTTACTGTGTGGAACTATACATACTGTGATTTGTCAAAGTTTAATGAGAGCCCATTTGCAGAGAACCACTTAATGATTTTCTGAAAAACATTGTTTACAGTTTCATCAGTCAATTCTTGTCTGTTGGGTGTGACAGCTATACTTGAATCACCGGCTAATAGTACCAGTTTTGCATCTCCATGAATATAGAATGGCAAGACATTAATATATATTAAGAACAGCAGAGGACCAAAGACCAAACTTTGCAGCAACCCATTCTTGATTGTTCCCCACTTTGAGAAATCGCCAGTTTTTTGCATATTATGTGAACTGCTTATTTCAACATTATGCACTCTTCCAGTTAGGTATGATTTAAACCATTTGAGCCTGTTCCATTTATAACACAGTACTTGAGCTTATCTAGAAGTATTCCATGATTTACACAAACAAAAGCCTTTGAGAGGTCACAAATAATCCCAACGGGTGACTTCCGGTTACTCATAGCATTTAATATTTCATTAGTGAAAGTATATATAGTATTTGCCATTGAAAAACCTTTCTGTAAACCAAACTGTTGTCGACATCAGACATACTCCTTTTTTATGCAGTGGTTTGACAATGGCATAATTCAGTCTATCTGGGAAAATACCCTGCTTCAGAGAGCTATTACATATGTGGCTAAGCATCCCACTTATCTCTTGGGAACAAGCTTTTATTATCCTGCTGGAAATGCTATCAGTTCCATGTGAGCTTTTATTCTTGAGAGAGTTTATTATCTTCCTAGTTTCAGAAGGAGAGGTGGGTGGAATTTCAATTGTATCAAATTGTGTGGATAGGTCCTCTTCATTAACTGCCTTGCTTCTTATAATGAACATGTAGATCCCATTTTCTCTACAATATTTAAAAAATGATTATTCAAAAGGTTTTGAACTTCCAGCTTGTTGTTTGTCAAGTTTCCATTCGCTTTGATGGTAATGCCATCATCCTGTACTCTTGGTTGCCCTGTCTCCCTTGTAATAATATTCCGAATTGTTTTGATATTGTTATCAGAGGTATTAATCTGAGACATGATTCACATGCTTCTGGACTTTTTAATAACCTTTCTTAATGTAGCACAGTTGTTTTTATAATATCTGGTTGTTTCTGGGTCATTACTCATTCTTCTTGTTAGATGAAGATCCCTTTTGTGGTTACAAAATATCTTTATTCCTTTAGTAAGCCAAGCTTTTTGCATGGTTTCTTATAATTAGATTTAACTACCTTCTTGGGGAAACAATTTTCAAATTCTTTTACAAGTGTATCAAGAAATAAGTTATATTTTAAATTAGTGTCAGGTCCCTTGTACACCTCATCCCAGTATAACTGCTGAAGATTTTCCCTGAAATTTCTGATTGTTGAGTCATTAATTGAATGCACAACTTTGGAGGGTAGTTTTGAATTACTGAATGGAGCTATGTCATATACTGTCACTAGCTGAGCCCCATGATCAGAAAGGCCATTCTCAAGAGGACAAGAAATTATGTTTTTAAACTTATCTTGGTCTATAAAAGTGTTATCTATAAATGTGCTGCTGTCCTTTACTACCCGAGTAGGAAAATCAATGACAGATGTCAAATTGAAAGAACCAAACAAGACTTCCAGGTCATTCTTCCTATTACTCTCTTTCAGTGAACCAACATTGAAGTCCCCACAAATAATAATTTGCTTTCCCCTGTATGACAGAGAGCACAACAAGGCATCCAAGTTTTCCAGGAATAAATGAAAGTTTCCTGAAGGGGACCTATATACTGTTACAATTATAAAAGAGCCCTCCTTCAGTTTAAGTTGACAGGCACATGCTTCTATATGTTGCTCTAGACAAAACTTTTTTGTGTCTAAGCTTTTTACACAGTGATAACTTTTGACATATATGGCAACTCCTCCTCTCACCTTGTTCTCTCTACTCATATGTGCATCTAATTTATAACCACTGATATTTACCTTTTCCATGTCAGACACAATGTGATGCTCAGACACGCATAGTATATCTATTACATTATCAAATTCAGTGTCATCTAAACAAACCAGGAGCTCATTTACTTTATGCACCAGTCCCGGAATATTTTGGTGAAAAATGGTAACATTGTTTTTTATTTTACTTTTGTGAGAATCTACTTTTTTCTTTAATCCACCAATTTTTAGTTAAATATGGTAACATTATTTTTTACCTAACTGTTGTGAGAATCTTGTGAGTTTTGGATCTCTTTAGCACCTGCCTACCTGAACTTCTCATTGGATACTGATATTAGTCTAAAAAAAGAGGTACATTCCATGAATACTAGTGTCCCCCCTTATGGATTTCACTAACAACATTGCCAGTTCATCCTTCCATTTCCTATTGAGATACAGGCCATGCCTTGTGAAATCCTCCCTATCAGTAGCCTCGACAGGAACCAATCCATTGTCTGACAGAGTTGCCACCCTAACACAACCGATCCAACTCTATATTTACCCTCCTGACAGAGCGGTTCAGCTAGGGCTGATCATGCTGCACAAAGGCACCAGCCCACACTGGTATGGGTCGTTACAGAGGCCTGGAAGAGGTCAGGTCTATTTGTTGCCATCAGATCCAATATATTTCCATTACAAGTGGGGTTCCCTACTGTCTGCTCCAGGTAGTTTTTCATAGAAGGGCAATTTAGCAATGTTTCTGAAAAGTTAATCTCTGGCTACTTTTTCATTGTGTGGAGCTAGGCTTTACAATAGATACAAAGGTACTGATAGTATTTTTTAGTGCTTTGAAACATGGCCAGAATGAGATCCTCTTTAGAATGCCTGTAATTTTAATTACTTTTTTTTGCCCAGAAAAATTTTCACACCAGAAGATTTTGCCCCATAGGATATTTTCATAACTTAAGTGAGAGTGGAAGAAAGTGCAGTATGAAGTCTGAAGCTGTTCATTACTGACAGTTGTTGGTCTGGACAAATTCCCAATAATCTTCTAGATCACACCCATTTACCTTTTACTTAGTTTGCACAGGAAGAAGTATATAGTTTCAGTTTTGCTTTTATTTAATATTAGTTTACTTTTGCATGGCCACTGCGCAGACATCAAACATTGTCATTGTTTTCCTTTTTAGTTCATCTATATTGCGATTCGCCATTAGGTGGAGGATATCATCTGCATACATTACAGACCTGTGGGGCAAAGAGTTTGGTACATCGTTCCTGTACATTAGGTAAAGAAATGGGCCTGGGACAGAACTTTATGGAAATACTTTAAGAAATGGGCCTGGGACAGAACTTTATGGAAATACTTTACAAAAAAGTATGGCATTTGAAATATAATTATTTATTGTGATAACTTGTTTCACGTCTAATAAATTAGATTTGATTACTGTTCATTGTCCTTGATACAGTATTGTCGAAATTTACATATTAAGATATGTGATACAATGTTAAATATATTACACAGGTCTGACATTAGATAAACTATGCTCAAAGCCATATAGTGATGATAAGATTACTTTATTGTTCTGAGAGTAGCTCCAAAGTTGCTCTTTCACACAGTGTTCTTTGATCTTAGATGTTATGATTTTCTGCAATTTCCCTAAATCACTCCGGACAAATGCCAGGATGTTTCCTCTGAAAGGGCATGGCTGATATCCCCATCGTTGAATTAGTCAGGGCCTGTGCCCTATCTCTAATGACCTCACTGTCAACTGGACGTTAAACCCTCATCTCGCATCTCTCAATAGCATTAGACATCAGCTTTACCCAGTCTTCTAGTTTTACTAAAATCTAGTCACAGTTGCCCTACCACTAACCATCTTATTATTTGTGTTTTACCCATGTGTGCATTGGTTTCTCTGTTATACACACTGGAACTTCCTAGCTGGAAACTGTGGGTAAATTTAACTGTTATAAAAAGACATTGTTTGTACCTGAGAGGGGTGATGTCACAGACATGATTAGTTGTCGCACTTGCAAATCGTCACATTTACATGCAATTGAGTAATTTTCAAAATACAGACAATCTTTTCCACATTGTGCACTTTACCCTAACCGTGATTTGTGCCACACCTCAACATACAATTTTCTATTGCTAATGCAACAAGAGGCCCAAAAACTTGTCAACATTATGACATAGTGTTACTGAAAGATTCTTAAGGTTAATTAATCCTGTAAGAGTGTAGAACTGAGCAAGAGATGATAGTTGAGTGTTTTGCAGAGCATTTCTGGTGACATCTTGCAAAGAACAAAATGTCCATGAGAGAGCAGCTACTGTGTTCAATCTTGCTGCAAATACAACCACAGGATGCTCAATGTGCTAAGGAAAACTGTGGCATAATCCCAGAAGTTGTCAAATTATTTACAATAGCAGTGTGTCACTTGAGATACAGGTAAACACACTACTGAAATTTTTTTCCAACTGATGCACTGTTTTCTCATGACTTCTGATTTGTTGGCTTTGCACTTTCTGATGAAAGCATCACTGCGGCCTTCATTCCAAAGACAATATAGGGGAAAACTACAGATGCTGTGGCAATGGAAATTGCTCCTGTCCTAGATTTTAGCCAATAAACCCTGAAAAACTGAGGCCACTTTTTTGTTTCTCTCTTCAGTGGCATATAATATTCCTGTCAGAATTTTTAGTAACATTATTTTAGTCACAATATTGGAATGCTGACTTAATCAAACCTATATCAGATGCTAAATAACTATTGTTCTGAATGATTTGTAGAAACTTGATACATCAGTAAGCATTTCCAAGAGTGACGGCACAACTCAAATTTCAAATAATCTGTGTCCTTCAATGACATTATAAAATATTTACTGAGATGTTGCTTTAAAGCACTTTTGTACTGATTCAGTAAATGTTACTGTTCATCCCTTTGGCTGTGAACTCCTCAGCATGATAATGAAAGTGATTTACATTTATCACATCCTGAATATTAGAAGAAAGGAGACATATGACTTTGTACATGTATCATGATTCTGAAGGTTTCTACTTTATTTGCATGTCTAAGGTTGTTCAGTAAATGTCTAACATACTCTTGTTCATCATAAATATAAAGACCTCAATGTCAGGTCACAGAAGTTGACAAACAACACATTAATACAGTACACACAAAAACACTACAGTGTGATAAACTGATACAATATGAAGTTACAATGAGTTAGTTTTTATGGAAATAACTGCGTTACCGTAGCTGTTATCCAACTATAAACAGCATAAATATACTATTACTCGTTTTGTACTGTTTCAAGATATATATAAATGCGTGCTGTGTTCTGCAGCCTTTCAATTTTGTGCCACCTTGGTACCTAGTGTGTCAATTTTGCCACTTATTTTAAATGAGTAATTACTCAGTTGATCTCATGAGGCTAAATGTAGTTTGTTCCAGTCCTCACACCAAGGAAAAATTCTTAGTCGTACCAGAAATCAAACCAGAATCCACAGTATCTCCATCATATGTGCTGACAAGTCAGCTGTGGAAGCAGACTGCTATATCATTGAAAATTCTATTAGGCCACATGTATGCCTTGACAATGTAATTAATAACGCACACAGAAACTGTCTTGAGAAGCTTGAGGAGTATCAGAGAATGTAATGTTATGGCTTGAAATGGGAAACTCAGTTTACAACACCACAGAAAGATGACACACACAGAATTCTTCCTGCGACTGACATAAAAAATATAAGAAATCAGTTACAAGTTATATATTGATCTTGTATACTGCATACTGATAAAACAACTGATGAATGTTCCTCTATTTTCCTACTGATAGTAAACACATACAATAAGAGAAATGTCTAGCTGACACTCACAGATTCATGTTAATCATACCAGTGACAAAATGTTTAATGGCTGCTGTGATGTCACCTTTTAGTGTGCATAGTCACAGTTTTGTTGTTAGATGGCAAAGCCAATGAAAGTGGGAAAAGATTTATATATATGGTGGTCAGAAACATTCTGATAAGCTTGCAAGGGTGATTCAGGGGAGGCTGTGAAGGGAAGCTGTTTGTTAAGAAAAATATTCTACTTGTTGAGCCATTTCCACATTATGTAGTGTTGAAGTTAGCCAATCTATTTATTTATTTATTTATTCATCCGTGGAACAATAAATATTGTATGGATGTCGTCAGATTACAACACATGAGCACACATTTACATTTACAATTAAACAGGTTTCTCATATTTTGTGTAGTTTTTTATAACTAGTCATACACATATTTATAATTACATAATATTTTGGTGATAATGTCATATGTTGCTAATAATCTACATCTATGTTAAATATTCTTTTACAGTATGACAACTTTTACTTACTAAAAAGGTTTTAAGCTTTTGTCTGAAAGTGAGGGGCTCATTTATTCCTTTAATTTCTTGTGGTAATTTGTTGTACAGTTTTATCCCATTGTAAAATATACTTTTTTGCGTCTTTGCCTTGTTCTTTCTATCTAGATGGAGGTGGTGACAAGCTCTTGTTTCATGGTCATGTATTAGGCGGTTTGTGTTGTACATGTTGAGATTTTTCTTAATGAACATTATGTTCTGAAAGATATACTCACAAGAAACAGTTAGAATTCCTAGCTTTCTAGATAATTTTAGACAGTGGGCCCTGTTGTTGCTATTTGTTATTATCCTTATGGCTCTTTTTTGTACTTTGAACACAGTTTGTATGTTGCTGGCACTTGTTCCCCAAAACATGATCCCATAGCTGAGGACTGAGTGTAGATATCCGTAATATGTTATTTGAAGACAGGTATTATTGCATACCGGTGCAAGGATTCTAAGAGCATAGCATGCTGTGGATAATTTCTTTGCCAAAATGTTGACATGGTTTGTCCATTTCAGTTGGCTGTCTACATTCATCCCTAAGAATTTGGTACTTGTTACACATTCTAATTCATTATTATTAACTTTTATTCTAGTGGCATTGTGTTTTTTGTACAATTGGAAGTTATTATAGTTAGTTTTCTTTACATTTAGGGTTACTTTATTTTTTAATGACCAGTTGTGGACATCGTATGCTCGAGGTGGTGACTGACAGTTGTGTTGGATTTTTACCTGTTATTACTATGTTGCTGTCATCAGCAAAAAGTATTTTTTCGCCATGTCTGATACTTTGTGGGAAGTCGTTAATGTATATAAGAAACAATATTGGGCCTAATACACTTCCCTGTGGGACGACTATATTCACATTTTCTGGGTCAGACAGGTGTTGTATAAGGGAATTGTTTGAAACTTGTGATATCTCAACTCGTTGAACTCTGTTTTCCAAGTATGATTTGAACTACTTCTTTGTCACACCTCTTATTCCTATTTGCCCTAATTTATGAAGTAAGATTTCGTGGTCAACTGTATCAAAGGCCTTGGACAAGTCTAAAAAGATACCACTTACATTTTCACCTTTGTCCAGTGCTTCTAAAATTACTTTAGTGAACTGTGCTATAGCATATTGTGTGCCTTTTCTGGGCCTAAAACCAAATTGGTCATTGGAAAGAAGATTATATTTATTCAGGTAATTTAGCAGTCTCTTTTAGACTAGTATTTCTATTATTTTAGATATGATAGACAGTATAGAGATTGGCCTGTAGTTCTCTACATTTTCCACATCTCCGTTTTTAAGGATAGGTATAACTTTTGCTTGTTTTAGGTACTCCGGAAAGTATCCAGATTTGAAAGATTCATTAATTATGTCTGTTAATGGGCCCTTTATGGAGTCTATACAATCTTTAATTACGCAGACTGGGATTTCATCAAGTCCTACTGAAGTTTTATTTTTTAGTTGGTGTACTACTAGTGCCACTTCCCTTTCTGTAGTTGGCAAGAGTACCATTGAGTTTGTTGGCTGTTTCTGAGTAAGTAAATCATACATATCTGGAAATTTCTGCTGTAATTTTTTTGCAATACTACTGAAATATGAGTTTACAAAATCAGCTAATTTTTTAGGGTTACCTACTGGTACATCTTTGTTTTTAATATGTGAATTGAGGTCCTTATTAGCAGAGTTAGATGTTTCCTGTTCGATGATGTTCCAGGCTGCTTTGCTCTTGTTTTCAGCTTCAAGTAATATTTTGTTGTTTGAAAGTTTTTTTGCGGCTAGCAACACCTTTCTGTTAATTTTCCTGTACTTTTTGTAGGATTGCAGAACTTCTAGGTTAGATTGATTATTTTTTATGGAGTTGAGATATCTAAGAGTTTCTGAGGATTTTTTGATACCTGTAGTCACCCACTGATTTCTCTTTGTAGTTTTAATTTGATAAAGAGTTTTGGGAAACATCTCTTCAAATCTGAGTTTAAAAATTGACATGAACATGATAAATTTCTGATTTGCGTTTGTTTCTGCATAGACTTCCCTCCAATCTTCATATTCTAGCTGGGATTTAAACTGATGCAGGGCTGATTTGGAAAACATTCTTTTGTATGTACAACGTTTAGGAGGAGTTTCTACATGACTGTTAGTTTTTAAGATCTGGCAGAGGTGGTCAGCTAGGCTCAGGTTTTGGACAACAATATGACATTTTTTACTATCAATATCTGTAGCTACATGATCTATAGATGAGGAGGATTCTTTCGTTATTCTAGTTGGACAATTAACAAGGGAGGATATTCCATAACAGCTTAGAATATTCACATATATGTTGCTAGCCTTATCAGGCTTCATCATATTAATGTTTAAGTCACCACAGATAATTACATTGGCTTTTGGTCCAGAAACCTTGTCTAAGCTTTGATTCAGTTTTGAGAAGAATATATCTATGTCTCCACTGGGAGAGCGGTACACACAAAATATGACTAATTTTTTTGCCACGCCAGGTCCTATTATTTCAACAGCGGAAAGTTCAAAATGTTTGTCCTCACCTAGATCTAAAAGATCATATCTTACTTTAAATGACATACCTTTTTTTACATAGATACATGAACCTCCACCATTCATTGAGATTCTGCTATAGTAACATGCAAGGTCAAATGAGGCTAATGCAATGTGTTCAATTTGCTCCCCTTTGCACCAGTGTTCAGTGATACACAAAATTTGGCTATCAAGTTTTTCCAATTCTACTTCCAGCTGTTGTGCTTTGTTCTTTATGGCTTGAATGTTTTGGTGAAACACTGTTAGGCATTTGTTTTGACTTATCTTGGTGTCACCTTTCCCTTTAGACCTGATGCTAAAAAATCCTTTAGATGAGCTGGTGGCATGGTTATTCTTCTATTGATGACAGTGGAGGTGAGTCTGTTGCCGGTTTGACTTGGAAGTTGGTGTATCTGAAGGTATCTGCCTTATGTTAGTCTTGTAACTGAGGGCGGGTACCAAAAATCCTGCAGAGAATGTGTCAATGATAATGAATGCTAGTCATCAGATTGTTGCAGACATTGTAGTTCTTGTGTGTGGTCTGGTATTTTCATGCTGAAGGAGAGCATACTCAACATGTGGATGAACTCTTCGGTTACAATGTTTCTCATGCACTGACACAGTTACATTTAAAATAAGTAGCAGAATTGACACACCAGGTACCAAAGTGGCATCAAATTGAAAGGCTGCAGTCACACAACATCCATTTATATATATATCTTTAAACAGTGCAAAACCAGTAATAGAATATTTATGCTGTTTAGAGTTAAATAACAGCTACAGTAACACAGTTGTTTCCATGGAAACTAACTCATTGTAACTTGATATCGTTTCAGTTTATCACACTGTAGTGTTTTTGTGTATACTGTACTACCGTGTTGTTTATCAACTTCTGTGACCCGACATTGAGGTCTTTATATTCCTGATGAACAAGAGTCTGTTAGACATTTACAGAACAACCTTAGACATGCAAATAAAGTAGAAACCTCTCAGAATCATGAAAGCTTACCAATATGTGTACAGGGTTACATGTCTCTTTTTTTCCAATATTCAGGACGTGATAAATGTAAATCGCTTCATTATCATGCTGAAGAGTTCACAGCCAAACCGCTGAACAGTAACATTTAATGAATCAGTACAAAAGCGCCTTAAAGCAACATCTCAGTAAATATTTTATAATGTCATTGAAGGACACAGATCATTTGAAATTGTCTTGTGCAGTCACTCTGTAAAATGCTTACTGAGGTATAAAGTTTCTACAAATCATTCAGAACAATGAGGTGACTGGGTGCCATAAATGAAATCGTTCTCCAGATTCTTCACAGATTATTTGTGATTCCATTGGTTCATGAAAAGTTGTTACAATTTCCAGTACCACAGCATCTGTAGTTTCCCCTACATTGTCTTTGGAATAACAGCTGTAGTGATGCTTTCATCAGACTGGGCACAGCCAACAAATTGGAAGTCATGAGAAAAACTGCATCAGTCACTAAAAAGTTTCAGTAGTGTGTTTGCTGGTATGTCAAGTGACATACTGCTATTGCCAATAATTTGACAACTTTTGGGATTATGCCACAGTTTTCCTTAGCACATTGAGCAACATGTCGTTATATTTGCAGCAGGGTTTTACACAGTAGCTGCTCTCTCATGGACACTTACAATCAGCTGTTGACACATCCCATTCTGTTCTTGCAAGATGTCATAAGACGTGCTCTGCAAAACACTCAACTATCATCTCTTGCTCTGTTCTACGCTCTTACAGGATTAATTAACCTTAAGAATCTTTCAGTAACACTATGTCATAATGCAGACAAGTTTTTGGGCCTCTTGTTGCATTAGCAATAGAAAATTGTATGTTGAGATGTTGCACAAATCATAGTTAGGGGAAAGTGCACAAGGTGGAAAGGAATGATTGTATTTTGAAAATTACTCAATTGCATGTAAATGTGAAGATTTGCAAGTGCCACAAGTAATCATGTCTGTGACATCACCCCTCTCAGGTACAACAATGTCTTTCTATAACAGTTACATACACCCACATTTCCAGCTAGGTACTTCCAATGTGTATAGCAGAGACGCCAATGCACACAAGAGTGAAACGCAAATAATAAGATGGTCAGTGGTACGCCAACTGTGACTAGATTTTAGGAAACCCAGAAGACTAGGTTAGAGCTGACGTCTAAAGCTATTGCATGAGTGGGATGAGGGTTTAACATCCAGATGACAGTGAGGTCATTAGAGATAGGCACAGGCCCTGACTAATTCAAGGATGGGGATATCAGCCATGCCCTTTCAGAGGAAACATCCTGGCATTTGTCTGGAGTGATTTAGGGAAATTGCAGAAAATCTGATTCAAGATGCCCAGATACCGATCTGAATCATCATCCTCCTTAGTGTGAGTCAAGTGTGTTAACCACTGCGCCATCTCATTTGGTCTAAAACTATTGAGTGCGGGCTGACTGCCATTACTAAATGTGAAGAGCCTAACAGTTATAAACCTTCCTTGTTGGTAGCTAATCTTCCTACTGTGCACTCAGTTAATAACAAATTGAATGAAATAGACATCCTAAATACAAACCCCTGCCATATCTTCCTTATAAATTACCACTGGCTCATTCAAGCTTAATCTGCCTTTTACATTTCTGAGGAATATCAGCTAGCAAGTACTTTCTGTAGAACTAAATTTAGCCATGGAAGAGTTGCTGTTTTGGAAAGCGAATTGCTGAACATTAGCTGTGACACACTAAATGTTGAAATGTGTTCTCAAGAAGAAGCTTTTGAAATTGAAGCTTTATTAAGCTAATACTTGTGTGTCGAATGTAATCCATGGTCTGGCATTACTGTATTTACTTAACATGATGAGATTCTCATTAAGTACCTAGAGATGACAAACGACAACTTCGAGCTTGTGTTTATTGGACACATTAATCTAGACATTACTTGTAAAACTCAAACTGTTGCCTGTTTTTTGAAGTGTTTACAAGCTGCAAGTTCATATTTTATTAATGAACGTCCAACAAGACAGTGTCTTATCAAAACATCTAGTCTAATGGATGACTATTCAAAGTTTTTATTGTAATGCAAAACAACAAGTAGTTCAGAATGGTACACATATTACATTCATTTAAGGGCCAAGTTATCGAAAGTTAGATGGGAAAATTTTAGTGACTATGACAACATTGACAGTGCCTTTGATATGTTTATTGATCCTCTCACTATCTTACCTAATACCCACAAGCAACTGAAAGGGTCAAAACTGATTATACATTAAGCAAAGAGAATACACTACCCACCTTATGTGGAAATACTCAGATACACAATGACAAAAGCTGGTGATCCTGTAATGACGCAGAAATATAAAGTGATAAAAAATATATACAGGACAAAAATGTAAGTATCAAGGAGAAGAACCAATGATATATCTACTGAAAAGTCTCACAACTAATGCAGAGCAGCCTGGAAGGTAGTAAACTTCATAGCAGGGAAACACAGAACCACACAAGTAACTCCATTCTCACATGAGGTACAAAATAACTTAATCAACTATGCAAGTAATGGAAAATCTGCTACCGCAAGAACATATCACAATAATTCTAAAGGTACTTCAGGCAACATAGGCTTACCTGATTTCGGACACACTAGTTTCATGAAATTACAATGAAGTCCAGACCTTTAGCTGCTTAGAGACGTTAATAAATATCAGTGACAACAGCTGAAAATGTGTGCCTAAATCAGGACTCGAACCCAGGATCTCCTGCTTAATTGGCTGATGCTGTATCCATCTGAACCACTGAGGAAACAAAAGATAGTGCAACTGCAGGGACTTATCTCTGCCATGCTCCTCGTGAGACCCACATTCCCAACTTACTGTACACACACCACATTTGTAGTGCCCCTGCCCACTATACTCATTACTCACAGCAGTCAGTCTACCGATTCCTGTAAGAGTTCGGGCAATGTGAGTGCATCTGCACTGGAGAAGATCATTGGCTGGTAAGCCTTATCTGACACGAAGGTGGTATCTGTTCTTTTGGTCATGTCCGAAAGAACAGATACCATCTTCATACACTAGTTTCAGGAGGGCTCAGATTAGTTGCCAGATTGTATACCACATTTTATCCAGATTAGGGTGTGAGAATTCGTCAGTGTCCTAGCCCACAGCCCTGATAAAGCCCCAGGAGCAGACCACATCCTAAACCAAATGCCCAATTAACTGTCTGTGGACTGTCTGCGCCGTATCCTTTCCACCTTTAACCGCATCTCGAGCGAGGGCCTCCCCCAGTGCCAATCGCGGGAAAGCATCATTGTCCCAGTACTGAAACCGGGTAAGTAAAATCCAGAGACGGACAGTTATCGTGTAATTAGGCTCACCAATGTTCTCTGGAAGTTGCTTGAATGCATGGTGAGCCAGTAGCTGTGTTGGCTCCTTGAGTCTCAAAGTCTTCAGGCTCTGTCCCAGAATGGTTTTCGTCAAGGCTGTTCCGCTACTGATAATCTGATTTACCTGGAGTCTGCCATCTGATCAGGTTTTGTCCGTTGTCAGAAACTTGTAGCCATCTTCCTTGACCTCAAAAAGCTTACGACACTACATGGCGACACCACATCCATGCACAAATGGGGTCTCCAGAGTCCGCTCCCGATTTTTATCCAGAAGTTCTTGTCTCCTCATATTTTCCAGGTTAGTTAGTACCTCCCACAGCTCTCCCCATATCCAAGAGACTGGTATCTTGCAGGGCTCTGTACTGAGTGTCCCTCTTTCTAGCAGCCACCAATGTTTTCGCAGCAGTTGTGGAGTCCTCAGTATCACCCTCCTTGTATACTGATGACTTTTGCCTCTGCTATTGCTCTTTTAGTATGGCGTCGCCGAACATTAACTCCAAGGGGTCATACAAAAGGCACAGGCATGGGCCCTCACCCATGGCTTTCGGTTTTCAGCTGCCAAGACTCGTGTCATGTGCTTATGTCAACGCCATACCATTCACCTACAATCTGAACTTTACCTTGACGACCAACTACTCTATGTGTTGGACACTTATCCACTTATCACTTTTTAGGACTGGTCTTCGATGCTCTAAGCACTATCGGACTTCTGAGGTCATCAGTCCCCTGGACGTATAACTGATTAAACCTAACTAAAGTAAGGACATCACACTCATCCATTCCCGAGGGAGGAATTGAACCTGCGACCGTAGCAGCAGCGCGGTTCCGGACTGAAGCGCCTAGAACGGCTCGTCCACAGCGGCCGGCGATTACGACTGTCATCCACATCAGGTCCCTCCTTTCTGAACTCAAGTTGTTTCGTCTACCACTTCTCCTCTGCATGGTGCATCCTTCGGCAACAGCCTCGTCTTTACTTATTACAAGGTCCAAAAGACATGGTTCATCTTGAGGCCCTCCACCACCAATTTTTTTTCCGTCCTTGGCGCATCCCAGGGTTCAGAAGTAGTCTATACTGATTGCTCGATGGTTGCTGGTCATTTAGGCTTTGCTTATTCTCACACTGCACATATTGAACTGTGCTCCCTACCAGATCACTAGAGTGTTTTACAGCGGAGTTGATAGCCATCTCTCGTGCTTTGAGTATATCAATTCCTGCACTGGTGAGTGAATAGCTGCTGGCGGGAGACTCAGGACCAGACACTCTGACTCACAAGCTATGGTGAGATTATCAAGCAGCACACGCTACCTACGAAGAAAATCAAGTGTTTTTCGGTTTGTTGCTTCTATACTTGATTAGGTTCCGTGATTTAACAGCTCGTGTTGAGTTGAGGGCTCATCCATGACTAAACAGACTTTGTCATTTTCATGCGGATTTCATACGTCTGTCTGACACCATGGGGCTTATCACTGCACACTGGTCCGCAGTTATGTATTTTCGAGAGTGATCTATTGACATAAATATCAATCCCGTCCCAGGGAGTATCACTAAGTAATTAAGTCTGTGATAGTATAAATTAATTTATAATTTGAGAATGAAAAATATAAAACAGATTCAAAGTTTTGAAAAACAATAATGAATCACAATTATAGTGGAATGGTATGGCTCTGCAGAGATGATAGCTGAATTTTCTCTTAAATTTTGAGAAAAAATTTGCTTATTTCCCAAATTGATTGTTGTCTGCGAAAACTTACCAACTTTTGGAAATCTCCGAAGGAGGATGATGTGCAATATTTCTTGGCTTTACGGCCATCATATTCGGCTACAAAAAGCTCTTCTTAGAGCAGCTGAGAAAGCAGCAGTGGCAAAATGACGTAATGTGGTGTGAGGTACCGATGACAGATGGCTTGTTCGGTGCGGGTATTGTGAGAAAAATCGCCCACACTGGGATTCTTCTCCGCGATTGGCTGCTGCGTTAGGAGGTTCTGCGCCAAAATGATAATCTTCTGTTATTAATATTAATAAAATTGAACTGTGTATTTACTTGCATTTCATGTTAAAGCATCTCTCAGTAGCAGGCTCTCATTCAATTATTTTAAAAGTGTTAATTACCAGCAGAATAGTAAACAGCTGCTAAACGAAAAGGAAGATGAAGCACTGCGGAGATCTTGAATGACGGGCGAAATGGTTCTGTTGAAAGATCAGAGCTGGTCCGCCAGTGTCGGAAGACAGACATGTTGTCTGACTTTGTCGGTATTGGTTAAGAACTTAATTAGCAGTCTATGGTTATTTGGACACGTACTTAATAGTAATTACGCAAATACGCAGTTCACATAGATCTCTCTCTCTCTCTCTCTCTCTCTCTCTCTCTCTCATCTTGCTGTAATTTCCATAAGCAGATGTAGCAACTCTACTTTGACACATCTTCTTGAGTCGATGGAGAGCAGGCAACCATAGAATGCCAAGTCTTGAATAGCACATCCGTGCGATCTCCTCCTTCGTCTTCACGCAGAATATGGTCGAATAATCGAAGTCACATCACCATATCTTTATAGGGTACGTCAGGATCACCCCAGTGAATTCCATGGAAAAAAATGTAAACCATTTCGCCGTCCTCCATATTTTAGCACACTTCACAACCTTGAATGACCTCAGTGATGCAATGGTTGCTGAGAATGTCTCTACTATACAGATATCTTCTGTGAATGTAATACTTTTAAATATAAACTGTCTACATTCATCATCATAGAAACCACGAAGTGAAGCAATAGGTTAATAAAAAAGTAGTGGCAGCTTACTTGGCTGTTGTGACTACAGAACAGACATTATGATTCATTACTGATCATTTCAGCTGTACATTCATCACAATACATCTTAATTGATGGTGGTCCATCAGTCTCCCATCATTCATTCGAAAAAATGGTTCAAATGGCACTAAGCACTATGGGACCTAACATCTGAGGTCATCAGTCCCCTAGACTTAGAACTACTTAAACCTAACTACATCACACACATCCATGCCCGAGGCAGGATTCGAACCTGCCACCGGAGCAGCTGCACGGTTCCGGACTGAAGCGCCTAGAACCGCTCGGCCACACCGGCCGGTGGGTATTCGAGTCATAGTTGTTAAAGTAGGGCTCCTACTTTACAATAAGTGGTTCCCTCTTAAACATGTCAGATAGCAAATTGAATCTGCACGATACATCACACAGTAATGGTTTAAGTTGTGTGGATAACATGTATTAATCAAGATCGTTCAAGATGTGACTACTCGTAAACAGTTTTATGTAAACATCCCAGAGCACATTACGCGCATTTCTTTGTTTCACCCACTTAAACATGTTGTAAGCAGTACCATTCTCTTTCTTAGTGAATGCGTAGTCCTCAAAGCTAATTTTCGTAACATACTGAGGAAGTAAGAGCTCTAGAATATTTTTTTCTGGTGTGTGGGCACTGCTGTGTTCTTGAATAAAGCAGAATTGTGCAGTCACTATTTTCCTTTGATAGCTTTGAAATAGCGATAACTAAAGCATGAAGCTCAATATCCGTGACCACATTTTGCACAATACACTCACTACCACTTCTCAAATTTCACTGCTAAAATTAGGACACTACTACTGTTCCTCCTAGCCTGCAACAGCATCACCTTATTCACAGACATCCTGCACACTTGATGTTGAATAAGTGAATGACGATGGAGTCATAGTGGTTATTCAGATACATACAGTTGGTACACCGAAGGGACAAACAGAAATACATAGTTCGTTTGGAAGAGCATGGGGCAGTAGAGGAAGCGGCGGGATGAAGAGAGGAGGGGCATCGATGGGTACACGAAGAGGCAGAAGACACGTGGGGCAGGAGATGAAGAGGGAAGACAGGGCAGGAGGGAGCACAGAGACACTGAAAGGAGGCACAAGAGATGCAGGGGGAGTAGGAGGGGAAAGCCGCTGAGGAGGAAGGAGGGGGAGGAGAGGGAGCCCTGAGGAGGAGGCAGGAAGATGGGGTTAGAGTTGGTAGGGAGGTGGTGGAAGTTGCGCTGGGAAAGGAGTTCGATGGTGTGGAGATGGAGAGAGGGTGGGACACAACAGTAAAGGTGCGGCAACTGGTTGGGGGTGGAGAGGAAGGGATACACCAGGGGAAGAGGGGGATCAAGGCGGCGGACAATATATAGTGTGCGGATGTCTTCAAGGAAAAGGAGAAGATGGGGGAAGGGGACGATGTCGTAGAGGATGCGCGTGGGGGACGGAAGGCGGATGCGGAAGGTGAGGCGGAGTGCATGGCATTTGAAGATCTGGAGGGCTTTATAGAACCGGAGAGGGGCGGAAATCCAAGCTACGCTGGCATAACAGAGGATGGGGTGGATCAAGGATTTGTAGGTGTGAAGGATGGTGGAAGGATGCAGACCCCACGTCCGGCCAGACAGGAGTTTCAGGAGGCGGAGGCAGTTGTGAGCTTTGTTTTGGATGGTAAGGAGATGGGGAGTCCAGATGAGGTGGCTGTCAAGTGTGATACCAAGGTATTTGAGGGTAGGAGTGAGGTGGATAGGATGGCCATAAATGGTGAGGTAGAAATCATGGAGGCAGACGGAGCAGGTGGTGTGGCCTATGATGATCACCTGGGTCTTGGAGGGATTAACACGGAGGAACCACTGGTTGCACCAAGTCGTGAATTGGTCATGGTTGTTTTGGAGGGTATGTTGGGACTGTTGAAGGGTAGGATAAAGGGCTAGGAAGGTGGTGTCATCAGCGAACTGGATAAGATGAACAGGAGGGGGAGGTTTGGGCATATCAGCAGTGTACAGGAGATAGAGGTGAGGGGAAAGGACAGAACCTTGTGGCACGCTGGCAGAGGGACACAACGTACGAGAGTTGGAATTGTGAATAGTCACATAGGAGGGACGATGGGAGAGGAAGGAAGCAACGAGATGGATGAAGTTGATGGGGAGAGCATAGGTCTGGAGTTTGAGGAGGAGTCCAGGATGCCAGACAGGGTCATAGACGTTCTGGAGATCAAGGAAAACAAAGATAGTGGAGTGACGGGAGTTAAGTTGGAGGGAAAGAAGATTGGTAAGGTTAGGGAGCTGGTCGTCGGCGGAGAAGGAAGGCTGGAAGCCACATTGGGTAAGAGGAAGGAGGCGGTGCTGGTTAAGATGGCGGTGAATACGGCGGGAGGGGATGGCCTCGAAGGCCTTACTGAACACGGAGGTGAGGCAGTTTGGATTATAGGAAGAGGTATCGGAGGGGGTTTGTTAGGTTTAGGGAACAGCAGGACACGGGAGGTCTTCCACAGGTCGGGGTAAAATCCAGTGGAGAGGAGGACATTGTACAGGGTAGCAAGGACAGACATGAAGGATGGAGGGGATTCCTTGAGGTGACAGTATGTGATCCCATCATGACCAGGGGCGGTGTTGCGTTTGGAGCAGAGGACGAGTGTGTTGTCTTGTGTGGTGATGGGAGTGTTGATGTCTGAGGGGGGTAACTGATCCAAGTACTGGTAGCTAGGGGCGAGCAGGGGGCAGAGGTGTCAGTGCGGTCAAGGACGGTGGGGAAGAGAGAGTAATGGGGATCATCAGGAATGGAGAAGACCTCGGATAGGTGGGAAGTAAAATGGTTAGCCTTACTGAGGTTGCCAGGAAATGGTCGAGCATCATTGAGGATGGGGTAATGCGGGGTGGGATGGCTACCAGTAAGGCGGTGGAAGGCTGACCAGTACTTGGAGGAGTTGACAGGGAGGGTGGAGTTGAGGCGTGTGCATGTCTGGCGCCAGTCCTGGCGTTTCTTTGCTGTAAGGAGGTTCCGAATATGTAGCTGTAATTGCTGGTGGCGGGTGAGAGTATCCCAGTTACGAGTGTGGAGGAAGGAGCGGTAGAGCCTGTGGGATTCGTGCAGAAGAAGGAGGGCCCGTGGAGGAAGCGTTGGGTGGTGAGGGTGGATGAGTTTGGTAGGGACATGAGCCTCCACAGCGTCATTGATGGTCTTCTGAAGGAAGGAAGACGCATGGGTGATGTCATCTGGGTGGTGAAAGGTGAGGGGATGGCTTCCGACCTGTAAGGCAATGGATTCCTGGTAGGCACCCCAATTGGCACGGTGGTAGTCATGAACAGACTTTGGAGGGGCAGCTGGGCAGGTGGCTGCAGTGGCGGGACGAGTAGAGGAGATGGTGAGAAGGACAAGGAGATGGTCACTACCGACGGGATCGCGGACATCAACGGCAATGCGACCAAGGAGGTTGGGGGAAGCGAGGATAACATCGGTGGTTGAGTTACTTTCAGGACGGGTGTGCTGTGGGAGAGGAAGAAGGTCACCATGGAGGGTGGCAAGGAACTGATGCCACCGCCGATGAGTGGCAGGCTCACGTCTGTGGATGCTGAGGTCAGCGGCGATCACATAGGTGGAGAAGGCATGGTCAACATGGGAAATGAAGTCAAAATGGGGGGAGCTGCGGGGCGGATAAAGGCAGTGGCACAGGTGATGGTGAGGGAGGGGAAAAATAGGCTGAGGAGAAGGTGTTTGGTCAGGTCATTTAGGAGGGGTTGTGGCCGGACAGGGAGATGCCTGAGGTGGCCTATAGCGACCCCGCCTCGGGCTAGGGGAAGGGGATTGTCAGTTTGGTGAAGGAGATAAGGGGAGGTGCGGATAACATGGTGGGGTTGGAGGAAGGTTTCATTAAGGATGAAGGAGTCAACCTGGTGCTGGGAGAGGGTATGCATGAAGAGGTATTTGTTTGCAGGGAGGCAGCGAATGTTGAGGTAGAGGAGAAGATACTGTTGACGTGCCAGGAGCTTGGAGGTGGGAAGGATGCGGGTAGAGGAGAGAGGTCCTTAAACGAGGCTGTCGAGGCGGGTGAAGGTAAAGTCGGCCTGGTTGTGGAGTAGCTGGCGTACGTGTTTAAGTGGAAAATAGAATGGGTTGCAAGGGAAATCTGGTGGAGTCTGTGGGGGCGCTGGAAGGTGTGGATGCAGAAACTAGCAACTTGGCTGTCCGAATATATACAGGTAAGAGGCCACTGTATTGGTTGGATTTACAAGTATCAAATATACGAAATGGTTTCGCGGAAGTGGTGAAATCGAGAAAATGAAAGAAGCGAGGGCTTTTTCAATTGTAATTACACCCTTTACTCCGCGACAAATAGATGATGACGATGTATTGGAGGTGGGGTTTGCTGCTGGTCAGTGAGACACGACATCCAACTGGAGCGACTGTGGAGATTTCATCATTTTTATGGACGCTATACATCTGTAAACAACGGTCGGAAATGTTATGCTGCTTGAACGTAAAGTTACTGTGGCATGCAGTCCTATGTAAAATAATCGCTAAGCTGGTCTAAGTCTCTCATTCAGTCCCTAGTTCGCCAGTGTGATGTGGCATTTGAAAATAGCAGAACGAAAGCCGAAGTTTTAAATTTCACATTCATGAAACCGTTCACACAGGAAAATCGCGAAACATACCGTCATTTGACAATCTGACCGACTACCTTACGGACGACATAGTAATAACCATCCCTGGCCTAGAGAAACAACTGAAAGATTTGAAAACAAATAAATCACAAGGTACAGATGGAATCTTAATTACGTTTTACAAAGAGTTCTCTATAGCATTGGCCCCTGACCTAGCTTGCATTTATCATGAATCCTTTGCCCAGCACAAAATCCCAAGTGACTGCAGGTTTTAAAATACCTGGCACCTACATGAAACAGTCTTCGAGTTGTGACATCATTCAACTGCTGATTAAGATTGTGGAGCCATGCCTGCATGTTATGTAGCCTGTACTGCAGAAGAGTTGTCACTGTTTGGTTTATTTAGCATTACGGCCAGGAGCGTGTTTTATTTCAGTCTTCTTCCCTTTCTGTTAAAGTTGTTTTCGAATTTCTGTGACTCTTCTGTCCATCCTAAAACAATAATGATCAGATCATGATTGAAATAAAATATTACAAGCGCCATATAACATTTAAATCAGAATTTCATGACAATGCTTTTCATGATACTTTCATGGAACGAAAAAACAGGATACCACTGTAGCCACCTGAGCACATACTGTACAACCCCAGTGATATTACCCAGTGTTCCCAACATAATTCCTTTCTCAATGAAAAAAATATGTGCTACTGAAATGGGGACAATTCAACAGTGTAAGGGAGTGTTCAAGAGTTTCCTATGTAGCTTCGTGAGTTTATCATGCGTTAGAGCTGCTGTACACGCCACGTGTTGTCATGCAGAAGGAGGACATTGAGAATTGGCTGCTGGCATCATTTGTTGCGGTAGGCCGCTTTATCATCGACCAGCAGCTAGCAGTATTAGTCCACACTCTCTGTCATTCGACCATGCAGGTAATCAAACACATATACACCTTTTGAGTCCCAAAACAAAACTTCGAAAACTAGCCAAGCAGAAAGTCGATACTTTCAATGCATTCCTCCAACTTTTTCCACTCCATACTCATCCTCTTGCTATCTGAGGTATACCAGTGACCCATATATCAGTGCAGGTCTTGATATGGCCAAGAACAGCTTCTCTTTCTTCTTCTTCATAGTGAATCAGAAGTCACTGGCAAATATTTTTGCTTACAGCCTTTTGTGCCTCAGTGGGAAGCCGTGAAACCCACCTCGCCAATATTTTTCCGTATTCAAATGTATCCAAATAAAATTGTATGGGAACTTCCAAAATGTATCACCACTTGTGATATAATTTTGGTAACAGCTTTCTTGAGTTCATGAACTATGCTTAGAGTCGCTCCAAAATGTCACTTGATTTCACACCTTTGTTGGAGAGAAAACAAATAGTAACGTGTTTCTCAACAGACAGCGGGACCTTCTGATCACTCATGGTGAGTGTCAAGTCATATGCATTGCTATCCCCCCCCCCCCCCCTCCTTTCTCTTGTAAGCAGTTCTGTAGTGACCCAAGCTGTTCATGTCACTATATGTGTCAGATGAACAAAGTTCAGGTTTATTTGAATGACACTCGCATATTATCTCTAATATAAGGATCACAATGGAAAATGAAAAAGAAGACAAATTTTATTTTTGTATATACAGCTTGTAACACTGTTTCTATGATATTGATCGATTCATTTCATAATTAGATCTGTGACCAAACAACAATACTTATCATAATTGGTGTCAATATGTGCATTTGACATTTTTTTGCTGTGAATAAAAAATCAACACTCGTAATCAGAATAATAACTTTCTCTGTGCTATCTGGAATGCAAGCTTGTGCTTATTAACATAACAGACTGATTAACTTCTTCCAATTAGCGACGTTTGATGACAAACTAAAATTTCTTTCATGACTGAAACTACATAACAAAAAGTATCAATAATCAGCGAAGTAATTTAATGCACAACGAATGTTAGTCTAGCCCATTACAAATAACAATTCATAATTAACCTTCAGACTTACCAAAACATGGAAGCATCATTGAATGTTAAAGAACACATAATTTGAGAAATTTCATATTGCAAAACGATTTACCGTTTTTTATAATGTTCACGAGCCAGCATTAAATTTTACTCTCTAGTCAAATTACATGTAGCAGACGAAATTGTAAAATCATATATCCATAGATAAGCACTGATATTACAACATTTCATTTATGAAAAAGATCCTTTAACATCTAATCTAACTGTAACACCAATGTTGGCTTTTGGTAAGCGCCTACATATGAAAGAGCTGGAGCACCTTACAGGGTAATTACAAACTGATGGGAATTGAGAGCACAAACTCTAAAGAAAACTAACTCGGAAAGAAGATAACTTCATAAAAATTCCATTCACCATTCCAAACATAAAATTCGAGTCATTAACACATTTGTGGAGGAGACTAAAAATATTTATGAGTCACAGTACTTGGAGGAAGAGCTCAATTATTTATGAGTTACTTTACTAGCGCCATCTGGAGGCCAGCTGTTACAGCAATTACTTGATATAATATTAAGTTGACACTTACCTGTGTACTGGTACTCATTGGCAAGCTATGTTGTAACGATTTTTAATCTCTCTTTATTACTGGTAACTCATTTTCTATCTAAGTTTACGTATTTTACAATTTACTTTTCATATTTGTTCCTCTTTCATACAGATCTGATAATGGCAATGCTAAAATTCATCATAAGGGAGACCATTAAATAAAATAATAGCAAACTAGACAAAAATCCTACATGGAATAGCTAAAAAAGTGGTGCTGCCCTCTTTAAGGATTTCGTGTCTCGTATTATTATAGTAAGATCACTAAGGTTGTTTTGAACCCCATATGTTACTGCATCTTCTGAACTGTCATATTTTTCTCAAGTTCATTTTGTCAATTTTCTTTTCCAAAGCACAATGTCAGATGGCTATCACATACATTTGTTGGTGATGCTAATGTTCATCAGACTTACCTATTTCATGTTATGCACCATAATTTGCCAGTCACATTGTTTACTCACACTACTTTCTAAAGTCTCCTTGTAAACTCATTGGATGTTTTCAATTCTACACACTGCTCTGTACATACTGCCTGAATGAGGAGCTATAGTTTTCTTCTTGTATAGAACTTCTATGCACCTGTATGTTCCTGTCACATGCACAACCTTCGCAGTAATTACCAATTAATTGTTTCAAATCTTAATACAAACACTAATATTAATAAAAACTATATATAACAGACAAATCTAGAACAGAGAAAATTATTTAACTTTTCTTTCCCTATTCCTCCTTGGTTAGTGACATCTTCATGTACGTAACTATAGATGTAAGTGTGTACCGTTTGTTATTCTCCTATTAAATTCATAATATCTGCTGATCTGGTTGTGTCAGTTCTGTTTGCAGTTCATGTTCCGTTCATTGCGTCTTTTACTTACCTTTATAACTCACCTTCCATGGCTTGCTGCATAGATCATACCTTCTTCACTTCTATATTTCCGTCAGCGCAGCAGCCTATGCTAAAAAATGTATAAATGTTTGGGTCTTGACCCTCACTACAACGTTCTTTGCTGGTTTTCCTCAAGTGGTTTGTACTTCTGTTCTTCTGTAGGTTGAAAGTGGCTTTTCTTTCCAGTTCCAAAGCTTAGACCTGAGGATTCGTATAATTCTCATAAAAATAAAGGTAAAATAACACTACTGTGCTTAATAGTGTTTGTACTTTTCTATATTTTCCAAACATTTATTCCTTATCGACTTTAAGAGTAATATTAACATTGGAAGTCATATTTATGAATACACAAAGAAAAAAACTACTTTTATTCATTCCTCTATTCCATTCCTTTAAAGTGGCCAATTTTTTGTTCAATCCCTTGTCCATCTTGATCAACCAGTAGTAAAATACTTCGTGCTGTCTGTGCCCCATAGACTATGGATTTTTCTATTACTCAACCTAATCTACAGTTATCAATGTACTAACTTGACTGAAAATTACAAGTACATTTTACAATTTTTATCTGCTAGTCACAAAAGTATCCTAACCCAATTTCCTTTCTATAATCCACCGCCATTTGCCACATAAGTGTACTGATTTTTTGTTTTTCTTAAGTACCGTATAAAGATAGAATAGCTTCAGTATGTTTATGTTGTTGCGTATTTGTTCTTTAGCCTTGTGCTCTGATCTACAGCCTTACTTTTTTCTTACTATTTCTTGTCTTATATCACCTACTCTAGCATATTCAATAGTCTGAATGAAAAGATGTGTCAGAACAGTGTCCAGTTTCAGAAAATTAGTTTCATATTTATTACCACCAGAAAATACTATGATGAGCATATTTGATTTCACATCAAAATGTTTCTATGCAAGAACACAGTCTCAATCTGCATTGCACAGTACAACAGTGGCAAATACAGTCGCCGACAGTCCTTTTTAGACGTAATGTTTTCAGTACACAGTTTGTCAAATAGTGACATGCTTTGTGTAGCAAACACTTACTGCTGTTTAAATAAGTCAGCAGTTCCAAAACATTCTTTATTAGATTTTTCATGCAAGATGGTTGTACAGTCACATTCCCCAATTCGAGTGTTCTACTGCTTTCAATTGGTGAGTAAATAGAACCAGACACAAATTTCCTCACATACGTTTCCCTGACCACATCTCTAACTTTTTACTACAGGAATATGTAACGCATATTGTGTACTCAACATGAATAAAAGCAGTTGTTGGGCTTTTTGAGTGGATGTGTGCAGCTTTCATAAACTTGTTCTATAGTGAAACATAATACTTTTAGCAACAATCATAAGGCATCACCAATGCCTTATTAGGACCTGATGGCATTGTTACGTTTATATCTCAATACACTGAAGGCATATATTGACCAATGAGCACCATTCACTATTAGACATTGACGATCAATGTTGCAAAATGTTTTCGTTGGATGCACCTCATCAGTGGAACATGATTCCCCATGTTTACTATTACACTCAAATCAACTATTATCAGGCACCACCTCTGATTTTTACCTATAGGGTGATTATTTCTCTGTATCTGAACGCAGTAGAGAGGTGCATCTTTATTTAGTACAAACAGAACAGTTGACCAACAGCTTGAATGCTTCTTTATCAAACAACAGAAATTTATTTTCATACTCCTTACAAGACTCATCAATTTATTGTACCAATAAGTTTACATAGAACAATCACATTACAATCCATAATATTAACAAGAAGACTGACGAATCGTAGATTCTGTCCAAAAGTATTATCATTTTTTTCATTTGAGTTTTTCACAAATGCAATTATTACTTTAATACTACATGAGACACAAACTTCCTTTCACCATTTGCATTATTAAAACATAAAATATGATACTTTGAGCATTAATGATGTTTTTAATAAGTCTAGTCACCTGCTGTTTGATGCAGGGAGTAATTCCAACACAAAATAATCTCCAACTATCTTTTTTAAAGAAGACACATTGATATTTCATAGTATTAATTAACTCAAGTGTTCATACTGGAGTGACTTAGTAAGTGTATTATCAAACAGCATCTCAGCATCGGGTTCTACAATACTTAGTATGTGTACTGCACACTTTGAATTAATACACATTTTGATAGAAGCTGTTTTTCTGGTAGAATGTCAGGAATTTCTTCCGAGTTGGCTTCTGTTAAAGTGAAAGGGACAAACCTTTACACTGCTTCACCCACAGGTTATTGGAAAAATGTCGCCTTTAAAAAACCGACAAAGGGATGACATCTGGCAATCTCTTTTGCACCTGATTTATAATTTATTACAATCTCTTGAGGACATCTTCAGGTTGACGAACACAGTAGGTTGCCAATTGCAGCAGGTCAGTAAGAGCAACAAGTTGTTGACAGCATGGGGATGGCAATAGGAACATGGCTCTCCATACTCTTCAGGATCTTGTTATGGTGATCATGTTCTACACTCCTGGAAATGGAAAAAAGAACACATTGACACCGGTGTGTCAGACCCACCATACTTGCTCCGGACACTGCGAGAGGGCTGTACAAGCAATGATCACACACACGGCACAGCGGACACACCAGGAACCGCGGTGTTGGCCGTCGAATGGCGCTAGCTGCGCAGCATTCGTGCACCGCCGCCGTCAGTGTCAGCCAGTTTTCCGTGGCATACGGAGCTCCATCGCAGTCTTTAACACTGGTAGCGTGCCGTGACAGCGTGGACGTGAACCGTATGTGCAGTTGACGGACTTTGAGTGAGGGCGTATAGTGGGCATGCGGGAGGCCGGGTGGACGTACCGCCGAATTGCTCCACACGTGGGGCGTGAGGTCTCCACAGTACATCGATGTTGTCGCCAGTGGTCGGCGGAAGGTGCACGTGCCCGTCGACCTGGGACAGGACCGCAGCGACGCACGGATGCACGCCAAGACCGTAGGATCCTATGCAGTGCCGTAGGGGACCGCACCGCCACTTCCCAGCAAATTAGGGACACTGTTGCTCCTGGGGTATCGGCGAGGACCATTCGCAACCGTCTCCATGAAGCTGGGCTACGGTCCCGCACACCGTTAGGCCGTCTTCTGCTCACGCCCCAACATCGTGCAGCCCGCCTCCAGTGGTGTCGCGACAGGCGTGAATGGAGGGACGAATGGAGACGTGTCATCTTCAGCGATGAGAGTCGCTTCTGCCTTGGTGCCAATGATGGTCGTATGCGTGTTTGGCGCCGTGCAGGTGAGCGCCACAATCAGGACTGCATACGACCGAGGCACACAGGGCCAACGCCCGGCATCATGGTGTGGGGAGCGATCTCCTACACTGGCCGTACACCACTGGTGATCGTCGAGGGGACACTGAATAGTGCACGGTACATCCAAACCGTCATCGAACCCATCGTTCTACCATTCCTAGACCGGCAAGGGAACTTGCTGTTCCAACAGGACAATGCATGTCCGCATGTATCCCGTGCCACCCAACGTACTCTAGAAGGTGTAAGTCAACTACCCTGGCCAGCAAGATCTCCGGATCTGTCCCCCATTGAGCATGTTTGGGACTGGATGAAGCGTCGTCTCACGCGGTCTGCACGTCCAGCACGAACGCTGGTCCAACTGAGGCGCCAGGTGGAAATGGCATGGCAAGCCGTTCCACAGGACTACATCGAGCATCTCTACGATCGTCTCCATGGGAGAATAGCAGCCTGCATTGCTGCGAAAGGTGGATATACACTGTACTAGTGCCGACATTGTGCATGCTCTGTTGCCTGTGTCTATGTGCCTGTGGTTCTGTCAGTGTGATCATGTGATGTATCTGACCCCAGAAATGTGTCAATAAAGTTTCCCCTTCCTGGGACAATGAATTCACGGTGTTCTTATTTCAATTTCCAGGAGTGTACATGCAACAGATTGTACAACACATATTAGTTTCATGCCACAGTAAACAACAAAAGGGTCCCAAAAGCATTCACAGACCCATACATTCATACTACACTGGCTTGAAAAAATAAGGAAAACAGGGGTTTGAAGATTAATTACCAAAAACTAGAAAACTTGACTAATGATTCAGATGAGCTATACATTGAAGGAAAGAAAATCAAAAAGATGAACACTTTCTGTTGTTTGGGATCCATTTTAGGAATCGAGGGAAAATCAATAAAAGAATTAGTAGCGGACGGAAGGTCATTGGGATGCTTAACTCAGTCTTACAGAGAAGAAATGTAATGAGCAGATCTAAAAAATTAATATACAAATCCATATTAGAGAGTCTGGTTCTGTATGGAATGGAGACCTGAACAATTAACCTGAAGCACATTGAAGAATTACAAGCTCATGATATGGCCTTCTGGAGAAGATCGACAAGAATCTCCAGGAAAGAGAAAATAAGGAACACCGAAATAATGAGGAGAATGGAAATAAAAGAAATAATATATGACGTAATGGATAGGAAGAAATCACAGTGGTACGGGCATGTACGACGAATGGAGGAAGCCAGAATACCAGAATTGATACTAGAGTGGGAACCGGAGGGGAGAAGAAGAAGAGGACGGCCTGTGACAACCTGGCTCCAAAATGTGCAGCACACAATGAGGAGAATGGGCACAGAGGAAGAGGACGCACAAGATCGAAACAGCTGGAGGAATATTTTGAAAATATAGTTTAATAACGTTTTTTCTTTGTATAGTAATTTCCCAGTAAATTGTTATGTTGGAGATAAGCCTCTGTAATGACGAGAAGCTCAAAATAAAAAAAATTAAAATTAACTTTCGCTTTATGTGTCAATGGCAAGTAAGGTAGCTCGATGAAACTATATACAGAAATTACTACTTGACTACAGTACCGAAGGTAACTGAAAGAAATACAGTATGACATAAACATAAATGATGCTTTCGTTCGGAGATAATAATTACCCTGAAGTCGCCATCATTTATTACGGTCCCCTGGAGAATACAAAAGACAGGACACAGTTCTTAATTGGGTGTGTGATCACCGAGGATGGTAATGCATGCTCTGCAATGTGCTCCCACATTATTCACGAGCCTGGTAGGGAGTTCTTGTGATAGGATGTCCCATTCCTCCACCTGTGCAGTTGAAAACAGCTGGTTGGTCATTGGTGCATGTGACCATACTACAATGCGTCCGCCGGCCGTTATGGCCGAACGGTTCTGGGCGCTTGAGTCCGGAACCGCGCTGCTGCTACAGTCGCAGGTTCGAATCCGGCCTAGGGCATGGATGTGTGTGATGTCCTTAGGTTAGTTAGGTTCACGTAGTTCTAGGTCTAGGGAACTGATGACCTCAAATGTTAAGTCCCATAGTGCTTAGAGCCTTTTGAACCATTTGTAATGCGTCCCTCCCAACATGCTTGATCAGATTAAGATCTGAAGGCAGTATGCCCCTGCAACATTGTGCCTCCCTCCAGCATAAATACTAGACCACCAAAACAATCATGTTAGGAAGTATTGTAGGAGTGCATTCAGTGCTGCTACCATGAGTCCACACGTAATGCACCCAGGAACATTGTCGAACATGGTCATTTCGGTGGTCTAGTTGCTATCGTATGGAAAGCCATAATGTTGCAACATCATTGTGACACTCTACTCCTTCAAGATATTTGTCTTTTCAGAAATGCATTCGCCCCTGACTTCATTTTTCTAGATGACAAATTCATGAAACAGCACATGTGCAAGAGATCTCGGAATGAGAAGATATTTGGCAAATGGTCTGGCCTGCCCATTTCCATCTTAATTCCCATATAGCCCGGGTGGATGTGTTGAGGAAACATACTGCAGCACATATACATGCACTAACAACCATCCTGCAACTGTCAACTGTGCCAGTGAATGGAAAGCCCTAACATGACAACTACATACCAAAACAGAGGCCGGCATGGGAGCACTTTGCAATGCATTGCCATCAATGGCAATCACAAGACACATGTCCTTTCTTTTGAAATGTCCAGAGTTCTGCTTGCAACTCTAAAAATATAAATATCAATTATGATAAAGCAATAATCGAAAATAATTTTGTAAAATTGCTTATCTGGAGAAAATACATTTAATTCTCAACTAAAATCAACGTAATTGCATCTCATAATTGTGCAAAGACTTTACACCATAATGGGAACACAAGTTTGATTCCTTAACCTAACAGCTACTGCGGAATCAAGAATTTGGGGGGGGGGGGGGGGGGTGGAGGTGGGGGGGGCGGGCGGGTAGGGGCGGAATGCGCTGTCAATATCATACTAATTCACAAAAGGGGGAAAGCTTTACAAGCCAAAGACTGTATGTAGTGAAATAAACTACATGAAAGTAACAAACAGTTACTACTTGTTCTTACAAAAACTGTTCTAGCCTTTCTTTTAATCTGTAAAATATGGCTAGAGTGTGATAGTGCCCACCACAATGCCATGGAATACCGTCTGAGCTGACAGACTTACCTGTGAGGTGACAGACTTATCTGTAAGGGACTTTGTGATCTAAGCTGGGTTGACATATGGCAATCTGCCCTTGGAATATTGTGCCCCCCTCCAGTTTAACAACTGGATCACCAAAACTATCATTTTATGCACTGTTGTTGGGATGCATTAAGTGCTCCTACGATGAGGCCCTTGCACTATTGAGCCTCCCTCCAGCCTTTCTACCTGGTGGGCACTCATTTAAGACCAAAAATTTCGAAAATTCGCGTATTGATTTACAGATTTAAAAGTGATAATGACTTACAACAGTCTGGTTACATAAAGTAATGGCGAAGATACTGAACTCTGATGCAGCTCAAATCCTGTCATGTACACTCTTAAAAAAACCTGTAAATACGTTTCCTTACCTGCCAAGGCAAACTCCAGTTTTATCACCACTCCTTGTCCAGGTAAATTTTCGAAATGGGATCCTAACTTCTACCATTTCGAGCATGTACGAACTTAACTCTCTGTATGCACGACACTTAAAAAAAGAAATAGGATATGTGGTAAGCATTTTCATTCAGCAAAGTAACTAATACATTATTAACAAAGTAACGAGATACATTTTAAGCATGTTCTTAAGGAAACTAACACATTGTCTTAGATGCATCCACAACACTACAACACACCATATTATATTGAAAACGTTCCTTACATGTCCTTTTGTAGACCTGCGTGTTTTCATGTGTTTTGAGCCGTCACGAATCAGAGGTTTTTTTTCCCTTCCTTGCTATCGCCTTGGCAAACGCACATGCATAGTAAGTTATGACTGTGGACACAAATCTACCCACAAATCTACACGTCTGATACGTATCTGAACCATGTCAAACAAGATACTCTTCTAAATACGCCACCCTTATTACAATATTTATTGGCTGATTATAAGCTCTGTCATCATTTAGTTGACTGTGAATCGCAGCAAATATCCTTAGAATGGAATGTATTACAGGACGGGGAAATAACCATTCATGTTCATGAAACTGCTTCTTAGTTCTTATTTGCGACCGCTTTTTTTTCCTTTATTGTAATTTTAATCACCCATACAGGCGGGCTGTCAGCAGCATATTACGCTGCTCTTCAGCCTTTAGTGGAACAATAACATGACCTAGAGGTGATACAGATAATACAAAAAAACGGCGTGCAAAAAATGGAGATACAAACAACAATAAACATGAAGCCGTTCACACTGGACGATAAAAACACTAACACTTGTTGACACGGCACACAAAACACGGAGGACGGCGACGGCACATGTGTACAGTGGAGTTGTAACTGCGAAAGAACGCGAAAACACAAAACGAAGCACACACATGAGACACTAATGGCGATGATCTCCGGTGCGTGAATGTTCACTATGCGTGTGCAAGTCCGGGGACCTGCCAAGAGAGGAGGAGGAGGAAGGGGAGTGGGAGAGCGTGAGGGGAGAGCAGAGATGCCACGGGCAGGGGAGATAGCGGGGAGGGAGGAAGGGGGAGGGGAAGCCCGGTGGAAGAGGGGTGGAAGGAGGGGACGGGGAAAAGGAAAGAGAAGGGAAGGGAAGAGAGGGGAGAGAGGGTGCCTAAAGAAAAAGACACCAGAAGTGGGGGGGTGGGGCAGGGTCAAAGTTAATAGGAGGGGTAGATGGAGGGGAGGAGGACATCATCATGGAGGGGGAGCTGGCGGAAGCCACCTTGGGAGAGGGTAAGGAGGGTGGAGAGAAGGAGACCGGGTGGGACGTGGGAATACAGGCGCGGCAGCGGGCGGGGGTGAGAGAGGATCAGGGAGATGAGCGGGTGAGGAGGATCGAGTTTGCGGGAGGTGTACAGGATCCGTATCCTTTCAAGGAAAAGGAGGAGGTGGGGGAAGGGGATGAGATCGTACAGGATCCGCATAGGGGAGGGGAGACCGATGCGATAGGCGAGGCGGAGACCATGGCGTTCAAGGATTTGGAGGGATTTATAAAAGGTAGGGGGGGCGGAGATCCAAGCCGGATGGGTATAACAAAGGATAGGGCGGATGACGGATTTATAGGTGTGGAGGATGGTGGAGGGTTCCAGACCCCATGTACGGCCGGAGAGGAGCTTGAGGAGACTGAGTCGGTAGCGTGCCTTGGCTTGGATTGTCCGGAGGTGGGGAGTCCAGGAGAGGCGACGGTCGAGGGTGACGCCAACGTACTTAAGGGTGGGAGTGAGGGCGATAGGACGGCCATAGATGGTGATGTAGAAATCAAGGTGGCGAAGGAAGGGGTGGTTTTGCCTACAATGATCGCCTGGGTTTTGGACGGATTGACCTTGAGCAGCCACTGGTTGCACCAAGTGGTGAACCGGTCAAGATGGGATTGGAGAAGGTGTTGGGAGCGCTGCAGGGTGGGGGCAAGGGCAAGGAAGGCGGTGTCATCGGCAAACTGGAGATGGTGGACGGGGGGGGTGACGGCGGTGGCATGTCCGCCGTGTACAAAAGGTACAGAAGGGGGGAGAGGACGGAGCCTTGGGGCACACCGGCGGAGGGGAAAAAGGTGTAGGAATCTGTGTTATGGATGGTGACATAGGAAGGACGGTGGGAGAGAAAGGAGCCGATCAGATGGACATAGTTAATGGGAAGGGCGAAGGTATGAGGCTTGAAGAGGAGATCGGAAAGCCATACGCGGTCATAGGCACGTTCGAGGTCCAGGGAGAGGAAGATTGCGGAGCGACAGGAGTTAAGCTGTTCGGAAAGGAGACGAGTGAGGTGAAGGAGAAGGTCGTTGGAAGAGAAGGATGGCCGAAAGTCACACTGGATAACGGGAAGGAGGCGGTGCTGGCGGAGATGCTGGTGGATGCATCGGGTGAGGATAGATTCCAGGACATTGCTGAAGACCGAGGTAAGGCTGATGGGATTGTAGGAGGAGATGGCGGACGGCGGTTTGCCGGGTTTAAGGAACATGAGGATACAGGAGGTTTTCCACAGGTCAGGGTAGTAACCGGTGGACAGGACTATATTGTAGAGCCTGGCCAGGATGGAGAGGAAAGAGACAGGAGCTTCACGAAGGTGACGGTAGGTGACACGATCGTGACCAAGAGCGCTGTTGCGTCTTGTGCGGAGTGTAGCAATGAGATCCTGTGTTGTGATAGGGGCATTGAGTTCCGTGTGTGCAATGTTGTCCAAGTACTGAAAACCAGGAGCGAGGGGAGGGACAGAGGTGTCAGTTCGATTGCGGATATCGAACCGGGGATTATCGGGGATGGAAAATACATCTGAGAGGTAGGAGGCAAAGTGATTGGCCTTGCTAAGGGTGTCAGGGAAAGGGTGATCATCATGGAGAAGAGGATAGTAGGGGGAGGGTTTAGTTCCGGTAAGGCGACGGAAGGCTGACCAGAACTTGGACGAGTTGATAGGTAGGGTAGCAGTTAAACGGGTGCATGTCTGTTGTCAGTGCCGGCATTTCTTAGCCGCGAGCAAATTACGAATGTGTCGCTGGAGTTGCCGGTGGCGTCGTAGTGTATCCGGGTCACGTGTGCGGAGGAAGGCACGGTAGAGACGGCGGGATTCACCGAGGAGGAGGACGACCTGTGGGGGTAAAGTAGGACGGTGGGGGAGGATGGCGACAGTAGGGATGGGGGCCTCCACGGCCTCAGACAAGGTCTGCTGGAGAAAGGAGGCGGCATGGGTGACATCATCGGGGTGGTGGTAGGTGAAAGGGTGGCTATCGACCCGGGCGGAGAGGGTATCCCGGTAGGCATTCCAGTTGGCACGGGAATAATCATGGACGTACTTAGGGGGAGGGTCATGACGGGGGTCGGGGCGGGGGCGACGACCGTCTGAAACGGTGAGGAGGACAGGGAGATGGTCGCAACCAATAGGCTCCAGGACATCCACCGTTATGCAGCCAAGGAGGTTGGGGGAGGAGAGGATAACATCGGGCGTGGAGTCGGATTCGGGACGGGTGTGCTGGGGGATGGGAATGAGGTCGCCTTGAAGGGAGGAGAGGAACCGATGCCACCGCCGTAACTGGGCAGCGGAACGACTATGGATGTTGAGGTCGGCGGCGATCACGTAGGAGGAGAAGGTACGGTCGACGTGGGAGAGGAAGTCGAAGGGAATAGGGGTGTTGGGGTGGACATAGATGGTGGCGCAGGTAACGGTAAGGCCGGGGAAGAAGAGACTAAGTATCAGGTGTTCGGTGGGGTCGGGAAGGAGAGGTTGGAGCCGAACGGGGATCTGGCGATGGTGCCCAATGGCAACTGCGCCACGCGCAATTGGGAGGGGATTATCGGAGCGGTGGAGGAGGTAGGGCGAAGTGTGCACGGTGTGGTGTGGTTGGAGCAAGGTTTCATTAAAGAGGAAGGCGTCCACGCGGTGGGTGGCAAGGGTGTGTAGGAAGAGGTTCTTGTTGGCGGGAAGGGAGCGGATGTTGTATGAAAGGGATACGGTGCTGCTGTGCCATGACAGGGATTTAGACGAGGGTGTCAAGACAGGAGAAGGTGAAATGGGCCTGGTTGTTCGAGTAGGTGGCGTAAATTTTGAGGTGGAAAATGGAGCGGGCGGCGAGGGAGATCTGTTGGAGGGTGTGTGGGCGCTGAAAGGGATGAACATTCTGCAGGACAATGGTGAGGAATCTGATGATGTCCTCAGCGGTAGGGGGTGGGCGAAGGGAGTTGCCGGGAGGGGTGGGGGCGTCAGAGGGCGGACAGGAACGGTGAGTTCAGGAGTGGTAGGAGGGGGTCGGGCCTTACACTTCTGGGAGTAGGTGGGATGAGGGAGGTTACAGGTATTACAGGAGGGAGGGGGGGACTGGAGATTGGGGCACTGCCGTAAAAAGTGGGCTTGCCTACAGTGCGGGCAGGTGGGGGCCTCGCGGCACTCAGATGCTGGGTGCGCATTATACCGGAAGCACCTTTGGCAGTGGAGGGATTGAGGAGGGGAACGGGAGGGGTCAACTTTATAGCGCTGGTTAAAAAGGAGGGCACCCTCCTTCAGGAGACGGTCAATGGAGGGGGCGTGCTCAGAACAAACCCGCATAAGGCGGGTGGGGCCGGCAGCGTTATGGATGCGGCGAACCTTACGCACCTCCAGATGGGGATGGGCCTGAAGCTCCGCCAACACCTCCTCCTCCGTGATCACTGGATTGAGCCGAGTGATCACGGCGGTGAGGGTCGGCGGGCGACGCGGAGGTTGGGGTTGGCGGGAGGGAGGTTACGAAGGAGCAGGTGTGAGAGAGGCATGAGGGCCAAAGCGGGTGACAGGGATGCGGGAAAGGAGGTCTGTGTGGAGGGTAGGGCTGAGGGAGGAGATGAGTACCGAATCACAGTGAGGAGTGAGGAGGGAGATGGGGGCACCAGGACAATGCTGGCGAAGGAAGAGGGTGAGGTTCCGGGCTTCAAGGAGGGAGGGATCCGGGCGGGAGAGGAGGTAGCGGTAGGAGGAGGGGGTAGAGGAAGAGGAGGAGGGGAAAGGGACGGGCGGGGAGACATCCATGGCATCAGGGGTTGGGGAAGGGGGATGAGGCGGAGCCTTTTTGGGAGCAGAGGAGGCAGGGGTGCCGCTGGGGCGCTTGTCGGCGATGGAGGAGGTGTGGGGGATAGGAACAACTGGAATGTGGCGAGGAGTGGCAGGTCCCGGGGCTGGAGTCGGCGCCGGAGACGGTGAGGGCGATGGCGAAGGCGATGGTGAAGTAGATGACGAAGACGATGAAGGTGAAGGGGAGAGTGGAGCGTGGGCAGTAGCCCGCCCGGCGACCACCCTGGCGGGGGCCGCAGAAACGGAAGGAGCAGAGAGAGGGACTGGAGGGAAGGGATCAGAGGAGGCGCGGGAGGGAGGAGCCGGGGACGGGGTGACAAATAGGGAGGGAGATGAGAGAGTGAGGAGTGGGGGGATGGAGTGAGGGGGGAGTGAAGCGGCACACCACGTGATAGTGGTGGCAGCAGTGGAGGGGGAGGTGTAGATAATGTCAGTGGTGTTGGCAGTGGAAGAGGTGGTGGGGGTGGACATGATGATAAGGGGGAAAAAACACAGTACTAGACAAAGGAGCAAACGAGAGACACAGAGGAGAGAGGGACGGAGAATGAAGAAGGCGATTGGGGCCGAAGCCCACTCTGCTGCCGCTGTGGGGGGGGGGGGGGGGGGGGGGGCGACCCGGCCGGCTGGCTGGTGGGGACGCCTCTGCTGCTGCTGCTGCTGCTGGGGGCAGCAAGGACCACCGCTGGCCACTGGCTGCAACCGCTGGTGGCGGGACCGCTGCTGGCCGCTGGATGCTGGATGCTGGGTGGTGGCCGTGGGCTGGGGGCCACTGGCTGCTGGCTGGGGCCGGCGTAGGCGAGGAGGGGCCGGCGTAGGCGAGGACTGCTGCGTGCTGCTGGCGGGGACGCTGCTGGCTGCTGGCGTATACTGCCGCTGGCTGCCGGCAGGGACCGCTGCTGGCGAGGACCGCCGCTGCCAGGCACCGCTGCTGGCTGCTGGCTGCTGCACGTCGATGGGCTGGCTGGCTGGCTGGCTGGCTGGCTGGCTGGCTGGCTGGCACCACTGAAAGAGTGATGCAGTTTGTGTTAGCGGCGAAGACAGTTTCGCAAAATATTCGTTTGTTTTGAGAGTCTTCAAGACCCTTTGCGACCGCCACATCTACCGTTATAAATCGCGAAAATAGAATTGGTAGAGTGCATGAACTGTAATTGTAAACTGCGTCTAAGAATTGTAGCTACCGAAAGAAGCATTCGCAGAAATCGCTGATACTGAAAAGTCACAGTTTAGCCCATCCCTACCCATAGCGTAGTGGTATTTCCCACGCATTCAGTTTACATATGGGACGCGCTCCTATCTCGCTAAGAGGTAACGTGCGAGCTGCCATCTACCGACGACGCTAAACAACTATCGCGTGCCGTCTGAGGCAGCGCTCATAACGAGTTGATTTCATATAGCAAATAGAAGATTTGCAAGGAAGAAATGACAGTAACAAACCTCTACAGCTACGACCTTTCCAATTTTGCTAACAAAATAGCTATAAGTTCCCATGGAACCTTTAACTGTTTGTGACATGCGTAATACGCACCCAACAACATTTGTAGTAACATATAATATTATTGGCCAACAAATTTGTTGTAAGCCCGTAGGATAAGGCTCAGATGAGAGACAACAATTTTTGGAGGACGTGACGGCAGATACGTGGTCCGTCACGCAACATTGAATTTAACATAATGTCGCAGGAAGTGGAGAATCGACTCGAAAACTATGTGTAAGGGATGCAGGTGAACGTACTCTCTTTCATCCTGGTGTGCATTGATTTGAAAGTAAATATTTTGCATATTGGTGTATAGATTTAAAACTGATAAGGGCCTACAGTCCGGTTACATAGCGTAATGGCGAAGGTACTGACATCCGATGCACTTCATATGTCGTCATATACACTTATTTATTATTAGATCTCTATCAAAATGAGTTTTATCATTATTTTTATTCAATTAATTGGTTTAAATGTATTTTTTATTCACTTGCCAGTCATATTTGTCATCGTATAAGGTTCATCATTTAAACTCATTTTTCTACCTATCCGCCTTTTTTATTTGGAATCATGGTTCATGTGATTTTGATTATTGGTATGTATTAATTTCGATTTAATTACTTTCATTTTGTCATCATTTTTCATCAATGTTATTGCATTCATCATTTCTGTTTCTCATTTTGCCTGAATTTCGATTTACTTATAATCCCTGCTTTCGTTTAAATCATCATCTATGTTAATTTGTAAATAGCGCAATAAGAATGTATATTTTGAATGTTTCTATGACGATAGCCATCCAAATAGATGTAAATCTTGTAACGAAATATAAATTCTTGAATCCATTGCGCAGTCATATAAATAGATTATTTCATCGTCAATAAAATTCTTCTGGGTTTGAGGCCCCATTGTCATCCGTAAAATTCCGACGTTTTGGCGACTGTTGCAAGGCGCCTTCCTCAGGGTGTACTGCTAAATTTACAGATAACAATGCGGCCTCAAACTCAAAAGAATTTTATTGACTGTGACAATGGCCGGGGAAGCCTACATTTACAGATTATTTCATCATTTGCTTTCTGATTTTAACCCACAGATCGGCATCTTCAAATGTTTAAACATAATGATATTTACATAAAATTAACTATATTCACATGCACGAAGATTCCAAGTGCAAAAAACGAAAGGAAGAAAAAATAAGAGCAAATGAAATTAAAAGGTTGATTAAAATAATGTGAACAATAAATAGAAAAATTACATTTATACCAATTAACTGAATAAAAATATGATCAAAGCCATTTCGATGAAAAATTAAGTACATCTGCCGAGATTTGAACCAACAACACACTGTACATGAAGTCGATACCTTCACCGTTACACTATGAAACTACTATGTGAAGTGCTTTCATTTTTAAACGTATAGATCATGACGCGAAATTCTGAATCTTTATTTCGTCCATTACTCGCAAATGAAGGCCCACCAGGGTGAATGTGAATGGTTGCAGGGTGTTATTTCCTTGGACCTTTACCTCCATCACCCCATAGATTGTTTCAAAAAGTCCGTCCCACTGGTGGGAACCTCTCCTTATAGGCGAGGTTGGACAGTGGGGATGGACATGTCAATTTTTTCAGATGATGAGGCCATGTATGTGTGGTCTGTCCCACAATACTGAATCTAAGGAATATGATGAACTGTTTCTCTGCATCTACCTTTCATCCATCTTCATCTACATTATTATACGTATATGTGCTCACTGTATGTTCTGCTCATTTTATTTCTTGCGTTTGGTTATAATATAGAGACTGCAATTATATGTGTTTGCACGTTGCATATGCATTTAAATATTTGGCTCCTTTTCACCGATTATTGAAGATTTTAACTAAAAACTAGTGACGATGCATATTTTCGTTGTGTGTTTACAATATTGTAATAATTTAGACAGGAGGTCTATAGCTCAATCTGGTTTTGATGTCTCACAGATTTACCACGACCTAGAACTGCGTGCAATCGCTAACTGAGAGGCCACTGCCTAGTGAAATCATTACAGAAGAGGAACAGGCAGACAAAGTCTATGTTCCTGCGCCCGTGCACCCGGTTAGGCCGGTATTACACTATCAAATTTCTTTGTCAAAGATTTGATCAAATATTTGATCAAATATTCCGTCAAATATATTTGACAAAGATCTTTGATGTAGCGCTAGAAGGGGTATTACACTGTCATCAAATTTTTCGTCAAAGTTCAAGATGGCTGACAACAACTTGTTATTAACTGCAGCAGCTGCACGTACCGCAATTGCATTGTGGGCACATGCAGAAAAGTGGGAGGAAAAAAGGGAACCATACACGCAGTCTAAAATTCCTGGGATTACAACTTGATAATAAATTCAGTTGGGACGAGCACACCACAGAACTGCAGAAACGCATTAACAAATCTGTTAGCAGACATAGGCGACATAAAAATGAAAAAGCTTGCATACTTTGCCTACTTTCATTTCATAATGTCATATGGTACAATATTTTGGGCTAACTCTTCAAGTCAAATAAACGTTTTCAGAGTCCAAAGCGTGCAATACATATTATTTGTGGAGTAAATTCACGAACGTCCTGCAGAAACCTCTTCAAAGAAGTGGGTATACCAACTACTGCCTCTCAGTATATTTACTCCTTAATGAAATTTGTCTTAAATAATGTATCTCTTTTTCCAACAAACAACTCATTTTATACATACAATACTAGGAACAAAAATGATCTGCACAAGGACTTAAAAGCACTTACTTTGGTTCAAAAAGGGGTCCACTACTCAGGAACACTCATCTTCAATAATTTGCCAGCAAACATAAAAAATTTAGTTACAAATAAAGATCGGTTTAAAAGGAGCCTGAAAGACTTACTAGTGGCCAACTCCTTCTACTCCAGTGACAAATTTTTTTTAATAGAAACAAATTATGTATCGTATTTATTCATACTATTAGAATTGTTATTTCAGCTTACAAAAAATTGACATGTTCCACATTCACGAGGATCTCCTCAGCACTGATCTATGGAACGAAAAACTAATCTAATCTAAGTGACGCCGTGGGTTTTACGACGACACAATAAAAGCATTCAACATAACTTGTAACGAGAGCTTACAGTGGAAGACGTCAAGTCGTAAATCAATTACTTAAGAATGGATTAGCATACATTTCTGTATATGCTCAGTGAAGTGTATCCTCATATCACAAAGCACACTATTCAGTATTCACTTAAGAACTGCTACATCTTCAGAAGACAGGCTCGCTGTAACACTCCGATTCCTTGCTACAGGAGAGGGTTATGTTAGGTTAGGTTAGGTCGGGTCTCCAATCTTCTTAATCTATTTTTCTATTCACGGTGCCTCACATTGTTAAGTGCCTCATCAGCTTCATACATCTCTATTAATTTTGTAGTTGTTGGCACACACCAATTATATTTACCGGCAATGTTTATAAAAACACTACAGACGACAGAACGCTGCAGCGATGCTAGCGCTCCATGTGGTAACATGTCACATTGCAGTGAACAGAAGACAAGGGATTTCTTTGATCAAATCTACAGCGAAGCCCTATATTTGATCAAATATTGGACGACATTTGACAAAGTTCCTATTACACCATCAAATATCTTTGACAAAGATTTTTGACAAAGATATTTGACAAAGAAATTTGATAGTGTAATACCGGCCATAATCCCCTCCACTGTCGTACCGTACGCAAATATTAAAATGCGCAAGCGTTTAGTCCCACGTCCCTTGTTTCAGTTTAGCTTTCTATTTACTTGTGCACAGTCGAACTTTTTACGATGTGTGGTGTGTAACATGTTGTACGCCATGCCGCCTGAAAACAGAAACGGCGTTTCGTGGATAGCTGACCATCCTGGAACATTTACACATTACGGAACTGTTTTACATTGTCAAGTTTGCGAGGAAAACGTTTTGTGAATAAAAAAAACAACTTCCAAATAGAGCTAGCATGACAAGAGATGTCTTTCTATCACAGAAATGAAGAAGAAAGGACTACGACAACAACTTTTGACAACAGCAAGTTGCAGTAGCAGTCACTTGTCCAAAGGTAACCACAAAAGTCGGTTTAGCGTGGATCTATGTGAAGCATTCTTTGCAAGCAATATTCCTCTTCACAGAATTACAAATCCTATCCTCGAAGACTTCCTGCACAAATATTTCTTAATTAAAAATATACCAGATGAATCAACATTGTGGAAAAATTACATACCAACTATTTACGCAAATGTTCTGCAAGAAATACGCAATGAGCTCAAGGACAGCGTTATCTCGATTTCAGTTGACGAAACTACAGACACTTGTGGCCGTTACACTGCAAATGTAATTTCTGGTGCTTTAAAAGAAGAACCTTCTTCTTCCTATTTAGCGATCTACAAAGAACTTGGAAAAGTAAATGGTTCTACGATAGGCAGAATTGTGAATGAGGATATTAGAAAAATATTACCAGAATATTCTGCAGATGAAAGGGAGATTGTGTTTACTCCAGATGCTGTTCCGTATATGAGCGAAGCAGGAAAAGCCTTCCGAGTATTTTATCCCAATTTGATATATGTGATGTGCTTTGCTCATGGAGTACATCGCCTTGCTGAGGAAGTAGGTTGCATGTTTGTGAATGTAAATAAACTGATTTCATCCACAAAGAAAATATTCTAAACACTCCTTCTCGCGTCAATACCTACAAGGGAAAACTACCAAATGTGCATTTGCCCCCCAAACCAGTGGTAACTCGTTGGGGTACGTGGGTCGAAGCTGTGTTGTTTTACAATGAACATATCGAGCCCTTTAGAGGGGTAGTAAAGGACTTCGATAGTGCAGAGGTTTGGGCAGTTTGCCAGTGCAAAAGAGCTTTAAATGATTCTGGTATTAAAAAAGACATTGCTGTGATTAGCACTCATCTTAGCCATATACTGGCAAGTTTAGAAAGGCCTTCAACTCAAGGTTTGGGGCTGAATGCATCTATTCAGTTAATGAATAAAATTATTCTTGTGACGTCCTCATTGGCACAGGTATTCCCAAGAAAACTTACAGAATAGTTTGAAAACATTTTAAACAATGACGCAGGCTTTGAACCCTTGTGCCTAATTGATAGTTTATTAACGGGTCGAGCGAACTTTTACCACAAACAGTAAGTGCCCACACAGCACCCAAATCCAAATACTGCCCAGTTACCTCAGATGATGTAGAACAGTCGTTTTCTGCTTATAAAAATGTTTTGAGTAACCAAAGACACAATCCTTCTATTGAACACTTGGAACAATACTTGGACGTTTATGTTTGCAACAGCAGAATAATGTAAAAAGCGTTGTAAATGATGATTAAAAGTAAATACTGTTCCAAAAAAATCATGATTTTTTTTTAATAAAATATTATGGAGTTTTTAAGTGTGCTCCTCAGCGAGCGATATATCTCGAAGTTGGTCCTGTACATATCGATCTGCGACTCATTTGCATCGCATCTGCTTGTTACCGAAAACAATAGCAAAGAAGGAACAGTTCTTGAAACACGCTATGCGTCCCCTTTTTGCAAATTTTTGGGAAAATCCCGGAAAGGCCTCCTTCCTAATCTCTACCCGAAAGGCCGGCCGGGGTGGCCGAGCGGTTGTAGGCGCTACAGTCTGGAACCGCGCGACCGCTACAGACGCAGGTTCGAATCCTGCCTCAGGCATGGATGTGTGTGATTTTCTTAGGTTAGTTAGGTTTATGTAGTTCAAAGTTCTAGGGGACTAATGACTTCAGAAGTTATGTCCTTTAGTGCTCAGAGCCATTTGAAACATTTTGTTTCTACCAGAAAGAATTCAGAAAATGTTATCAGTGTTGTAATGTACCTACCTTTCGCATGGCCGGCGCTCCTCCAAGTACCGATAACAATTAGTGTATTCACACTTGTTCCATTAATACAAAATTAAAGCTAAAGGAAACACAAATGTAAAGTATACTACTTACTATTTTGTTGAGACGATAGTTTCTCTGTGTACAAGCTTAACTTTCTTATATCATTTAAAACTGTGGAAAAGTAGTTGCAAATACACTTGTGATCAAAGTTATCCGGACCCCCCCCCCCCCCCCCCCCCCCAAAAAAAAACCGTTTTTCATATTAGGTGCATTGTGCTGCCACCTATTGCCAGGTACTCCATATCAGCGACCTCAGTAGACATTAGACATCGTGATAGAGTAGAAATTGGGTAAGTTTATTTATTTACACTGCTTATTTTTATATTAATAGGATAAGTGCTTTCTCTAATACTACAGTTTATGAGGTACGTTAGTAGTTTAACTATTTCTTTTACGCATTTTTTATCTACTACACTCGACACACCATCCCATCCAGCCGAGTATTTGTTCTTTAGTGTGAGGATTATCCTCCTTACATCATTCTCTTTAACCTCATCAAACTAAAAACTCACTGCTTCAGTGTGATTCGGTATATTTTGGTACAATTCTATAGTGTGTGTTGGATTTCCTGTTGGTGATATGAGATGTTTATTAAAAGTGTCACATAATGCTTTTGGTTCTTTTATAAGAAGGGAAGTGGTTATAACCATCATGTATAATGGATAAATATTTGCTATCCATAGTTGTGGAGGTTTATTGATACTTATTGATGAGTTTCCAGGAGGCCTCACTTACATTTGTAGATTGTAAGATTTCATTACTGTAGGCTTATTTTATAAGGTTTGAATGTTCTCCTTTAAAGGTTTATATTTTTGTATGAAAAGGTTCAGCCTTGTTGATTTTTGCAGGACAACTAGGTCATGAATATTTTGCCTGGGTTTAACAAGACTGGCCTGAAAGTCTGAGTTGGTTATTTCTTGCACTTTGAATCTGTATTGGCCCTGTCAGCATTTCTTTAATGGGAGAACAGGAATCAAAGTGTCTCAATAGGATGTTATAAATCCCATCCCATTTGTCATCTGATCGTTCCACAATGCTGTTTCTATCCCACTTCTCCTCAGCTAGTTTAATTTTCTGAGAGTTGATGTTACTATTGCTCATAACTCGTTTTTGGTATTATTTTAGTAGATGCTTTTTCTATATTCTATCTGTTGTGCAAGGTGGTCTGAGTAATGAAGGTCCATGTTACTATACTTAACACAGTCTTGAGCAGTTTTGGATCCATGTTAACTATGTTTCTAAGATTGTACAAACCTAATACATCTACAAGTTTCGTGTTAGTTATGTTGTTGGACTTTGCATCAGTGTTAAGGTCTCAAAATATAGTAAGATCACTGGGACCAATTTGCGTAGTTATGGTATTGAAGGTGTTGTGAAATTTATTATTTTGCTACGTAGAAATAACACTGGTAGAGTTCAGAGGGATGTAAGTTATTTAACATGAAGTTGTTAAATATCACCAGCTTTTCACATTGACTCCTGGGATTTCTGGAGTGAAGCAATTAATATTATGCACCCCAATTAACACTGAATTGCTGGAGAAAACGCATCAAAACCAACAAGAGATAAGTACACACTCCAAGTATTTCACCGTCGTAAGCAAACACTTATAATCTATGATTATGTTACTCAAATATTTTTAGCTAAAACCTGGTAAAAAGGGTGTGTAAGAGTGGGTATGTTCATCACTCACAGAACCTACTCTCATCACTGAAGACAACAGAGATCCACTCTTCAATTAACTCTTGCATGACAAGTCATGATTGGCAGTGCCACGGTATCAGTGATAATCTAGCCAGATACACAAATGTTCTTACTCCTGCTGCAAGCAGACATTTCCCAGAAATCCCTGATGACCAAACAAGTGCAACATGTGACCCCTTTTAAATGGCTGAAGCTGTTCAAGCAGGAGTTTGTACTTATGGGTATGCCATGTTTGTATCCTAGAATGAATGTTGAAAATGCTGCTCACCTCTAAAGTCAACACAGTTACTGCCTGCAGAGTCAAAGTAGAGGGTGTACAGATGGGTCTCCTGAGTGCCATATGAATTGCTAACATAAAAATCCCTTTATATGCACATATTAAATCCTGGTGCCACTGAAACACAGTCATTGAGGGTGTTGCATTTTTTTTGCAGCAGTGTATTTTGACATTAAGATAATATTGTGTAAAGTTGAAAGACAAATAAAGAAAAGTTAATTTAATTTTCTCTGGCCTGATTTATTAACTCTGTAAAGGTCATTAAAATGACAAACATTTTTTTTACATATGGAGAAAAAAAATGCTGTGAACTTCATTTATCCATTTTTAAATTGTCAGGGATAGTTTGTAAACCTTAAAAATTAAATTTTGTTTATTTTTTGTGCAAGTTAAATTAGACAATTTCCATGATTTCAAATAAATTATAGGTTAAGTTTCTGATTCTTTTGTAACTTTGAAGTACATCACATATAAAGAACACTAATTTCTCAATACAAGGTCTTTTGTTGTGTTACAACTGTGCAGTAGTATTCAAGCAAGCTTTTCCTTAATCAGGTTATCTTGGTATGGAATATGACATGATGGCAATACAGTTGACAGGCATTTTCTGGTACTGTTTAATAGTATGCCTATAAATTACACACATTTTCAGTATTTGTTGGGCACTGCTTTGCTGCTCTTATACTCATAGAAGCTCATGCTTCAAGAAAAGTTACTGTATTGTCAATAATTTCAATGAAATTAAGTATGTAGCATTTTAAATTGAATCATGCTTTGAACCACTGCCTACCGTTATGGCTGTTTTTTTATTCACACACCTTTATTATTAACGTAAAAGAAATTAAGCTCAGAATTCTGCATCAAAATGTACAGCACATGAAGATTAAAGAATTAGAAGTACTTATAAATCACACATGCCCAGACCTATTGTTTATAAATGAACATGGATTAAGAGAATGAAATATGCAGTTTTACCATAAAAGATTATGTTCTAGCAAACTGTTTCTGCAGTTCAGAATATAGGGATGGAAAAGTGGCAATATTTGTTAAAACAGCCACGAATTATGATAGCAGATGGATGATATATACAAATTTTACCCGAAAGGAAAAAAAACATTTTGAGATTACAGGTACAGTGCACAATGAGTTAAGAGTATTGTGTACATACTGATCACTAAGCGGAAATATTAATACTTTCCTCAAAACATGTGCATTCTCCTTGAAAAAACTAAATCAAAGAGTGTGTAATATGTGGTGATTTTAATATTGACAAGGGAAGAGAGAGAAAGTAAGCAAAAATTTTAAGAACTGATAATACAGTACAACATAAATACAACTGTAATGGAACCAACAACAGCGACTTGGAAACAGAGTCAACTATTGATAATATTATCACTAATACAGATTACTGCTCCTCATAACAATTACGCATTTAGTTGCTCACAGATACAATGAAATGATTGTTGCACATTATAGCTATCAGCCAAAGCCTTCTTCAGCAAAGAAAACATACACAGAAGAAAGCACACCTCATGCGCAAATGATCGTTAACAGCAGCAGCTCTGCCCGGAATGCAACTGTCACGTTAATAGCAATCTGAAGTGTGGCAGAGAAGGGGGAAGGATAGCAGCGTACAAGTGAGGTGGAGAGAACAGCACTTTCTGGTGAGAGAGGTATGCAGATACTAGATTGCAGCCTGGCGCAGTGTCGGGAGGTGGGGTGTGGGGGAAAAGCTGGAAGCAGGAAAGGGGAGAGGACAGCTTTGTATTGTGTCATTTCATAAATGTATGTCTAAAGATTGTGGAACACAATGTATGTAAAATAACTATGTATACAAAACAATGTATTAATCTGAACTGAAAATGTTCATGTTCATGTTGTTGTTTTTGTTGTTGTTGTTGTTGTGGTTGTGGTCTTCAGTCCTGGGACTGGTTTTATGCAGCTCTCCATGCTACTCTATCCTGTGCAAGCTGCTTCATCTCCCAGTACTTACTGCAACATACATCCTTCTGAATCTGCTTAGTGTATTCATCTCTTGGTCTCCCTCTACGATTTTTACCTTCCATGCTGCCCTCCAATGCTAAATTTGTGATCCCTTGATGCCTCAGAACATGTCATACCAACCGGTCCCTTCGTCTTCTCAAGTTGTGCCACAAAATCCTCTTCTCCCCAATTCTACTCAATACCTCTTCGTTTGTTATGCGATATACCCATTTCATCTTCAGCATTCTTCTGTAGCACCACATTTCGAAAGCTTCTATTCTCTTCTTGTCCAAACTGTTTATCATCCATGTTTCACTTCCATACATGGCTACACTCCATACAAATACTTTCAGAAACGACTTCCTGACACTTAAATCTATACTCGATGTTAACAAATTTCTCTTTTTCAGAAACGCTTTCCTTTCCATTGCCAGTCTACATTTTATGTCCTCTCTACTTCGACCATCATCAGTTATTTTGTTCCCCAAATAGCAAAACTCCTTTACTACATTAAGTGTTTCATTTCGTAAATAATTCCCTCAGCATTACCCGACTAAAATCAACTACATTCCATTATCCTCATTTTGCTTCTTTTGATGTTCATCTTATATCCTCCTTTCAAGACACTGTCCATTCCGTTCACCTGCTCTTCCAAGTCCTTTGCGGTCTCTGATAGAATTACAATGTCATCGGTGAACCTCAAAGTTTTTATTTCTTCTCCATGGGTTTTAATACCTACTCTGAATTTTTCTTTTGTTTCCTTTACTGCTTGCTCATTGTGCAGATTGAATAAGATTGGGGATAGGCTACAACCCTGTCTCACTCTTTTCTGAACTACTGCTCCTCTTTTGTGCCCCTAGACTCTTATAATTGCCATCTTGTTTCTGTACAAATTGTACATAGCCTTTCGCTCCCTGTACTTTATCCGTGCCACCTTTGGAATTTGAAAGAGAGTATTCCAGTCATCATTGTCAAAAGATTTCTCTAAGTCTACAAATGCTAGAAACGTAGGTTTGCCTTTCCTTAATCTTTCTTCTAAGTTAAGTCGTAGAGTCAGTATTGCCTCACGTGTTCCAATGTTTCTACGGAATCCAAACTGATACATCTTGCTCACCAGGTGGTAGAGTTTTGTCAGGACTGGATCTCCCAAGGCTGTCAGTAGTTCTAATGGAATGTTGTCTACTCCCGGGGCCTTATTTCGACTCAGGTCTTTCAGTGCTCTGTCAAACTCTTCATGCAGTATCGTATCTCCCATTTCATCTGCATCTACATCCTCATCCATTTCCATAATATTGTCCTCAAGTATATCACGCTTGTATGGACCGTCTGTATACTCCTTCCATCTTTCTGCTTTCCCTTCTTTGCTTAGAACTGGGTTTCTATCTGAGCTCATGATATTCGTACAAGTGGTTCTCTTTTCTCCAGAGGTCTCTTTAATTTTCCAATAGGCAGTATCTATCTTACCCCTAGTGAGATAAGCCTCTACAGCTTTACATTTGTCCTCTAGCCATCCATGCTTAGCCATTTTGCACTTCCTGTCGGTTACATTTTTGAGACGTTTGTATTCCTTTTTGCCTCCTTCATTTATTGCATTTTTATATTTTCTTCTTTCATCAATTAAATTCAATATTTCTTCTGTTACCCAAGGATTTCTACTAGCCCTTGTCTTTTTACCTACCTGATCCTCTGCTGCCTTCACTACTTCATCTCTCAGAGCTATCCATTCCACTTCTACTGTATTTCTTTCCCCCATTTGTGACAATTGTTCCCTTATGCTCTCCCTGAAACTCTGTACAACCTCTGGTTTAGTCAGTTTATCCAGGTCCCATCTCCTTAAATTCCCACCTTTTTGCAGTTTTTTCAGTTTTAATCTACAGTTCATAACCGATAGATTGTGGTCAGAGTCCACATCTGCCACTGGAAATGTCTTCCAATTTAAAACCTGGTTCCTGAATCTCTGTCTTAACATTATACAATCTATCTGATACCTTCTAGTATCTCCAGGATTCTTCCATGTATGCAACCTTCTTTTATGATTCTTGAACCAAGTGTTAGCTATGATTAAGTTATGCTCTGTGCAAAATTCTACCAGACGGCTTCCTCTTTCACTTCTTACCCCCAATCCATATTCACGTACTATGTTTCCTTCTCTCCCTTTTCCTACTCTAGAATTCCAGTCACCCATGACTATTAAATTTTCGTCTCCCTTCACTACCTGAATAATTTCTTTTATCTCATCATACATTTCATCAATTTCTTCATCATATGCATAGCTAGTTGGCATATAAACTTGTACTACTGTAGTAGGCATGGGCTTCGTGTCTATCTTAGCCACAATAATGCGTTCACTATGTTGTTTGTAATAGCTTACCTGTACCCCTATTTTTTATTCATTATTAAACCTACTCCTGCATTACCCCTATTTGATTTTCTATTTATAACCCTGTATTCACCTGACCAGAAGTCTTGTTCCTCCTGCCATCGGGCTTCAATAATTCCCACTATATCTAATTTTAACCTATCCATTTCCCTTTCTAAATTTTCTAACCTACCTGCCCAATTAAGGTATCTGACATTCCATGCTCCCATCTGTAGAACGGCAGTTTTCTTTCTCCTGATAACAACGTCCTCTTGAGTAGTCCCCACCCGGAGATCCGAATGGGGGACTATTTTACCTCCAGAATATTTTACCCAAGAGGACAACATCATCATTTAACCATACAGTAAAGCTGCATGCCCTCGGGAAGAATTACGGCTGTAGTTTCCCCATGCTTTCAGCCATTCGCAGTACCAGCACAGCAAGGCTGTTTTGGTTAATGTTACAAGGCCAGATCAGTAAATCAACCAGACTGTTGCCCTGCAACTACTGAAAAGTCTGCTGCCCTTCTTCAGGAACCACACGTTTGTCTGGCCTCTCAACAGATACCCCTCTATTGTGGTTGCACCTACGGTACGGCTATCTGTAGCGCTGAGGCATGCAAGCCTCCCCACCAATGGCAATGTCCATGGTTCATGAGGGGGACTCATGTTCATAACACAACTGAAGTCAGACTACAATGTCAAGTAAACACAACACTCCACCGTAAGCTCATCAGATGGCACTGAATTAGTACAGACCAATAATTGTTTTCATGTTTGCACACAATCTTCAAAGGAGAACTTGAAGTGACTGTTACACACAAGATTTTATTTTATTTTGATTGACTGCAGGTCATCATCACAAAATGTGAAATGTAGCACACTGGCAAACACTCACAATACACAATGTGCCGAACAGCAGAAGCTGTTTTTCCCCATTTTTGTGTGAACTTCGGGTGAAGATATACAGCTCCAATACATTGAGCTACTTCACATATTTATTCAGTGACAATTGGTCACTTGCATGATAAGACGTTTGATAAATTCATGTATGAATGTATACAATAATGAGATTTTATACTAAAATTACTTGTTAGGTTCAGTATACCACACTATTGTAAAATTCTTCTGCCTCTTAAGCAGAGTTGTTGATTAAGAAGTTCTAAAATAAACTGCATGGTAGGTATCTCACTGCTAGGGGTAGTTTGTTACACAGCTTTATGCCAGTACAGGATGAGTCCGAAAGGATTTTACAAGTATGAAATGATGTAGAAATTAATTTATATAATTTACAGAATTGGTAGATGTGTCATTTTGTAGCAAACAACCTCAACCTCAAGTGTCAAGTGTCATTTTGGTTCAATGTTACTATCATTTGTGACATACCAAACACACCATAGAAAAGCAATTTCTTCCCACACTCATTGCAGAAAATTGGGCATAACTTGTGCAGCAGCAGCAGAGATTCAGTTTTTCATGTCAGCTAAATTGTTTGGTATGGGACAAACATACACACCGTCATTAATGAAATCCCAGAGAAAGAAATCCTACGGTGTCAAGTTTGGGGAATGGGGTGGCCATGCAATTAGCCTTTCACAGCCAACTCACCAACCTGGGAAGCGGTTATCGAGGAAACCTCAAACTTCCATGAGGAAATGAGATGGTGCATCACCTTGTGTATAGTAAACCATCCCAGCTTGTTCATCATCATAGATTTGTGGAATTAAAAATTTTTAAAACAAATGCAGAAATACAATACCAATGACAGTTTTCTCCATGAATAAGAAAGGGCTTTCAATTTGCTAAGAGCACAAAACTCATCAACCTAGGGGCTGCCATGAATATGTTCTAGGGTTGCATGTGGATTTTTGCTGCCCCATGTCCTGTACTTGTGCTACAAAATGACCCATCTACCAATTCTGTAAGTTATATCAATAAATTTCTACATTGTTCCAAAGCTGTAAAGTGTTTTTTGATTCATCCTGTGTATTTTAAACTATTGCAGGACTTACTTACTATATTATATTGTGACAATTTAAATCTACATTATTTCTGTAATTTGTTCCATAATTGTCAACAGAACTACATCTACATCTAAACTCTACAAATCACTGTGAAGTACACAGCAGACGGTATGTCCCATTGTACCAGTTGTACGGTTTCTTTCCATTGCATTCACGTATAGTGTGTGGGAAGAATGATTGTTTGAATGCCTCTGTGTGTGCAGCAATTATTCCAATCCTCTCCTCATGATCCCTATGTCAGTTATACATTGGGGAGTTGTAGTATATTCCTAGAGTCATCATTTAAAGTATCCCCTGTTAGTCCCTTTATGGTATGGGTGAGAAAAATGTGTGCTGGGTTTCATATGATCGATCTTTTTGAAATCCATGCTGCTTGGCGCTGGGGAGATCATTCTGTCCAAGAGCCCTCATTATGTTTCAGCTCATAATATATTCTAATATTGGTCAATAAATTGATGTTAAGGATATTGGACAGTCGTTTTGTGGATCACTTATAGTGCCCTTCTTGTAGATGGGAGTGACCTACGATCTTTCCAACAATTGGGCACGGTTATTATTTTGAGGGATCTATGACAGATTGTAGTGAGAAGAGGGCTAACTCAGCTGCAAATTCAGTATAGAATCTAACAGGGATTCCATCATGCCCTGGAGATATAACCCATTTTAACAATTTCAGCTGTTTCTCAACACCACTGACACTAATACTTTTTTCATTCATCTTTTCAGTGGTATAAGGTAACCTGAGTTGACTCCTCTGGATATTTGTTTGTAAAGGAACATTTAAAAATTGAGTTAAGCATGCGAGCTTTTACTTTGCTACCTTTAATTTCAGTTATTGTCTCATTTGCTAGGGAATGGACACTAACTTTGGTACCACTAACAGCCTTTTCACACAGCTAGAATTTCTTTTGGTTTTGCGAAATATTAATTGTTAATATTCCACTATGGTAGTCATTTAAGCAACACACATTGCATGTTTCATTCATCATCTCCCTATCTGTAGCCCTTCCCTTTGTTTTACACCTGTTATCCATTATGAACCATTCCATTGGGTACATATCTATCAAGAGCATGGTCAAGTGTTCTTTTAAACTTGAGCCACAGTTCCTCTAGAAGCTCCTGCCATATGCTGAAAGTTTGAAGTTCCTCACGGAGATATGAAACTACTGATTTTTTATCTTCTTTACTGAACATGTATATCTTTCTGCATGGTTTAGTTCACCTTTGTACTTTGGTAATCTTTGTTGCCACAACCACATCATGGTCACTAGTACAGTTTCAGTGTACACATCCTGGATTAGAGATTAGATAAGTACTTGTTCCATAGATCATGAATACGACACTTCATAATGATGTGGAATGTGTCAGGTTAATATAAGGTGTCTATCCAAGATATTACATTACACAAAATATTACATGACACTTAATATTTTTTTTGGATGGGGGGGGTGGGGAAATTACCCACTTACTATATCCAAAATTTCAACTAAAGAGTAGAAGGAGTTGCCATTCAGAAATTCTTTTAATTTTCTTTTAAATGCTGTATGGCTATCTGTCAGACTTTTGATGCCATTAGGTAAGTGACCAAAGACTTTTGTGGCAGCATAATTTACACCACCCTGAGCCAAAGTTAGAATTAACCTTGGGTAGTGAAGGTCATCCTTTCTCCTAGTGTTGTAGCCATGTAAACAGCCATTACTTTAGAATTCGTTTGGACTGTTAATAATAAATTTCATAAGTATATATACGGTATATATAGTGAGGTCTTTGAGAGGTCACAAAAAATAGCAACAGGTGACTTCCGATTACTCAAAGCATTTAATATTTCATTATTGAAAGTATATATAGCATTTGCCATTGAAAAACCTTTCTGGAAACCAAACTGACATTTTGTTAACACTTTATTTTTACAAAGGTGTGAAGCTACTGTACAATACATTACTTTTTCAATAATTTTGGATAAGGCAGTTAGAAGAGAGATTGCTCAGTAGTTGTTGGCATCAGACATACCCCTTTTTTGTACAGTGGTTTGACAATGGCATACTTCAGTATATCTGGGAAAATAACATGCTTCAGAGAGCTATTACAGATGTGGTTAAGAATCCCACTTATCTCTTGGGAACAAGCTTTTATTATCCTGCTGGGTATGCTATCTATTCCATGTGAGCTTTTATTCTTGAGAGAGTTTATTATCTTCCTAATTTCAGGAGAGGTGAGTAGAATTTCAATTGTATCAAATTGTGTGGGTAAGGCCTCTTCCATTAACTGCCTTGCTTCTTCTAATGAACATTTAGATCCTATTTTCTCTACAGCATTTAAAAAATGATTATTCAAAAGGTTTTTGACTTCCGGCTTGTTGTTTGTCAAGTTTCCATTCACTTTGATGGTAATGCCATCATCCTGTACTCTTGGTTGCCCTGTCTTCCTTATAATAATATTCCAAATTGTTTTGATATTGTTATCAGAGGTATTAATCTCAGACATGATGCACATGCTTCTGGACTTTTTAATGACCTTTCTTAATATAGCACAGTTGTTTTTATAATATTTGGCTGTTTCTGGGTCATTACTCTTTCTTGTTGTTAGAGATAGTTCCCTTTTGTGGTTACAAAATATTTTTATTCCTTTAGTAGGCCAAGGTTTTCTGGATGGTTTGTAATAATTAGTTTTAACTATCTTGTTGGGGAAACAATTTTCAAATCCTTTTACAAGTGTATCAAGTAATAAGTTATATTTTAACTAGTGTCGGGTCCCTTGTACACCTCATCCCAGTATAACTACCGGAGATTTTCCCTGAAATTTCTAATTGTTGAGTCATTAACTGAACGCACAACTTTGGAGGGTAGTTTTGAATTACTGAATGGAGCTATGTCATATACTGTAATCAGATCAGAAAGGCCATTCTCAACAGGACAAGAATTTATGTTTTTAAACTTATCTTGGTCTATAAAAGTGTTATCTATCAATGTGCTGCTGTCCTTTACTACCCAAGTAGGAAAATCAATGACAGACGTCAAATTGAAAAAACCAAACAAGACTTCCAGGTAATTCTTCCTATTACTCCCTTTCAGTGAACCAACATTGAAGTCCCCACAAATAATAATTCGCTTTCCCCTGTATGACAGACAAGGCATCCAAGTTTTCGAGGAGTAAATGAAAGTTTCCTGAAGGGGACCTATATACTGTTACAATTATAAAAGCGCCCTCCTTCAGTTTAAGTTGACAGGCACATGCTTCTATATGTTGCTCTAGACAAAACTTTTTTGTATCTAAGCTTTTTACACAGTGATAACTTTTGACATATATGGCAACTCCTCCTCTCACCTTATTCTCTCTACTCATATGTGCAGCTAGTTTATAACCAATGATATTTACCTTTTCCATATCAGACGCAATGTGATGCTCAGACAGGCATAGTATATCTATTACAGGTCTGACATTAGATAAACTATGCTCAAGGCCATATAGTGATGAAAAGATTACTTTATTGTTCTTAGAATAGCTCCAAACTTGCTCTTTCATGCAGTGTTCTTTGATCTTAGATGTTATGGCAATAATGGATATTTGTCTACAACTGTCACAATTGCTTTTATATCCCTTCTTATAAAGTGGGCCAACTGTGGATTCAAGACATCAGGGAATTTTCTATCTTAAAACACACAGTTTATAAGATAAGTCAGAGGAGGCACTATAATATCTATTATATGTGTCAGCATGTAATTTGAGAAGCAATAGAAACTTTCCAGAATGAGGTAGGAGACGAGGTCATAGCAGAAGTAAAGCTGAGAGGATGGGACATGAGTTGTGCTTGGGTAGCTCAGATGGTAGAACACTTGCCCACAAAAGGCAAAGGTCCAAAGATCGAGTCTCGGTCCGGCATACAGTTTTAATCTACCAGGAAGTTTCAATAGATACTTTCATTACTTGAATTCCCTAATCTGGATGAAATGTGGTATACAATCTGGCAACTATTCTGAGTCCAACTGAAACTAGTGTATGAAGATGGTATCTGTTCTTTCAGACGTGACCAAAAGAACAGATACCATCTTCATATAGACAAGGCTTACCGGCCAGTTATCTTCTCCAGTGCGGATGCACTCACATTGCCCGAACTCTTACGGGAATCAGTAGATTGACTGCCAAGAGTAATGAGCATAGTGGGCAGGGGGACTACAAATGTGGTGTATGGACAGTAAGTTGGGAATGTGGGTCTTACGAGGATTGTGGCAGAGATAAGTCCCTGAAGTTGCACTATCTTCTGTGTCTACGTTGGCTCAGATGGCAAGAGCGTCAGCCGTGCAAGCAGGAGATCCTGGTCGGGGCACACTTTTCAGCTGTTGCCAGGGTGAGGCCAAAGCATTTCAGGGTGGGGGTGAGCTGGATGGGACGACCATAAAGGGTGAGGTAGAAATCATGGAGGCGTAATGAGCGAGTGGTTCATCCTATGATGATTGCCTGGGTTTTGGAGGGGTTTAGACGGAGGAACCACTGGTCACACCAAGTGGTGAACTGGTTAAGGTGGGTTTGGAAGGTACGTTGGGACCATTGGAGGTTAGGACAAAGAGCCAGGAAGATGGTGTCATCAGCATACTTGAGAAGGTGGACTGGGGGGGGGGGGGTTGGCTTGGGCATATCAGCCGTATACAAGAGATAAAGGAGAGGGGAGAGGACAGATGCCTGGGGAAGCCAGCCGTGGGATAAAAGATGCAGGAGTTGGTGTTGTGGAGGGTGACATAGGAAGGACTGTCCGAGAGGAAGGAAGCAACCAGACAGACAAAATTGATAGGCAGGGTGTAGTTTTGGAGTTTAAAGAGGAGACCGGGATGCCATACACGGTCATAGGCATTTTGGAGGTCAAGGGAAACAAAAATGGCGGAGCGACGGGAGTTGAGCTGGAGGGACAGAAGGTGAACGAGGTTGAGGAGTTGCTCTTCAGTGTAGAAGGAGGGTTGGGAGCCACACTGGGTAAGGGAGAGGAGGTGGTGTTGAGTAAGGTGCTGATGGATACGGTGGGAGAGGATGGATTCAAAGACCTTACTGAAGACGGAGGTGAGGCAGATGGGATGATAGGAAGAGGCGGCAGAAGGGGGTTAGTTGGGTTTAAGTAATAAGAGGACGCGGGAGGTCTTCCATAGGTCAGGGTAGAAGCCAGTAGAGAGGATGACATTATAGAGATGGGCGAGGACAGTCAGGAAGGAATAGGGGCTTTCTTGAAGGTGGCGGTAGGTGACACAGTCGTGACCAGGGGCTGTGTTGCGTTTGGACCGGAGAATAAGTTTAATGTCTTGTGCTGTGATGGGAGTGTTTATGTTGGAGGGGGGCAAGTGCCCCAAGTACTGGAGACAAGGAGCAAATGGAGTGACCGAGGTATCGGCCCATTCCATGACAGTGGGGAAAAGAGAATAACCAAAGTGGGGATCATCTTGGATGGAGAAGACCTTGGAAAGGTGGGAAGCAAAGTGGTTGGCCTTACCGAGGTTGTCAGGAAGAGGGCGATCGTTATGGAGAAGGGGGTAGTGGGGAGCAGAGAGGGAACCAGTAAGGCGATGGAAGGCGGACCAGTACTTGGAGGAGTTGATAGGGAGGGTGGCATTGAGTCGTGTGCAGGTCTGGCGCCAGTCTTGGCGTTTCGTTGCTGTAATAAGGTTCTGTACGTGTCGCTGTATTTGCCGGTGGTGTTGGAGTGTATCCCTGTCACGAGTGCGCAGGAAGGAGCGATAGATGCTGTGGGATTCACGGAGGAGGAGCACAGCCCACAGAGGGAGAGTGGGACAGTGTGGGTGGATGGTTTTAGTAGGAACATGGACCTCCACGTCGTCAGTAATTACCTTCTGAAGGAAGGATGAGGCATGGATGATGTCGTCAGGATGGCGATAGGTAAGAGGGTGGCTTTCGACCTGGACGGAGATATGGTCCCAGTAGGCATCCCAGTTGGCACGGTGATAGTCATGGACGACCTCAGGAGGGGGTGCAGGGTGTGGAGCCGGAGGGGGGCGGTGAGCACACGTTATGGTGAGAAGGGCAGGGAGGTGATCCCTACCTGTGAGGTCAAGGACAGCAACAGCGATATGCCCATGGAGGTTGGCGGAGGCAATTACAACATCGGGGGTAGTGTCACTTTCAGGTCGGGTGTGCTGGGGAGGGGGAATAGGTCACCTTGGATTGTGGAGAGGAACTGATGCCAACGCTGAAGGGCAGCAGGAGTGCGGCTATGGAAGTTGAGGTCGGCGGCAATCACATAGGTGGAGAAGGTGTGGTCAATGTGTGAGATCAAGTCATAAGGAAGAGGAGCAGTGGAGCGGACATAGATGGTGGCACAGGTAATGGTGAGGGAGGGGAAGAAGGCGTTAAGGATAAGGTGTTCAGTGGGGTCATTGAGGAGAGGTTGTGGCCGGACGGGGATATGCTTAAGGTGGCCAATCGCGACTTGACCCTGCGCACCAGGACCAGGAGCATCAGTGCGGTGGAGGATATAGGGAGAGGTGCGGATAGAATGGTGGGGCTGGAGAAAGGTTTCGTTCAAGAGGAAGGTGTCGACCTGGTGGTGGGATAGGGTGTGCATGAGGAGATATTTGTTGAAGCGGAAGGAGCAAATTTTCTGGAAGAGGATGCGATACTCGTGCCACGCCATGGCGGGAAAGAAGGGGGGGAAGATGGTTCAAATGGTTCTGAGCACTATGGGACTCAACTGCTGAGGTCATTAGTCCCCTAGAACTTAGAACTAGTTAAACCTAACTAACCTAAGGACATCACAAACATCCATGCCCGAGGCTGGATTCGAACCTGCGACCGTAGCGGTCTTGCGGTTCCAGACTGCAGCGCCTTTAACCACACGGCCACTTCAGCTGGCCAAGGGGAGGAAGAGAGGGAAGGGAAGAGGCTTAAACTAGGTTGTCGAGGCAGGTGAAGGTGAAGTGGGCTTGGTTGTGGGAGTAAGTGGCGAAGGTGTTCAGGTGGAAAACGGAGCGAGTGGCAAGGGAGATTTGTTGGAAGGTGTGGGGGCACTGAATAGGGTGAATGTTTTGGAGTACAACGGTAAGGAACCGGATGATGTCCTCGGCCATGGGGAGTGGACGGAGGGAATTGTTGGGATGGACAGGTGGATTGACGGGATGAACTGAGACTGTAAGCTCAGGGGCGGCTGGAGGGGGTTTAGCTTTACATTTGTGGGAGTAGGTGGGATGGGGGTCATTGCAGGTATTATAGGAACGAGGAGCAGCGAGGTTGGAGCAGTTCTTAAGAAATTGGGAGGCCTTGCAATGGGGACAGGTGGGGGGTTTTTGCAGTTGGTAGTCAGGTGGTCATTGTACATCAGGCACCGCTGGCAACAATAGGATTGGGGAGGGGATTTGGAGGATTCAACAGGGTGGCGACGGATGTATATCAGGGCACCCTGGGTGAGGAGATGGTCAATGGATGGGGCGGACTCAGAGAATACCCGCATGAGGTAGGTGGGACCAGAGGCATTGTGGATACGGCAGCCAGAGCGGATTTCCAAGTCCCAGTGGAAGTTCAGTTCTGCCAACACTTCATCCTCTGTGATTACCGGGCTGAGCTCGGTGATCACAGAGGTGTAGGTTGGGGGCGACAAGGAGGCTGGGGCTGACGAGGAGTGGAAGTGGAAAGGAAGGGTGTCAGAGAGGCGTGGGGGCCAAACAAACTCGTGGGAATTTTCACAGGAGATCTGTGTGAAAGGATGGGGATGGGGACTTGATAAGGACTGAGTCCCTGCGGGGAATGAGTTGGGAAATGGGAGCACCAGGTAAGTACTTTCGTATCTCCATGTTGAGGGTACGAGCGTCGAGGAACTTAGGATCGGGAGTTGACAGGACAAAGGTGTGGAGGGTGGGGACTGGGGTATGGGTGGCTGGAGGAGGGGTAGTGTCCATGGAGACGACAGGAGGAGGGGGAGGTGGTGTTGACTTTTTGTGGGAAGTGGGGGGAGCAGAGTCGGTAATGAGGCGCTTTTGGGGTTTTTTGGAGACTGGAGGCTGGGAGGAGGGGAGAGGGATGGGGAGGAGAGGGAGGTGGTGGGTGGCAGATCCCTGTGGTGTAGTGGAGGTGCCAGGAGAAGCAGCCGGTTCAGTGGTGGTGATGGTGGCTCAGCGCGACGTGATGCGTGCGGGAGATGCAGATGATGAAGCGACGGGGTGGGTGAGAGAGGGGAAGCCGACCACCTGAGGGATGGCAGCAGAGGCGGCAACAGAGGAGTACGTGAGGGCGGGGGTAGTAGTGGGAGCTGTTGAGGGTGTGGAGGCTGGAGGAAGGGTGTAGAGGTGTGGGTATACAGCAGGGGAGGAGATAGGGGGATGGGTAAGTGTGACAAGGGGAGGGTAGGTGTAAGGAGGGAGGCCTGGGGCGGCACTCCAGGAAGTGATTGTGGGAGAGGGGGAGGGGGAGGTGTAGATGACAGTGGAGGTCGGAGTACTCATAGCAGACGAATGGAGATGGACAGACGGACAGGCAGCAGGCAGCGGCGGCGGCGATGGTCGGCGACGAACAGACTGACAGACAGCAGGCAGCGGCAGTGGCGGCAGCAGCTGCAGTGGCTACGGCGATGCCAATGGACAGCGAGCAGTCAGGCGGACGGACGAACAGCTACAGCAACAAGCGGCGGGGGGGCAGACAGACAGACAGACAGACCGACTGACAGACAGACACAATCTTCGAAGACGGAGATTCCACCCTGAGAGTAGCCCAGGCTATGCAATCTGACGCTTTCGAAGGAGGGGATCCCACCCTCTAGATGCGAAAACGTCCTCCGTTCCGGAATATATAGCGTACTGTAGCTATTCTGCCCAAGCTTCGAAAACTTGATAGTTGAGCCACACTGCCCACCGGCAGCGCCCTCGCTGGTGGAATAGCGGAACTCAGTCGCCCTCTGCATTGCTGTTTGCCATGGCCATCGACGCACTCTGTCGTCTTCGATTTGAGCAAATCGTGGAGATGATGGGATTCCATGCACTGTCCAGCTGGTAGCCGCTGTCACGGTTTAACAGATTTTCTGCCAGTCGGATTTCCACGGATTCTTTAATAATGCAGTCCCAGAAAGACGTTGCTGTGGACAAAATTATTATTTTCTCATACTCCATTGAATGTCCAGTAGAAATACAATGTTCAGCAATAGCGGACTTGTTTGTCTGTAAAAGGCGGGTGTAACGTTGATGTTCAGTGCAGCGTTCTTTCACGGTGTGTGTGGTTTGACCTAAGTAAACCATACCACATTGGCATGGTATCTTGTAAATTCCAGCCTTTCGTAGTAACAGATTGTCCTTAACTGATCCCACAAGGTCCGCAATCTTCGATGGTGGGCGGAAAACCACTTTTACCTGAAATTTTCGGAGGATTCTTGCTATTTTAAACGAAGTGTTGCCAACGAAAGGAAGAAAAGCTAAAGATTAATGTTGATCGTGTTAGGACAGCAACCAGCCACAAATTTACTTTGAGTTCCTTTATTCAAAGGAAACCGTTACCGGTTTCGAATCATTGCGATTCATCATCAGACGGTTTACATGCTTTCTTTCTACATTTGGTGTGTTTTTTACAGATTAATTGTCCTAAAATATAAATAAAACACAATTACAAACATGCCACACACAGATGGTTGCGTTGCAGATTTTCGTTGCATGTGACTTACGGGAAACGTCGGTTTCGAGTGATTGTTTCTATAACGTTCATCCAATCGCTGTAAATGCGTTCCCACTGCATCTTCGTTGTTGCACACGTAATAGTTCTCACTGTACACTTTAGATTTGTCACTGAGTTCATTCCAACCACGCACCACATGTTTTGGTACATACAAAGAGCTTACAAACATATGGGTGTCACAGATGCTATGATATATCGTAACATTTGACGATGATGTCCTATGTTTGGAAAGGATCATATATTCTTTTACAAAAGTGTAATGTCTTTTACATTAGTGTAGAGAGATTGAATATTTTTTTAATATATATATATATATATAAATCTGTTATTGCTAATTTAATTATAAAGTTTTTTATGTATATTTAGAGCTGTATAGGTAAAATAGTACATTATTTTATTACATTTGGCAGCATGAGAATTATAGTAACATATAAATTTTCTACTTGATCTGCAGATAGGTGTATTAATATTATTTGCTTTGGAGGCTGGAAAGTAATTTTTGGAAATTTTTCAGGAAAGGGGCGTTAGCCAACTCTGTATGTTCGTTAAGGATATAGTCTGGGGTGCTGTTTTTGTGTGTGTGTATTTCTAATTCTTCTAATATATTCATAGTGGCCTCTTTTTCTGTTAGATGTAAAATCTTTAAGTTGTCCTCAATGTTACCCACTGAATGGTTTTCTTCAGCAATATGGGCTGCAAATGCTGATTTGTTCAAGTTACCAAGTCTTGGGGCGTCAATATGTTCTTTATATCTAATTTCAAAACTTCTGCCTGTCTGTCCAATGTAGAATTTTGGGCATGTATCACACTTGAGTTTGTATATTCCTGATTTACGGTAGGGAGTCTTGGAGGTGTTTACATCATGTATCACTTTTTGTTGTAATTTATTTTTTGTGGTAAAGCTGATTCTGATATTTTTCTTCTTTTTAAATAAGTTTGCTATTTGGTATGAAAGTGGGCCTATGTATGGGAGAGTAGCATATTTAGGTTTGGCTTCAGTGGCACACTGATTTGGCTTGAAGTGACTGCTGTGAAGTGGATCTGTGGGTTTTGTCTGCATTTTGTTGTGGAGTTTTTCTATTATTGTGGGTTTATATTCATTATTATGAGCAACTGTTTTAATTATATTGATTACATTTTGTTGGTCTGTGTCACTCATTGGTACTTTTTTAATTCAGTGTAGCATCGTTCTGAAATATGCCATTTTTTGTTGGCGGGGGTGGCAAGATGAGTTGCTAATACTGACATCTGTGGTAGTAGGTTTTCTGTAAATATTGAATTGATGTTTATTGTTACTATTGCAAATTTTCAGGTCAAGAAAGTTAATGCTTTTATTAGTTTCATGTTCTACTGTGAATTTAATATTTTTGTGCATTTTGCTAAGATCTGCTGCTAATGTATCTATTTCATTATTTGTACCATCAAAAAGCAGTATTGTATCATCAACATATCTTCTGTAGTATATTATTTTGTTTGAGATGTGCTGGTTGGCAGAAAAGAATTTTTGTTCTATATGGTTGATATAAATGTCAGCCAATATCCCAGCTAAGCTACTTCCCATTGCCAAACAATCATGTTGTTGGTACAGTTTGTTGTTGCAGCTAAAGTAATTATGGTCTAGAATAAGTGAAAGTATTTCTATGAGTTCACAGATCTCTGCAACACTAATTTTCTTATATTTAAGCAGATTGTTTCTTATAATGTTAATAGTCTCTTTTACAGGGATGTTCGTGTACAGGTTGACTATGTCTAGTGATGCTAATTTAGCTGTTGGTGGGAAGTAAATGTCTTTAATTAAGCTTATGAGTTCATGTGTGTTATGTATGGTGTAGTTATTTTCAAATGTATAGTATTTGGTAATGAGGTCTTTTAATTTATGGCTTATGAAGTATGCAGGGCTGTTTCTTGAGTTAACAATCGGGCGAATGGGACAATTTTCTTTATGAACCTTTGGCTGTGCACGCAGTTTTGGTGCCGAGGGATTCATTGTTATGCAGTTACGTATTTCATATTTGTTCAGTAAAAAGTTACAGTTTTGTAGTAGCTTTCGGAGTTTAGTTTGGAATTTTACTGTAGGATCCGTCTTTATTTCAGTAATATTGTTACTATGGAAAAATTGCAAGGTTTTCTCTACATATTCCCTTTCATGCGTTATGATTAAAGAATTTCCTTTGTCAGCTTTTACTATGAGTGCTTTACTTTCAGACAGTTTGCTATTAATAATTTTCAAATCTTTAAGTTCAGTGTTTTTGCGGGTATTATTTGTTTGAAGTTGTTTCATTATCAGTTTATTTGTCTTGTGTGCAACTGCATTTTTCTCACATGTGTCTAGTTTTGCTGTGTCACAAGCACATTTTGTGCAGGCTATGAGGTTTTTAACACTGTGATTATTGAGATTTGTTCCAATATTATGTTTCAGACCTTTATTTAACAAAGTGAGTTCACTGCTGCTAAATTGGATATCAGTTGTATTAATGACTCTATCAAAAAATTTGTGTTGGCTTAGCTGTTTGTTAACAATAAACATCAATTCAGTATTTACAGAAAACCTACCACCACAGATGTCAGTATTAGCAACTCATCTTGCCACCCCCGCCAACAAAAAATGGCATATTTCAGAACGATGCTACACCGAATTAAAAAAGTACCAATGAGTGACACAGACCAACAAAATGAAATCAATATAATTAAAACAGTTGCTCATAATAATGAATATAAACCCACAATAATAGAAAAACTCCACAACAAAATGCAGACAAAACCCACAGATCCACTTCACAGCAGTCACTTCAAGCCAAATCAGTGTGCCACTGAAGCCAAACCTAAATATGCTACTCTCCCATACATAGGCCCACTTTCATACCAAATAGCAAACTTATTTAAAAAGAAGAAAAATATCAGAATCAGCTTTACCACAAAAAATAAATTACAACAAAAAGTGATACATGATGTAAACACCTCCAAGAGACCCTACCGTAAATCAGGAATATACAAACTCAAGTGTGATACATGCCCAAAATTCTACAGTGGACAGACAGGCAGAAGTTTTGAAATTAGATATAAAGAACATATTGACGCCCCAAGACTTGGTAACTTAAACAAATCAGCATTTGCAGCCCATATTGCTGAAGAAAACCATTCAGTGCGTAACATTGAGGACAACTTAAAGATTTTACATCTAACAGAAAAAGGGGCCACTATGAATATATTAGAAGAATTAGAAATACACACACACAAAAACAGCACCCCAGACTATATCCTTAACGAACATACAGAGTTGGCTAATGCCCCTTTCCTGAAAAATTTCCAAAAATTACTTTCCAGCCTCCAAAGCAAATAATATTAATACACCTATCTGCAGATCAAGTAGAAAATTTATATGCTACTATAATTCTCATGCTGCCAAATGTAATAAAATAATGTACTGTTTTACCTATACAGCTCTAAATATATATAAAAAACTTTATAATTAAATTAGCAATAACAGATTTATATATATATATATATATATATATTTAAAAAAATATTCAATCTCTCTACACTAATGTAAAAGACATTACAGTTTTGTAAAAGAATATATGATCCTTTCCAAACATAGGACATCATCGTCAAATGTTACGATATATCATAGCATCTGTGACACCCATATGTTCGTAAGCTCTTTGTATGTACCAAAACATGTGGTGCGTGGTTGGAATGAACTCAGTGACAAATATAAAGTGTACAGTGAGAACTATTACGTGTGCAACAACGAAGATGCAGTGGGAACGCATTTACATCGATTGGATGAACGTTATAGAAACAATCACTCGAAACCGACGTTTCACGTAAGTCACATGCAACGAAAATCTGCAACGCAACCATCTGTGTGTGGCGTGTTTGTAATTGTGTTTTATTTATATTTTAGGACAATTAATCTGTAAAAAACACACCAAATGTAGAAAGAAAGCGTGTAAACCGTCTGATGATGAATCGCAACGATTCGAAACCGGTAACGGTTTCCTTTGAATAAAGGAACTCAAAGTAAATTTGTGGCTGGTTGCTGTCCTAACACGATCAACATTTGTCTTCAAAAACAGCCACAGTCTCCAACATGTCATCATATGACAAAATTGCATAAAGCTAAAGATTGTTCCGGCATGTTCTCCTCTTTATTCACTTCCTGCTTCTTAGTTTTAACTGTTAGAGACCTGTTAATCTGCCGGATGGAATACCCATTTTCGCTGAATACTGTCTTTAGATGGGCTATCTGGATCTGAGACAGTATGAGCTCTATGAACAAGTGTTTTAAGCAAACTCATGGTTTGCGATGGGTGATGGCAACTTGATGCTTACAGGTACCAATCAGTATGAGTGGGTTTCCGGTAAACTGAATGCCCTAGAGAACCATCATTCTTCCTTCGAACCAGGACATCCAAGAAAGGCAAACAACCATCTTTCTCTATTTCCATGGTGAACAGGATGTTGCTATGAATGGAGTTGAGGTGATGTAGAAACTCCATTAATTTATCTTCTCCATGGGGCCACACTATGAAAGTGTCATCCACATACCGATAAAAAACTGTTGGCTTCAGGGCAGCTGATTCAAGCGCTCTCTCTTCAAAATCCTCCATAAAAAGGTTGGCCACCAAAGGAGACAGGGGACTACACATGGCGACACCATCAGTCTGTTCAAAATATTCTTGATTAAACATAAAATAAGTTGAGGAAAGAGCGTGCCTGAACAAAGCAGTGATATCAACAGGAAACAAGTTACCAATCAGTGTCAAAGAATCTGCAAGAGGAACTTTTGTAAAAAGTGAGACCACATCAAAACTTACTAGAAGGTCTACACTGCTAAGACAAAGAGCCCCCAGTCGATTGATAAAATCAGCTGAGTTTCGTATGTGATGTGAGCACTTGCCTACGAAAGGTCTCAGTAAGGAAACAAGATGTTTAGCTAAATCATATGTAGGAGCTCCAATGTTGCTTACTATTGGACGCAGAGGAAGACCCTCTTTATGAATCTTTGGAAGGCCATACAGTCTTGGAGGTACACAACCATGTGGTCTTAACCTCTTGATGGTCTCTTGCGGTAAGGAGGAGGAATTTAACAGTGCTGAAGTTTTTCGTTGCACACGTCCTGTAGGATCGTAATCAGTCCTCCTATAGGTAGAGTCACTTAGCAGACCATACATCTTATCTTTATACACACCACGAGGTAACAAAACAGTTGCATTACCTTTGTCAGCTTTCAATACCACTACGTCAGGGTCCTCTCTCAGATTTCGTAATGCAGCCCTTTCTGCAGAGGTTAAATTACTGCATTGAGTAGGAGCCTTCAACAGAGCACGGCAAGTTTCCCTTCTTATTTCGTCTGCAGCATCCAAAGGAAGACGTTGTACAGCTTCTTCAACACCACTTCAACACCTCCAACATGTCTCCCTCGCCGCCCATACCATCTTCCACCTAAAAATGTATGCCACCTACTCCCACAACAGGGCCCATTACACCTTCTCCCGTCTCGACACCCTCGTCTAAATCCCTGTCATGGCACGACAGCACTGTATCCTGTTCAACAACATCCATTCCCTTCCCGCCGACAACAGCCTCTTCCTGAACACCCTTGCCACCCACTGCGTGGATGCCTTCCTCCTCAATGAAACCTTCCTTCAACCCCACCACACCATCCACACTTCGCCCTGCCTTCTCCACTTCTCCACCGCTCCGATAATGCCCTCCCGACTGCGCATAGCGGAGTTGCCATTGGCCACCACTGCCAGGTCCCAGTTTGGCTCCAACCTCTCCTTCCCGACCCCACCGAACACCTGATCCTTAGTCTCTTCTTCCCCGGACTTACCGTCACCTGTGCCACCATCAATGTCTGCCCTAACGCCCCTATTCCTTTCGACTTCTTCTCCCACATTGATTGTACCTTCTCCTCCTACGTGATCGCCATCGACCTCAACATCCATAGTCGCTCCACCACCCAGTTACGGCGGTGGCATCAGTTCTTCTCCACCCTCCAAGGTGACCTCGTCCCCATTCCCCAGGACACCCGCCCCGAATCCAACTCCACTCCCGATGTCATCCTCTCCTCCCCCGCCCCTCTTGGCCGCATAGCGGTGGATGTCCTGGATCCCACTTGTAGCGACCATCTCCCTGTCCCCCTCACCGTTTCAGACGGTCGTCGCCCCCACCCCGACCCTCGTAATGACCCTCCCCCGAAGTATGTCCATGACTATTCCCGTGTCAACTGGAATACCTACTGGGGTACCCTCTCCACCCGGGCCGAAGGCCACCCCTTCACCTACCACCACCCTGACGATGTTACCCATGCCGCCTCCTTTCTCCAGCAGACCTTGTCTGAGGCCGTGGAGGCCCACGTCCCTACTGTCGCCATCCACCCCCACTGACGTACCTTACCCCCACAGGCCGTACTCCTCCTCCGTGAATCCCGCCGTCTCTACCGTGCCTTCCTCCACATGCATGACCTGGACACACTACAACGCCACCAGCAACTCCAGCGACACATCCGAAACTTGCTCACGGCTAAGAAACGCCGGGACTGACGACAGACATGCACCCGTTTCAATGCTACCCTACCTATAAACTCGTCCAAGTACTGGTCAGCCTTCCGTCACCTTACCAGAACTAAACCCTCCCCCTACTATCCTCTTCTCCATGATCATCACCCCTTTCCCGACACCCTTAGTAAGGCCAATCACTTTGCCTCCTACCTTTCCGATGTCTTCTCCATCCCCGAAGATCCCCAGTTCGATTACTCCCTCTTCCCGGATGTCCGCGATCGAACTGATACCTCTGTCCCTCCCCTCACACCTGGTTTCCAGTACTTGGACAACATTGCACACACGGAAGTCAATGCCCCTATCACTACACAGGATCTCATTGCTACACTCCGCACAAAACGCAACACTGCTCCTGGTCACGATCGTGTCACCTACCATCACCTTCGTGAAGCTCCTGTCTCTTTCCTCTCCACCCTGGCCAGGCTCTACAATGTGGTCCTGTCCACCGGCTACTACCCCGACCTGTGGAAAACCTCCTGTACCCTGATGTTCCTTAAACCCGGTAAGCCGCCATCCACCGTCTCCTCCTATCATCCCATCACCCTTACCTCGGTCTTCAGCAAGGTCCTGGAATCCATCCTCACCCGACGCATCCACCAGCAACTCCGCCAGCACCGCCTCCTTCCCATTACCCAGTGTGGCTTTCATCTATCCTGCTCTTCTGATGACCTTCTCCTCCACCTCACTCATCTCTTTTCTGAACAGCTAAATTCCCGTCGCTCTGCAATCTTCCTCTCCCTGGACCTCGAACGTGCCTATGACCATGTATGGCATTCCGGTCTCCTCTTCAAGCTCCAAACCTTCGCCCTTCCCATTAACTACACCCGTCTGATTGGCTCCTTTCTCTCCCACCGTCCTTCCTACATCACCATCCATAACACGGATTCCTACACCTTTTTTCCCTCTGCCGGTGTGTATTCTTTCTGTTGTTTATTTATCTATTCTATGGCTGAAGAGCGGCGTAACATGCTGCTGACTGCCTGCCTGTTTGTACGGATTAGAAAATAACAATAAAGAAAAAAAAAGTTGTAAGCTAGTAGGATAAGGCACAGATTAGAGACATCAATTTTTGGAGGACGAGACCGCAGATACGTGGTCCATCCCACAACAATGAATTTAAGAAAATGTCACAGAAAGTGGAAAGTCGACTCTTCGAAACAATCCGTAAGAGATGCAGGTGAATGTACTCTCTTTCATCCTGGTGTGCACTGATTTGAAAGTAAATATTTCGCATATTGGTGTATAGATTTAAAACTGATAATGGCTTACAGTCCGGTTACATAGTGTAATGGCGAAGGTACTGACATCCCATGCAGTTCAAATTTCGTCGTTTACACTTATTTATTATTAGATCTCTATCGAAATGAGTATGATCATTATTTTTATTCAATTAATTAGTTTAAATGTATCCTTTATTCATTTGTCATCGTATAAGGTTCATCATTTGCACTAATTTTTCTACCTATCCGCCTTTTTCATTTGGAATCATGATTCTTGTGATTTTGATTATTGGTATGTATTAATTTCGATTTAATTACTTTCATTATGTCATCTGACTTTTCATCAGTGTTATTGCATTCATCATTTCTGTTTTTCATCTTGCCTGAATTTCGTTTTATTTATAATCCCTGCTTTTGTTTAAATCATCATCTATGTTAATTTGTAAGTAGCGCAATAAGAATGTATATTTTGAATGTTTCTATGACGGTAGCCATCCAAATAGATGTAAATCTTTTAACGAAATATACATTCTTGAATCCATTGCACAGTCATATAAATAGATTATTTCATCGTCAATAAAATTCTTCTGGGTTTGAGGCCCCATTGTCATCTGTAAAATTCCGAACTTTCGGCGACTGTTGCAAGGCGCCTTCCTCAGGGTGTATTGCTAATTTTACAGATGACAATGCGGCCTCAAACTCAAGGATTTTATTGACTGTGGCAACGGCGGGGGAAGCCTACGTTTACAGATTATTTCATCATTTGTTTTCTGTTTTTAACCCACTGATTGGCATCTTCAAATGTTTAAAGCTTGATGATATATATATATAAAATTAACTAGATTCACATGCAGGAAGATTTCAAGTGCAAAAAACGAAAGGAAGAAAAAATAAGAGCAAATGAAATTAAAACGTTGATTAAAATAATGTGACCATTTAATAGAAAAATTACATTTATACCAATTAACTGAATAAAAATAATGATCAAAGTCATTTCGATGAAGGTTTAAATTAGAAAAAAATTAAGTAAATCTGCCAAGATTCGAACCACCAACACACAGTACGTGAGGACGATACCTTCGCCATTACACTATGCAACCACTACGTGAAATGCTTTAATTTTTAAAGGTATAGATCATGACGCGAAATTCTGAATCTTTATTTCGTCCATTACTCGCAAATGAGGGCCCACCAGGCTGAATGGTTGCAGGGTGTGATTTCCTTGGACCTTAACCTCCATCACCGCATAGGTATTTCAAAAAGTCTGTCCCACTGGTGGGTACCTCTCCTTATAGGCAAGGTTGGACAGTGAGGATGGACATGTCAATTTTTTCAGAGGATGTAGCCACGCATGAGTGGTCTGTCCCACAATACTGAATCTAAGCAAGGCTGGAATATGATGAACTGTTCCTGTCCATCTACTTTCGTCCATTTTTATCTACATTATAATACGTGTATGTACTCACTGTATGTTCTGCTCATTTTGTTTCTACCGTTTGGTTATAATTTAGAGACTGCAATTATATGCATTTGCAAGTTTCATATGCATTTAAATATTTGACTCCTTTTCACCGATTATCGCAGATTTTAACTAAAAATTAGTGACGATGCATATTTTCGTTGTATGTTTACAATATTTTAAAAATTTAGACGGGAACGGCAGGTCTTTAGCTCGATATGGTTTTGATGTCTCACAGATTGACCGCGACCTAGAACTGCGTGCAATCGCTAACTGAGAGGCCACTGCCCAGCGAAATCACTACAGTACAGGAACAGGCAGACAGTCAATGTTCCTGCGCCCGTGCACCCGGTTAATCCCCTCCACTGTCGTACCGTACGTGTCGGCAACAATTAAACTACGCAAGCTTTTAGTCCCACGTCCCTTGTTTCAGTGTAGCTTTTTGTTTACTTGTGCACAGTCAAAAGTTTTTACAACGTGTAGTGTGTAACATGTTGTACGCCAAGCCGCCCGAAAACAGAAACGGCGTTTCGTGGATAGCTGACCATCCTGGAACATTTACACTTAACGGAATTGTTTTATATTTTCGAGCTTGCGGGGAAAACGTTTCATGAAAAAAAAACTTTCAAATAGACCAGCATGTCAACAGAAGTCTTCATATCGCAGGAATGAACAGGAAAGGACGACGACAACAACTTTTGACAACAGCAAGTTGCAGTAGCAGTCATTTGTCCAAAGGTAACCACTAAAGTTGGTTTAACGTGGATCTATGTGCAGAATTCTTTGCGAGCAATATTCCTCTTCACAAAATTACAAACCCTATCATCGAAGACTTCCTGCACAAATTTTTCTTAAATAAAAATATACCAGATGAATCAACATTGTGGAAAAATTACATACCGTCTATTTACGTAAATGTTCTGCAAGAAATACGCAATGAGCTCAAGGACAGCGTTATCTGGATTTCAGTTGACGAAACTACATACACTTGTGGCCGTTACACTGCAAATGTAATTGCTGGTGCTTTAAAAGAAGAACCTTCTTCTTCCTATTTAGCGGTCTACAAGGAACTTGGAAAAGTAAATGATTCTACGATAGGCAGATTTGTGAATGAGGATATTAGAAAAATATTACCAGAATATTCTGCAAATGAAAGGGAGTTTGTGTTTACTTCAGATGCTGCTCCGTATATGATCGAAGCAGGAAAAGCCTTCCGAGTATTTTATCCCAATTTGATATATGTGATGTGCTTTGCTCATGGAGTACATCGCCTTGCTGAGGAAGTAGGTTGCATGTTTGTGAATGTAAATAAACTGATTTCATCCACAAAGAAAATATTCTAAACACTCCTTCTCGCGTCAATACCTACAAGGGAAAACTACCAAATGTGCATTTGCCCCCCAAACCAGTGGTAACTCGTTGGGGTACGTGGGTCGAAGCTGTGTTGTTTTACAATGAACATATCGAGCCCTTTAGAGGGGTAGTAATCGACTTCGATAGTGCAGAGGCTTGGGCAGTTTGCCAGTGCAAAAGAGCTTTAAATTATTCTGGTATTAAAAAAGACATTGCTATGATTAGCATTCATCTTAACCATACACTGGCAAGTATAGAAAGGCTTGCAACTCAAGGTTTGGGGCTGAATGCATCTATTCAGTTAATGAATACAATTATTGTACTGACGTCCTCATTGGCTCAGGTATTCCCAAGAAAACTTACAGAATAGTTTGAAAACATTTTAAACAATAACGCAGGCTTTGAACTCTTGTGCCTAATTGATAGTTTTATTAACGGGTCGAGCGAACTTTTACCACAAACAGTAAGTGCCCACACAGCACCCAAATCCAAATACTGCCCAGTTACCTCAGTTGATGTAGAACAGTCGTTTTCTGCTTATAAAAATGTTTTGAATGACCAAAGACACAATCTTTCTATCGAACATTTGTAACAATACTTGGACGTTTATGTTTGCAACAGTAGAATAATGTAAAAAGCGTTGTAAATGATGCTTTGATCCAATAGTATTAATTAAAAGTAAATGCTGTTCCAAAAAAATTATGATCTTTTTTTTTTAATAAAATATTATGGAGTTTTTAAGTGTGCCCCTCAGCGAGCGATATATCTCGAAGTTGGTCCTGTACATATCGATTGCTTCTCTGCGACTCATTTGCATCGCATCTGCTTGTTACCGAAAACAATAGCAAAGAAGGAACAATTCTCGAAACACGCTATGCGTCCCCATTTTGCAAATTTTTAGAAAATAATCCCAGAAAGGCCTTCTTCCTAATCTCTACGCGAAAGGCCGGCTGGGGTGGCCGAGCGGTTGTAGGCGCTACAGTCTGGAACCACCGCGCGACCGCTGAAGTCGCAGGTTCGAATCCTGCCTCGGGCATGGATGTGTGTGATGTTCTTAGGTTAGTTAGGTTTATGTAGTTCAAAGTTCTAGGGGACTAATGACCTCAGAAGTTATGTCCTTTAGTGCTCAGAGCCATTTGAACCATTTCTTTCTACCAGAAAGAATTCAGAAAATGTTATCAGCGTTCTAAATGTACCTACCTTTCGCGTGGCCGGCGCTCCTCCAAGTACCGGTAACTGATATGCACAGGTTCGACTTAGAGATATTGCTCACGCAGTAACTCCCATGTTTTTTTATTATTTGATCTCGCATATTTTCTACACTTTTCATGCATTTTAAGCATTTTAATACATAAGTTTTTTTAATGCATTTAATCAGGTTTTTATTTATAAATAGATGCTACCAGTCAAAACTTTTTTTTTTATTTTACACATTGGAAAGGATTCTCATTTTGAAGTGCGTTTTGCCATGTGTATATGCCATTTATTTGTAGTATATAGGCAACAAACTATATCTCACTTCATTTCATTCACAAGCACAGAATCTAAGCTTTCTGTTGGTGAAGACAGTGTGAAGACACTATTGTAACTTGTCCAGTTCTGTTGTCACTGGTATTTTGAATGATCGCTATATCAAGTGACTGAAAACATGTTTCAAATGCTGGTGAAAATAACACAGCAGTTACATCTGTTTTCTAAACACTAATTCTCTGAAGCAATTTGTACTATGATTCTCAATTTCACACACTTTGTGTTTTTTTTTTTCTTTATTGTGATTTCATTCCCCTGCTCCATATGGGCAGGGGAGGGCTGTCAGCGGCACAATAAACCGCTCTTCAGCCGAGTGACACGACAACTAGAGCAAGAATAAAATGATACACACATAAGGAGATAAAAAAGGGGAACATAAAACAGAGTAAGGGGAGAAAATGGAGGTAAAAATACACTGACTTGGAGACGTTCATGGGGGACAGTTAAAAAAGTCACCAGAAAGTTAAAAAAACACAGTTGGCGATTCTTAAAACACAGAGAAGACATTGAATGCGCATGCACAGGTTAAAAGTCGGCCACAGTATTAAAAACACTCCGGAACAACACACTTAAAACCCACTTGGAGCACACACGATGAAGAGTAAAACTGCCAGGTGGGACCTGCCGAGGGAAAGGTCAGAGAGGATGGAAAAGAAGGGGAGAGCATGGGGCAGCTGGGGAAGCGGCGGGATGAAGAGAGGAGGGGCATCAGTGGGTTCACGAAGAGGGAGGAGACACGTGGGGCGGGAGAGGAAGAAGGAAGACAGGGCAGGAGGGAGCGCAGAGACACTGAAAGGAGGCACAAGAGATGGAGGGGGAGTAGGAGGGGAAGCCGCTCAGGAGGACGGAGGGGGAGGAGAGGGAGCCCTGAGGAGGTGGCAGGAGGATGGGGTTAGAGTTGGTAGGAAGGGTAGATGTCAAGGCGAAGCTCATCATCCGGGAGGGGTATAGTGTTTTCACACTTGTTCCATTAATACAAAATTAAAGCCAAAGGAAACATAAATGTAAAGTATGCTAATTACTATTTTATTGAGACGAAATTTTCTCTGTGTACAAGCTTAACTTTCTTATATCATGTAAAAACTGTGGAAAAGTAGTTGCAAATACATTTGTGATCAAAGTTATCTGGACACTCCCCCCCCCCCCCCCCCCCCCAAAAAAGAAACCGTTTTTCATATTAGGTGCATTGTGCTGCCGACTTCTGCCAGGTACTCCATATCAGCGACCTCAGTAGACACTAGACATCGTGATAGAGCAGAATGGCGCGCCCTGCAGAACTCACAACCTTCGAACGTGGTCAGGTGATTGGGTGTCACTTGTGTCCTACATCTGCATGCGAGATTTCCACACTCTTAAACATTCCTAGGTCCACTGTTTCCGATGTGATAGTGAAATGGAAACGTGAAGGGACACTTACAGCACAAAATCGTACAGGCGGACCTCATCTGTTGACTGACAGAGACCGCCAACAGTTGAAGAGGGTCATAACATGTTATAGGCAGACATCTATCTATCCAGACTGTCACACGAATTCCAAACTGCATCAGGATCCACTGCAAGTATTTTGACAGTTACGTGGGAGGTGAGAAAACATGGACCTCATGGTCGAGCAGCTGCTCATAAGCCACACATCACACCGGTAAATGCCAAACGACACCTCGTTTGGTGTAAGGAGCGTAAGCGTTGGACGATTGAGCAGTGGGAAAACGTTGTATGGACTGATGAATCACGGTACACAACGTAGCAATCCGATGGCAGGGTGTGGGTATTGTAAATGCCCGGTGAACGCCATCTGCCAGCGTGTGTAGTGCCAACAGTAAAATTTGGAGGCAGTAGCGTTATGGTGTGGTCATTTTTTTCATGGATGGGACTTGCATCCCTTGTTGTTTTGCGTGGCATTATCACAGGACAGGCCTAAATTAATGGATTAAGCACCTTCTTGCTTCCAACTGTTGAAGAGCAATTCAGGGATCGCGATTACATCATTCAACACGATCGAGAACCTGTGGCAGAGTGGTTACATGACAGTAACAGTTAATAGACTGGCCTGCACAGAGTCCTGACTTGAATCCTATAGAGCACCTATGAAATGTTTTGGAACGCCAATTTCGTGCCAGGCCTCACTGACCAACATCGATACCTCTCCTTAGTGCAGCCCACAGTGAAGAATGGGCTGCCATTCCCCAAGAAACCTTCCAGCACCAGATTGAACGTATGTCTGCGAGAGTGAAAGTTGTCATCAAGATGAAGGGTGGGCCAACACCTACTGAATTCCAGCATTACTGATGGAGGGTGCCACAAACGTGGATGTAATTTTCAGTCAGGTGTCCAGATACTTTTGATCATCACATAGTGTATTAACAATGTACTTCTCATAACTTTTGCCAATTGAGTCACTGAAAATGCAAACCTTAGGTCCAGACAAGCACTAGTTGTTGCTCTTAAAGGCCAAAACCTATCACTTGTTTGCAGTGGCACAGTTCACCTATCTGGAGATACCACAGCAGATAATCAGATATAACATAAGAAAGATAATTCTCATTTGTTGTTCATCTCAGCTGTACATATATGAGAGAGAACAATAAATGAGAATTATCTTAATTATCTAAACAATTGCTGAATCTCTGAAGATGATTATGTCAACTACAGTGAGATATAAGGTATCTGCAAGTTCGTCTAGTTGTTACTTCTGACTGAGCTACAGTAATAAATATTAGAAATTGGGTAAGTTTATTTATTTACACTGCTTATTTTTATATTAAAAGAATAAGTGCTTTCTCTAATACTACAGTTCATGGGGTACATTAGTGGTTTAACTATTTCTTTTATGCATTTTTTATATACTACACCCGACACACCATCCCTTCCAGCCGAGTATTTGTTCTTTAGTGTGAGGATTATCCTCCTTATATCATACTCTTTAACCTCTTCAAATTCAAAACTCAGTGCTTGAGTGTGATTCGGTATATCTTGGTACAATTCTATAGTGTGTGTTGGATTTCCTGTTGGTGATATGAAATGTTTATTAAAAGAGTTACATAATGCTTTTGGTTCTTTTATGAGAAGGGGAGTGGTTATAACCATCGTGTATAATGGATAAAGATTTGCCATCCATAGTTGTGGAGGTTTATTGATACATATTCATGAGTTTCCAGGAGGCCTCGCTTACATTTGTAGATTGTGGGGTTCCATTACTGTAGGCTTATTTTCTGAGGTTTGAAAGTTCTCCTTTAAGGGTTTATATTTTTGTTTGAAAAGGTTAAGCCTTGTTGATTTTTACAGGACACCTAGGTCATGAATATTTTATCTGGGTTTAACAAGACTGGCTTGAAAGTCTGAGTTTGTTATTTCTTGGACTTCGACTGTGTATTGGCCTCGCCTGCATTTCTTTAATGGGAGAACAGGAATCAAAGTGTCTCAATAGGATGTTACAAATCCCATCCCATTTGTCATCTGATCATTCCACAATGCAGATTTTATCCCACTTCTCCTCAGATAGTTTAATTTGCTGCCAGTTGATGTTACTATTGCTCATAACTCGTTTCTTTCCAAAAGTTTTTGGTATTATTTTAGTAGCTGTTTTTTCTATATTCTATCTGTTGTGCAAGACGGTCTGAGTAATGTAGGTCTATGTTACTATACTTAACATAGTCTTGAGCAGTTTTGGATCCATGTTAACTATGTTTCTAAGATTGTACAAACCTAATACATCTACAAGTTTCGTGTTAGTTATGTTGTTGGACTTTGCATCAGTGTTAAGGTCTCAAAATATAGTAAGATCACTGTGACCAATTTGCCTAGTTATGTTATTGAAGGTGTTGATAAATTTATTTATTTATTTTTTGCTACATAGAAATAACACTGGTAGAGTTCAGAGGGATGTAAGTTATTTAACATGAAGTTATTAAATATCACCAGCTTTTCCCATTGACTCCTGGGATTTCTGCAAGGAAGCAATTAATATTATGCATCCCAATTAACACTGAATTGCTGGAGAAAACGCATCAAAACCAACAAGAGATAAGTACACACTCCAAGTATTTCACCGACCTAAGCAAGGACTTAAAATCTTTGATTATGTTACTCAAATATTTTTAGCTAGAACCTGCTAAAAAGAGTGTGTTAGAGTGGGTATGTTCATCACTCACAGAACCTACCCTCATCACTGCACACAACAGAGATCCACTCTTCAATGAACTCTTGCATGATAAGCTATGACTGGCAGTGCCACGGTATCAGTGATAGCCTAGCCAGATACACAAATGTTCTTACTCCTGCTGCAAGCAGACATTTCCCAGAAACCCCTGATGACCAAACAAGTGCAACATGTGACCCCTTTTAAATGGCTGAAGCTGTTCAAGCAGGAGTTTGTACTTATGGGTATGCCATGTTTGTATCCTAGAATGAATGTTGAAAATGCTGCTCACCTCTAAAGTCAACACAGTTACTGCCTGCAGAGTCAAAGTAGATGGTGTACAGATGGGCCTCCTGAGTGCCATATGAAGTGCTAACACAAAAATCCCTTAATATGCACATATTAAATCCTGGTGCCACTGAAACACAGTCATTGAGGGTGTTGCATTTTTTTGCAGCAGTGTATTTTGACATTAAGATAATATTGTGTAAAGTTGAAAGACAAATAAATAAATTTAATTTAATTTTCTCTGGCCTGATTTATTAACTCTGTAAAGGTTATTAAAATGACAAACTTTTTTTTTTTTACATATGGAGAAACGAAATGCTGTGAACATCGTTTATCTATTTTTAAATTGTCAGGGATAGTTTGTAAACATTAAAAATTAAATTTTGTTTATTTTTTGTGCAAAATAAATTAGACAAGTTCCACGATTCCAAATAAATTATAGGGAAAGTTTCTGATTCTTTTGTAACTTTGAAGTACATCACATACAAAGAACACTAATTTCTCAATACAAGGTCTTTTGTGGTGTTACAACTGTGCAGTAGTATTCAAGCAAGCTTTTTCTTAATCAGGTTATCTTGGTATGGAATATGACATGATGGCAATACAGCTGACAGGTATTTTCTGGTACTATTTAATAGTATGCCTATAAATTACACACATATTCAGTATTTGTTGGACACTACTTTGCTGCTCTTATACTCATAGAAGCCCATGCTTCATGACAAGTTACTGTATTCTCAATAATTTCAATGAGATTAAGTATGTAGCATTTTAAATTGAATCATGCTACAGTTATGGCCGTTTTTTTATTCTCACGCCTTTATTATTAAGGAAAAAGAATTTAAGCTCAGACTTCTGCATCAAAATGTACAGCACATGAAGATTAAAGAATTAGAAGTGCTTAAAAATGAAACAAGCCCAGACCTATTGTTTATAAATGAACATGGATTAAAAGAGAATGAATTATGCAGTTTTACCATAAAAGATTATGTTCTAGCAAACTGTTTCTGCGGTTCAGAATATAGGGATGGAAAAGGGGCAATATTTGTTAAAACAGCCATGAATTATGATAGTAGATGGATGATATATGCAAATTGTACCCGAAAATAAAGAAAAAGATTTTGAGATTACAGGTACAGTGCACAATGAGTTAAGAGAATTCTGGACATAATGATCTCTAAGCGGAAATATTAATACTTTCCTCAAAAACATGTACAATCTCCTAGAAAAAACTAAATCAAAGAGTGTGTAATATGTGGTGATTTTAATATTGACTTGGGAAGAGAGAGAGACAAAGAAAGCAAAAATTTGAGGAACTGTTAATACAGTACAACATAAATACAACTGTAATGGAACCAACAACAGCGACTTGGAAACAGAGTCAACTATTGATAATATTATCACTAATACAGATTACTGCTCCTCATAAAAATGACGCATTGAGTTGCTCACAGATACAATGAAAAGATTGTTGCACATTATAGCTATCAGCCACAGCCTTCTTCAGCAAAGAAAACATACACAGAAGAAAGCACACCTCATGCGCAAATGATCGTTAACAGCAGCAGCTCTGCCCGGAATGCAACTGTCACGTTAATAGCAATCTGAAGTGTGGCAGAGAAGGGGGAAGGATAGCAGTGTACAAGTGAGGTGGAGAGAAGAGCACTTTCTGGTGAGGGAGGTATGCAGATACTAGATTGCAGCCTGGTGCAGTGTAGGGAGGTGGGGTGTGGGGGAAATGCTGGAAGCAGGTAACGGGAAAGGACAGCTTTGTATTGTGTCACTTCATAAATGTATGTCTACAGATTGTGAAACACAATGTATGTCGGCCTGTCATAAGTAAAATAACTGTGTATGCAAAACAATGTATTAATCTGCTGGCTGAAAATGTTCATGTTGTTGTTTTTGTTGTTGTTGTTGTGGTCTTCACTCCTGAGACTGGTTTGATGCAGCTCTCCATGCTACTCTATCCTGTGCAAGCTGCTTCATCTCCCAGTACTTACTGCAACTTACATCCTTCTGAATCTGCTTAGTGTATTCATCTCTTGGTCTCCCTTTACGATTTTAACCCTCCATGCTGCCCTCCAATGCTAAATTTGCGATCCCTTGATGCCTCAGAACATGTCATACCAACTGGTCCCTTGTTCTTCTCAAGTTCTGCCACAAACTCCTCTTCTCAATTCTACTCAATACCTCCTCATTTTTTATGTGATCTACCCATTTAATCTTCAGCATTCTTCTGTAGCACCACATTTCGAAAGCTTCTATTCTCTTCTTGTCCCAACTGTTTATCATCCATGTTTCACTTCCATACATGGCTACACTCCATACAAATACTTTCAGAAACGACTTCCTGACACTTAAATGTATACTCGATGTTAACAAAATTCTCTTTTTCAGAAACACTTTCCTTTCCATTGCCAGTCTACATTTTATGTCCTCTCTACTTCGGCCATCATCAGTTATTTTGTTCCCCAAACAGCAAATCTCCTTTACTACTTTAAGTGTTTCATTTCCTAATCTAATTCCCTCAGCATCACCCTACTAACTTCAACAACATTCCATTATCCTCATTTTGCTTCTTTTGATGTTCATCTTATATCCTCCTTTCAAGACACTGTCCATTCCGTTCAACTGCTCTTCCAAGTCCTTTGCTGTCTCTGACAGAATTACAATGTCATCGGCGAACCTCAAAGTTTTTATTTCTTCTCCGTGGATTTTAATACCTACTCCGAATTCTTCTTTTGTTTCCTTTACTGCTTGCTCAATATACAGATTGAATAAGATTGGGGATAGGCTACTACCCTGTCTCACTCTTTTCTGAACTACTGCTTCTCTTTTGTGCCCCTAGACTCTTATAATTGCCATCTTGTTTCTGTACAAATTGAAAATAGCCTTTCGCTCCCTGTATTTAATCCATGCCACCTTTGGAATTTGAAAGAGAGTATTCCAGTCATCATTGTCAAAAGCTTTCTCTAAGTCTACAAATGCTAGAAATGTAGGTTTGCCTTTCCTTAATCTTTCTTCTAAGATAAGTCATAGAGTCAGTATTGCCTCACGTGTTCCAATGTTTCTAGGGAATCCAAACTGATCTTCCCCAAGGTCGGCTTCTACTAGTTTTTCCATTCATCTGTAAATAATTTGCGTTAGTATTTTGCAGCTGTGACTTATTAAACTGATATTTTGGTAATTTCCACATGTCTCAACACCTGCTTGTAATTATTATATTCTTCTTTAAGTCTGGGGGTATTTCACCTGTCTCATACATCTTGCTCACAAGACGGTAGAGTTTTGTCAGGTCTGGATCTCCCAAGGCCGTCAGTAGTTCTAATGGAATGTTGTCTACTGGTGGGGCCTTGTTTCGAATTAGGTCTTTCAGTGCTCTGTCAAACTCTTCACGCAGTATCATATCTCCCATTTCATCTTCATTTACATCCTCGTCCGTTTCCATAATATAGTTTTCAAGTACATCGCCCTTGTATGGACCCTCTATATACTCCTTCCACTTTTCTGCTTTCCCTTCTTTGCTTAGAACTTGGTTTCCATCTGAGCTCTTGATATTCATACAAGTGGTTCTCTTTTCTCCAGAGGTCTCTTTAATTTTCCTGTAGGCAGTATCTATTTTACCCCTAGTGAGATAAGCCTCTACAGCCTTACATTTGTCCTCTAGCCATCCCTGCTTAGCCATTTTGTACTTCCTGTCGATCTAATTTTTGAGACATTTGTATTCCTTTTTGCCTGCTTCATTAATGCATTTTTTATATTTTCTCCTTTCATCAATTAAATTCAATATTTCTTCTGTTACCCAACGATTTCTACTAGCCCTTGTCTTTTTACCTACTTCATCCTCTGCTGCCTTCACTACTTCATCTCTCAGAGCTATCCATTCTACTTCTACTGTATTTCTTTCCCCCATTCGTGACAATTGTTCCCTTATGCTCTCCCTGAAACTCTGTACAACCTCTGGTTTAGTCAGTTTATCCAGGTCCCATCTCCTTAAATTCCCACCTTTTTGCAGTTTCTTCAATTTTAATCTACAGTCATATCCAGAGTCCACATCTGCCCCTAGAAATGTTTACTAATTTAAAACCTGGTTCTCTAATCTCTGTCTTAACATTATACAATCTATCTGATACTTTCTAGTATCTCCAGGATACTTCTATGTATACAACCTTCTTTTATGATTCTTGAACCAAGTGTTAGTTATGATTAAGTTATGTTCTGTGCAAAAGTCTACGAGACGGCTTCCTCGTTCATTTCTTACCAATCCATATTCACTTACTATGTTTCCTTCTATCCCATTTCCTACTCTAGAATTCCAGTCACCCATGACTATTAAATTTTCGTCTCCCTTCACTACCTGAATAATTTCTTTTATCTCATCATACATTTCATCAATTTCTTCATCATCTGCATAGCTAGTTGGCACAAAAACTTGTATTACTGTAGTAGGCGTGGGCTTCGTGTCTATCTTGGCCACAATAATGCGTTCACTATGCTGTTTGTAATAGCTTACCCACACTCATATTTTTTATTCATTATTAAACCTACTCCTGCATTACCGCTATTTGATTTTGTATTTTAACCCTGTATTCACCTGACCAGAAGTCTTGTTCCTTCTGCCACCGGACTTCACTAAATCCCACTATATCTAACTTTAACCTATCCATTTCCCTTTTTAAATTTTCTAGCCTACCTGCCCGATTAAGGGATCTGACATTCCATTCTCCCATCCTAGAACGCCAGTTTTCTTTCTCCTGATAACAACGTCCTCTTGAGTAGTCCCCGCCCAGAGCTCCGAATGGGGGACTATTTTACCTCCAGAATATTTTACCCAAGAGGACGCCATCATCATTTAACCATTCAGTAAAGCTGCATGCCCTCGGGAAAAATTACGGCTGTAGTTTCCCCTTGCTTTCAACCATTCACAGTACCAGCAAAGCAAGGTTGTTTTGATTAATGTTACAAGGCCAGATCAGTCAATCATCCAGACTGTTGCCCCTGCAACTACTGAAAAGGCTGCTGCCCCTCTTCAGGAACCACACGGGTGTCTGTCCTCTCAACAGATTCCCCTCCATTGTGGTTGCACCTACAGTATGGCTATCTGTATCGCTGAGGCACGCAAGCCTCCCCACCAACGGCAAGGTCCATGGATCATGAGGGGGACTCATGTTCATAACACAGCTGAAGTCAGACTACAATGTCAAGTAAACACAACACTACACGGTAAGCTCACCAGATGGCACTGCAGCAGTACAAACCAATAATTGTTTTCATGTTTGTACACAATCATCAAAGGAGAACTTGAAGTGACTGTTACATACAAGATTTTATTTTATTTTGATTGACTGCAGGTCATCATCATAAAATGTGAAATGTAGCACACTGGCAAACACTCACAATACTCTATGTGCTGAACAGCAGAAGCTGTTTTTCCCCTTTTGTGTGAACTTTGGGTGATGGTACACAGCTCCAATACATTGAATTACTTCACATATTTATTCAGTGACAATTGGTCATTTACATGATAAGAGGTTTCATAAATTCATGTATGAATGTATACAATAATGAGATTTTATACTAAAATTGCATGTTAGGTTCAGTATACAACACTATTGTAAAAGTCTTCTGCCTCTTAAACAGAGTTGTTGATTAAGAAGTTCTGTAGATAGCTCTAAAATGAACTGAATGGTAGGTATCTCATTGGTAGGGGTAGTTAATTACACAGCTTTATGCCAGTACAGGATGAGTCACAAAGGATTTTACAAGTATGAAATGATACAGAAATTAATTGATATAATTTACAGAATTGGTAGATGTGTCATTTCGTAGCAAACAACCTCAACCTCAAGTGTCAAGTGTCATTTTGGTTCAATGTAACTATCATTTGTGACGCACCAAACACCCTACAGAAAAGCAATTTCTTCCCACACCCATTGCAGAAATTTGGCATAACTTGTGCAGCAGCAGCAGAGGTTCACTTTTTCATGTCAGCTAAATTGTTTGGAATGGGACAAACATACACACCATCGTTAATGAAATCCCAGAGAAAGAAATCCGACGGTGTCAAGTTTGGGGAGAGAGGTGGCCATGCAATTAGCCTTTCACAACCAACTCACCTACCTGGGAAGCGGTTATCATGGAAACCTCCAACTTCCATGAGAAAATGAGATGGTGCATCATCTTGTGGATAGTAAACCATCCCAGCTTGGTCATCATCATCAATTTGTGGAATTAAAAAGTTTTAAAGCAAATCCAGAGACACAATACTAATGACAGTTTTCTCCATGAATAAGAAAGGACTTTTAATTTGCTAAGAGCACAAAACACATCTGTACTTGTGCTACAAAGTGACCCATCTACCAATTCTGTAAGTTATATCAATAAATTTCTACATTGTTCCAAAACTGTAAAGTGTTTTTTGACTCATCCTGTATATTTTAAACTATTCCAGGACACACTTACTCTGTTATATTGCTACATTTTAAATCTACATTATTTCTGTACTTTGTTCCATAATTGTGAACAGAACTACATCAACATCTAAACTCTACAAATCACTGTGAAGTGCACAGCAGAGGGTATGTCCCATTGTAGCAGTTGTACAGTTTCTTTCCATTGCATTCACATATGGTGTGTGGGAAGAATGATTGTTTGAATTCCTCTGAGTGTGCAGTAATTGTTCTAATCCTATGCTCTTGATCCCTATGTCAGTTATACATTGGGGAGTTGTAGTATATTCCTAGAGTCATCATTTAAAGTATCCCCTGTTAGTCCCTTTATGGTATGGGTGAGAAAAATGTGTGCTGGGTTTCATATGATCGATGTTTTTGAAATCCATGCTGCTTGGCACTGGGGAGATCATTCTGTCCAAGAGCCCTCATTATGTTTCAGCTCATAATATATTCTAATATTGGTCAATAAATTGATGTTAAGGATATTGGACAGTCGTTTTGTGGATCACTTATAGTGCCCTTCTTGTAGATGGGAGTGACCTACGATCTTTCCAACAATTGGGCACGGTTATTATTTTGAGGGATGTATGACAGATTGTAGTGAGAAGAGGGCTAACTCAGCTGCAAATTCAGTATAGAATCTAACAGGGATTCCATCATGCCCTGGAGATATAACCCATTTTAACAATTTCAGCTGTTTCTCAACACCACTGACACTAATACTTATTTCATTCATCTTTTCAGTGGTACAAGGTTAACCTGAGTTCAGTTATTGTCTCATTTGCTTGGGATAGGACACTAAGTTTGGTACCACTTCCAGCCTTTTCACACCACTAGAGTTTCTTTTGGTTTTGTGAAATATTAACTGTTAATATTCCACTATCGTAGTCATTTAAACAACACACATTACATGTTTCATTCATCATCTCCCTATCTGTAGCCCTTCCCTTTGTTTTACACCTGTTATGCAATAATTTCTGTTTCTTTACAGTTAATGTATTCCATGGAGGTCCCTCCCATTATGAACCATATTCATTGGGTACATATCTATCAAGAGCATGGTCAAGTGTTCTTTTAAACTTGAGCCACAGTTCCTCTAGAAGCTCCTGCCGTATGCTGAAAGTTTGAAGTTCCTCACGGAGATATAAAAATACTATTTTTTTTTTATTTTCTTTACTGAACAAGTATATCTTTCTGCATGGTTTAGTTCTCCTTTGTACTTTGGTAATCATTGTTGCCACAACCACATCATGGTCACTAGTACAGTTTCAATGTACACATCCTGGATTAGAGATTAGATTAGTACTTGTTCCATAGATCATGTATACAACGCTTTGTAGTGATGTGGAATGTGTCAGGATAATAAAAGGTGTCTATCCAAGATATTACATTACACAAAATATTGCATGACACTTAATATTTTTTTTTTGGGTGGGGGGTGGGGAAATTACCCACTTACTATATCCAAAAATTCATCTAATGACTAGAAGGAGTTGCCATTCAGAAATTCTTTTAATTTCCTTTTAAATGCTGTATGGCTATCTGTCAGACCACTCTGAGCCAAAGTTAGAATTAACCTTGAGTAGTGAAGGTCATCCTTTCTCCTAGTGTTGTAGCCATTTAAACTGCTATTACTTTTGAATTCATTTCGTCTGTTAATAACAAATTTCATAAGTGAAGCTACAGTGAACATCCCTAGCGCTTTAAATAAGTGTCTGCAGGAAGATCCTGGATGATCTCCAGCAATTATGCTGATTACACATTTTTATGCAATGAACACTCTTTTACTCAATCATGAGTTACCGCAGAATATGATGCCATACGAAAGCAGAGAATGAAAATAGGCATGGTAAGCTAATTTACTGAGATGTATATCACCAAATTTTGCAATGACCCCAATAGCATAAGTAGCTGAACTCAGATGTTTCAGCAGATCTTCAGCAGATGGTTTTTCCAGTTCAACCTCTCATCAATGCATACACCTAAAAATTTTGAATATTCTACCTTAGCTACCGATTTCTGATTGAAGTCTATATTTCTTAACGGTGTCATTCCATTTACTGTGTGGAACTGTATATACTGTGTTATGTCAAAGCTTAATGAGAGCCCACTTGCAGAGAACCACTTAATGATTTTCTGAAAAACATTGTTTACAGTTTCATCAGTTAATTCTTGTCTGTTGGGTGTGATAGCTATACTTGTATCATCGGCAAATAGTACCAGCTTTGCATCTCCATGAATATAGAATGGCAAGTCATTAATATATATTAAGAACAGCAGAGGACCCAAGACTGAACCTTGCAGCACCCCATTATTGATTGTTCCCCAGTTTGAGAAATCACCAGTTTTTTGCATATATTGTGAACTGCTTATTTCAACTTTCTGCACTCCTCCAGTTAGGTATGATTTAAACCACTTGAGCACTGTCCCATTTATACCACAGTACTAGAAGTATTCCATGATTTACACAATCAAAAGCCTTTGAGGGGTCACAAATAATCCCAACAGGTGACTTCCGTTTACTCAAAGCATTTAATATTTCATTAGTGAAAGTATATATAGCATTTGCCATAATTTTGGATAAGGCAGTCAGAAGAGAGATTGGGCGGTAGTTGTCGACATCAGACATACCCTTTTTTTGCAGTGGTTTGACAATTTCATACTTCAGTCTATCTGGGAAAACACCCTGCTTCAGGGAGCTATTACATATGTGGTTAAGAATCCCACTTATCTCTTGGGAACAAGCTTTTATTATCCTGCTGGAAATGCTATCAATTCCATGTGAGCTTTTATTCTTTAGAGAGTTTATTATCTTCCTAATTTCAGAAGGAGAGGTGGGTGGAATTTCAATTGTATCAAATTGTGTGGGTAAGTTTCCAGAATGAGATTTTCACTCTGCAGTGGAGTGTGCGCTGACATGAAACTTCATGGCAGATTAAAACTGTGTGCCCGACCGAGACTCGAACTCGGGACCTTTGCCTTTCGCGGGCAAGTGCTCTACCATCTGAGCTACCAAAGCACTACTCACGCCCGGTACTCACAGCTTTACTTCTGCCAGTATCTCGTCTCCTACCACCAGGTGTGGCTAAGGCCAGTACCATTAACTGCCTTGCTTCTTCTAATGAACATTTAGATCCTATTTTCTCTACAACATTAAAAAAATGATTATTCAAAATGTTTTCAACTTCCAGCTTGTTGTCTGTCAAGATTCCATTCGCTTTGACAGTAATGCCGTCATTCTGTACTCTTGGTTGCCCTGTCTTCCTTATAATAATATTCCAAATTGTTTTGATATTATTATCAGAGGTATTAATCTCAGACATGATGCACATGATTCTGGACTTTTTAATAACCTTTCTTAATGTAGCACAGTAGTTTTTATAATATTTGGCTGTTTCTGGGTCATTACTCTTTCTTGTTGTTAGATACAGTTCCGTTTTGTGGTTACAAAATATTTTTATTCCTTTAGTAAGCCAAGGTTTTCTGCATGGTTTCTTATAATTAGATTTAACTACCTTCTTGGGGAAACAATTTTCAAATTCTTTTACAAGTGTATCAAGAAATAAGTTATATTTTAATTAGTGTTGGGTCCCTTGTACACCACATCCCAGTATAACTGTCGACGATTTTCCCTGAAATTTCTAATTGTTGAGTCATTAATTGAATGCACATCTTTGGAGGGTAGTTTTGAATTACTGAATGGAGCTATGTCATATACTGTAACTAGCTGAGCCCCATGTTCAGAAAGGCCATTCTCAACAGGACAAGAATTTATGTGTTTAAACATATCTTGGTCTATAAAAGTGTTATCTTTAAATGTGCTGCTGTCCTTTACTACCCGAGTAGGAAAATCAATGACAGACGTCAAATTGAAAGAACCAAACAAGACTTCCAGGTCATTCTTCCTATTACTCTCTTTCAGTGAACCAACATTGAAGTCCCCACAAATAATAATTTGCTTTCCCCTCTATGACAAAGAGCACAACAAGGCATCAAAGTTTTCCAGGAATAAATGAAAGTTTCCTGAAGGGGACCTATATACTGTTAAAATTATAAAAGAGCCCTCCTTCAATTTAAGTTCACAGGCACATGCTTCTATATGTTGCCCTAGACAAAACTTTTTTGTATCTAGGCTTTTTACACAGTGATAACTTTTGACATATATGGCAACTCCTCCTCTCACCTTATTCCCTCTACTCATACGTGCAGCTAGTTTATAACCACTGATATTTACCTTTTCCATATCAGACACAGTGTGATGCTCAGACAGGCATAGTATATCTATTACATTATCAGATTCAATATCATCAAAACAAACCATGAGCTCATCTACTTTATTCATAAATCCCGGAATATTTTGGTGAAAAATGGTAACATTGTTTTTTACTTTACTTTTGTGAGAATCTACTTTTTTTCTTTAATCCACCAATATTTTAGTTAAATATGGAAACATGGAGATACTAAAGGGCTTCAGATAGATTATATAATGGTAAAACATAGATATAGGAACCAGATTTTAAATTGTAAGACATTTCCTGGGCAGATGTGGACTCTGACCACAATCTATTGGTTATGAACTGTAGATTAAAGCTGAAGAAACTGCAAGAAGGTGGGGATTTAAGGAGATGGGATCTGGATAAACAGAAAGAACCAGAGGTTGTACAGAGTTTCAGGGAGAGCATAAGGGAACAATTGACAGGAATTGGGGAAAGAAATACAATAGAAGAAGAATGGGTAGCTTTGAGGAATGAAGTAGTGAAGGCAGCAGAGGATCAAATAGGTAAAAAGACAAGGGCTAGTAAAAATCCTTGGGTAACAGAAGAGATACTTACTTTAATTGATGAAAGGAAAAAATATAAAAATGCAGTAAATGAAGCACACAAAAAGGAATACAAAGATCTCAAAAATGAGATCAACAGGAGGTGCAAATTGTCTAAGCAGGGATTGCTAGAGGACAAATGTAAGGATGTAGAGGCTTATCTCATGAGGGGCATGATAGATACTGCCTACAGATAATTAAAAGAGACCTTTGGAGAAAAGAGAACCACTTGCATTAATATCAAGATCTCAGATGGAAACCCAGTTCTAAGCAAAGAAGGGAAAGCAGAAAGGTGGAAGTAGTATATAGAGGGTCTATACAGGGGCGATGTTCTTGAGGACAATATTATGGAAATGGAAGAGGAGGTAGATGAAATGTTGGAACACGTGAGGCAATACTGATTCTACGACTTATCTTAGAAGTAAGATTAAGGAAAGGCAAACCTATGTTTCTAGCATTTGTAGACCTAGAGAAAGCTTTTGACAATGTTGACTGGAATACTCTCTTTCAAATTCTGAAGGTGGCAGCGGTAAAATACAGGGAGCGAAAGGCTATTTACAATTTGTACAGAAACCAGATGGCAGTTATAAAAGTCGAGGGACATGAAAGGGAAGTAGTGGTTTGGAAGGGAGTGAGACAAGGTGGTAGCCTCTCCCCAATGCTATTCAACCTGTATATTGAGCAAGCAGTAAAGGAAACAAAAGAAAAGTTCGGAGTAGGTATTAAAATCCATGGAGAAGAAATAAAAACTTTGAGGTTTGCCGATGACATTTTAATTCTGTCAGAGACAGCAAAGGACCTGGAAGAGCAGCTGTACAGAATAGACAGTGTCTTGAAAGGAGGGTATAAGATGAACATCAACAAAAGCATAACGAGGATAATGGAATGTAGTCGAATTAAATCGGGTGATGCTGAGGAAATTAGATTAGGAAATGAGACACTTAAAGTAGTAAAGCAGTTTTGCTATTAGGGGAGCAAAATAACTGATGGTGGTCGAAGTAGAGAGGATATAAAATGTAGACTGACAATGGCAAGGAAAGCATTTCTGAAGAAGAGAAATTTGTTAACATTGAGTATAGATTTAAGTGTCAGGAAGTCGTTTCTGAAAGTATTTGTATGGAGTGTAGCCATGTATAGAAGTGAAACATGGATGATAAATAGTTTGGACAAGAAGAGAATAGAAGCTTTCGAAATGTGGTGCTTCAGAAGAATGCTGAAGATTAAATGGGTGGATCACATAACTAATGAGGAGGTATTGAATAGAATTGGGGAGAAGAGGAGTTTGTGGCACAACTTGACTAGAAGAAGGGATCGATTGGTAGGACATGTTCTGAGGCATCAAGGGATCACCAATTTGGTACTGGAGGGCAGCGTGGAGTGTAAAAATCGTAGAGGGAGACCAAGAGACAAATACACTAAGCAGATTCAGAAGGATGTAGGCTGCAGTAGGTACTGGGATATGAAGAAGCTTGCACAGGATAGAGTAGCATGGAGAGCTGCATCAAACCAGTCTCAGGACTGAAGACCACAACAACAACAACAATGGTAACATTATTATTTACTTTACTGTTGTGAGAATCTTGTGAGTTTTGGACCTCTTTAGCACCTGCCTACCTGAACTTTTCATTGGGCACTGATATTAGTCTAAAAAAGAGGTACATCCATGAATACTAGTGTCTCCCTTATGGATTTCACTAACAACATTGCCAGTTTACCCTTCCTTTTCCTATTGACATGTAGGCCATAACTTGTGAAATCCTCCCTATCAATAGCCTCAACAGGAACCAATCCTATGTCTGACAGAGTGGCCGCCCTACGCAACTGATCCAACTCCATATTTACCCTCCTGATAGAGCCGTTCAGCTGGGGCTGATCATGCTGCACAAAGGCACCAGCCCAACGCTGGTATGGGTCGTTACAGAGGCCTGTAAGAAGTCGGGTCTATTTGTTTCCATCAGATTCAATATATTTTCATCACAAGTGGGGTTCCTTACTGTCTGCTCCAGGTAGTTTTCGTAGAAGGCAATTTAGTAATGTTTCTGAAAGTTAGTCTCTGGCTGATTTTTCATAGTGTGGAGTTAGGCTTTACGATAGATACAAGGTACTGATAGTATTTTTAGTGATTTAAAAACATGGCCAGTCTGAGACTCTCTTTACAATGCCTGTGATTTTAATTACTTTTTTTGCCAAATACATTCTCACACCAGAAGAGTTGCCCCATAGGATATTTCCATAACTTAAGTGAGAGTGGAAGAAAGTGCAGTATGAAGTCTGAAGCTGTTCCTTACTGATAGTTGTGGGTCTGGACAAATTCCCAATAATCTTCTAGATCACACCCATTTACCTTTTACTTAGTTTGCACAGGAAGGAGTATATAGTTTCAGTTTTGCTTTTATTTAATATTAGTTTACTATTGCATAGCCACTGCACAGACATCAAACATTGTCATTGTTTTCCTTTTTAGTTCATCTATATTGGGATTGGCCATTAGGAGGAGGATATCATCTGCATACATTACATACCTGTGTGGCAATGAGCTTGGTACATTGTTTCTGCATATTTGGAAAAGACATGCGCCTGGGACAGAATTTTGTGGAAATACTGTAAAAACAAGTATGGCATTTGAAGTATAATTATTTATTGTGATAACTTGTTTCATGTCTAATAAATTAGATTTGATTAATGTTCATTGTCCTTGATACAGTATTGTCCAAATTTAGATATTAAGATATGTGATAAAGTGTCAAATAGACTACACAGGTCTGACATTAGATAAACTATGCTCAAGGCCATATAGTGATGAAAAGATTACTTTATTATTCTCAGAGTAGCTCCAAAGTTGCTCTTTCATGCAGTGTACTTTGATCTTAGATGTTATGGGAATGATGGATATTTACCAACAAATGCCAGGATTGCTTTTATCTACCTTCTTGTAAATTGGGCCAACTGTGGATTCAAGACATCAGGGAATTTTCCAGCTTGAAACACACAGTTTATAAGATAGGTCAGAGAAGGCACTATAATATCAATTATATGTTTCAGCATGTAATTTGAGAAGCAATAGATACTTTACAGAATGAGGTAGGAGACGAGGTACTGGCAGAAATAAAGCTGAGAGGATGGGGCGTGAGTTGTGATAGGGTAGCTCAGATGGTAGAGCACTTGACCCCAAAAGGCAAAGGTCCTGAGTTAGAGTCTCGGTCCGGCACACAGTTTTAATCTGCCAGGAAGTTTCAATAGATACTTTCATTACTTGAATTCCCTAATGTGGATAAAATGTGGTATACAATCTGGCAACTAATCTGAGTCCAACTGAAATTGGTGTATGAAGATGGTATCTGTTCTTTCGGACATGACCAAAAGAACAGATACCATCTTCGTATAAATAAGGCTTACTGGCCAGTGATCTTCTCCAATGCGGATGCGCTCACATTGTCTGAACTCTTACGGGAATCGGTAGATTGACTGCCATGAGTAATGAGCATAGTGGGTAGGGGCTCTACAAATGAGGTGTCTGGACATTAAGTTGGGAATGTGGGTCTCACGAGGAGCATGGCAGAGATCAGTCTCCGCAGTTGCACTATCTTCTGTGTCTTCGGTGGCTCAGACAGCTAGAGCATCAGCCATGGAAGTAGGACATCCTGGGTTCGAATACCGGTCGGGGCACACATTTTCAGCTGTTGCCATTGATATTTATCAATGTCTGTAAGCAGCTAAAGGTCTGGATTTCATTGTAATTTCATGAAACTAGTCCATCTCATAACAGGTAAGTCTATGTTATCTGAAATTCCTTTAGAATTATTGTCATATGTTCTTGAGGTAGCAGATTTTCCATTACTTGCATAGTTGATTAAGTTATTTTGTACCTCATGTGAGAATGGAGTTACTTGTGTGGTTCTGTGTTTCCCTGTTAGGGAGTTTACTACCTTCCAGGTTGCTCTGCATTAGTTGTGAGACTTTTCAGTAGATATATCATTAGCTCTGATATTTGATACTTGCATTTTTTTTCTGTGTATTTTTTTATTGCTCTATATTTCTGTATCATTACAGGATCACCAGCTTTTGTCATTCTGTATCTGAGTATTTTCAGATAAGATGCGTAATGTATTCTCTTTGCTTAATGTATAATCAGTTTTGACCCTTTCAGTTGCCTGTGGGTATTAGGTAAGTTTGTGAGAGGATCAATAAACATATCAAAGGCACTGTCAATGTTATCATAGTCATTAAAATTTTCCCACTTAACTTTTGATAACTTGGCCCTTAAATATATGTAATATGTGTACCATTCTAAACTAATTGTTGTTTTACATTACAATAAACACTTTCAATAGTCCTCCATTAGGCTAGATGTTTTGATAAGATACTTGTAAACACTTCAAAAAACACACAACAGTTTGAGTTTTACAACTAACTGTTAGGCTCTTCACATTTAGTATTGGCAGTCAGCCACACTCAACAGTTTTAGACCGAATGGGATGGCGTAGTGGTTAACACACTGGACTCACACTAAGGAGGATGATGATTAAAATCGGCATCTGGGCATCTTGATTCAGATTTTCTGCAATTTCCCTAAATAACTCCAGACAAATGACACGATGTTTCCTCAGAAAGGGCATGGCTGATATCCCATACCTTGAATTAGTCAGGGTGTGTGCCCTGTCCCTAATGACTTCACTGTCAACTGGACGTTAAACCATCATCTCACTTCATTCAATACCTTTAAATGTCAGCTTTAACCCAGTCTTCTGGTTTTCCTAAAATCTAGTCACAGTTGGCCCACCACTCACCATCTTATTATTTGTGTTTCACTCTTGTGTGCATTGGTGTCTCTGCTATACACATTGGAAGTGCCTAGCTGGAACTGTGGGTGTATATAACTGTTATAAAAAGACATTGTTGTACCTGAGAGGGGAGATGTCACAGACATGATTAGTTGTGGCATTTGCAAATCTTCACAGTTACATGCAATTGAGTAATTTTCAAAACACAGACATTCTTTTCCACCTTGTGCACTTTACCCTAACCATGATTTTTGCAACATCTCAACATACAATTTTCTATTGCTAATGCAACAAGAGGCCCAAAAATGTGTCTATATTATGACATAGTGTTACTGAAAGATTCTTAAGGTTAATTAATCCTGTAAGAGTGTAGAACTGAGCAAGAGATGATAGTTGAGCATTTTGCAGAGCATTTCTTATGACATCTTGCAAGACCAAAATGTCCATGAGAGAGCAGCTACTGAGTAAAACCCTGCTGCAAATATAACCACACGATGCTCAATGTGCCAAGGAAAACTGTGGCATAATCCCAAAAGTTGTCAAATTATTTGCAATAGCAGTATGTCACAGGCAAACACACTACTGAAACTTTTTAGTGACTGATGCAGTTTTTTCTCATGACTTCCAAAGGCAATGTAGGGGAAACTACAGATGCTGTGGTACTGGAAATTGTACCAACTTTTCATGAACCAATGGAACCACACTTTTAGTAACATTATCTTAGTAACAATATTGGAATGCTGACTTAATCAAACCTGTATCAGATCCTAAATAACTGTTGTTCTGAATGATTTGTAGAAACTTTATACATCAGTAAGCATTTCCCAGAGTGACTGCACAAGACAATTTCAAATGATCTGTGTCCTTCAATGACATTATAAAATATTTACCCAGATGTTGCTTTAAGGCACTTCTGCACTGATTCAGTAAATGTTATGATAAGAGCAATGTGTAGGTGGCACTCAAATTCATGTTAATCATACCAGTGACACAATTTTTAATGGCTGCTGTGATGTCACCTTTTATTGTGCATATTCACAGTTTTGTTGTTAGATGGTAAAGTGAATGAAAGTGGGAAAAGATTTATATATATGGTGGTCAGAAAAATTCTGATAAGCTTGCGAGGCTGTTTCAGGGGAGGCTGTGAAGAGAAACAGTTGTTAAGAAAAATATTCTACTTTTTGTGCCATTTCCAAATTATGTAGTGTTGAAGTTAGCCAATCAGGTCATTCAGTGCACAAATTCAAGCAGCCTACCAGAGACAGTATTGCCACAATACTTAGTTTCCCCAAACTGAAGAAATATTGCTTTTACTCACCTAGCTTAAATTTATCGTGTCCAATAAAGGCACATTTTTGCTGGTAATGAGAAATTGAACATCTCATAACTTACAGATCCATGCTAATTAAATGAATTTATTTCCAATTCTGAAAGTAAATTGCAAAGCAGCCTGGGATTCAAAGAGATTAACTGCAATCAAGAAAATACAGTCCCATTTAACTAATAATCTCAATGAATATTTGGTCAGTTGTGCTACTCCCAGTACTGCTGATGATATGACACAACAACAGGACAAAATTTAAGATGTCTTAGAAAATAATATAAAAATGCAAGACACTAGACATTGATTTCATACCTATAAAGTGTGTTTTAACCATCATGCAAAACAGAAGAAATCATTGTTAATATAAAATAAATCAAAAGTGAAAATGAAACATTGAAATTAATGGGATTGATTACTGGTCAAAAAAACCGCTCTTGCAAAACACACACACACACACACACACACACACACACACAATCTGTACAGCAAACTTTCCTATGCTCTCTTTTATTATATTGTAGCGTAGAGCGCCATAAAAATCGATATTTGTTCTGTGCGTAAGTGTGCTATCTTTGAGGAGAGGGCTTTGGGAGAGCATGTTGGACGCTAACGGCAGTTAGCCTCCGGACTTGTATCTGTGTAGACGCTAAGTGTGAATAAATCTGTATATGAGAGAATTCTAGTTGTTTACCTACAACTATACCATATTCCCTCACTGGTGACCCCGTTTTTGTGTAATACACGTCCGAGTTACCGCCTGAAGGTTATTTACGCGCCTACTGCTTCGGGTTTATCCGCGATCGCGAGGGCCTTTGTTCAGCTCCAGACAATGGCCTTTCAGCATTCACCGCCGCCCGGATTCCAGCAACATCTCTCCAGCACTCCTGCTGTCGTAGTGGACATGCCGCAAGAATCTTCGGAATCCTTCAGCCAGAACATGCAGTGGAATTCATCGAGTGCCGCCAGTTTCTTCCAACCACCAACGGTCGTGGACTCTGGCTTTGTTAGCTGGGACCTTCCCACGTGTTCTCCACAGAGTGTTGGTCGGAACATTTCTACTCCTGTGTCGAAAACACAATTCAATACAGTTTGTGGCGTCGAGCAAGGTTTTGCTACTTTGGAAAATCCAGTAGTAAATTCAAACTCATATCAGTTCCCGCCACGTGTGTATCCTTCCGCGCTGGCTATTCAACAGGTGTTTAATGCTCGCCAACAGCAAATATAACACCGAGTGTGCATCCTAGTGGACGTGTGTGAGATCCTTGTGTTGCTTCTAATCAGGTCAACAATTCTGTGCTGGGTAGTAATTACTCCGACATCTACAACCAGCCCCACCACTCACGGTCGAGTGAATACTGTGTGCATAACGGACATTCACCGGCGTACTTATCACTTGTGGCTTCTCTCCGAGCTACCACGTCAATGAGAATGTACATTTTGACTACGATCCTCATACCGTTCGAGCGTCCGTCGCTTCTCAGTCGACCCCCCTCCCCCCACCCCCCCCCCCCCCCCGGCGTCAAGTGAATTTCGCGATTCCCGCATTACGGGACGCCAATAATCCGGACTCGCAATCTTCTGCATGCTCTACTTCCGTCCGAAGTAATAGGCACACCTCCGCAGTGACTGCAGTGCCGAATCTGCCGAAATTACCAGACTTCAAACACGCTCACCCGGAGTTCTGGTTTAACCTGGTTGAGCAAACATTCAATGTCTGTGCTTTGGACGACGATGCACGCTTCGCCTGCCTCATGAACCATCTTCACGACCGCATCGATTTAATTTATGACCTGGCCAAAGCAACCCCCCCCCCCCCCCAGCAGGGAAATATGCTGTGGCGAAACAAACGATACTGGAGCGCGTCTCTAAAACCAGGAGAGAAAATGTGCGACAGCTCATCTACGAAGAGCGTCTCGGCGACAGGTCTCCGTCCCAGCTGTGGCGGTGCATCCGTCTGCTCGTCGATGAGCAAGTTATGCCTGCTGACACGCTCGCAGAAATCTGGACTGCAAAGCTGCATTTGCCTGTCCAGACTGCAATCTCTGCGTATGAAGATAGGCCAGTAAATGAATGTTTACGCGCCGCCGACAGAGCATACTCTGCCAGGCAACGTGAGCTCCGTGCACTGCATTCTGGACGTGACCGCACTAAGACGCTTTCTGACGCCACGCCCTTGTCTGGTGCTGCTGATAACAAGTTTTTTAAACTAGCCGCCCTGCCTGCACCTTCAACTCCTCGCAACAGTGCATCGGCCTTTGTGGAAGACTCTGGGGCACATACTCCGTCACCTAGCAACTACCCACAAGGGCACAGGCCCGCCCAACCTTACTGTTTCTTCCACGCGAGATTCGGGGAGCAAGCTCGCAAATGCCAGTCACCTTGTTCTTACCCAAACTCCAACTGCAGGTAGGCTACGGTGCCACCTCCTGCGATGTAAACAACGGGCACCATCCCACGTTGCACTCCGTTTCGGACAATAACAGTAGGTGTGGTCGAGTCTATGTTCGCGATTTACGATCAGGTGTATGTTTTCTGGTAGACACTGGCGCAGACGGGGCCGCCCATATCGCAACGTCCACGCCGCCTCAAGCCGGAATTTATGAAAATTGCAAAAGAACAATTGGACGATCTGTTACAAAAGGGAATAATTGAACCTTCTTCCGGTTGCTGGGCTAGTCCTATCCCGTTTGACCAAAAGAAAGACGGTACATGGCGTATGGTCGGAGACTATAGGCGTTTAAATGCCTGCGCCGTCATTGATAAATATCCGGTCCCACACCTCGCAGACTTCAATCATGTGCTCGCAGGTGCAAAGTACTTCTCTGTTTTGGACTGTAAGCACGCATTTCATCAGATTCCTATGGCTCCGGAGGACATTGAAAAAGATTGCCATAACCACTCCCTTTGGGCTGTTCCAATACAAATTTATGCCATTTGGGTTGAAAAATGCACCCCAAACGTGGCAGCGTTTCATCAATCAAACTTTATCCCATCTAGACTTCTGTTTCGTATATATGGACGACATATTAGTTTTTGCTTCTTCTTTATAACAGAGTGAGGAGCGTGTTCAAGTCGTGACAGATATTTTAGCGGCCGCTGGTATTGAACTGAACAATAAAGAGACTCAATTGCACCAGTCATCCGTCACATTCCTAAGTTATGTTGTGTCATCGGACGGTCTGACACCACCACAGGACAAGATCAAGCCTGTTCTCGAGATGCTACGCCCTCAGACCTACAGGGAATTACGAAGGTTCATCGGAACAGTTAATTATTACCGGAAACATTTGCCAGCCGCTTCTGCGGTGCAGGCTCCTCTCACAGATGCTCTCGCTGGCCCACAAACTTCTGGCATCCGCCATGTACCATGGACACCAGACATGGACAAGGCATTTAATGAACTCAAACAGCTGTTGGCCTCCGCTGTCACTGTTGCTCACCCACGGGCGGACGCCACAATGTTTATCACTACTGACGCTAGTGACAATGCTATCGGCACAGTACTGAGTCAGACATACAACGATGTTACGACCCCCCTGCAGTTTTTCTCTAAAAAGCTAAACAACGCACAGAAGAAATACTCAGCATTCGACAGAGAACTACTTGCAGTTTACGAGGCCATAAGACACTTCAGAACTGATGTTGAGGGACGAGATTTCTATGTGCTCACTGATCACAAGCCGTTGGTTCCTGCCATAAAAAATCCTGCGGCTGATCCGCCCCCACGACGCTTTCGTCACATCGATTACATCTTGCAATTTACAAATGACATTCGCTACATCCAAGGAGCGGACAATGTGGTTGCTGATTTTCTCTCGCGTGTTGGTGCTGTCACAACCTTAATTGACTTAACGGACCTACCTCGGTTGCAATCGGCAGACCCCGATACCATGCAGTTAATTTCAGACCACAGCTCCTCTCTCCAACCGGTACGCTCTACTTTCCCTGGTATATCTGACTTAGTGTGGTGTGATGAATCGACTGGTACGTTCTGGCCATTCATTCCTAAGCCCCTTCAACGCCAGGTCTTTGACAAACTACACACATTAGCACACCCCGGTGTCAAAGCCTCCACCCGTCTGGTAGCTGAACGGTTTGTCTGGAGAAACATGCGCCGTGACTGTCAGTCTTGGCCAAAGGCATGCATGGTGTGTCAACAGAACAAAGTTTCCAGGCACACTTCTCCACCCCTTGGCTGTTTTGCCCAACCTCCAGGCCAGTTTCACCATGTTCATGTCGACCTCGTAGACCCTTTGGCCCCCTCCGAGGGTTTCTGTTACATGTTTACAGCTATTGACAGGATGACTCTTTGGGCTGAGGCTGTGCCTATTCCGAACATTACCTCTGAGACAGTAAGTCGAGCATTCTTAGATTCGTGGATCTCTAGATTTGGCTCACCTGTTTACCTCACCACTGACCAGGGGCGACAATTCGAGTCTTCAGTTTTCTCTGACTTATGTAAAATGTGTGGTATTGTCAAAATTCATACTTCTGCATACCACCCCCAAAGCAATGGGCTTGTCGAGCAATGGCATCGCACCCTGAAGTCTGCCCTGCGTTGCCATGACTCACTATGGACAGAGGCACTGCCATTCGTGCTTCTTCGCCTTCGTGCGACTTTCAAGGAAGACCTCAAGGGGTCTGTAGCCGAGTTTGTATATGGCCAACCTCTGGTTTTGCCTGGAGAATTAGTCACTCCGACCCCACTTCCACGGCCCTCTGAACTCCCTTCACTTCTCGAGCAGGTGCGCTTGCACTGCAGCAAAATTCAGCCACCACCTCCGGCTGCTCATACACCTCCGCGCGTGTACGCACCACGCACGCTAGACTCTTGTGAGTACGTGTTTCTCAGAGATGACTCAGTCAAAGCCCCACTTCAGTCACCCTACACAGGTCCTTACAAGGTCGTCAAACGCTCTGAGAATAACATGGATCTCCTCATAAAAGACTCTGTAACCACGGTCTCACTCAACCAAGTGAAACCAGCTTTCATTGAGCCTCAGGTGAACCTCCCTGATTCTGCCCCTATTTCTCCCACTCCTGCTTCAAGCGGCCACCCATCTTCCCACACCATGCATTTGGGTATTGATTTTCCACAGTGTGTTTCTCTGCCGACCACTGCTCCTTCTCCGCGTTCATCTAATTCGAGTGGCCAATCTTTTCGGGGTTTCACTCCTCACAGCCCTCGCAGTCGAACTGCCAACCACTCGGATTCTACCATTGTGTTACCATCTTCGTGTGACAGCTCTTTGTCACGCCGTTCAACCAATGCTGGCTCCTCGTTGCCTTCGGTCACGCTCCCTCGTCTGTCAGCTGATCGTCCGAGGTTGTCTCCTGCACAGTCTAGTGCACCTGCCACCCCCCTCTTAGCAGATGCTTCCCCCTGCCATGGCTTTCCCACACCTCCCTGCCTCCCTACCATTGCTCTTAGAGGTGCCATCGAAGAATTCACAACACATGTGCACCCTGATGACATACATAAATTATCTGTTGCCGTAGATGGCGATACAGTGTGTGTGGTACTCGCATGTGACAATATTGAGGGAGGAAGTGCAGAATCTCGTGTGATGCGCCGCTTTAAATTGAGCAGAAGTGCTGCGTGTGGCAATTTGCGTGCCTTTGTTAGGCCTTCTCGCAAGGTGATTCTCCGCCTGCCGGCTGACGAAGTGCCACACCTTCACTCCAGGATGGGACGTCGTCTTCAGCCGCCAGCGTCGCTTGCTGACTTCACCGTCGACGTACCGGGCTTCACCACCAGGTCTCCTACCAGTCGACCGCTTCCGCCTGACGCAGAAGAACTGTGTGTTACCTTCCTAACTTCTCACCCCCTCCCCCCCCATTCACAGGGACGTACTCCATACTGCGCGGGGGGGGGGGGGGGGGGGGGCTATGTGGTGTAGAGCGCCATAAAAATCGATATTTGTTCTGTGCGTAAGTGTGCTATTTTTGAGGAGAGGGCTTTGGGAGAGCATGTTGGACGCTAACGGCAGTTAGCCTCCGGACTTGTATCTGTGTAGACGCTAAGTGTGAATAAATCTGTATATGAGAGAATTCTAGTTGTTTACCTAACAACTATACCATATTCCCTCAATATAAATCATGAAACTGTGAGGAAACTGTTATTAAAGCTCTTCCTTTCACTCTTATTTGCAGTAGGCAACACCGTAGGGGAAAATTACTCAGGCGCTAAGTGTATTTTTAGATGATGAAAAATATCAATTGCACATTAGGATTAGCAGCCATGGAGCCCTTCAGAAACCACTCAGATCTCTTAATGTAATAACATCACCTAGTTTGTAACTATATTGTTTAATGTATGCTTCGAGAAAATATGTAAATATTTAACACGAGATGTGATGGGCATGAATACAGCAGTAGAAACAGCTGCTGTCTGGATTTGCATGCACTGACATTCTCCCTGGTCTATAATAACTGCAAGTAAAATTATCTAAGCATATCATTTTAGGACATATTGCAACATTCCGCTTGTTAATGGTATCAAATAAATATCAGAGTGTTCTAGAAAAATGGCTTCAGTGCAATGATTTCTATTCAATTAAAGAATTCTTTGAAACTAATATTAAAAAAATATTTAGTAGAAGTTATAAATAAAGAAGCTAATTCGTAATAATGGGAATGGAGTTTACTTGATCATTGAAATATTTGAGGCCATGCTGTACAGTAATGCCTCTGAATTTTTCATGTGAAAACTCTTAAACCTTTTAAAATAAAAATAAAAACATCATTAACATTCTCCACCTTTGTTTTTCATGTGTACATAATTATTTCTCAACATAGCTGCCCTGGTGACAACCACGTTTCTCCAAATGAGTGACCATTTCATTGATACCAGCACTGCAGAATGTTTGACTTTTGATGATGCAGCCACAGTCTTGCTTCTGCTTGCACTGCTTCATCGCTATCAAAATGAAGTTGACGAAGGCGTTCTTTAAATTTTGGAAAGAGGTGAAAATCAGATTGGGCCAGTCTGGGAATGTGTCGAGGATGATTGATGATAATGAATGCTAGACATCAGATTGTTGCAGACATTGTAGTGCTTGTGTGTGGTCTGGTATTTTCATGCTGAAGGAGGGCATACTCAATATGTGGATGAACTCATCAGTTACAATGTTTCTCATGCACTGACACAGTTACATTTAAAATAAGTAGCAGAATTGACACACAAGGTACCAAAGTGGCATCAAATTGAAAGGCAGCAGCCACACAGCATCCATTAATATATACCTTAAAACAGAGCAAAACCAGTAATAGAATTTTCATGCTGTTTATAGTTAAATAACAGCTACAGTAACACAGTTGTTTCCATGGAAACTAACACAATATAACTTGTTGTTTCAGTTTATCACACTGTAGTGTTTTTGTGTATACTGTACTACTGCGTTGTTTGTCAACTTCTGTGACCTGACATTGAGGTCTTTATATTCCTGACGAACAAGAGTCTGTTAGACATTTAGAGAACAACCTTAGACATGTAAATAAAGTAGAAACCTCTCAGAATCATGAAAGCTTACTAATATGTGTACAGGGTTACATGTCTCTTTTTTTCCAATATTCAGAATGTGATAAATATAAATCACTTCATTATCATGCTGAAGAGTTCACAGCCAAAGGGATGAACAGTAACATTTACTGGATCAGTGCAGAAGTGCCTTAAAGCAACATCTGAGTAAATATTTTATAATGTCATTGAAGGACACAGATCATTTGAAATTGTTTTGTGCAGTCACTCTTGGAAATGCTTACTGATGTATAAAGTTTCTACAAATCATTCAGTACAATAGTTATTTAGCATCTGATACAGGTTTGATTAAGTCAGCATTCCAATATTGTGACTAAAATAATGTTACTAAAAGTGCTGACAGGCGTTTATATGCCACTGAAGAGAGAAACAAAAAAGTGGCCTCAGTTTTATAGGGTCATTGGCTAAAATATAGGACAGGAGCAGTGCTCGCCAGTACTCTTTTCCTATGTGCCACATAGGCTGGCAAACATAGTGAGGTGACTGAGTGCCATAACTGAAATCATTCTCAAGATTCTTCACAGATTATTTGTGGTACCATTGGTACGTGAAAGTTGGTGCAATTTCCAGTACCACAGCATCTGTAGTTTCCCCTACATTGTCTTTGGAATGAAGGCTGTAGTGATGCTTTCATCAGACTGGGCACAGCCAACAAATCGGAAGTTATGAGAAAAAACTGCATCAGTCACTAAAAAGTTTCAGTAGTGTGTTTGCCTGTGACATACTGCTATTGCAAATAATTTGACAACTTTTGGGATTATGCCACAGTTTTCCTTAGAACATTGAGCAACATGTGGTTATATTTGCAGCAGGATTTTACACAGTAGCTGCTCTCTCATGTACATTTTGTTCTTGCAAGATGTCATAAGAAATGCTCTGCAAAATGCTCAACTATCATCTCTTGCTCAGTTCTACACTCTTTCAAAAATAATGGTTAGGGTAAAGTGCACAAGGTGGAAAAGAATGTCTGTATTTTGAAAACTACTCAATTGCATGTAAATGTGAAGATGCAAGTGCCACAACTGCGTCTGTGACATTGCCCCTCTCAGGTACAACAATGTCTTTTTATAACAGTTACATCCACCCCCAGTTCCAGCTAGGCACTTCCAATGAGTATAGCAGAGACACCAATGCACACAAGAGTGAAACGCAAATAATAAGATGGTCAGTGGTGGGCCAACTGTGACTAGATTTTAGGAAAACCAGAAGACTGGGGAAAGCTGACGTCTAAAGCTATTGAATGAAGTGAGATGAGGGTTTAATGTCCAGTTGACAGTGAGGTCATTAGAGATAGGGCACAGGCCCTGACTAATTCAAGGATGGGGATATCAGCCATGTCCTTTCAGAGGAAACATCCCGGCATTTGTCGGGAATGATTTAGGGAAAGCAGAAAATCTTATTCAAGATGCCCAGATGCCAATCTGAATCATCATCCTCCTTAGTGTGAGTCCAGTGTGTTAACCACTGCGCCATCTCATTCGGTCTAAAACTGTTGAGTGTGGCTGACTGCCAATACTAAATGTGAAGAGCCTAACAGTTAGTTGTAAAACTCAAACTGTTGTGTGTTTTTTGAAGTGCTTACAAGTATCTTATCAAAACATCTAGCCTAATGGATGACTATTAAATGTGTTTATTGTAATGTAAAACAACAAGTAGTTCAGAATGGTACACATATTACATACATTTAAGTGCCAAGTTATCAAAAGTTAAGTGGGAAAATTTTGGTGTCTATGACAACTTTGACAGTGCCTTTGATATGTTTATTGATCCTCTCACAAATCACATCTTATCTGAAAATATTCAGATACACAATGACAAAACCTGGTGCTCCTGTAATGATGCAGGAATATAGAGCAATAGAGCTAATGATATATCTACTGAAAAGTCTCATAACTAATGCAGAGCAACCTGGAAGGTTGTAAACTCCATAGCAGGGAAACACAGAACCACACAAGTAACTCCATTCTCACCGGAGATACATAATAACTTAATCAACTATACAAGTAATGGAAAATCTGCTACCTCAAGAACATATGACAATAACTCTAAAGGTACTTCAGACAACATAGACTTACCTGATTTGAGATGCACTAGTTTCATGAAATTACAATGAAATCCAGACCTTTAGCTGCTTACAGACGTTGATAAATATCAATGACAACAGCTGAAAAAGTGTGCCCTGACCGGGACTGGAACCCAGGATATCCTGCTTACTTGGCTGATGCTGTATTCGTCTGAGCCACTGAGGACACAGAAGATAGTGCAACTGCAGGGACTGATCTCTGCCATGCTCCTCGTGAGACCCACATTCCCAACTTAATGTGCACACACCACATTCGTAGTGCCCGTGCACACTAAACTGAAAGCAGTCAATCTACCGATTCTCGTAAGAGTTCGGGCGATGTGAGTGCATCCACAGTGGAGAAGATCACTGGCCGGTAAACCTTATCTATACGAAGATGGTATCTGTTATTTTGGTCATGTCCGAAAGAACAGATACCATCTTCATACACTAGTTTCAGGTGGGCTCAGATTAGTTGCCAGATTGTACACCACATTTTATACAGATTAGGGAGTTGGAATTCGTCAGTGTCCTAGCCCACAGCCCTGATAAAGCTCCAGGAGCAGACCACATCCTAAACCAAATGCCCAATTAACTGTCTGTGGACTGTCTGCGCCGTATCCTTTCCATCTTTAACTGCATCTGGACCGAGAGTGTGTTCCAGTGGAAATGGCGGGGAAACAACATTGTCACAGTACTGAAACCGGGTAAGCAAACTCCAGACATGGACAGTTATCGCTTAATTAGGCTCACCATTGTTCTCTGGAAGTTGCTTGAATGCATGGTGAGCCAGTAGCTGTGTTTGCTCCTTGTGTCTCAAAGTCTTCAGGCTCTGTCCCAGAATGGTTTTCGTAAAGGCCGTTCCACTACTGATAATCTGATTTACCTGGAGTCTGCCATACGATCAGCTTTTGCCCGTCGTCAGCAACTTGTAGCCGTCTTCTTTCACCTAAAAAAAGCTTGCGACACCACATCCACGCACAAATGGGGTCTCCAGGAATTTTTGTCTCCTCGTATTTTCCGGTTGAAATTAGTGCCTCCCACAGTTCTCCCCATATCCAAGAGACTGGTATCTTGCAGAGCTCTGTACTGAGTGTCCCTCTTTCTAGCAGCCACCAATGGTCTAGCAGTATCTGTGGAGTCCTCAATATCACCCTCCTTGTATGCTGATCACTTTTCCCTGTACTATTGCTCTTCTAGCATGGCGTCGCCGAACATTAGCTCCAAGGCGTCATACGAAAGGCACAAGCATGGGCCCTCACCCATGGCTTTCGGGTTTCAGCTGCCAACACTCGTGTCATGTGCTTATGTCAACGCCATACCATTCACCCACAATCTGAACTTTACCTTGACGCCCAACTACTCAATGTGGTGGACACTTATCCTCTTATCGCTTTTTAGGACTGGTCTTCGATGCTCTAAGCACTATGGGACTTAACATCTGAGGGCATCAGTCCCCTAGCCTTAGAACTACTTAAACCTAACTAAAGTAAGGACATCACACACATCCATGCCTGAGGCACGATTCGAACCTGCGGTTGTAGCAGCGGCGCGGTTCCGGTCTGAAACGCATAGAACGGCTCGGGCACAGCGGCAGGCGATTACGATTGTAACCCACGTCTGGTCCCTCCTTTCTGAACACAAATTGTTTCGTCTACCACCTCTCCTCTGCATGATGCATCCTTCAGCAAGAGCCTCGTCTTTACCTATTACAAGGTCCAAAAGACTTGCTTCATCTTGGGGCCCTCCGCCACCAATTTTTGTCCGTCCTTGGCGCATCCCAGGGTTCAGAAGTAGTCTATACTGATGGTTCGATGGTTGTTGGTCATTTAGGCTTTGCTTATTCTCACACTGCACATATTGAACCGCGCTCCCTACCAGATCACTGTAGTGTTTTACAGCGGAGTTGATAGCCATCTCTCGTGCTTTTGAGTATATCAAATCCTGCACTGGTGAGTGAATAGTTGCTGGCAGGAGACTCAGGACCAGACACTCTGACTCATAAGCTATGGTGAGATTATCAAGCAGCACACGCTAACTACGAAGAAAATCAAATGTTTTTCGGTTTGTTGCTTCTATACTTGAATAGGTTCCGTGATTTAACAGCTGGTGTTGGGTTGAGGGCTCATCCATGACTAAACAGACTTTGTCATTTTCATGCGGATTTCATACGTCTGTCTGACATCATGGGGCTAATCACTGCACACTGGTCCGCAGTAATGTATTTTCGGGAGTGATCTGTTGACATAAATATCACTTCCGTCCTAGGGAGTATCACTAAGTAATTAAGTCTATGATTGTATAAATTAATTTATTATTTGAGAATGAAAAATATAAAAGAGATTCAAAGTTTTGAAAAACAATAATGAATCACAATTATAGTGGAATGGTATGGCTCTGCAGAGATGATAGCTGAATTTTTTTTTAAATTTTGAGAAAAAATCAGTTCCTCAAGATAACGGATTCACAACATACGAGTTGTTTCCTGCGCAGGGACCACCAGTTATAAAAAACCGCAAGTTGGTGAACATTAATTAGACCTTATACATTTAATTCAAAGTGGTGGAAGCAAATAGGCACCTCTTGTGTACTGCAGTGTTAGTACAAATGAGAATAGGGACACGTCATCTGTGGCAACAAAGAGCAGGTATGAAGGAGAGAAATTTTCTGGGGAATGGTATTATTATGCAAACATAGATCTCTCTCTCTGTCTCTCTCTTTCAGCTTGCCGTAGTTTTCATAAGCAGATGTAGCAACACTACTTTGACACATCTTCTTGAGTCGGTGGAGAGCAGGCAGCCGTAGAATGCCAAGTCTTGAATAGCAGCATACTTGAAGATTCGAAACATCCGTGCGATCTCCTCCTTCGTCTTGACGCAGAAGATGGTCGAATAATCGAGGCGACATCACCATATCTTTATAGGGTACGTCAGGATCACTCCAGTGAATTCCATGGAAAAAATGTATTAACCATTTTGCCGTCCTCCGTATTTTAGCACACTTCACATCCTTGAAAGACCTCGGTGATGCAATGGTTGCTGAGAATTTCTCTTCTATACAGATATCTTCTGTGAATGCAGTACTTTTAAATATGAACTGTCTACGTTCATCATCATAGAAACCATGAAGTAAAGCAATAGGTTAATAAAAATGTAGGGGCAGCTTACTTGGCTGTTGTGACTACGGAATAGACAATATGATTCATTATTGATCATTTCAGCTGTACATTCATCACAATACATCTTAATTGGTGGTGGTCCATCAGCCTCCCATCGAGCATTTAAAAAAATGGTTCAAATGGCTCTAAGCACTATGGGACCTAACATCTGAGGTCATCAGTCCCCTAGACTTAGAACTACTTAAACCTAACTACATCACACACATCCATGCCCAAGGCAGGATTCGAACCTGCGACCGGAGCAGCTACACGGTTCCAGACTGAAGCGCCTAGAACCGCTCGACCACACCGGCCGACGGGCATTCGAGTCATGGTGGTTAAAGTAGGGCTCCTACTTTGAAATGAGTGGTTCCCTCTTAAACATGTCAGATAGCAAATTGAATCTGCACAATACATCACACAGTAATGGTATAAGTTGTGTAGTTAACATGTATTAATCAAGATCGTTCAAGATGTGACTACTCGTAAACAGTTTTATGTAAACATCCCAGAGCACACTACGCACATTTCTTTGTTTCGCCCACTTAAAAATGTTGTAAACCATTCTCTTTCTTAGTGAATGCGTAGTCCTCAAAGCATGTTTTACATTCAAGCCTAAAGGAGGTTTTTTACATAATGTAATATTCCTTTTGAAAATTCAGCTTCCACTCGTGTATTGTAGAATCTAAACAGACACATGTTTAATATGAATCACTGTGTCACCAAAATCTTTGTATGACGCTCCAACAGGTACTTTTCTTTCGTAACAAACTCATTTCGCCAGCTGCAACAGATCCGTCGTGGGGTGTTCCTCCTCCAAAGTGTTAAACAGGTAGCGAGAAGAACTTAAAATGTGCTTAGACTCGATATAGAACAGTTTTGGGATAACATTCTGGTGTCCAAACGTTTCTCTACCCGATTGCTTGGCCCTTCAAAAGTAACCCCGAATGGACGTACTCATGTAATTTGCACTCGCAATGATGTCTTAGTCGAGAGCTTTGTATGATATGGGTGTAAACGTGGCATAAGGCTCAAATGCACTAACAGAAACTCGCAACTTGGCTGTCCGAATATATACAGGTAAGACGCCACTGTATTGGCTGGATTTACAAGTATCAAATTTACGAAATGGTTTCGAGGAAGTGGTGAAATCGAGAAAATAAAAGAAGCGAGGGCTTTTTCAATTGCAATTACAACCTTTACTCCTCGACAAATAGATAATGACGATGTATTGGAGTTGGGGTTTACTGCTGGTCAGTGAGAAATGACATCCAGCTGGAGCGACAGTGGAGATATCATCATTTTTTTGGACGCTATACATCTGTGAACAACGGTCGGAAATGTTATGCTGCTTGAACGTAAAGTTACTGTGGCATGCGGTCCTATGTAAAATAATCGCTAAGTTGGTGTAAGTCTCTCATTCAGTCCCTAGTTCACCAGTCTGATGTGGCAGTTGAAGATAGCAGAACGAAAGCCGAAGTTTTAAGTTTCACATTCAAGAAACCGTTCACACAGGAGAATCGTGAAACATACCGTCATTTGACAATCGGACCGACTACCTTACGGACGACATAGTCATAACCATCCCTGGCCTAGAGAAACAACTGAAAGATTTCAAAACAAATAAACCACAAGGTCCAGATGGAAGCTCAATTAGGTTTTACAAAGAGTTCTCTATAGCATTGGCCCCTGACCTAACTTGCATTTATCATGAATCCTTTGCCCAGCACAAAATCCCAAATGGCTGCAGGTTTAAATACCTGGCACCTATATGAAACAATCGTTGAGTTGTGACATCATCCAACTGCTTACTAAGATTGTGGAGTCATGCCTGCATGTTATGTTGCCTGTACTGCAGAAGAGTTGTCACTGTTTGGTTTATTTAGCATTAAGGCAAGGAGCGTCTTTAATTTCAGTCTTCTTCCCTTTCTGTTAAAGTTTTTTTCGAATTTCTGTGACTTTTCTGTCCATCGTAGCACAATAATGATCAGATCATGATTAAACTAAAATATTACAAGCGCCATATAAAATTTGGATCAGAATTTCGTGACAATGCTTTTCATGATACTTTCATGGAACGAAAAAAACTGGATACCCCTGTATGCGCCTGAGCACCTACTGTTCAACCCCAGTGCCATTACCCATTGTTTCCAACATAATTCGTTTCTCAATGAACTAAATATGTGGTACTAAAATGGGGACAATTCTACAGTGTATGGGGGTGTTAAAGAGTTTCCTATGTAGCTTCGTGAGTTTATCATGAGTTACAGCTGCTGTACACGCCACGTGTTGTCATTCAGAAGGACGACATCGAGAATTGGCAGCTGGCATCATTTGTTGCGGTAGGCCGCTTTATCATCGAATAGCAGCTTGCAGTATTAGTCCACACTCACTGTCCTTCGACCATGCAGGTAATCAAACATATATACACCTTTTGAGTCCCAAAACAAAACTACCAAAACTAGCCAAGCAGAAAGTCGATACTTTCAATGCATTCCTCCAACTTTTTCCACACCATACTCATCCTCTTGCTATCTGAGGTATAGCAGTGACCCATATATCATTGCAGGTCTTGATATGGCCAAGAACAGCTTCTCTTTCTTCTTCTTCACAGTGATTCAGAAGTCATTGGTAAATATTTTTCCTTACAGCCTTTTGTGCCTCAGTGGGAAGCCGTGAAACCCACCTTGCCAATATTTTTCTGTATTCAAATGTATCCAATAAAATGGTATGGGAACTTCCAAAACGTATCACCACTTGTGATATAATTTTGGTAACAGCTTTCTTGTGTTCATGAACTATGCTTAGAGTCCCGCCAAAATGTCACTTGATTTCACACCTTTGTTGGAGAGAAAACAAATAGTAACGTGTTTCTCAACAGACAGTGGGGCCTTCTGATCACTCATGGTGAGTGTCATGTCATATGCATGGCTATCCCCCCCCCCCCCTCCTTTCTCTTGTAAGCAGTTCTGTAGTGCACCAAGCTGTTCATGTCACTATATGTGTCAGATGAAAAAAGTTCAGGTTTATTTGAATGACACTCGCATATTAATTCTAATATAAGGATCACAATGGAAAATGAAAAAGAAGACAAATTTTATTTTTGTATATACAGCTTGTAACACTGCTTCTATGATATTGATCCTTTCATTTTATAATTAGATATGTGACCTAACAACAATACTTATCATAATTGATGTCAATATGTGCATTTGACATTTTTTGCTGTGAATAAAAAATCAACACTCGTAATCAAAATAATAACTTTCTCTGTGCTATCTGGGATGCTAGCATGTGCTTATTAACATAATAGACTAATTAACATCTTCCAATTAGCGACGTTTGATAACAAACCAAAATTTCTATCATGACAAACTACATAACAAAAAGTATCAATAATCAGCGAAGTAATTTAATGCACAACGAATGTTAGTTTAGCCCGTTACAAATCAAAATTCATAATTAACCTTCAGACTTACCAAAACATGGAAGCATCATTGAATGTTAAAGAACACATAATTTGAGAAATTTCATATTACAAAACGATTTACCTTTTCTTATAATGTTCACGAGCCAGCATTAAATTTTACTCTCTAGTCAAATTACATGTAACAGATGAAACTGTAAAATCATATATCCATAGTGAAGCACTGATATTACAACATTTCATTTATGAAAAAGAACCTTTAACATCTAATCTAACTGTAACACCAATATTGGTTTTTGGTAAGCGCCTACATATGAAAGAGCTGGAGCACCTTACAGGGTAATTACAAACTGATGGGAATTGAGAGCACAAACTCTAAAGAAAACTAACTCGGACAGTAGGTAACTTCATAAAAATTCCATTCACCATCCCAAACATAAAATTTGAGTCATTAACACATTTGTGGAGGAGACTAAAAATATTTATGAGTTACAGTACTTGGAGGAAGAGCTCAATTATTTAAGAGTTACTTTACTAGCGCCATCTGGAGGCCAGTTGTTACAGCAATTACTTGATATGATATTCAGTTGGCACTTACCTGTGTACTGGTACTCATCGGCAAGCTATGTTGTAACGATTTTTAATCTCTCTTTATTACTGGTAAGTCTTTTTCTATCTAAGCTTACGTATTTTACAATTTACTTTTCACATTTGTTCCTCTTTCATACAGATCTGATAATGGCAGTGCTAAAATTCATCATAAGGGAGACCATTAAATAAAATAGCAAACTAGACAAAAATCCTACATGGAATAGCTAAAAAAGTGGTACTGCCCTCTTTAAGGATTTCGTGTCTTGTATTATTATAGTAAGATCTCTAACGTAGTTTTGAACTCCATATGTTCCTGCATCTTCTGAACTGTCATATTTTTCTCAAGTTCATTTTGTCAATTTTCTTTTCCAAAGCACAATGTCAGATGGCTATCATATACATTTGTTGGTGATGCTAATGTTCATCAGACTTACCTATTTCATGTTATGCACCATAATTTGCCAGTCACACTGTTTACTCACACTACTTTCTAAAGTCTCCTTGTAAACTTATTGGATGTTTTCAATTCTACACACTGCTCTGTACATACTACCTGAATGACGAGCTATAGTTTTCTTCTTGTATAGAACTTCTATGCACCTGTATGTTCCTGTCACATGCACAACCTTCGCAGTAATTACCAATTAATTGTTTCAAATCTTAATACAAATACTAATATTAATAAAAACTATATACAACAGACAGATCTAGACCAGTGAAAATTATTTAACTTTTCTTTCCCTATTCCTCCTTGGTTAGTGACATCTTCACATACGTAACTATAGATGTAAGTGTGTACTGTTTGTTATTCTGCTATTAAAATCACAATATCTACTGATCTGGTTGTGTCAGTTATGGTTGCAGCTCATGTTCCGTTCATTGCGTCTTTTACTTACCTTTATAACTCACCTTCCATGGCTTGCTGCATAGATCATACCTTCTTCACTTCTATATTTCCGTCAGCGCAGCAGCCTATGCTAAAAAATGTATAAATATTTGGGTCTTGTTCCTCACTACAACGTTCTTTGCTGGTTTTCCTCAAGTGGTTTGTACTTCTATTCTTCTGTAGGTTGAAAGTGGCTTTTCTTTCCAGTTCCAAAGTTTAGACTTGAGCATTCGTATAATTCTCATAAAAATAAAGGTAAAATAACACTACTGTGCTTAATAGTGTTTGTACTTTTCTATATTTTCCAAACATTTATTCCTTATCGACTTTAAGAGTAATATTAACATTGGAAGTCATATTTATGAATACACACTCCAGGAAAGAGAAGATAAGGAACACCGAAATAATGAGGAGAATGGAAATAAAAGAAATAATATATCACGTAATGGATAGGAAGAAATTGCAGTGGTACGGGCATGTACGACCAATGGAGGAAGCCAGAATACCAGAATTGATAGTGGAGTGGGAACCGGAGGGGAGAAGAAGCAGAGGACGGCCTGTGACCACCTGGCTCCAAAATCTGCAGCACACAATGAGGAGGATGGGCGCAGAGGAAGAGGACGCACAAGATCGAAACACCTCGAGGAATATTTTGAAAATATAGTTTATAACGTTTATTCTTTGTATAGTAATTTCAGAGTAAATTATTATGTTGGAGATAAGCCTCTGTAATGACGAGAAGCTCAAAATAAAAAAAAAATAACTTTCGCTTTATGTGTCAATGCCAAGTAAGGTAGCTCGATGAAACTATATATGGAAATTACTACTTGACTACAGTACCGAAGGTAACTGCAAGAAATACAGTATGACATAAACATAAATGATGCTTTCATTCGAAGATAATAATTACCCTGAAGTCGCCATCATTTATTATGGTCCGCTGGAGAATACAACAGACAGGACACAGTTCTTAATTGGGTGTGTGATCACCAAGGATGGTAATGCATGCTCTGCAATGTGCTCCCACATTATTCACGAGCCTGGTATGGAGTTCTTGTGATAGAATGTCCCATTCCTCCACTTGTGCAGTTGAGAACAGCTGGTTGGTCATTGGTGCATGTGACCATACTGCAATGCGTCCGCCGGCCGCTGTGGCGGAGAGGTTCTGGGCGCTTAAGTCCGGAACCGCGCTGCTGCTACGGTCGCAGGTTCGAATCCTGCCTCGGGCATGGGTGTGTGTGATGTCCTTAGGTTAGTTAGGTTTACATAGTTCTAGGTCTAGGGGACTGATGACCTCAAATGTTAAGTCCCATAGTTCTTAGATCCGTTTGAACCATTTGTAATGCGTCCCTCCCAACATGCTTGATCAGATTTAAGCCAGGGGAAAGGGCACGCCACTCCATTTGCTGAATTCCTCCTGTTCCAAGAGCTCCACCTCCATTGTTCAATGTGGTCACGTATAGTCATCCATAAAAATGAAGTCATGGTCAAATGTGCTCGTGAAAAACCGAGCATTGGGAAGGAGTACATTGTCAGAATGATGTTGAATGGTGAGTGTTGAAAGATCTGAAGGCAGTATGCCCCTGCAACATTGTGCCTCCCTCCAGCATAAAAACTAGACCACCAAAACAATCATCTTAGGCAGTATAGGAGGAGCTCATTAAGTGCTGCTACCATGAGTCCACACGTAATGTACCCAGGAACATTGTCGAACATGATCATTTCGGTGGTCTAGTTGCTATCGTATGGAGAGCCATAATGCTGCAACATCATTGTGACACTACTCCTTCAAGATGTTTGTCTTTTCAGAAATGCATTCGGCCCTGACTTCATTTTTCTAGATGACAAATTCATGAAACAGCACATGTGCAAGAGATTTCGGAATGAGAAGATATTTGGCAAATGGTCTGGCCTGCCCATTTCCATCTTAATTCCCATCTAGCCCAGGTGGATGTGTTGAGGAAACATACTGCAGCACATATACATGCACTAACAACCATCCTGCAATTGTCAACTGTGCCAGTGAATAGAAAGCCCTAACATGACAACTACATACCAAACCAAAGGCCAGCATGGGAACACTTTGCAATGCATTGCCATCAATGGCAATCACAAGACACATGTCCTTTCTTTTGAAATGTCCAGAGTTCTGCTTGCAACTCTAAAAATATAAATATCAATTATGACAAAGTAATAGTCGAAAACAATTTTGTAAAATTGCTTATCTGAAGAAAATATTTTTAATTCTCAATTAAAATGGTTCAAATGGCTCTGAGCACTATGGGACTTAACTGCTGTGGTCATCAGTCCCCTAGAACTTAAAACTACTTAACCCTAACTAACCTAAGGACATCACACACATCCATGCCCGAGGCAGGATTCGAACCTGCGACCGTAGCGGTCGCGCGGTTCCAGACTGTAGCGCCTTTAACCGCTTGGCCACCCCGGCCGGCGTTCTCAATTAAAATCAACGTAATTGCATCTCATAATTGTGCAAAGACTTTACACCATAATGGGAACACAAGTTTGATTCCTTAACCTATTCCGGAATCAAGAATTTGGTGTTGGGGGGGGGGGGGGAGGGGGGGGGGGAATGTGGGGTCGGCGGGGGGGTAGGGGCGGAATGCGCTGTCAATATCATACTAATTCACAAAAGGGGGAAAGCTTTACAAGCCAAAGACTGTATGTAGTGAAATAAACTACATGAAAGTAACAAACAGTTAACTACTGGTTCTTACAAACACTGTTCTAGCCTTTCTTTTAATCTGTAAAATATGGCTACACTGTGATAGTGCCCACCACAATGCCATGGAATACTGGCTGAGCTGACAGACTTATCTGCGAGGTGACAGACTTATCTGTAAGGGACTTTGTGATCTAAGCTGGGTTGACATATAGCAATCTGCCCTTGCAACATTGTGCCCCCGTCCAGTTTAACATCTGGATCACCAAAACTATCATTTTATGCACTGTTGTTGGGATGCATTAAGTGCTCCTACCATGAGGCCCTTGCACTATTGAGCCTCCCTCCAGCCTTTCTACCTGGTGGGCACTCATTTAAGACCAAAAATTTCGAAAATTCGCGTATTGATTTACAGATTTAAAAGTGATAATGACTTACAACAGTCTGGTTACATAGCGTAATGGCGAAGGTACTGGACTCTCATGCAGCTCAAATCCTGTCATGTACACTCTTAACAAAACCTGTAAATACGTTTCCTTACCTGCCAAGGCAAACTCCAGTTTTATCACCACTCCTTGTCCAGGTAAATTTTCCAAATGGGATCCTAACTTCTACCATTTCGAGCATGTACGAACTTAACACTCTGTATGCACGACACTTAAAAAAAAAAAAAAAAAAAAGGATATGTGGTAAGCATTTTCATTCAGCAAAGTAACTAATACATTATTAACATAGTAGCGAGATACATTTTAAGCATGTTCTTAAGGAAACTAACACATTGTCTTAGATACATCCTCAACACTACAACACACCATATTATATTGAAAGCGTTCCTTACATGTCCTTTTGTAGACCTGCGTGTTTTCATGTGTTTTGAGACGTCACGAATCAGAGGGTTTCTTTTCCTTCCTTGCTATCGCCTTGGCAAACGCACATGCATAGTAAGTTATGACTGTGGACACAAATCTACCCACAAATCTACACGTCTGATCCGTATCTGAACCATGTCAACCAAGATAATCTTCAAAATACTCCACTCGTATCACAATTTTTATTGGCTGATTGTAAGCTCTGTCGTCATTTAGTTAACTGCGAATTGCAGCAAATATCTTTATAATGGAATGTATTACGGGATGGGGAAATAAGCATTCGTGTTCATGAAACTGCTTCTACGTTCTTACTTGCGACTGTCACATCTACCGTTATAAATCGCGAAAATAGAATTGGTAGAGTGCATGAACTGTAATTGTAAACTGCGTCTAAGGATTGCAGTTACCGAAAGAAGCATTCGCAGAAATCACTGATACTGAAAAGTTACAGTTTAGCCCATCCCTACCCATAGCGTAGTTGTATTTCCCGCGCATTCTGTTCACATGTGGGACGCACTCCTATCTCGGGTAACGTGCCATCTGCCATCTACCGACGACGCGAAACAACTATCGCGTGCCGTCTGAGGCAGCGCTCATAACGAGTTGATTTCATATAGCAAATAGAAGTTTTGCAAGGAAGAAATGACACTAACAAACCTCTACAGCTACGACCTTTCCAATTTTGCTAACAAAATAGCTATAAGTTCCCATGGAACTTTGAACTGTTTGTGACATGCGTAATACGCACCCAACAACGTTTGTAGTAACATATAATATTTTTGGCCAACAAATTTGTTGTTAGCTCGTAGGTTAGGGATCAGATTAGAGACAACAATTTTTGGAGGACGTGACCGCAGACACGTGGTCCGTCCCGCAACATTGAATTTAACATAATGTCGCAGAAAGTGGAAAATCAACTAGAAAACTATGCGTAAGGGATGCAGGTGAACGTCCTCTCTTTCATCCTGGTGTGCACTGATTTGAAAGTAAATATTTCGCATATTGGTGTTTAGATTTAAAACTGATATGGGCCTACAGTCCGGTTACATAGCGTAATGGCGAAGGTACTGACACCCGATGCACTTCAAATGTCGTCATATACACTTATTTATTATTAGATCTCTATCGAAATGAGTTTGATCATTATTTTTATTCAATTAGTTGGTTTAAATGTATATTTTATTCATTTGCCAGTCATATTTGTCATCGTATAAGGTTCATCATTTGCACTCATATTTCTACCTATCCGCCTTTTCCATTTGGAATCATGGTTCATGTGATTTTGATTATTGGTATGTATTAATTTCGATTTAATTACTTTCATTTTGTCATCTGTCTTTTCATCAATGTTATTGCATTCATCATTTCTCTTTCTCATTTTGCCTGAATTTCTTTTTACTTATAATCCCTGCTTTCGTTTAAATCATCATCTATGTTAATTTGTAAATAGAGCAATAACAATGTATATTTTGAATGTTTCTATGACGATGGCCATCCAAATAGATGTAAATCTTGTAACGAAATACAAATTCTTGAATCCATTGCGCAGTCATATAAATAGATTATTTCATCGTCAATAAAATTCTTCTAGGTTTGAGGCCCCATTGTCATCTGTAAAATTCCGACGTTTCGGCGACTGTTGCAAGGCGCCTTCCTCAGGGTGTATTGCTAAATTTACAGATGACAATGCGGCCTCAAACTCAGAAGAATTTTATTGACTGTGACAATGGCCGGGGAAGCCTACGTTTACAGATTATTTCATCATTTGCTTTCTGTTTTTAACCCACGGATCAGCATCTTCAAATGTTTAAACATAATGATATATACATAAAATTAACTACATTCACAGGCACGAAGATTCCAAGGGCAAAAAACGAAAGGAAGAAAAAATAAGAGCAAATGAAATTAAAAGGTCGATTAAAATAATGTGAACAATAAATAGAAAAATTACATTTATACCAATTAACTGAATAGAAAAAAATTAAGTACATCTGCCGAGATTTGAACCAACAACACACTGTACGTGAGGTCGATACCTTCACCATTACACTATGAAACTACTATGTGAAGTGCTTTCATTTTTAAACGTATAGATCATGATGCGAAATTCTGAATCTTTATTTCGTCCATTACTCGCAAATGAGGGCCCACCAGGCTGAATGGTTACAGGGTGTCATTTCCTTCGACCTTTACCTCCATCACCGCATAGATTGTTTCAAAAACTCTGTCCTACTGGTGGGAACCTCTCCTTATAGGCAAGGTTGAACAGTGAGGATGGACATGTCAATTTTTTCAGAGGATGAGGCCACGCATGAGTGGTCTGTCCCACAATACTGAATCTAAGGAAGGCTAGAATATGATGAACTGTTTCTCTCCATCTAACTTTCATCCATTTTCATCTACATTATTATATGTATATGTGCTCACTGTATGTTCTGCTCATTTTATTTCTTGCATTTGGTTATAATTTAGAGACTGCAATTATATGCGTTTGCATGTTGCATATGCATTTAAGTATTTGGCTCCTTTTCACAGATTATTGAAGATTTTAACTAAAAACCAGTGACGATGCATATTTTCGTTGTATGTTTACAATACTTTAAAAATTTAGACGGGAGGTCTATAGCACAATCTGGTTTTGATGTCTCACAGATTGACCGCGACCTAGAACTGCGTGCAATCGCTAAATGGGAGGCCACTGCCTAGTGAAATCATTACAGAAGAGGAACAGGCAGACAAAGTCTATGTTCCTGCGCCCATCCACCCAGTTAGGCTGGTATTACACTATCAAATTTCTTTGTCAAAAATTTGATCAAAAATGTGATCAAATATTCCGTCAAATATATTTGACAAAGATCTTTGACGTAGCGCTAGAAGGGGTATTACACTGTCATCAAATTTTTCGTCAAAGTTCAAGATGGCTGACAACAACTTGTTATTAACTGCAGCAGCTGCACGTACCGCATTTGCATTGTGGGCACATGCGGAAAAGTGGGAGGAAAAAAGAGAACCATACATACAGTCTAAAATTCCTGGGATTACAACTTGATAATAAATTCAGTTGGGACGAGCACATCACAGAACAGCAGAAACGCCTTAACAAATCTGTATTTGCAATTCGAGTGTTAGCAGACATAGGCGACATAAAAATGAAAAAGCTTGCATACTTTGCTACTTTCATTTCATAATGTCATATGGTATAATATTTTGGGTTAACTCTACAAGTCAAATAAACGTTTTCAGAGTCCAAAGCGTGTAATACGTATTATTTGTGGAGTAAATTCACGGACGTCCTGCAGAAACCTCTTCAAAGAAGTGGGTATACTAACTACTGCCTCTCAGTATATTTACTCCTTAATGAAATTTGTCCTAAATAATATATCTCTCTTTCCAACAAACAACTCAAACAACTCAGTTCATACATACAATACTAGGAACAAAATTGAGCTGCACAAGGACTTAAAAGCGCTTACTTTGGTTCAAAAAGGGGTCAACTACTCAGGAACGCTCATCTTCAATAATTTGCCAGCAAACATACAAAATTTAGTTACAAATAAAGATCAGTTTAAAAGGAGCCTGAAAGACTTACTAGTGGTCAACTCCTTCTACTCCAGTGACAAAATTTTTAATAGAAACAAATGATGTATCGTATTTATTCATACTATTAGAATTGTTATTTCAGCTTAAAAAAATTGACATGTTCCACATTCACGAGGATCTCCTCAGCACTGATCTATGGAACGAAAAACTAATCTAATCTAAGTGACGCCGTGGATTTAAGATGACACAATAAAAGCATTCAACATAACTTGTTACGAGAGCTTACAGTGGAAGACGTCAAGTCGTAAATCAATTACTTAAGAATGGATGAGCATACATTTCTGTATATGCTCAGTGAAGTGTATCCTCATATCACAAAGCACACTATTCAGTATTCACTTAAGAACTGCTACGTCTTCAGAAGACAGGCTCACTGTAACACTCCGATTCCTTGCTACAGGAGAGGGTTATGTTAGGTCAGGTTAGGTCAGGTCTCCAATCTTCTTAATCTATTTTTCTATTCACGGTGCCTCACGTTGTAAAGTGCCTCATCAGCTTCATACATCTCTATTAATTTTGTAGTTGTCGGCACACACCAATTATATTTACTGCCAATGTTTATAAAAACACTACAGACGACAGAACGCTGCAGCGATGCTAGCGCTCCATGTGGTAACATGTCACATTGCAGTGAACAGAAGACAAGCGATTTCTTTGATCAAATCTACAGTGAGGCCCTAGATTTGATCAAATATTGAACGACATTTGACAAAGTTCCTATTACACCATCAAATATCTTTGACAAAGATTTTTGACAAAGAAAATTGATAGTGTAATACTGGCCATAATCCCCTCCACTGTCGTACCATACGCAAATATTAAACTACGCAAGCGTTTAGTCCCACGTCCCTTGTTTCAGTTTAGCTTTCTATTTACTTGTACACAGTCGAACGTTTTTACGATGTGTAGTGTGTAACATGTTGTACGCCATGCCGCCTGAAAACAGAAACGGCGTTTCGTGGATAGCTGACCATTCTGGAACATTTACACATTTCGGAACTGTTTTACATTGTCAAGTTTGCGAGGAAGACGTTTTGTGAATAAAAAGAAACAACTTCCAAATAGAGCTAGCATGTCAAGAGATGTCTTTCTATCACAGAAATGAAGAAGAAAGGACTACGACAACAACTTTTGACAACAGCAAGTTACAGTAGCAGTCACTTGTCCAAAGGTAACCACAAAAGTCGGTTTAACGTGGATCTATGTGAAGCATTCGTTGCAAGCAATATTCCTCTTCACAGAATTACAAACCCTATCCTCGAAGACTTCCTGCACAAATATTTCTTAATTAAAACTATACCAGATGAATCAACATTGTGGAAAAATTACATACCGACTATTTACGCAAATGTTCTGCAAGAAATACGCAATGAGCTCAAGGACAGCGTTATCTGGATTTCAGTTGACGAAACTACAGACACTTGTGGCCGTTACACTGCAAATGTAATTGCTGGTGCTTTAAAAGAAGAACCTTCTTCTTCCTATTTAGCGATCTACAAAGAACTTGGAAAAGTAAATGGTTCTACGATAGGCAGATTTGTGAATGAGGATATTAGAAAAATATTACCAGAATATTCTGCAGATGAAAGGGAGTTTGTGTTTACTCCAGATGCTGTTCCGTATATGAGCGAAGCAGGAAAAGCCTTCCGAGTATTTTATCCCAATTTGATATATGTGATGTGCTTTGCTCATGGAGTACATCGCCTTGCTGAGGAAGTAGGTTGCATGTTTGTGAATGTAAATAAACTGATTTCATCTACAAAGAAAATATTCTAAACACTCCTTCTCGCGTCAATACCTACAAGGGAAAACTACCAAATGTGCATTTGCCCCCCAAACCAATGGTAACTCGTTGGCGTACGTGGGTCGAAGCTGTGTTGTTTTACAATGAACATATCGAGCCCGTTAGAGGGGTAGTAAACGACTTCGATAGTGCAGAGGTTTGGGCAGTTTGCCAGTGCAAAAGAGCTTTAAATGATTCTGGTATTAAAAAAGACATTGCTGTGATTAGCACTCATCTTAGCCATAGACTGGCAAGTATAGAAAGGCTTGCAACTCAAGGTTTGGCGCTGAATGCATCTATTCAGTTAATGAATAAAATTATTCTTGTGACGTCCTCATTGGCACAGGTATTCCCAAGAAAACTTACAGAATAGTTTGAAAACATTTTAAACAATAACGCAGGCTTTGAACCCTTGTGCCTAATTGATAGTTTTATTAACGGGTCGAGCGAACTTTTACCACAAACAGTAAGTGCCCACACAGCACCCAAATCCAAATACTGCCCAGTTACCTCAGTTGATGTAGAACACTCGTTTTCTGCTTATAAAAATGTTTTGAGTGACCAAAGACACAATCTTTCTATTGAACATTTGGAACAATACTTGGACGTGTATGTTTGCAACAGCAGAAAAATGTAAAAAGCGTTGTAAATGATGCTTTGATCCAACAGTATTAATTAAAAGTAAATGCTGTTCCAAAAAAATCATGATCTTTTTTTTTAATAAAATATTATGGAGTTTTTAAGTGTGCTCCTCAGCGAGCGATATATCTCGAAGTTGGTCCTGTACATATCGATCTGCGACTCATTTGCATCGCATCTGCTTGTTACCGAAAACAATAGCAAAGAAGGAACAATTCTTGAAACACGCTATGCGTCCCCTCTTTGCAAATTTTTGGGAAAATCCCGGAAAGGCCTCCTTCCTAATCTCTACCCGAAAGGCCGGCCGGGGTGGTCGAGCGGTTGTAGGCGCTACAGTCTGGAACCGCGCTATCGCTATAGTCGCAGGTTCGAATCCTGCCTCAGGCATGGATGTGTGTGATGTTCTTAGGTTAGTTAGGTTTATGTAGTTCAAAGTTCTAGGAGACTAATGACCTCAGAAGTTACGTCCTTTAGTGCTCAGAGCCATTTGCACCATTTTTTTCTACCAGAAAGAATTCAGAAAATGTTATCAGTGTTCTAAATGTACCTACCTTTCGCATGCCCGGCGCTCCTCCAAGTACCGATAACCATTAGTGTTTTTACACTTGTTCCATTAATACAAAATTAAACCTAAAGGAAACATAAATGTAAAGTATACTACTTACTATTTTGTTGAGACGAAATTTTCTCTGTGTACAAGCTTAACTTTCTTATATCATTTAAAGCTGTGGAAATGTAGTTGCAAATACACTTGTGATCAAAGTTATCCGGACACCCCCCCCCCCCCAAAAAAAACCGTTTTTCATAATAAGTGCTCTGTGCTGCTACCTACTGCCAGCTACTCCATATCCGCGACCTCAGTAGACATTAGAAATCGTGATAGAGCAGAATGGCGCGCCCTGCAGAATTCACAACCTTCGTACGTGGTCAGGTGATTGGGTGTCACTTGTGTCCTACATCTGCATGCGAGATTTCCACACTCTTAAACATTCCTAGGTCCACTGTATCCGATGTGATAGTGAAATGGAAACGTGAAGGGACACTTACAGCACAAAAGCGTACAGGTAGACCTCATCTGTTGACTGACAGAGACCGCCAACAGTTGAAGAGGGTCATAACGTGTAATAGGCAGACATCTATCCAGACTGTCACACGAATTCCAAACTGCATCAGGATCCACTGCAAGTATTTTGACAGTTACGTGGGACGTTAGGAAACATGGATCTCATGGTCGAGCAGCTGCTCATAAGCCACACATCACACCGGTAAATGCCAAACGACACCTCGTTTGGTGTAAGGAGCGTAAGCGTTGGACGATTGAGCAGTGGAAAAACGTTGTATGGACTGATGAATCACGGTACACAACGTGGCAATCCGATGGCAGGGTGTGGGTATTGTAAATGCCCGGTGAACGCCATCTGCCAGCGTGTGTAGTGCCAAAAGTAAAATTTGGAGCCGGTGGTGTTATGGTGTGGTCGTTTTTTTCATGGAAGGGGCTTGCACCCCTTGTTGTTTTGCGTGGCATTATCACAGGACAGGCCTAAATTAATGGATTAAGCACCTTCTTGCTTCCAACTGTTGAAGAGCAATTCAGGGATCGCGATTATATCATTCAACACGATCGAGAACCTGTTTGTAACGCACAGCCTGTGGCAGAGTGGTTACATGACAGTAACAGTTAATAGACTGGCCTGCACAGAGTCCTGACTTGACTCCAATAGAGCACCTATGAAATGTTTTGGAACGCCAATTTCGTGCCAGGCTTCACCTACCAACATCAATACCTCTCCTTAGTGCAGCCCTCCATGAAGAATGAGCTGCCATTCCCCAAGAAACCTTCCAGCACCTGATTGAACGTATGTCTGCGAGAGAGAAAGTTGTCATCAAGACTAAGGGTGGGACAACACCTATTCAATTCCAGCATTACTGATGGAGGGTGCCACAAACGTGGAAGTCATTTTCAGTCAGGTGTCCAGATACTTTTGATCATCACATAGTGTATTAACAATATGCTTCTCATAATTTTTGCCAGTTGAGTCACTGAAAATACTAACCTTAGGTCCAGACAAGTACTAGTTGTTGCTCTTACAGGCCAAAACCTATCACTTGTTTGCAGTGACACAGTTCTCCTATCCTGAGATACCACAGCAGATAATCAGATATGACATAAGAAAGATAATTCTCATTTGTTGTTCATCTCAGCTGGACATATATGAGACAGAATAATAAATGAGAATTATCTTAATTATCTAAACAACTGTTGAATCTCTGAAGATGATTATGTCAACTACAGTGAGATATAAGGTACCCGCAAGTTCGTCTAGTTGTTACTTCTGACTAAGCTACAGTAATAAATACCAAAAATATGGTAAGTTTATTTATTTACACTGCTTATTTTTATATTAATAGGATAAGTGCTTTCTCTAATACTACAGTTTGTGAGGTACGTTAGTGGTTTAACTATTTCTTTTATGCATTTTTATGCATCCAGCCGAGTATTTGTTCTTTAGTGTGAGGATTATCCTCCTTATATCATTTTCTTTAACCTCACTGCTTGAGTGTGATTCAGTATATTTTGGTACAATTCTATAGTGTGTTGGATTTCCTGTTGGTGATATGAGATGTTTATTAAAAGAGGTACATAATGCTTTTGGTTCTTTTATAAGAAGGGAAGTGGTTATAACCATCCTGTATAATGGATAAATATTTGCCATCCATAGTTGTAGAGGTTTATTGATACTTATTGATGAGTTTCCAGGAGGCCTCACATTTGTAGATTGTGAAATTTCATTACTGTAGGCTTATTTTCTAAGGTTCGAAAGTTCTCATTTAAAGGTTTATATTTCTGTATGAAAAGGTTCAGCCTTGTTGATTTTTACAGAACAACTAGGTCATGAATATTTTGCCTGGGTTTAACAAGACTGGCTTGAAAGTCTGAGTTGGTTATTTCTTGCACTTTGACTCTGTATTGGCCCTGTCAGCATTTCTTTAATGGGAGAACAGGAATCAAAGTGTCTCAATAGGATGTTATAAATCCCATACCATTTGTCATCTGATCGTTCCACAAGGCTGGTTCTATCCCACTTCTCCTCAGCTAGTTTAATTTTCTGAGACTTGATGTTACTATTGCTCATAACTCGTTTTTGGTATTATTTTAGTAGCTGTTTTTTCTATATTCTATCTGTTGTGCAAGGTGGTCTGAGTAATTAAGATCTATGTTACTATACTTAACAGTGTCTTGAGCAGTTTTGGATCCATGTTAACTATATTTCTAAGATTGTAAGAACCTAATACATCCAGAAGTTTCGTGTTAGTTATGTTGTTGGACTTTGCATCAGTGTTACGGTCTCAAAATATAGTAAGTTCACTGGGACCAATTTGCGTAGTTAAGGTATTGAAGGTGTTGAGAAATTTATTTTTTTGCTACGTGGAAATAACAGTGGTTGAGTTCAGAGGGATGTAGGTTATTTATCATGAAGTTATTAAATGTCACCAGCTTTTCACATTGACTCCTGGGATTTCTGCAGTGAAGCAATTAATATTATGCACCCCAATTAACACTGAATTGCTGGAGAAAACTCATCAAAACCAACAAGAGATAAGTACACACTCCAAGTATTTCACCATCCTAAGCAAAGACTTATAATCTTTGATTATGTTACTCAAATATTTTTAGCTGGAACCTGGTAAAAAGTGTGTGTTAGAGTGGGTATGTTCATCACTCACAGAACCTACTCTCATCACTGAAGACAACAGAGATCCACTCTTCAATTAACTCTTGCATGACAAGCCATGATTGGCAGTGCCACGGTATCAGTGATAGCCTAGCCAGATACACAAATGTTCTTACTCCTGCTGCAAGCAGACATTTCCCAGAAATCCCTGATGACCAAACAAGTGCAACATGTGACCCCTTTTAAATGGCTGAAGCTGTTCAAGCAGGAGTTTGTACTTATGGGTATGCCATGTTTGTATCCAAGAATGAATGTTGAAAATGCTGCTCACCTCTAAGGTCAACACAGTTACTGCCTGCAGAGTCAAAGTAGAGGGTATACAGATGGGTCTCCTTAGTGCCATATGAATTGCTAACACAAAAATCCCTTAATATGCACATATTAAATCCTAGTGCCACTGAAACACAGTCATTGAGGGTGTTGCCTCTTTTTTGCAGCAGTGTATTTTGACATTAAGATAATATTGTGTAAAGTTGAAAGACAAATAAAGAAAAGTTAATTTAATTTTCTCTGGCCTGATTTATTAACTGTGTAAAGATCATTAAAATGACAAACTTTTTTTTACATATGGAGAAACAAAATGCTGTGAACTTCGTTTATCCATTTTTAAGTTGTCAGGGATAGTTTGTAAACCTTAAAAATTAAATTTTGTTTATTTTTTGTGTAAGTTAAATTAGACAATTTCCATGATTTCAAATAAATTGTAGGGAAAGTTTCTGATTCTTTTGTAACTTTGAAGTACATCACATATAAAGGACACTAATTTCACAATACAAGGTCTTTTGTTGTTACAACTGTGCAGTAGTATACAAGCAAGCTTTTCCTTAATCAGGTTATCTTGGTATGGGATATGACATGATGGCAATACAGCTGACAGGTATTTTCTGGTACTATTTAATAGTATGCCTATAAACTACACACATTTTCAGTATTTGTTGGGCACTACTTTGCTGCTCTTATACTCATAGAAGCCCATGCTTCATGACAAGTTACCGTATTCTCAATAATTTCAATGAGACTAAGTATGTAGCATTTTAAATTGAATCATGCTTTGAACCACGGCCTACAGTTATGGCTGTTTTTTTATTCTCACACCTTTATTATTAACATAAAAGAATTTCATCTCAGAATTCTGCATCAAAATGTACAGTACATTAATATTAAAGAATTAGAAATACTTACAAATGAAACATGCCCAGACCTACTGTTTACGTTAATAGCAATCTGAAGTGTGGCGGAGAAGGGGAAGGATAGCAGTGTACAAGTGAGGTGGAGAGAAGAGCACTTTCTGGTGAGGGAGGTATGCAGATACTAGATTGCAGCCTGGTGTAGTGTCGGGAGCTGGGGTATGAGGGAAAAGCTGGAAGCAGGAAAGGGAAGAGGACAGCTTTGTATTGTGTCATTTTTATAAATGTATGTCTACAGATTGTGGAACACAATGTATGTCGGCCTGTCATAAGTAAAATAACTGTGTATACATAACAATGTATGAATCTGCTGACTGAAAATTTTCATGTTCATGTTGTTTTTGTTGTAGTTGTTGTTGTGGTCTTCAGTCCTGAGACTGGTTTGCTGCAGCTCTCCATGCTACTCTATCCTGTGCAAGCTGCTTCATCTCCCAGTACTTACTGCAACTTACATCCTTCTGAATCTGCTTAGTGTATTCATCTCTTGGTCTCCCTTTACGATTTTAACCCTCCATGCTGCCCTCCAATGCTAAATTTTGTGATCCCTTGATGCCTCAGAACATGTCATACCAACTGGTCCCTTGTTCTTCTCAAGTTGTGCCACAAACTCCTCTTCTCAATTCTATTCAATACCTCCTCATTTTTTATGTGATCTACCCATTTAATCTTCAGCATTCTTCTGTAGCACCACATTTCGAAAGCTTCTATTCTCTTCTTGTCCCAACTGTTTATCATCCATGTTTCACTTCCATACATGTCTACACTTCATACAAGTACTTTCAGAAACGACTTCCTGACACTTAAATCAATACTCGATGTTAACAAATTTCTCTTTTTCAGAAACGCTTTCCTTTACATTGCCAGTCTACATTTTACATCCTCTCTACTTCGACCATCATCAGTTATTTTGCTCCCCAAATAGCAAAACTCCTTTACTACTTTAAGTGTTTCATTTCCTAATCTAATTCCCCAGCATGACCCAACTTAATTCAGCTACATTCCATTATCCTCGTTTTGCCTCTTTTGATGTTCATCTTATATCCTCCTTTCAAGACACTGTCCATTCCATTCAACTGCTCTTCCAAGTCCTTTGCTGTCTCTGACAGAATTACAATGCCATCGGTGAACCTCAAAGTTTTTATTTCTTCTCCATTGATTTTAATACCTACTCTGAATTTTTCTTTTGTTTCCTTTACTGCTTGTTCAATATACAAATTGAATAAGATTGGGGACAGGCTACAACCCTGTCTCACTCTTTTCTGAACTACTGCTCCTCTTCTGTGCCCCTAGACTCTTATAATTGCCGTCTTGTTTCTGTACAAATTGTATATAGCCTTTCGCTCCCTGTATTTAATCCATGCCACCTTTGGAATTTGAAAGAGAGTATTCCAGTCCACATTGTCAAAAGCTTTCTCTAAGTCTACAAATGCTAGAAACATAGGCTTGCCTTTCCTTAATCTTTCTTCTAAGATAAGTCGTAGAGTCAGTATTGCCTCACGTGTTCCAATGTTTCTACGGAATCCAAACTGATCTTCCCAAGGTCAGCTTCTACCAGTTTTTCCATTCGTCTGTAAATAATTTGCGTTAGTATTTTGCAGCTGTGACTTATTAAACTGATAGCTCGGTAATTTTCACATCTGTCAACACCTGCTTTCTTTGGGATTGGAATTATTATATTCTTCTTGAAGTCTGAGGGTATTTCACCAGTCTCATACATCTTGCTCACCAGGTGGTAGAGTTTTGTCAGGACTGGATCTCCCAAGGCTGTCAGTAGTTCTAATGGAATGTTGTCTACTCCCGGGGCCTTGTTTCGACTCAGGTCTTTCAGTTCTCTGTCAAACTCTTCATGCAGTATCGTATCTCCCATTTCATCTTCATCTACAGCCTCGTCCATTTCCATAATATTGTCCTTAAGTATATCGCCCTTGTATGGACCCTCTATATACTCCTTCCACCTTTCTGCTTTCCCTTCTTTGCTTAGAACTGGATTTCCATCTGAGCTCTTGATATTCGTACAAGTGGTTCTCTTTTCTCCAGAGGTCTCTTTAATTTTCCTGTAGGCAGTATCTATCTTACCCCTAGTGAGATAAGCCTCTACAGCTTTACATTTGTCCTCTAGCCATCCATGCTTAGCCATTTTGCACTTCCTGTCGATTTCATTTTTGAGACGTTTGTATTCCTTTTCGCCTGCTTCATTTACTGCATTTTTATTTTTTCTCCTTTCATCAATTAAATTTCAATATTTCTTCTGTTACCCAAGGATTTCTACTAGCCCTTGTCTGTTTACCTACTTGATCCTCTGCTGCCTTCACTACTTCATCTCTCAGAGCTATCCATTCCACTTCTACTGTATTTCTTTCCCCCATTTGTGACAATTGTTCCCTTATGCTCTCCCTGAAACTCTGTACAACCTCTGGTTTAGTCAGTTTATCCAGGTCCCATCTCCTTAAATTCCCACCTTTTTGCAGTTTCTTCAATTTTAATCTACAGTTCATAACCAATAGATTGTGGCCAGAGTCCACAACTGCCACTGGAAATGTCTTCCAATTTAAAACCTGGTTCCTGAATCTCTGACTTACCATTATACAATCTATCTGATACCTTCTAGTATCTCCAGGATTCTTCCATGTATGCAACCTTGTTTTATGATTCTTGAACCAAGTGTTAGCTATGATTAAGTTATATTCTGTGCAAAATTCTACCAGACGGCTTCCTCTTTCACTTCTTACCCCTAATCCATATTCATCTACTACGTTTCCTTCTCTCCCTTTTCCTACTCTCGAATTCCAGTCACCCATGACTATTAAATTTTCATCTCCCTTCACTACCTGAATAATTTCTTTTATATCATCATACATTTCATCAGTTTCTTCATCATCTGCAGAGTTAGTTGGCATATAAACTTGTACTACTGTAGTAGGCGTGGGCTTCATGTCTATCTTGGCCACAATAATGCGTTCACTATGCTGTTTGTAATAGCTTACCCACACTCATATTTTTTTTCCATTATTAAATATACTCCTGCATTACCGCTATTTGATTTTGTATTTATAACCCTGTATTCACCTGACCAGTAGTCTTGTTCCTCCTGCCACCAGGCTTCACTCATTCCCACTATATCTAATTTTAACCTATCCATTTTCCTTTTGAAATTTTCTAACCTACCTGCCTGATTAAATTATCTGACATTCCATGTTCCCATTTGTAGAACGCCAGTTTTCTTTCTCCTGATAATGACGTCCTCTTGAGTAGTCCCTGCCCGGAGATCCAAATGGGTGACTATTTTACCTCCAGAATATTTTACCTAAGAGGACGTCATCATCATTTAACCATACAGTAAAGCTGCATGCCCTCGGGAAGAATTACGGCTGTAGTTTCCCCATGCTTTCAGCCATTTGCAGTACCAGCACAGCAAGGCTGTTTTGGTTATTGTTACAAGGCCAGATCAGTCAATCAACCAGACTGTTGCCCTGCAACTACTGAAAAGTCTGCTGCCCTTCTTCAGGAACCACACGTTTGTCTGGCCTCTCAACAGATACCCCTCTATTGTGGTTGCACCTACGGTACGGCTATCTGTATCACTGAGGCATGCAAGCCTCCCCACCAATGGCAATGTCCATGGTTCATGAGGGGGACTCATGTTCATAACACAGCTGAAGTCAGACTACAATGTCAAGTAAACACAACACTACACCGTAAGCTCACCAGATGGCACTGAAGTAGTACAAACCAATAATTGTTTTCATGTTTACACACAATCTTCAAAGGAGAACTTGAAGTGACTGTTACACGCAAGATTTTATTTTATTTTGTTTGACTGCAGGCCATCATCACAAAATATGAAATGTAGCACACTGGCAAACACTCACAATACACTATGTGCTGAACAGCAGAAGCTGTTTTTCCCCATTTTTGTGTGACCTTCGGACGAAGGTACACAGCTCCAATACATTGAATTACTTTACATATTTATTCAGTGACAATTGGTCATTTACGTGATAAGACGTTTGATAAATTCATGTATGAATGTATACAATAATGAGATTTTATACTAAAATTACTTGTTAGGTTCAGTATACCACACTATTGTAAAATTCTTCTGCCTCTTAAGCAGAGTTGTTGATTAAGAAGTTCTGTAGATTGCTCTAAAATGAACTGCTTGGTAGGTATCTCACTGCTAGGAGTGGTTTATTACACAGCTTTATGCCAGTACAGGATGAGTCAGAAAGGATTTTACAAGTATGAAATGATGTAGAAATTAATTGATATAATTTACAGAATTGGTAGATGTGTCATTTTGTAGCAAACAACCTCAACATCAAGTGTCATTTTGGTTCAATGTGACTATCATGTGTGACGCACCAAACACACCATAGAAAAGCAATTTCTTCCCACACTCATTGCAGAAAATTGGGCATAACTTGTGCTACAGCAGCAGAGATTCAGTTTGTCATGTCAGCTAAATTGTTTGGTATGGGACAAACATACACACCGTCATTAATGAAATCCCAGAGAAAGAAATCCTACGGTGACAGTTTTCTCCATGAATAAGAAAGGGCTTTCAATTTGCTAAGAGCACAAAACACATCAACCTAGGGGCTGCCATGAATATGTTCCAGGGTTGCATGTGGATTTTTGCTGCCCCATGTCTTGTACTTGTGCTACAAAATGACCCATCTACCAATTCTGTAAGTTATATCAATAAATTTCTACATTGTTCCAAAGCTGTAAAGTGTTTTTTGATTCATCCTGTGTATTTTAAACTATTGCAGGACTTACTTACTCTATTATATTGTGACATTTTAAATCTACATTATTTCTGTCCTTTGTTCCATAATTGTGAACAGAACTACATCAACATCTAAACTCTACAAATCACTGTGAAGTGCACAGCAGAGAGTATGTCCCATTGTACCAGTTGTACGGTTTCTTTCCATTGCATTCACGTATGGTGTGTGGGACGAATGATTGTTTGAATGCCTCTGTGCGTGCAGCAATTATTCTAATCCTCTGCTCATGATGCATATGTCAGTTATACATTGGGGAGTTGTAGTATATTCCTAGAGTCATCATTTATAGTATCCCCTGTTAGTCCCTTTATGGTATGGGTGAGAAAAGTGTGTACCGGGTTTCATATGATCGATGTTTTTGAAATCCATGCTGCCTGGCACTGGGGAGATTATTCTGTACAAGATGCCTCACTATGTTTCAGCTCAGAATATGTTCTAGCATTGTACAACAAACTGATGTCAATGATATTGGACAGTAGTTTTGTGGATCACTTCTAGTACCCTTCTTGTAGATGGGAGTGACCTACGATTTTTCCCAAGAATTGGGCACGGTCATTATTTTGAGGGCTCTATGATAGATTGTAGTGAGAAGAGGGCTAACTCAGCTGCAAATTCAGTATAGAATCTAACAGGGATTTCATGATGCCCTGGAGATATGCTCAATTTTAACAATTTCAGCTGTTTCTCAACACCACTGACACTATTACTTATTTCATTCATCTTTTCAGTGGTACAAGGTTAAATTGAGTTGATTCTTCTGGATTTTCGTTTGTAGAGGAACATTTAAAAATTGAGTTAAGCATGTGAGCTTTTACTTTGCTACCTTCAATTTCAGTTATTGTCTCATTTGCTAGGGAATGGACACTAACTTTGGTACCACTAACAGCCTTTTCACACAGCTAGAATTTCTTTTGGTTTTGTGAAATATTAATTGTTAATATTCCACTATGGTAGTCATTTAAGCGACACACATTGCATGTTTCATTCATCATCTCCCTATCTGTAGCTCTTCCCTTTATTTTACACCTGTTATGCAATAATTTCTGTTTCTTACAGTTAATGTATACCATGGAGGTCCCTCCCATTATGAACCATTGCATTGGGTACATATCTATCAAGAGCATGGTCAAGTGTTCTTTTAAACTTGAGCCACAGTTCCTCTAGAAGCTCCTGCCATATGCTGAAAGTTTGAAGTTCCTCACGGAGATATGAAACTACTAATTTTTTTTATTTTCTTTGCTGAACATGTATATCTTTCTGCATGGTTTAGTTCTCCTTTGTACTTTAGTAATCTTTGTTGCCACAACCACATCATGGTCACTAGTACAGTTTCAGTGAACACATCCTGGATTAGAGATTAGATAAGTACTTGTTCCATAGATCATGAATACGACACTTCATAATGATGTGGAACGTGTCAGGTTAATAAAAGGTGTCTATCCAAGATATTACATTACACAAAATATTACATGACACTTAATTTTTTTTTTTTTTTTTGGATGGGGGGTGGAGAAATTATGCACTTACTATATCCAAACATTCATCTAATGAGTAGAAGGAGTTGCCATTCAGAAATTCTTTTAATTTCCTTTTAAATACTATATGGCTATCTGTCAGACTTTTGATGCTATTAGGTAAGTGACCAAAGACTTCTGTGGCAGCATAATTTACCCCCTTCTGAGCCAAAGTTAGATTTAACCTTGAGTAGTGAAGATCATCCTTTCTCCTAGTGTTGTAGCCATGTAAAGAGCTATTACTTTAGAATTCGTTTGGACTGTTAATAATAAATTTCATAAGTATGTGTGTGTATATATATATATATATATATATAGTGAGGTCTTTGAGAGGTCACAAAAAATCCTAACAGGTGACTTCTGGTTACTCAAAGCATTTAATATTTCATTAGTGAAAGTATATATAGCATTTGCCATTGAAAAACCTTTCTGGAACCCAAACTGACATTTTGTTAACACTGTATTTTTACAAAAGTGTGAAGCTACTGTACAATAATTTTGGATAAGGCAGTCAGAAGAGAAATTGGACAGCAGTTGTTGGCTTCAGACATACCCCTTTTATGTTCAGTGGTTTGACAATGTCATACTTCAGTCTACCTGGGAAAATACCCTGCTTCAGAGAGCTATTACAGATGTGGCTAAGAATCCCACTTGTCTCTTGGGAACAAGCTTTTATTATCCTGCTGGAAATGCTTCAATTCCATGTGAGCTTTTATTCTTGAGAGAGTTTATTATCTTCCTAATTTCAGAAGGAGAGGTGGGTGGAATTTCAATTGTATCAAATTGTGTGGGTAAGGCCTCTTCCATTAACTGCCTTGCTTCTTCTAATGAACATGTAGATACTATTTTCTCTACAACATTTAAAAAATGATTATTCAAAAGGTTTTCAACTTCCGGCTTGTTGTTTGTCAAGTTTCCATTCGCTTTGATGGTAATGCCATCATCCTGTACTCTTGGTTGCCCTGTCTTCCTTATAATAATATTCCCAATTGTTTTGATATTGTTATCAGAGGTATTAATCTCAGACATGATGCACATGCTTCTGGATTTTTTAATAACCTTTCTTAATGTAGCACAGTAGTTTTTATAATATTTGGCTGTTTCTGGGTCATTACTCTTTCTTGTTGTTAGATACAGTTCCCTTTTGTGGTTACAAAATATTTTTATTCCTTTAGTAAACCAAAGTTTTCTGCATGGTTTCTAATAATTAGATTTAACTACCTTCTTGGGGAAACAATTTTCAAATTCTTTTACAAGTGTATCAAGAAATAAGTTATATTTTAACTTGTGTCAGGTCCCTTGTACACCTCATCCCAGTATAACTGCCGAAGATTTCCCTGAAATTTCTAATTGTTGAGTCATTAATTGAACGCACAACTTTGGAGGGTAGTTTTGAATTACTGAATGGGGCTATGTCATATACTGTAACTAGCTGAGCCCCATGATCAGAAAGGCCATTCTCAACAGGACAAGAATTTATGTTTTTAAACTTATCTTGATCTATAAAAGTGTTATCTATCAATGTGCTGCTGTCTTTTACTACCCGAGTAGGAAAATCAATGACAGACATCAAATTGAAAGAACCAAACAAGACTTCCAGGTCATTCTTCCTATTACTCTCTTTCAGTGAACCAACATTGAAGTCCCCACAAATAATAATTCGCTTTCCCCTGTATGACAGACAAGGCATCCAAGTTTTCGAGGAGTAAATGAAAGTTTCCTGAAGGGGACCTATATACTGTTACAATTATAAGAGCGCCCTCCTTCAGTTTAAGTTGACAGGCACATGCTTCTATATGTTGCTCTAGGCAAAACTTTTTTGTATCTAAGATTTTTACACAGTTATAACTTTTGACATATATGGCAACTCCTCCTCTCACCTTATTCTCTCTACTCATATGTGCAGCTAGTTTATAACCACTGATATTTACCTTTTCCATATCAGACACAATGTGATGCTCAGACAGGCATAGTATATCTATTACAGGTCTGACATTAGATAAACTATGCTCAAGTCCATATAGTGATGAAAAGATTACTTTATTGTTCTCAGAATAGCTCCAAACTTGCTCTTTCATGCAGTGTTCTTTGATCTTAGATGTTATGGCAATGATGAATATTTGTCTACAACTGTCACAATTGCTTTTATCTCCCTTCTTATAAAGTGGGCCAACTGTGGATTCAAGACATCAGGGAATTTCCTATCTTAAAACACACAGTTTATAAGATAAGTCAGAGGAGGCACTATAATATCAATTATATGTGTCAGCATGTAATTTGAGAAGCAATAGATACTTTCCAGAATGAGGTAGGAGATGAGGTACTAGCGGAAGTAAAGTTGAGAGGATGGGGCATGGGTTGTGCTTGGGTAGCTCAGATGGTAGAGCACTTGCCCACAAAAGGCAAAGGTCCTGAGATCGAGTCTCGGTCTGGCATACAGTTTTAATCTACCAGGAAGTTTCAATAGATACTTTCATTACTTGAATTCCCTAATCTGGATGAAATGTGGTATACAATCTGGCAACTATTCTGAGTCCAACTGAAACTAGTGTATGAAGATGGTATCTGTTCTTTCGGACGTGACCAAAAGAACAGATACCATCTTCATATAGATAAGGCTTACCGGCCAGTGATCTTCTCCAGTGCGGATGCACTCACATTGCCCAAACTCTCATGGGAATCAGTAGATTGACTGCCAAGAGTAATGAGCATAGTGGGCAGAGGGGCTAAAAATGTGGTGTGTGAACAGTAAGTTGGGAATGTGGGTCTCACGAGGAGTGTGGCAGAGATAAGTCCCTGAAGTTGTACTATCTTCTGTGTCTACGTTGGCTCAGACAGCTAGAGCATCAGCCATGCAAGCAGGAGATCCTGGGTTCGAGTCCTGGCCGGAGCACACATTTTCAGCTGTTCCCATTGATATTTATCAACGTCTGTAAGCAGCTAAAGGTCTGGATTTCATTGTCATTTCATGAAACTAGTATGTCTCAAATCAGGTAAGCCTATGTTGTCTGAAGTACCTTTAGAATTAATGACATATGTTCTTGAGGTAGCAGATTTTCCATTACTTGCATAGTTGATTACGTTATTTTGTACCTCATGTGAGAATGGAGTCACTTGTTTGGTTCTGTGTTTCCCTGCTATGGAGTTTACTTCCTTCCAGGCTGCTTTGCATTAGTTGATAGACTTTTCAGTAGATATATCATTGGCTCTTCTCTTTGATACTTGCATTTTTGTCCTAAAGAGGATGATGATTCATATCGGTATCTGGGCATCTTGAATAAGATTTTCTGCATTTTCCCTAAATCATTCCGGACAACTTCCGGGATGTTTCCACTGAAAGGGCATGGCTGATATCCCCATCCTTGAATTAGTCAGGGCCTGTGCCCTATCTCTAATGACTTCACTGTCAATTGGACGTTTAACCATCATCTCACTTCATTCAATAGCTTTAGATGTCACAATTGGCCTACCACTGACCATCTTATTATTTGCGTTTCACTCTTGTGTGCATTGGTGTCTCTGCTATACACATTGGAAGTGCATACTTGGAACTGTGGGTGTATGTAACTGTTATAAAAATACTTTGTTTTACCTGAGAGGGGAGATGTCACAGACACAGCTGCAGCACTTGCAAATCTTCACATTTTCATGCAACTGAGTAATTTTCAAAATACCGACGTTCTTTTCCACCTTGTGCACTTTACCCTAACCGTGATTTGTGCAACATCTCAAAATACAATTTTCTATTGCTAATGCAACAAGTGGCCCAAAAACTTGTCACATTTTGACATAGTGTTACTGAAAGATTCTTACGGTTAATTACTCCTGTAAGAGTGTAGAACTGAGCAAGAGATTATAGTTGAGTGTTTTGCAGAGCATTTCTTATGACATCTTGCAAGAACAAAATGTCCATGAGAGAGCGGCTACTGTGTTAAATCCTGCTGCAAATATAACCACAGTTTGCTCAATGTGCTAAGAAAAACTGTGGCATAATCCCGGAAGTTTTCAAATAATTTGCAATAGGAGTGTATCACTTGACATATAGGCAAACACACTACTGAAGTTTTTTACTAACTGATGCAGTTTTTTCTCATGAGTTCCGATTTGTTGGCTGTGCCCAGTCTGATGAAAGCATCACTACAGCCTTCATTCCAAAGACAATGTAGGGAAAACTACAGATGCTGTGACAATGGAAATGGCTCCAGTCCTAGATTTTAGCCAATAAACCTACAAAACTGAGGCCACTTTTTTGCTTCTCTCTTCAGTGGCATGTATGTTCCTGTCAGCACTTTTGGTAACATTATTTTAGTAACAATATTGGAATGCTGACTTAATCAAACCTGTATCACATGCTAAATAACTATTGTTCTGAATGATTTGTAGAAACTTTATACATCAGTAAGCATTTCCAAGAGTGACTGCACAACACAGTTTCAAATAATCTGTGTCCTTCAATGACATTATAAAATATTTACTCAGATGTTGCTTTAAGGCACTTCTGTACTGATTTAGTAAATGTTACTGTTCATCCCTTTGGCTGTAAACTCTTCAGCATGTTAATGAAGTGATTTACATTTATCACATCTTGAATATTAGATAAAAGAGTCATGTAACCTTGTACATGTATCAGTAAGTTTTCATGATTCTGAGAGGTTTCTACTTTATTTGCATGTCTAAGGTTGTTCTGTAAATGCCTAACAGGCTCTTATTCATCAGGAATATGAAGACCTCAATGTCAGGTCACAGAAGTTGACAAACAACACACACAAAAACAATACAGTGTAATAAACTGAAACAATATCGAGTTACGATGAGTTAGTTTTTATGGAAACAACTGTGTTACTGTAGCTGTTATCCAACTATAAACAGCATATATATACTATTACCGGTATTGTACTGTTTCAAGATATATATAACTGTATGCTTTGCACTGCAGCTTTTCAATTTCATGCAACCTTGGTACCTTGTGTGTCAATTTTGCTACTTATTTTATATGAGTAATTACTCAGTTGATCTCATGAGGCTAAATGTAGTTTGTTCCAGTCCTCCCACCAAGGAAAAATTCTTAGTAATACCAGAAATCAAACCAGAATCCACAGTATCTCCATCATACATGCTGACAACTCAGCTATGGAAGCAGACTGCTAAATCAATGAAAAGTCTATTAGGCCACATGCATGCCCTGATGCATACAGAACAGAAACTGTCTTGAGAAACTTTAGGGGTATCAGAGAATGTAATTTTATGGCTTGAAATGGGAAACTCAATTTACAACTCCTAAGAAAGATGACACACACAGAATTCTTCCTGCGACTGACATAAAAAATATAAGAAATCAGTTACAAGTTATGTATTGATCTTGTATACTGCATACTGATAACACAACTGATGAATGTTCCTCTATTTTCCTACTGATAGTAAACACATACGATAAGAGAAATGTCTGGCTGACACTCACAAATTCATGTTAATCATACCAGTGACAATGTTTAATGGCTGCTGTGATGTCACCTTTTAGTGTGCATAGTCACAGTTTTGTTGTTAGATGGCAAAGCCAATGAAAATGGGAAAAGATTTATATATATGCTGGTCAGAAACATTCTGATAAGTTTGCTAGGGTGTCTCAGGAGAGGCTGTGAAGAGAAACAGTTGTTAAGAAAAATATTCTACTTTTTGTGCCATTTCCACATTATGTATTGTTGAAGTTAGCCAATCAGGTCATTCAGTGTGCAAATTCAAGCAATCTACCAGAGACAGTATTGCCACAGTACTTGGTTTCCCCAAACTGAAGAAATCTTGCTTTTACTCACCTAGCTTAAATTTATCGTGTCCAATAAAGGCACATTTTAGCTGGTAATGAGAATTTGAACAAGTGATAACTTACAGATCCATGGATGTCTGCACTTCACCACATTTTAATATGTGCAAATGCTCCAATTTGCGTGTGTGTGGTGACCTGATTGGCTAACTTCAATGCTAAATTACTTAGAAGTGGAGCAACATATTTTTTTTCTTAACTATTATTTCTCAGTACAACCACCTTGCAAAACTCTTACAAGCTTTTCAGACTGTTTCTGACACTCTGTATAAATTAGGACACTATACAGGTCTACAATTAAAAATTGCAAATTAAATGAATTTATTTTAAATTCTGAAAGTAATTGCCAAGCAGCCTGGGATTAAAAGAGATTAACTGCAGTCAAGATAATACAGTCCCAGTTGACTAATAATCTCAATGAATAATTGGTCAGTTGTGCTACTCCCAGTATTGCTGATGATATGACACAACAACAGGACAAAATTTAAGATATCTTAGAAAATAATATAAAAATGCAAGACACTAGACATTGATTTCAGGCCCACAAAGTGTGTTTTAACCACCATGCATAACAGAAGAAATCATTGTTAAAATAAAGTAAACCAAAAATGAAAATGAAACATTGAAATTAATGGGATTGATTACTGGTCAAAAAAACCGCTCTTGCAAAACACACACACACACACACACACACACACACACACACACACGATCTGCGCAGCAAACTTTCCTATGCTCTCTTTTATTATATAAATCATGAAACTGTGAGGAAACTGTTATTAAAGCTGTTCCTTTCACTCTCATTTGCAGTAGGCAACACTGTAGGGGAAAATTACTCAGGCGCTAAGTGTATTTTAGATGGTGGAAAGATATCAATTGCACATTAGAATTAGCACCCATGGAGCCCTTTAGAAACCACTCAGATCTCTTAATGTAATAACATCACCTAGTTTGCAACTATATTGTTAAATGTATGCTTTGAGAAAATATGTAAATATTTAACACGAGATGTGATGGGTGTGAATACAGTAGTAGAAACAGCTGCTGTCTGGATTTGCATGCACTGACATTCTCCCTGGTCTATAATAACTGCAAGTAAAATTATCTAAGCATATCGTTTTAGGACATATTTCCACATTCTGCTTGTCAATGTTATCAAATAAATATCAGAGTGTCCTAGAAAAATGGGTTCACCACAATGATTTCTATTGAATTTAAGAATTCTTTGAAACTAATATTTAAAAAATATTTAGGAGAAGTGAGAAATAAAAAAGCTAATTCGTAATAATGGGAATGGAGTTTACGTGATCATTAAAAATATTTGAGGCCTTGCTATACAGAAATGCATCTGAATTTTTCATGTGAAAACTCTTAAACCTTTTAAGATTAAAGTAAAAAACATCATTAACATTCTCCATCTTTGTTTATCATGTGTACATATTTATATCTCAACATAGTCACATCTCACATAGTCACACGTTTCTCCAAATGAGTGACCACTTTGTTGATACCAGCACTGCAGAATGTTTGACTTTTGTTGATGGAGCCACAGTCTTGCTTCTGCTTGCACTGCTTCATCACTTTCAAAATGAAGCTGACGAAGATGTTCTTTAAATTTTGGTAAGAGATGAAAATCATATTGGGCCAGTTTGGCTATATGTGAAGGATGATCGATGATAATGAATGCTAATCATCACAGTGTTGCAGACATTGTAGTTCTTGTATGTTCTGGTATTTTCATGCTGAGGGAGAGCATACTCAACATCTGGATGAACTCTTCGATTACAATGTTTGTAATGCACTGACATAGTTACATTTAAAATAATAAGCAGAACTGATACACAAAGTACCAAGGTGGCTTCAAATTGAAAGGCTGCAGCCACAAAGCATCCATTTATATATACCTTGAAACAGTGCAGAACCAGTAATAGAATATTTATGCTGTTTGTCGTAAATAACAGCTACAGTAACACAGTTGTTTCCATGGAAACTAACTCATTGTAACTTGATGTTGTTCAGTTTATCACACTGTAGTGTTTTTGTATATACTGTACTACTGTGTTGTCTATCAACTTCTGTGACCTGACATTGAGGTCTTTATATTCCTGATGAACAAGAGTGTTATGCATTTACAGAACAACCTTAGACACGCAAATAAAGTAGAAACCTCTCAGAATCATGAAAGCTTACCAATATGTCTTCAGGGTTACATGTCTCTTTTTTCCCAATATTCAGGATGTGATAAATGTAAATCACTTCATTATCATGCTGAAGAGTTCACAGCCAAAGGGATGAACACTAACATTTACTGAATCAGTGCAGAAGTGCCTTAAAGCAACATCTGAGTAAATATTTTATGTCGCTGAAGGACACAGATCATTTGAAATTGTCTTGTGCAGTCACTCTTGGAAATGCTTACTGATGTATGAAGTTTCTACAAATCATTCAGAACAATAGTTTTTTAGAATGTGATACAGGTTTGATTAAGTCAGCATTCCAATATTGTGACTAAAATAATGTTACTACAAGTGCTAACAGGAATTTATATGCCACTGAAGAGAGAAACAAAAAGTGGCCTCAGTTTTGTAGGTTCATTGGCCAAAATCTAGGACAGGAGCAGTGCTAGCCAGTACTCTTTTCCTATATGCCACACAGGCTGGCAAACATTGTGAGGTGACTGAGTGACATAACTGAAATCATTCTCCAGATTCTTCACAGATTATTTGTGGTTCCATTGGTTCATGAAAAGTTGGTACAATTTCCAGTACCACAGCATCTGTAGTTTGCCCTACATTGTCTTTGGAATGAGGGCTGTAGTGATGTTTTCATCAGACTGGGCACAGCAACCAATTGGAAGTCATGAGAAAAAACTGCATCAGTCACTAAAAAGTTTCCGTAGTGTGTTTGCCTATATGTCAAGTGACATACTGCTATTGCAAATAATTTGACAACTTTTGGGATTATGCCACAGTTTTCCTTAGCACATTGAGCAACATGTCGTTATACTTGCAGATGGATTTTACACAGTAGCTGCTCTCTCATGGACACTTACAATCAGCTGTTGACACATCCAATTCTGTTCTTGCAAGATGTCATAAGAAATGCTCTGCAAAACACTCAGCTGTCATCTCTTGCTCTGTTCTACACTCTTACGGGATTAATTAACCTTAAGAATCTTTCAGTAACACAAAGTCATAATGTGACAAGTTTTTGGGTTTCTTGTTGCATTAGGAATAGAAAATTGTATTTTGAGATGTTGCACAAATCACAGTTAGGGTAAAGTGCACAAGGTGGAAAAGAACGTCTGTATTTTGAATATTACTCAATTGCATGTCAATGTGAACATTTGCAAGTGACACAACTGTGTCTGTGACATCTCCCCTCTCAGGTACAACAGTGTCTTTTTATAACAGTTAAATACACCCACACTTCCAGCTAGGCACTTCCAATGTGTATAGCAATGCACACAAAAGTGAAACGCAAATAATAAGATGGTCAGTGGTAGGCCAACTGTGACTAGATTTTAGGAAAACCAGAAGACTGGGGAAAGCTGACGTCTAAAGCTATTGAATGAAGTGAGATGAGGGTTTAATGTCCAGTTGACAGTGAGGTCATTAGAGATAGGGCACAGGCCCTGACTAATTCAAGGATGGGGATATCAGCCATGTCCTTTCAGAGGAAACATCCCGGCATTTGTCCGGAATGATTTAGGGAAAGCAGAAAATCTTATTCAAGATGCCCAGATGCCGATCTGAATCATCATCCTCCTTAGAGTGAGTCCAGTGTGTTAACCACTGAGCCATCTCATTCGGTCTCTAACTGTTGAGTGGGGGCTGACTGCCATTACTAAATCTGAAGAGCCTAACAGTTATAAACATTCCTTGTTGGTAGTGTGCAGTCAATTAATAACAAATTGAATGAAATAGCCATCTTAAATACAAACCCCTGCCATATCTTTCTTCTCAATTACCGCTGGCTCACACAAGCTTAATCTGCCTTTTACATTTCTGAAGAATACATGCTAGCAAGTACTTTCTGTAGAACTAAATTTAGCCATGGAAGAGTTGCTGTTTTGAAAAGTGAATTGCTGAATATTAGCTGTGACACACTAAATGTTGAAATGTGTTCTCAAGAGGAAGCTTTTGAAATTGAAACTTTATTAATCTAATACTTGTGTGTCTAATGTTACCCAGAGTCTGGTATTACCATATTTACTAAACATGATGAGATTCTCACTAAGTACCTAGAGATGACAAGCGACAACTTCGAGCTTGTGTTTATTGGACACATTAATCTAGACATTAGCTGTAAAACTCAAACTGTTGTGTGTTTTTTGAAGTGTTTACAAGCTGTAAGTTCACATTTTATTAATGAACGTCCAACAAGACAGTATCTTATCAAAACATCTAGCCTAATGGATGACTATTGAAAGTGTTTATTGTAATGTAAAACAACAAGTAGTTGAGAATGGTACCCATATTCCATACATTTAAGGGCCAATTTATCAAAAGTTAAGAGGGAAAAGTTTAGTGACTATGACAACTGTAGTGGACTGGCCAGACAGCCAATCCACTATGACCGGTAGCCGAAAGGCACGCGTTTAAGCTCACGCAGGCTGGCGTGAGGTCTGGAACAGGTCAGAGAAATAAGACTAGCAAAACAGGAGGTAACTTGTAGAATACTTAACTTTAATCCATAATTGGAGAACATCGGTCTGATGGTATCATAAGTTAAATATCTATTGATAATGGCGCCTTGCTAGGTCGTAGCAAATGACGTAGCTGAAGGCTATGCTAACTATCGTCTCGGCAAATGAGAGCGTATTTGTCAGTGAACCTTTCCTACCAAAGTCGGCTGTACAACTGGGGCGAGTGCTAATAAGTCTCTCTAGACCTGCCGTGTGGCGGCGCTCGGTCTGCAATCACTGACAGTGACGACACGCGGGTCCAACGTATACTAACGGACCGCGGCCGATGTAAAGGCTACCACCTAGCAAGTGTGGTGTCTGGCGGTGACAACACAACAACATTGACAGTGCCTTTAATATGTTTATTGATCCTCTCACTAACTTACCTAATACCCACATGCAACTGAAACTGTCAAAACTGATTATACATTAAGCAAAGAGAATACACTACACACCTTATCTGAAAATACTCAGATACACAATGACAAAAGCTGGTGATCCTGTAATGATACAGAAATATAGAGCAATAAAAAATATACAGGACAAAATGCAAGTATCAAAGAGGAGAGCCAATGATATATCTACTGAAAAGTCTCACAACTAATGCAGAGCAGCCTGGAAAGTAGTAAACTCCATAGCAGGGAAACACACAACCACACAAGTAACTCCATTCTCACCTGAGGTACAAAATAACTTAATCAACTATGCAAGTAATGGAAAATCTGCTACCTCAAGAACATATGACAATAATTTTAAAGGTACTTCAGACAACATAGGCTTACCTGATTTGCGACACACTAGTTTCATGAAATTATAATGAAATCCAGACCTTTAGCTGCTTAGAGACGTTAATAAATATCAGTGACAACAGCTGAAAATGTGTGCCCCGACTGGGACTCGAACCCAGGATCTCCTACTTAATTGGCTGACACTGTATCCATCTGAGCCGCCGGGGAAACAGAAGATAGTGTAACTGCAGGGACTTACCTCTGCCACACTCCTCGTGAGACCCACATTCCCAACTTACTGTCCACACACCACATTTGTAGTGCCCCTGCCCACTATACTCAATACCCACGGCAGTCAATCTACAGATTCCTGTAAGAGTTTGGGCGATGTGAGTGCATCCGCACTGGAGATCATTGGGCGGTAAGCCTTATCTATACAAAGGTGGTATGTGTTCTTTGGGTCATGTCCGAAAGAACAGATACCATCTTCATACACTAGTTTCAGGTGGGCTCAGATTAGTTGTCAGATTGTATACCACATTTTATCCAGATTAGATAGTGGGAATTCATCAGTGTCCTAGCCCACAGCCCTGATAAAGCCCCGGGAGCAGACCACATCCTAAACCAAATGCCCAATTAACTGTCTGTGGACTGTCTGCGCCGTATCCTTTCCATCTTTAACTGCATCTGGAGCAATTGCCTGTTCCAGTGGCAATGGCGGGAAAGCATCATTGTCCCAGTACTGAAACCGGGCAAGCAAACTCCAGAGACGGACAGTTATCACTTAATTAGGCTCACCAATGTTCTCTGGAAGTTGCTTGAAAGCATGGTGAGCCAGTAGCTGTGTTGGCTCCTTGAGTCTCAAAGTGTTCAGGCTCTGTCCCAGAATGGTTTTCGTCAAGGCCGTTCCACTACTGATAATCTGATTTACCTGGAGTCTGCCATACGATCAGCTTTTGCCCGTCGTCAGCAACTTGTAGCCGTCTTCTTTGACCTAAAAAAACCTTACAACACCACATAGCGACACTACATCCACGCACAAAAGGGGTCTCCAGAGTCCGCTCCCGATTTTTATCCAGAAATTCTTGTCTCCTCGTATTTTCTGGGTTCAAGTTAGTGCCTCCAATAGTTCTCCCCATATCCAAGAGACTGGTATCTTGCAGGGCTCTGTACTGAGTGTCCCTCTTTCTAGCAGCCACCAAGGGTCTAGCAGCAGTTGTGGAGTCCTCGGTATCACTCTCCTTGTATGCTGATCACTTTTGCCTCTACTATTGCTCTTCTAGTATGGCGTCGCCGAACTTTAGCTCCAAGGCGTCAAAGGAAATCACAGGCATGGGCCCTCACCCATGGCTTTCGGTTTTCAGCTGCCAACACTCGTGTCATGTGCTTATGTCAACGCCATACCATTCACCCACAATCTGAACTTTACCTTGACGACCAACTACTCATTGTGGTGGACACTTATCCTCTTATCACTTTTTAGGACTGATCTTTGATGCTCTAAGCACTATGTGACTTAACATCTGAGGTCATCACTCCCCTAGACTTAGAACTACTTAAACCTAACTAAACTTAGTACATCACACACATCCATGCCCGAGGCAGGATTCGAACCTTCGACCGTAGCAGCAGCGTGGTCCCGGACTGAAGCGCCTAGAACGGTTCGGCTACAGCGGCCGGCGGTTACGATTGTAATCCACGCCTGGTCTCTCCTTTCTGAACTCAAGTTGTTTCGTCTACCACCTCTCCTCTGCATGGTGCATCCTTCAGCAACAGCCTCGTCTTTACCTATTACATGGTCCAAAAGACTTGGTTCATCTTGAGGCCCTCCGCCACCAATTTTTGTCCGTCCTTGGCGCATCCCAGGGTTCAGAAGTAGTCTATACTGTTGGCTCGATGGTTACTGGTCATTTAGGCTTTGCTTATTCTCACACTGCACATATTGAACTGCGCTCCCTACCAGATCACTGTAATGTTTTGCAGCGGAGTTGATAGCCATCTCTCGTGCTTTTGAGTATATCAATTCCTGCACTGGTGAGTGAATAGCTGCTGGCGGGAGACTCAGGACCAGACACTCTGACTCATAAGCTATGGTGAGATTATCAAGCAGCACACGCTAACTACGAAGAAAATCAAGTGTTTTTCGGTTTGTTGCTTCTATACTTGATTAGGTTCCGTGATTTAACAGCTGGTGTTGGGTTGAGGGCTCATCCATGACTAAACAGACTTTGTCATTTTCATGCGGATTTCATACGTCTGTCTGACATCATGGGGCTAATCACTGCACACTGGTCCGCAGTTATGTATTTTCGAGAGTGGTCTATTGACATAAATATCACTCCCGTCCCATGGAGTATCACTAAGTAATTAAGTCTATGATTGTATAAATTAATTTATAATTTGAGAATGAAAAATATAAAACAGATTAAAAGTTTTGAAAAACAATAATAAATCATAATTATAGTGGAATGGTAATTTTGAGAAAAAATTTGCTAATTTTCCAAATTGATTGTTGTCTGCGAGAACTTTCCAACTTTTGGAAATCTCAGGAGGAGGATGACGTGCAATATTTCTTGGCTTTACGGCCATCATATTCGACTACAAAAAGCTCTTCTTAGAGCAGCTGAGAAGGCAGCAGTGGCAAAATGACTTAATGTAGTGTGAGGTACCGATGACAGATGGTTTGTTCGGTGCGGGTATTGTGAGAAAAATCGCCTACACTGGGATTCTTCTCCACGATTAGCTGCTGCGTTAGGAGGTTCTGCGCCAAAATGATAACCTTCTGTTATTAATATTAGAAGAACTGAACTGTGTATTTACTTGAATTTCATGTTAAAGCATCTCTTAGTAGCAGGCTCTCATTCCATTACTTCAAAAGTGTTAATTACTAGCAGAATAGTAAACAGCCGCTAAACGGAAAAGAAGGTGAAGCACTTCGGAGATATTCGGATCGCGCTTAACTTGAATGGCGGGCGAAATAGTTCGGTTGAAAGATCAGAGCTGGTTCGTCAGTGTTGGAAGACAGATATGTTGTCTGACTTTTTCGATATTGCTTAAGAACTTAATTAGCAGTCTATGGTTATTTGGACACGTACTTAATAGTTATTAAGCAAATACGCAGTTCACTGTTTCGTTTATTTTTTTATGAACGTGTGAAGAGTGCAAATTATTTGTGATTCATAAAGTCTCGTATTCTGCTAATAAAAAGCGAGTAGCATCCCTTATAAACAAACTAATTCAAAATTTAATTATTTATACAATATCAGTTTCTCAAGATAACGGATTCACAACCTACGAGTTGTTTTCTGCGCAGAGGACAACAGTTATAAAAGACCGCAAGTTGGTGAACATTAATTAGACCTTATACATTTAACTCAGAGTGGTGGAAGCAAATAGGCACCTCTTGTATACTGCAGTGTTAGTACAAATGAGAATAGGGACACGTCATCTGTCGTAAAAAAGAGCAGGTATGAAGGAGAGCAATTTTCTGGGGAAGGGGTTTCTTATACGCACACAGATCTCTCTCTCTCTCTCTCTCTCTCTCTCTCTCTCTCTCTTTCAGCTTGCTGTAATTTTCATATGCAGATGGAGCAACACTACTTTGACACATCTTCTTGGGTCGGTGAAGAGCAGGCAGCCGTAGAAAGCCAAGTCTTGAATAGCAGCATACTTGAAGATTCGAAACATCCGTGCGATCTCCTCCTTCGTCTTGACGCAGAAGATGGTCGAATCATCGAAGCCACATCACCATATCTTTATAGGGTACGTCAGGATCACCCCAGTGAATTCCATGGAAAAAATGTATTAACCACTTTGCCGTCCTTCGTATTTTAGCACACTTCACATCCTTGAAAGACCTCGGTGATGCAATGGTTGCTGAAAATGTCTCTACTATACACATATCTTCTGTGAATGCAATACTTTTAAATATGAACTGTCTACGTTCATCATCATAGAAGCCATGAAGTAAAGCAATAGGTTAATAAAAAAGTAGTGGCAGCTTACTTGGCTGTTGTGACTACGGAACAGACATTATGATTCAATATTGATCATTTCAGCCGTACATTCATCACAATGCATCTTAACTGATTGTGGTCCATCAGTCTCCCATTGGGCATTCGAAAAAATGGTTCAAATGGCTCTAAGCACTATGGGACCTAACATCTGAGGTCATCAGTTCGCCAGACTTAGAACTACTTAAACCTAACGACATCACATACATCCATGCCAGAGGCAGGATTCGAACCTGCGACCGGAGCAGCTACACAGTTCCAGACTGAAGCGCCTAGAACCGCTCGACCACACCGGCCGACGGGCATTCGAGTCATGGTGGTTAAAGTAGGGCTCCTACTTCAAAATGAGTGGTTACCTCTTAAACATGTCAGATAGCAAATTGAATCTGCACGATACGCCACACAGTAATGGTTTAAGTTGTGTGGGTAACATGTATTAATCAAGATCGTTCAAGATGTGACTACTCGTAAACAGTTTTATGTAAACATCCCAGAGCACACTACGCACATTTCTTTGTTTCGCCCACTTAAAAATGTTGTAAACCATTCTCTTTCTTAGTGAATGCGTAGTCCTCAAAGCATGTTTTACATTCAAGCCTAAAGGAGGTTTTTTACATAATGTAATATTCCTTTTGAAAATTCAGCTTCCACTCGTATATTGTAGGATCCAAACAGACACATGTTTAATATGAATCACTGAGTCACCAAAATCTTTGTATGACGCTCCAACAGGTTCTTGTTTTTCGTAACAAAATCATTTCGCCAGCTGAAACAGATCCGTCGTGGGGTGTTCCTCCTCCAAAGTGTTAAACAGGTAGTGAGAAGAACTTAAAACGTGCTTAGACTCGATACAGAACGGTTTTGGGATAACATTATGGTGTGCAAACGTTTCTCTACTCGTTTGCTTGGCCCATGAAAATTAACCCCGAATCGACGTACTCATGTATTTTGCACTCACAATGATGTCTTAGTCGAGAACATTGTATGATCTGGGTGTAAACGTAGCATAAGGCTCAAATGCACTAACAGAAACTCGCAACTTGGCTGTCCGTATATATATATACAGGTATGACGCCACTGTATTGGCTGGATTTACAAGTATCAAATATACGAAATGGTTTCGAGGAATAAAAGAAGCGAGGGCTCTTTCAATTGTAATTACAACCTTTACTCCTCGACTAATAGATGATGACGATGTATTGGAGGTGGGGTTTGCTGTTGGTCAGTGAGAAACGACATTCAGCTGGAGTGACTGTGGAGATATCATTTTTTTGGACGCTATACATCTGTAAACAAATGTCGGAAATGTTATGCTGCTTGAACGTAAAGTTACTGTGGCATGCGGTCCTATGTAAAGTAATCGCTAAGCTAGTCTAAGTCTCTCATTCAGTCCCTAGTTCACCAGTCTGATGTGGCAGTTGAAGATAGCAGAACGAAAGCCAAAGTTTTAAATTTCACGTTCAAGAAACCGTCCACACAGGAGAATCGTGAAACATACCGTCATTTGACAATCGGACAGACTAACTTACGGACGGTATAGTAATAACCATCCCTGGCCTAGAGAAACAACTGAAAGATTTGAAAACAAATAAACCACAAGGTCCAGATGGAAGCCTAATTAGGTTTTACAAAGAGTTCTCTATAGCATTGGCCCCTGACCTAACTTGCATTTGTCATGAATCCTTTGCCCAGCACAAAATCCCAAATGGCTGCAGGTTTAAATACCTGGCACCTATATGAAACAATCGTTGAGTTGTGACATCATCCAACTGCTGACTAAGATTGTGGATTCATGCCTGCATGTTGTGTTGCCTGTACTGCAGAAGAGTTGTCACTGTTTGGTTTATTTAGCATTAAGGCCAGGAGCGTCTTTAATTTCAGTCTTCTTCCCTTTCTGTTAAAGTTGTTTTCGAATTTCTGTGACTCTTCTGTCCATCCTAACACAATGATGATCAGATCATGATTAAACTAAAATATCACAAGCGCCATATAAAATTTAAATCAGATTTTCGTGACAATGCTTTTCATGATACTTTCATGGAACGAAAAAAGTGGATACCCCTGTATCCACCTGAGCACACACTGTTCAACCCCAGTGACATTTCCCAGTGTTCCCAACATAATTCGTTTCTCAATGAACTAAATATGTGGTACTAAAATGGTGACAATTCTACGGTGTAAGGGAGTGTTCAAGAGTTTCCTATGTAGCTTCGTGAGTTTATCATGAGTTAGAGCTGCTGTACACGCCACGTGTTTTCATGCAGGAGGAGGACATTGAGAATTGGCTGCTGGCATCATTTGTTGCCGTAGGCAGCCTTATCATCAACCAGCAGCTTGCAGTGTTAGTCCACACTCATTGTCCTTCGACCATGCAGGTAATCAAACATATATACACCTTTTGAGTCCCAAAACAAAACTACCAAAACTAGCCTAGCAGAAAGTCGATGCTTTCAATGCATTCCTCCACTTTTTTCCACACCATACTCATCCTCTTGCTATCTGAGGTATAGCAGTGACCCATATATCATTGCAGGTCTTGATATGGCCAAGAACAGCTTCTCTTTCTTCTTCTTCACAGTGATTCAGAAGTCATTGGCAAATATTTTTCCCTTCAGCCTTTTGTGCCTCAGTGGGAAGCCGTGAAACGCACCTTGCCTATATTATTCCGTATTCAAATGTATCCAATAAAATGGTATGGGAACTTCCAAAACGTATCACCACTTGTGATAAAATTTTCGTAACAGCTTTCTTGTGTTCATGAACTATGCTTAGAGTCCCTCCAAAATGTCACTTGATTTCACACCTTTGTTTGAGAGAAAACAAATAGTAATGTGTTTCTCAACAGACAGTGGGACCTTCTGATCACTCATGGTGAGTGTCAAGTCATATGCATGTCTATCCCCCCCTCCTTTCTCTTGTAAGCAGTTCTGTAGTGCACCAAGCTGTTCATGTCACTTTATGTGTCAGATGAACAAAGTTCAGGTTTATTTGAATGACACTCGCGTATTAATTTTAATATAAAGTTCACAATGGAAAATGAAAAAGAAGACAAATTTTATTTTTGTATATACAGCTTGTAACACCGTTTCTATGATACTGATCCTTTCATTTTATAATTAGATCTGTGGCCAAGCAACAATACTTTTCTTAATTGGTGTCAATACGTGCATTTGACATTTTTTTGCTGTAAATTAAAAATCAACAGTCGTAATCAGAATAATAACTTTCTCTATGCTATCTGGGATGCTAGCATGTGCTTATTAACGACAGACTAATTAACATCTTCCAATTAGCGACGTTTGATGACAAACCAAAATTTCTGTCATGACTGAAACTACGTAACAAAAAGTATCAATAGCGAAGTAGTTTAATGCACAACGAATGTTAGTCTAGTCTGTTACAAACCACAATTCATAATTAACCTTCAGACTTACCAAAACATGGAAGCATCACTGAATGTTAAAGAACACATAAACTGAGAAATTTCATATTACAAAACGATGTACCTTTTCTTATAATGTTCACGAGCAAGCATAAAATTTTACTTTCTACTCAAATTACATGTAACAGACGAAATTGTAAAATCATATATCCATAGTTAAGCACTGATATTACAACATTTCATTTATGAAAAAGAACCTTTTACATCTAATCTAACTGTAACGCCAATATTGGTTTTTGGTAAGCACCTACGTATGAAAGAGCTGGGGCACCTTACAGGGTAATTAGAAACTGATGGGAATTGAGAGCACAAACTCTAAAGAAAACTAACTCAGACAGTTGATAACTTAATAAAAATTCTATTCACCACCCCAAACAAAAAATTCGAGTCATTAACACATTTGTGGAGGAGACTAAAAATATTTATGAGTCACAGTACTTGGAGGAAGAGCTCAATTATTTAAGAGTTACTTTACTAGCGCCATCTGGAGGCCAGTTGTTACAGCAATTACTTGATATGATATTCAGTTGGCTATTACTTGTGTACTTGTACTCATTGGCAAGCTATGTTGTACCGATTTTTTTTTCTCTTTATTACTGGTAAGTCATGATATTCAGTTGGCACTTACTTGTGTACTGGTACTCATTGGCAAGCTATATTGTACCGATTTTTAATCTCTCTTTATTACTGGTAAGTCATTTTCTATCTAAGCTTACGTATTTTACCATTTACTTTTCACATTTGTTCCTCTTTCATACAGATCTGATAATGGCAATACTGAAATTCATCATAAGAGAGACCATTAAATAAAATAATAGCAAACTAGACAAAAAATCCTACATGGAATATCTAAAAAAATTGGTAGTGCCCTCTATAAGGATTTCGTGTCTTGTTTTATTATCATCAGATCACGCACGTGGTTTTGAACCCCATATGTTCCTGCATCTTCTGAACTTTCATATTTTTCTCAAATTCATTTTGTCAATTTTCTTTTCCAAAGCACAATGCCAGTCGGCTATCAGCTATATTTGTTGGTGATGCTAATGTTCATGAGACTTACCTATTTCATGTTATGCACCATAAATTGCCAGTCACATTGTTTACTCACACTACTTTCTAAATTCTCCTTGTGAACTCATTGAATGTGTTCAGTTCTACACACTGCTCTGTACATACTACCTGGATGAGGAGGTATGGTCTTCTTCTTGTATAGAACTTCTATGCATCTGTATGTTCCTGTCACATGCACAACCTTCGCAGTAGTTACCAATTAATTGAAACTTCCTGGCAGATTAAAACTATATGCCCGACCGAGACTCGAACTCGGGACCTTTGCCTTTCGCGGGCAAGTGCTCTACCTTCTGAGCTACCGAAGCATGACTCACGCCCGGTACTCACAGCTTTACTTCTGCATAGGGCATCACCAATGCCTTATTAGGACCTGATGGCATTGTTAGGTTTATATTTCAATATACTGAAGGCATATGATGACCAATGAGCACCATTCACTATTAAATATTGACGATTCTTCGTTGTAAAATGTTTTCGTTGGATACACCTCTTCAGTGGAACATGATTCCCCATGTTTACTACTACATTCAAATAAACCATTATCAGGCACCATCTTTGATTTTATCTATAGGGTGATTATTCCTCTGTATTTGAACGCAGTAGAGAGGTGCATGTTTATTTAGTACAAACAGAACTGTTGACCAACGGCTTGAATGCTTCTTTATCAAACAACAGAAATTTAGTTTCATACTCCTTACAAGACTCATCATTTTATTGTACCAATAAGTCTACATATAACAATCACATTACAATCCATAATATTAACAAGAAGACTGATGAATCGTAGACTCTGTCCAAAAGTATCAACATTTTTTTCATTTGAATTTTTCATAAATGCGATTATTATTTTAATACTACATGAGACACTACCTTGCTTTTACCATTTGCATTATTAAAACATAAAATATGATAGTTTGAGCATTAATGATCTTTCTAATAAGTCTAATCACCTGCTGTTTGATGCAATGAGTAAATCCATCACAAAATAATCTCCAACTATCTTTTTTTAAAAAAGACACATTGATATTTTATAGTATTAATTAACTCAAGTGTTCGTACTACAGTGACTTGGTAAATGTGTTATCAAACAGAATCTCAGCATTGGGTTATACAATATTTAGTATGTGTACTGCACACTTTGGATTAATACACATTTTGATAGAAGCTGTTTTTCTGGGAGAAGTCAGGAATTTCTTCCGAGTTGGCTTCTGTTAAAGTGAAAGGGACAAACCTTTACACGGCTTTGCCCACAGGTTATTGGGAAAATGTCGCCTTAAAAAAACCGACAACGGGATGACATCTGGCAATGTCTCTTGCACCTGATTTATAATTTATTACAATCTCTTGAGGACATCTTCAGGTTGACGAATACAGTAGGTTGCCAATTGCAGCAGGTCAGTAAGAGCAACAAGTTGTTGACAGCATGGGAATGGCAATAGGAACATGGCTCTCCACACTCTTCAGGATCTCGTTATGGTGATAATGTTGTACATGCAACAGATTGTACAACACATATTAGTTTCACTCCACAGTAAACAACAAAAGGGCCCCAAAAGCGTTCACAGACCCGTACATTCATACTACACTAGCTTGAAAAATATAAAGAAAAAAAGGGTTTGAAAATTAATCACCAAAAAACGGAATACTTGACTAATGGTTCAGATGAGCTATACATTGAAGGAAAGAAAATCAAAAAGATGAACACTTTCTGTTATTTGGGATCCATATTAGGAATCGAGGGAAAATCAGAGTCAGAAATCAATAAAAGAATTAGTAGCGGACGAAAGGTCATTCGGATGCTTAACTCAGTCTTACGGAGAAGGAATGTAATGAGCAGATCTAAAAAATTAATATACAAATCCATATTAGAGAGTCTGGTTCTGTATGGAATGGAGACCTGAACAATTAACCTGAAGCACGTTGAAGAATTACAAGATCTAGATATGGACTTCCAGGAAAGAGAAAATAAGGAACACCGAAATAATGAGGAGAATGGAAATATAAGAAATAATATATCACGTAATGGATAGGTAGAAATTGCAGTGGTACGGGCATGTACGACCAATGGAGGAAGTCAGAATACCAGAACTGATACTGGAGTGGGAACCGGAGGGGAGAAGAAGAAGAGGACGGCCTGTGACCACCTGGCTCCAAAATGTGCAGCACACAATGAGGAGAATGGGCGTAGAGCAAGAGGATGCACAAGATGGAAACAACTGGAGGAATATTTTGAAAATACAGTTTAATAACGTTTATTCTTTGTATAGTAATTTCCGAGTAAATTGTTATGTTGGAGATAAGCCTCTGTAATGACGAGAAGCTAAAAATAAAAAGAAACTTTTAAAAAAATAACTTTCGCTTTATGAGTCAATGCCAAGTAAGGTAGCTCGATGAAACTATATATACACTCCTGGAAATGGAAAAAAGAACACATTGACACCGGTGTGTCAGACCCACCATACTTGCTCCGGACACTGTGAGAGGGCTGTACAAGCAATGATCACACGCACGGCACAGCGGACACACCAGGAACCGCGGTGTTGGCCGTCGAATGGCGCTAGCTGCGCAGCATTTGTGCACCGCCGCCGTCAATGTAAGCCAGTTTGCCGTGGCATACGGAGCTCCATCGCAGTCTTTAACACTGGTAGCATGCCGCGACAGCGTGGACGTGAACGTGCCGCGACAGCGTGGACGTGAACGTATGTGCAGTTGACGGACTTTGAACGAGGGCGTATAGTGGGCATGCGGGAGGCCGGGTGGACGTACCGCCGAATTGCTCAACACGTGGGGCGTGAGGTCTCCACAGTACATCGATGTTGTCGCCAGTGGTCGGCGGAAGGTGCACGTGCCCGTTGACCTGGGACCGGACCGCAGCGACATATGGATGCACGCCAAGACCGTAGGATCCTACGCAGTGCCGTAGGGGACCGCACCACCACTTCCCAGCAAATTAGGGACACTGTTGCTCCTGGGGTATCGGCGAGGACCATTCGCAACCGTCTCCATGAAGCTGGGCTACGGTCCCGCACACCGTTAGGCCGTGTTCCGCTCACGCCCCAACATCGTGCAGCCCGCCTAGAGTGGTGTCGCGACAGGCGTGAATGGAGGGACGAATGGAGACGTGTCGTCTTCAGCGATGAGAGTCGCTTCTGCCTTGATGCCAATGACGGTCGTATGCGTGTTTGACGCCGTGCAGGTGAGCGGCACAATCAGGACTGCATGCGAGCGAGGCACACAGGGCCAACACCCGGCATCATGGTGTGGGGAGCGATCTCCTACACTGGCCGTACACCACTGGTGATCGTCGAGGGGACACTGAATAGTGCACGGTACATCCAAACCGTCATCGAACCCATCGTTCTACCATTCCTAGACCGGCAAGGGAACTTGCTGTTCCAACAGGACAATGCACGTCCGTATGTATCCCGTGCCACCCAACGTGCTCTAGAAGGTGTAAGTCAACTACCCTGGCCAGCAAGATCTCCGGATCTGTCCCCCATTGAGCATGTTTGGGACTGGATGAAGCGTCGTCTCACGCGGTCTGCACGTCCAGCACGAACGCTGGTCCAACTGAGGCACCAGGTGGAAATGGCATGGCAAGCCGTTCCACAGGACTACATCCAGCATCTCTACGATCGTCTCCGTGGGAGAATAGCAGCCTGCATTGCTGCGAAAGGTGGATATACACTGTGCTAGTGCCGACATTGTGCATGCTCTGTTGCCTGTGTCTATGTGCCTGTGGTTCTGTGCGTGTGATCATGTGATGTATCTGACCCCAGGAATGTGTCAATAAAGTTTCCCCTTCCTGGGACAATGAATTCACGGTGTTCTTATTTCAATTTCCAGGAGTGTAGAAATTACTACTTGACTACAGTACCGAAGGTAACTGAAAGAAATACAATATGACATGAACATAAATGATTCTTTCATTCGAAGATAATAATTACCCTGAAGTCGCCATCATTTATTATTTCTTAATAGGCTGTGTGATCACCAAGGATGGTAATGCATGCTCTGCAGTGTGCTCCCACATTAGTCACGAGTCTGGTAGGGAGTTCTTGTGATAGGATGTCCCATTAATCCACTAGTGCAGTTGACAACAGCTGGATGGTCATTGGTGCATGAGACCATACTGCAGTGCGTCCGCCGGCGCTATCGCCGAGCGGTTCTGGGCGCTTCCGTCAGGAAACGCGGTGCTGCTACGATCGCAGGTTCGAATCCTGCCTTGGGCACGGATGTGTGTGATGTCCTTAGGTTAGTTAGGTTTAAGTAGTTCTAGGTCTAGGGGACTGATGACCTCAGATTTTAAGTCCCATAGTGCTTTGAGCCGTTTGAACCATTTGTAATGCGTCCCTCCCAACATGCTTGATCAGATTAAAGACGGGGGAAAGGGCACGCCACTCCATTTGCTCAATTCCTCCTGTTCCAAGAGCTCCATCTCCATTGTTCAATGTGGTCACGTATGGTCATCCATAAAAATGAAGTCATGGTCAAATGTGCTCATGAAAAACCGAGCATTGGGAAGGAGTACAGTGTTAGAATGATGTTGAATGGTGAGTGTACCATGTTGAAAGATCTGAAGGCAGTATGCCCCTGCAACACTGTGCCTCCCTCCAGCATAAAAACTAGACCACCAAAACAATCATGTTAGGCAGTGTTGATAGGGGTGCATTAAGTGCTGCTACCGTGAGTCCACACGTAATGCACTCAGGAACATTGTGGAACATGATAATTTCAGTGGTCTAGTTGCTATGGTATGGAGAGCCATAAGGTTCAACATCATTGTGACACTCTACTCCTTCAAGATGTTTGTCTTTTCAGAAATGCATTCGGCCCTGACTTCATTTTTCTGGATGACAATGCATCAAACAGCACATGTGCAAGAGATCTCGGAACAAGAAGATATTTGGCGAATGGTCTGGCCTGCCCATTTCCAACTTAATTCCCATCTAGCCCGGGTGGATGTGTTGAGGAAACATACTGCAGCACATATACATGCACTAACAACCATCCTGCAATTGTCAACTGTGCCAGTGAATGGAAAGCTCTAACATGACAACTGCATACCAACCCAGAGGCCAGCATGGGAGCACTTTGCAATGCATTGCCATCAATGGCAATCAGAAGACACATGTCCTTTCTTTTGAAATGTCCAGAGTTCTGCTTGCAACTCTAAAAATATAAATATCAACTATGATAAAGTAATAGTCGACAACAATTTTTAAAATTGCTTTTCTGAATAAACTACATTTAATTATCAACTAAAATCAACGTAATTGCATCTCATAATTGTGCAAAGACTTTACACCATAATGGAAACACAAGTTTGATTCCTTAACCTAACAGCTACTCCGGAATCAAGAATTTGGGGGGGGGGGGGGGAGGAAGGTGGTGGTGGTGGGACGGGGGGTAGGGGCGGAATGCGCTGTCAATATCATACTAATTCACAAAAGGGGGAAAGCTTTACAAACCAAACACTGTATCTAGTGAAATAAACTACATGAAAGTAAGAAGCAGTTAACTACTGGTTCTTACAAACACTGTTCTAGCCTTTTTTTAATCTGTAAAACATGGCTACACTGTGATAGTGCCCACCACAATGCCATGGAATACTGGCTGAGCTGACAGACTTATCTGTGAGGTGACAGACTTATCTGTAAGGGACTTTGTGATCTAAGCTGGGTTGACATATGGCAATCCGCCCTTGCAACATTGTGCCCCCCTCCAGTTTAACAACTGGATCACCAAAACTATCATTTTATGCACTGTTGTTGGGATGCATTAACTGCTCCTACCATAATGACTTACAACAGTCTGGTTACATAGCGTAATGGCGAAGGTACTGAACTCTCATGCAGCTCAAATCCTGTCATGTACACTCTTAACAAAACCTGTAAATACGTTTCCTTACCTGCCAAGGCAAACTCCAGTTTTATCACCACTCCTTGTCCAGGTAAATTTTCCAAATGGGATCCTAACTTCTACCATTTCGAGCATGTACGAACTTTGATCACCTTATACAAAGGCGGGCTGTCAGCAGCATAGTACGCCGCTCTTCAGCCTTGAGTTTTACAATAAGTATTACATATAGGTGGCACAGAGAAGGCAAACAAAATGGCGGGCATAAAAATGTAGACACAAAAAAACAAAAAACATGCAGCCACTCACGCTGGACGAGAAATATCACTAACACTAGTTGACATGGCACACATAACATGGATGACAGCGACGGCACATGTGAACAGTGGTGGCGTGACGGCAACAGAACACTAAACACAAACGAAGGCACACACACGAGGCACTGATGGCGATGATCTCCGGCGCGCGAATGTTCACTGAGTGTGTACGAGTCCGAGGACCTGCCAAGAGAGGAGGAGGAGGAAGGGGAGTGGGAGAGGGAGAGGGGAGAGCAGAGATGCCATGGGCTGGGGAGATAGGGGGAGGGAGGAAGGGGGAGGAGAAGCCTGAGGGAAGAGGGGCAGAGGAAGGGGGATGGGGGAAAAGGAAAGAGAAGGGAGGGAGGGTGCCTAAAGGAAACGACACAGGAAGTGGGGGGAGGATCAAAGTTGATAGGAGGGGTAGATGGAGGGGAGGAGGACATCATCAGGGAGGGGGAGCTGGCGGAAGCCACCTTGGGAGAGGGTAAGGAGGGTGGAGAGATGGAGACCAGGTGGGACGTGGGAATAGAGGCGCAGCAGCGGGCGGGGGTGGGAGAGGATGGGTGAGACAAGCTGGTGAGGTGGATCGAGTTTGCGGGAGGTGTACTGGATCTGTATCCTTTCATGGAAAAGGAGGAGGTGGGGGAAGGGGATGAGATCGTACAGGATCCGCGTGGGGGAGGGGAGACGGATGCGATAGGTGAGGTGGAGAGCATGGCGTTCAAGGATTTGGAGGTATTTATAAAAGGTAGGGGGGCGGAGATCCAGGCCGGATGGGCGTAACAAAGGATAGGGCGGATGAGGGATTTATAGGTGTGGAGGATGGTGGAGGGGTCCAGACTCCACGTACGGCCGGAAAGGAGCTTGAGGAGATGGAGTTGGGAGTGTGCCTTGGCTTTATTGTCCAGAGATGGGGAGTCCAGGAGAGGGGACGGTCGAGGGTAACGACAAGGTACTTAAGGGTGGGAGTGAGGGTGATAGGACGGCCATAGATGGTGAGATAGAAATCAAGGAGGCGGAAGGAAGGGGTGGTTTTGCCTACAATGATCGCCTGGGTTTTGGAGGGATTGACCTTGAGCAACCACTGCATGCACCATGCAGCATGGATGGTGACGTAGGAAGGACAGTGGGAGAGAAAGGAACCGATCAAACGGACGTAGTTAATGGGAAGGGCGAAGGTTTTGAGCTTGAAGAGGAGACTTGAATGCCATATGCGGTCATAAGCACGTTTGAGGTCCAGGGATATGAAGATTGTGGAGCGACGGGAATTAAGCTGTTCGGAAAGGAGATGAGTGAGGTGAAGGAGAATGTCGTCGGAAGAGAAGGACAGCCGAAAGCCACACTGGGTAACGGGAAGGAGGCAGTGCTGGCGGAGATGCTGGTGGATGCATCGGGTGAGGATAGATTCCAGGACCTTGCTGAAGACCGAGGTAAGGCTGATGGGACAGTAGGAGGAGACGGCGGACGGCGGTTTACCAGGTTTAAGGAACATCAGAATACGGGAGGTTTTCCACAGGTCGGGGTAGTAACCGGTGGACAGGACTACATTGTAGAGCCTGGCCAGAGTGGAGAGGAAAGAGACAGGAGCTTCACGAAGGTGACGGTAGGTGACACGATCGTAACCAGGAGCGGTGTTACGTTTGGTGCGGAGTGTAGCAATGAGATCCTGTGTAGTGATAGGGGCATTGAGTTCCGTGTGTGCAATGTTGTCCAAGTACTGGAAACCAGGGGCGAGGGAAGGGACAGAGGTGTCAGTTCGATCGCGGACATCCGGGAAGAGGGAGTAATCGAACTGGGGATCAACTTGGGATGGAAAACACATCGGAGAGGTAGGAGGCAAGGGTGTCAGGGAAGGGGTGATCATCATGGACAGGAGGATAGTAGGGGGAGGGTTTAGTTCTGGTAAGGTGATGGAAGGCTGACCAGAACGTGGACAAGTTGATAAGTAAGGTAGCATTTAAATGGGTGCATGTCTGTCGCCAGACCCGGCGTTTCTTAGCCGCGAGCAAATCACAAATGTGTCACTGGAGCTGCCGGTGGCATCGTAGTGTGTCCGGGTCACGCGTGTGGAGGAAGGCATGGTAGAGATGGCGGGATTCACAGAGGAGGAGGACGGCCTGTGGGGGTAAGGTAGGATGGTGCGGGTAGATGGCGACAGTAGGGATGTGGACCTCCACAGCCTCAGACAAGGTCTGCTGGAGAAAGGAGGCTGCATGGGTTACAGCGTCAGGGTGGTGGTAGGTGAAGGGGTGGCTATCAACCTGGGTGGAGAGGGTATCTCGGTAGGGATTCCAGTTGGCATGGGGATAGTCATGGACGTACTTAGGGGGAGGGTCATTATGAGGGTTGGGGTGGTGGCGACGACCATCTGAATCGGTGAGGAGGACAGGGAGATGGTCGCTACCAATAGGCTCCAGGACATGCACCGTTATGCGGCCAAGGGGGTTGGGGGAGGAGAGTATAACATCGGGAGTGGAGTTGGATTCGGGACGGGTGTGCTGCGGGATGGGGATGAGGTCGCCTTGAAGGGAGGAGAGGAACCAATGCCACCGCTGTAACTGGGTGGCGGAACGACTATGGATGTTGAGGTTGGCGGCAATCACGTAGGAGGAGAAGGTACGGTCAATGTGGGAGAAGAAGTCGAAGGGAATAGGGGCGTTAGGGTGTACATAGATGGTGGCGTAGGTAATGGTAAGGCTGGGGAAGAAGAGACTAAGGATCAGGTGTTTGGTGGGGTTGGGAAGGAGAGGTTGAAGCCGAACGGGGATCTGGCAGTGGTGACCAATGGCAACTCCGCCACACGCAATTGGGAGGGCATTATCGGAGTGGTGAAGGAGGTAGGGCGAAGTGTGGATGGTGTGGTGGAGTTGGAGGAAGGTTTCATTGAGGAGGAAGGCATCAACACGGTGGGTGGCAAGGGTGTGGAGGAGGAGGTTCTTGTTGGCGGGAATGGAGTGGATGTTGTTGAAAAGGATACGGTGCTGTCGTGCCGTGACAGGGATTTAGACGAGGGTGTCAAGATGGGAGAAGGTGAAATGGGCCTGGTTGTTGGAGTAGGTGGCGTACATTTTTTGGTGGAAAACGGAATGGGCAGTGAGGGAGATCTGTTGGGTGGTGTGGGGGCGCTGAAAAGGATGAACATTCTGAAGGACAATGGTGAGGAATCTGATGATGTCCTCAGCAGTTGGGGGTGGGCGAAGGGAATTGCCAGGAGGGGTGGGGGCGTCCAGAGGGCGGACAGGAACAGTGAGTTCAGGAGTGGTAGGAGGGTGTTGGGCCTTACATTTCTGGGAGTAAGTAGGATGAGGGAGCTTACAGGTATTGTAGGAGGGGGGGACTGGAGATTGGGGCACCGCCGTAAGAAGTGGGCTTGTCTACAGTGCGGGCAGGTGGGGGCCTCACGGCACTCAGATCTCGTGTGAGCATTATACCACAAGCACCTCTGGCAGTGGAGGGATTGAGGAGGGAACAGGAGGGGTCAACTTTATAACATTGGTTAAAGAGGAGGGCACCCTCCTTCAGGAGACGGTCTATGGAGGGGGCGTGCTTGGAAAAGACCTGCATAAGGCAGGTGTGGCCAGCAGAGTTGTGGATGCGGCGAACCGCACGCACCTCCAGATGGGGATGTGCCTGAAGCTCCGCCAACACCTCCTCCTCCGTGATCATCGGACTAAGCCGAGTGATCAGGCGGTGAGGGTCGGCGGGTGACTCAGGGGTTGGGGTTGGCGGGTGGGTGGTGGGGAAGGAGCAGGGGTGAGGGAGGCAGTAGGGCCAAAGCAGGTGACAGGGATGCGGGAAAGGAGATCTGTGTGGAGGGTAGGGCTGGGGGAGGAGATGAGCACCGAATCATGGCGAGGAGTGAGGAGGGAGATGGCAGCACCAGGAAAATTCTGGCGAAAAAACAGGGTGAGCTTCCGGGCCTCAAGAAGGGAGGGATCAGGACGGGAGAGGAGGTAGCGGTAGGAGGAGGGGGTGGAGGAGGAGGAGGAGGGGGCAGGGACAGGGGGGGAGACATCCATGGCATCATGGGCTGGGGAAGGGGGACGAGGCGGAGCCTTTTTGGGAGTAGAGGAGGCAGGGGTGCCACTGGGGCGCTTGACAGTGGCAGAGGAGGTCTGGGGGATGGGAGCGACTGGAATGTGGCGGCGAGTGGCAGGTCCCTGTGCTGAAGTCAGCGCCATAGATGGTGAGGGCGATGGCGAAGGCGACGGTGAAGACGATGATGATGAAGGCGAAGGGGAGAGTTGAGTGTGGGCCGTAGCCCTCTGGGTGACCACCCTAGGGGGGGCCGCAGAAACGGAAGGAGCAGTGGGAGGGAGTGGTGGGAAGGGATCAGAGGAGGTGCGGGAGGGAGGAGCCTAGGATGGGGAGACAAATAGTGAGGGAGATGGGAGAGTGAGGAGTGGGGGGGTGGACTGAGGGGGGAGTGATGTGGCACACCACGTGATAGTGGTGGCGGCGGTAGAGGGGGATGTGTATATGATGGCAGTGGTGGTGGCAGTAGTGGCGGTGGTGGGGGTCGACATTACGAGAAGGGGAAAAGCACAGGACAGGGCAAAGAAGCAAACGAGGGATGGTTAAGGCGACAAGAAACACACAGTAAAGGGGACGGAGAAACTACGAAGGAGACTGGGGCTGAAGCCCCACTCTGCTGCTGCTGGCGGGTGAGGCGACCTGGCTGGCCGGCCGGTGGGGACACTGCTGGCTGCTGGATGCTGCTGGCTGCTGGACGCTGCTGGCTGCTGGACGCTGGCTGGGACCGCTGCTGGACGCTGGCTGGGACTGCTGCTGGACGCTGGCTGGGACGGCTGCTGGACGCTGGCTGGAACCGATGCTGGCTGCTGGCTGCTGGCTGGGACCACTGCTGGCTGCTGGCTCGCCGCTGCAGGGTGACTGGCACCTGCAATATACCTAACACTTCAATTAGAACCAAAAGGCCAATCGAAGGGCGGTATCCTTCCGGATTACCGCTGGAGATGAACTGCTTCTTAGTTCTTATTTGTGACTGGCACATCTACCGTTATAAATCGCGAAAATAGAATTTGTAGAGTGCGTGAACTGTAATTGTAAACTGCGTCTAAGAATTGCAGTTATCGAAAGAAGCATTCACAGAAATCACTGATACTGAAAAGTCACAGTTTAGCCCATCCCTACCCATAGTGCAGTTGTATTTCCCGCACATTCAGTTTACATGTGGGACGCACTTCTGTCTTGCTAAGAGGTAACGTGCGAGGTGCCATCTACCGACGACGCTAAACAACTATCGCGTGCTGTCTGAGGCAGTGCTCATAACGAGTTGATTTCATATAGCAAATAGAAGTTTTGCAAGGAATAAATGACAGTAACAAACATCTACAGCTACGACCTTTCCAGTTTTGCTAACAATATAGCTATAAGCTCCCGTGGAACTTAACTGCTTGTGACCAGCTTAATACGCACCCAACAACATTTGTAGTAACATATAATATTTTTGGCCAACAAATTTGTTGTAAGCTATCCGAACAGCTTAATTCCCGTCACTCCACAATCTTCCTCTCCCTGGACCTCGAACGTGCTTATGAGCGCGTATGGCATTCCAGTCTCCTCTTCAAGCTCCAGACCTTCGCCCTTCCCATTAACTACATCCGTCTGATCGGCTCCTTTCTCTCCCGCCGTCCTTCCTATGTCACCATCCATAACACAGATTCCTACACCTTTTTCCCCTCCGCCGGTGTGCCCCCTTCTGTACCTTTTGTACACGGCGGACATGCCGCCGCCGTCACCCCCCATCCACCTTCTCCAGTTTGCTGATGACACCGCCTTCCTTGCCCTTGCCCACACCCTGCAGCGCTCCCAACACCTTCTCCAATGCCATCCTGACCGGTTCACCGCATGGTGTAACCAGTGGTTGCTCAAGGTCAATCCCTCCAAAACCCAGGCGATCATTGTAGGCAAAACCACCCCTTCCTTCCGCCTCCTTGATTTCTATCTCACCATCTACGGCCGTCCTATCACCCTCACTCCCACCCTTAAGCACCTTGGGGTCACCCTCGGCTGTCGCCTCTCCTGGACTCCCCATCTCTGGACAATCCAAGCCAAGGCCCGCTCCCGACTCAGTCTCCTCAAGCTCCTCTCCGGCCGAATGTGGGGTCTGGACCCCTCGACCATCCTCCACACCTATAAATGCCTCATCCGCCCTATCCTTAGTTTTGCCCACCTGGCTTGGATCTCTGCCCCCCCTACCTTTTATAAATCCCTCCAAATCCTTGAACACCATGCTCTCCGCCTTGCCTATCGCATCCGTCTCCCCTCCCCCACACAGACCCTGTACGATCTCATCCCTTTCCCCCACCTCCTCCTTTTCCTTGAAAGGATACAGATCCTGTACACCTCCCATAAGCTCGATCCTCCTCACCCGCTAGTCTCCCCGATCCTCTCCCACCCCCGCCCGCTGCCGCGCCTGTATTCCCACGTCCCACCCGGTCTCCATCTCTCAACCCTCCTTACCCTCTCCCAAGGTGGCTTCCACCAGCTCCCCCTCCCTGATAATGTCCTCCTCCCCTCCACCTACCCCTCCTATGAACTTTGACCCTGCCCCACCACCCACTTCCGGTGTCCTTTCCTTTAGGCACCCTCCCTCCCTTCTCTTCCCTTCTCTTTCCTTTTCCCCCACACCCTCCCTCCACCCCTCTTCCCTCGGGCTTCCCCTCCCCCTTCCTCCCACCCCCTATCTCCCCTGCCCGTGGCATCTCTGCTCTCCCCTCTCGCTCTCCCACTCCCCTTCCTCCTCCTCCTCTCTTGGCAGGTCCCCGGACTCGCACACGCACGGTGAACATTCGCGCGCCGGAGGTCATCGTCATCAGTGTCTCGTGTGTGTGCCTTCGTTTGTGTTTAGTGTTTGTTCGTCATCACGCCGCCACTGTTCACGTGTACCGTCGCCATAATCCGTGATTTGTGCGCCGTGTCAACTAGTGTCAGTGATGTTTTTTCGTCCAGCGTGAATGGCTCCATGTTTTTTTGTTTTTGTTTTTTAGTGTCTACATTGTTTTGCCCGCCGTTTTGATTGTATTCTCTGTGCCCCCTCTATGTATCACTTATTGTAAACCTCAAGGCTGAAGAGCGGCGTACTCAGCTGCTGACAGCCCGCCTTGTGTAAAGTGATAAAAATCACAATAAAGAAAAAAAGAAGTTGTAAGCTAGTAGGATAAGGCTCAGATTAGAGACATCAATTTTTGGAGGACGTGACCGCAGATACGTGGTCTGTCCTGCAACACTCAATTTAACATAATGTCACAGAAAGTGGAGAATCGACTCTTCAAAACTATCCGTAAGGGATGCAGGTGAACGTACTCTCTTTCATCCTGGTGTGCACTGGTTTGAAAGTAAATATTTCGCATATTGGTGTATAGATTTAAAACTGATAACGACCTACAGTCCAGTTACATAGCGAAATGGCGAAGGTACTGACATCCCATGCAGTTGAAATCTCGTGATATACACTTATTTATTATTAGATCTCTATCGAAATGAGTTTGATAATTATTTTTATTCAATTAATTGGTTTAAATGTATTTTTTATTCATTTGCCAGTCATATTTGTCATCGTATGAGGTTCATCATTTGCACTCATATTTCTACCTACCCGCCTTTTTCATTTGGAATCATGGTTCATGTGATTTTGATTATTGGTATGTATTAATTTCGATTTAATTACTTTCATTTTGTCATCTGACTTTTCATCAGTGTTATTGCATTCATCATTTATGTTTCTCATTTTGCCTGAATTTCGTTTTACTTATAATCCCTGCTTTCGTTTAAATCATCATCTATGTTAATTTGTAAATAGCGCAATAAGAATATATATTTTGAATGTTTCTATGACGATGGCCATCCAAATAGATGTAAATCTTTTAATGAAATATAAATTCTTGAATCCATTGCACAGTCATATAAATAGATTATTTCATCGTCAATAAAATTCTTCTGGGTTTGAGGCCCCATTGTCATTTGTAAAATTCCGACGTTTCGGCGACTCTTGCAAGGCGCCTTCCTCAGGGTGTATTGCTAAATTTACAGATGACAATGCGGCCTCAAACTCAGAAGAATTTTATTGACTGTGACAATGGCCGGGGAAGCCTACGTTTACAGATTATTTCATCATTTGCTTTCTGTTTTTAACCCACGGATCAGCATCTTCAAATGTTTAAACATAATGATGTATACATAAAATTAACTAGATTCACATGCACGAAGATTCCAAGTGCAAAAAACGAAAGGAAGAAAAGAGGAGAGCAAATTAAAACGTTGATTAAAATAATGCGACCAATGAATAAAAAAATTACATTTATACCAATTAACTGAATAAAAATAATGATCAAAGTCATTTCGATGAAGGTTTAAAATAGAAAAAAATTAAGTACATCTACCCAGATTCGAACCAACAACACACTGTACGTGAGGACGATACCTTCACCATTACACCATGCAACCACTATGTGAAGTGCTTTTATTTTTAAACGTATAGATCATGACGCGAAATTCTGGATCTTTATTTCGTCCATTACTCGCATATGAGGGCCCACCAGGGTGAATGGTTGCAGGGTGTCATTTCCTTGGACCTTTACCTCCATCACTGCATAGATTGTTTCAAAAAGTCTGTCCCACTGGTGGGAACCTCTCCTTATGGGCCAGGTTGAACAGTGAGGATGGACATGTCAATTTTTTCAGAGGATGAGGCCACACATAAGTGGTCTGTCCCACAATACTGAATCTAAGGAAGGCTGGAATATGATGAACTGTTTCTCTCCATCTACCTTTCTTCCATTTTCATCTACATTATTATACATATATGTGCTCACTGTATGTTCTGCTCATTATATTTCTCCCGTTTGGTTATAATTTAGAGACTGCAATTATATGCATTTGCATGTTGCATATGCATTTAAATATTTGGCTCCTTTTCACCGATTATTGAAGATTTTAACAAAAAACTAGTGACGATGCATATTTTCGTTGTATGTTTACAATATTTTAAAAATTTAAACGGGAGGTCTATAGCTCGACTGGTTTTGATGTCTCACAGATTGACCGCGACCTAGAACTGCGTGCAATCGCTAACTGAGAGGCCACTGCCTAGCGAAATCATTACAGAAGAGCAACAGGCAGACAGTCTATGTTCCTGCGCCCGTGCAGCCGGTTAATCCCCTCCATTGTCGTACCGTACGCGTCGGCAAATATTAAACTACGCAAGCTTTTAGTCCCACGCCCCTTGTTTCCGTTTAGCTTTCTATTTAGTTGTACACAGTCGAACGTTTTTACGACGTGTAGTGTGTAACATGTTGTACGCCATGCCGCCCGAAAACAGAAACGACGTTTCGTGGATAGCTGACCATCCTGGAACATTTACACATGACGGAACTGTTTTGCATTTTCTAGTTTGCGAGGAAAACGTTTTGTGGAAAAAAAACAACTTTCAAATAGAGCTAGCATGTCAAGAGAAGTCTTCAAATCGCAGGAATGAAGAAGAAAGGACCACGACAACAACTTTTGACAACAGCAAGTTGCAGTAGCAGGCATTTGTCCAAAGGTAACCACAAAAGTCCGTTTAACGTGGATCTATGTGAAGCATTCTTTGCAAGCAATATTTCTCTTCACAAACTTACAAACCCCATCCTCGAAGACTTCCTGCACAAATATTTCTTAATTAAAAATATACCAGATGAATCAACATTATGCAAAAATTATATATTGACTGTTGACATAAATGTTCTGCAAGAAATACGCAATGAGCTCAAGGACAGCGTTATCTGGATTTCAGCTGACGAAACTACAGACACTTGTGGCCGTTACACTGCAAATGTAATTGCTAGTGCTTTAAAAGAAGAACCAGAAAGAATTCAGAAAATGTTATCATCGTTCTAAACATACCTACCTTTCGCGTGGCCGGCGCTCCTCCAAGTACCGGTTACTGATATGCACAGGTTCGACTTAGAAATATTATACACGCAATAACTCCCATGTTTTTTTATTATTTGATCTTGCATATTTTCTACACTTTTCATGCATTTTAAGCATTTTAATGCATAAGTTTTTATAATGTATATAATCAGGTCTCTGTTTATAAATAAATGCTACCAGTCAAAACTTTTTTTATTTTTATTTTGCACATCGGAAAGGATTCTCATTTTGAACTGCGTTTTTCCATGTGTACATGCCATTTATTTGTAGTATATAGGCAACAATCTCTCACTTCACTTCATTCACAAGCACAGAAACTAAACTTTCTGTTGGTGAAGACATTGTGAAGACACTGTGGTAACTTGTCCAGTTCTGTTGTCACAGGTATTTTGAATGATCACTATATCAAGTGACTGAAAACATGTTTCAAATGCCGGTGAATATAACACAGCAGTTACATCTGTCTTCTAAACACGAATTCTCTGAAGCAATTTGTACTATGATTGTCAATTTCACACCATTAGTGTTTTCACACTTGTTCCATTAATACAATATTAAAGCCAAAGGAAACATAAATGTAAAGTATACTACTTACTATTTTGTTGAGACGAAATTATCTCTGTGTACAAGCCTAACTTTCTTATATTATGTAAAAACTGTGGAAAAGTAGTTGCAGATACATTTGTGACTAAAATTATCCGCCCCCCCCCCCCCCAAAAAAAAACGTTTTTCATATTAGGTGCATTGTGCTGCCACCTACTGTCAGCTACTCCATATCCGCCACCTCAGTAGACATTAGACATCGTGACAGAGCAGAATGGCGCACCCTGCAGAACTCACAACCTTCGAACGTGGTCAGATGATTGGGTGTCATTTGTGTGCTACATCTGCATGCGAGATTTCCACACTACTAAACATTCCTAGGTCCACTTTTTCCGATGTGATAGTGAAATGGAAACGTGAAGGGACACTTACAGCACAAAAGCGTACAGGCCAATCTCATCTGTTGACTGACTGAGACGGCCTACAGTTGAAGAGGGTCATAACGTGTAATAGGCAGACGTTATCCAGACCGTCACACACGAATTTCAAACTGCATCATGATCCACTGCAAGTATTTTGACAGTTACGTGGGACGTTAGAAAACTTGGATCTCATGGTCGAGCAGATGCTCATAAGCCACACATCACACCGGTAAATGCCAAACGACACATCACTTGGTGTAAGGAGCGTAAACGTTGGACGATTGGGCAGTGGAGAAACGTTGTATGGAGTGATGAATCACGGTACACAACGTGGCAATCCGATGGCAGGGTGTGGGTATTGTAAATGCCCGGTGAACGCCATCTGCCAGCGTATGTAGTGCCAACAGTAAAGTTTGGAGGCGGTGGTGTTATGGTGTGGTCGTTTTTTTCATGGATGGGGCTTGCACTCCTTGTTGTTTTGCGTGGAATTATCACAGGACAGACCTACATTGATGGATTACGCACCTTCTTGCTTCCCACTGTTGAAGAGCAATTCAGGGATTGCGATTATATTATTCAACACCATCGAGAACCTGCTCATAACGCACAGCCTGTGGCAGAGTGGTTACATGACAGTAACAGTTAGTGGACTGGCCTGCACAGAGTCCTGACTTGAATCCTATGAAATATTTGGAACGCCAATTTCGTGCCAGGCCTCACCGACCAACATCGACACCTCTCCGTATTGCAGCCCTCCGTGAAGAATAAGCTGCCATTCCCCTAGAAACCTTCCAGTACCTCATTGAACGTATGCCTGCGAGAGTGAAAGTTGTCATCAAGACTAAGGGTGGGCCAACACCTATTGAATTACAGCATTACTGATGGAGGGTGCCACAAATGTAGAAGTCATTTTCAGTCAGGTGTCCAGATACTTTTGATCAACACATATTGTATTAACAATATACTTCTCATAACTTTTGCCAGTTGAGTCATTGAAAATGCTAACCTTAGGTCCAGACAAGTACTAGTTGTTGCTCTTACAGGCCAAATCCTATCACTTGTTTGCAGTGACACAGTTCACCAATCCAGAGATACCACAGCATATAATCAGATATAACATAAGAAAGGTAATTCTCATTTGTTGTTCATCTCAGCTGTTCGTATATGAGACAGAACAATAAATAAGAGTTATCTTAACTATCTAAACAATTGCTGAATATCTGAAGATGATTATGTCAACTACAGTGAGATATATGGTACCTGCAAGTTCGTCTAGTTGTTACTTCTGAATAAGCTACAGTAATAAATACCAGAAATTTGGTAAGTTTATTTATTTACACTGCTTATTTTTATATTAATAGGATAAGTGCTTTCTCTAATACTACAGTTTATGAGGTACGTTAGTGGGTTAACTATTTCTTTTATGCATTTTTTATCTACTACACTCGACACACCATCCCATCCAGCTGAGTATTTGCTCTTTTTTATCCTCCTTATATCATTTTCTTTAACATCATCAAATTCAAAACTCACTGCTTGAGTGTGTTTCGGTATATCTTGGTACAATTCTATAGTGTGTGTTGGATTTCCTGTTGGTGATTGAAATGTTTATTAAAAGAGTTACATAATGCTTTTGGTTCTTTTATAAGAAGGTATGCAGTTATAACCATCCTGTATAATGGATAAAGATTTGCCATCCATAGTTGTGGAGGTTTATTGATACTTATTGATGAGTTTCCAAGAGGCCTCGCTTACATTTGTAGATTGTGGGATTTCATTACTGTAGGCTTACTTTCTAAGGTTTGAAAGTTCTCCTTTAAAGGTTTATGTTTTTGTGTGAAAAGGTTCAGCCTTGTTGATTTTTACAGGACACCTAGGTCATGAATATTTTGCCTGAGTTTAACAAAACTGGCCTGTAAGTCTGAGGTTGTCATTTCTTGCACTTTGACTGTGTATTGGCCCTGTCTGCATTTCTTTAATGGGAGAAAAGTAATCAAAGTGTTTCAATAGGATGCTGTACATCCCATCCCATTTGTCATCTGATCGTTCCACAATGCAGATTCTATCCCACTTCTCCTCAGCTAGTTTAATTTTCTGAGAGTTGATGTTACTATTGCTCATAACTCGTTTCTTTTCAAAAGTTTTTGGTTTTATTTTAGTAGCTGTTTTTTTCTATATTCTATCTATTGTGCAAGGTGGTCTGAGTAATGAAGGTCTATGTTACTATACTTAAGAGTGTGTTGAGCAGTTTTGGATCCATGTTAACTATATTTCTAAGATTGTACGAACCTAATACATCTACAAGTTTCGTGTTAGTTATGTTGTTGGACTTTGCATCAGTGTTAAGGTCTCAAAATATAGTAATGTCATTGGGACCAATTTGCATAGTTATAGTATTGAAGGTGTTGAGAAATTTATTTTTTTGCTACGTGGAAATAACAGTTGTAGAGTTCAGAGGGATGTAGGTTATTTATCATGAAGTTATAAATATCACCAGCTTTTCACATTTACTCCTGAGATTTCTGCTGTGAAGTATTTAGTATTATGCAACCCAATTAACACTGAATTGCTGGAGAAAACTCATCAAAACCAACAAGAGGTAAGTACACACTCCAAGTATTTCACCGACCTAAACAAAGACTTATAGTCTATGATTATGTTACTCAAACATTTTTAGCTAGAACCTGGTAAAAAGAGTGTGTTAGAGTGGGTGTGTTCATCACTCACAGAACCTACTCTCATCACTGAAAAGAACAAAGATCCACTCTTCAATTAACTCTTGCATGACAAGCCATGATTGGCAGTGCCACGGTACCAGTGATAGCCTAGCCAGATACACAAATGTTCTTACTCCTGCTGCATGCAGACATTTCCCAGAAATCCCTGATGACCAAACAAGTGCAACATGTGACCCCTTTTAAAGGGCTGAAGCTGTTCAAGCAGGAGTATGTACTTATGGGTAGGCCATGTTTGTATCCTAGAATGAATGTTGAAAATGCTGCTCACCTCTAAGGTCAACACTATTACTGCCTGCAGAGTCAAAGTAGAGGGTATACAGATGGGTCTCCTGAGTGCCATATGAATTGCTAACACAAAAATCCCTTAATATGCACATATTAAATCCTGGTGCCACTGAAACACAGTCATTGAGGGTGTTGCATTTTTTGCAGCAGTGTATTTTGACATTAAGATAATATTGAGTAAAGTTGAAATACAAATAAAGAAAAGTTAATTTAATTTTCTCTGGCCTGATTTATTTACTGTGTAAAGGTCATTAAAACGACAATTTTTTTTTTTTACGTATGGAGAAACAAAATGCTGTGAACTTCGTTTATCCATTTTTAAGTTGTCAGGGATAGTTTGTAAACCTTAAAAATTAAATTTTGTTTGTTTTTTGTGCAAGTTAAATTAGACAATTTCCATGATTTCAAATAAATTATAGGGAAAGTTCCTGATTCTTTTGTAACTTTGAAGTACATCACATATAAAGAACACTAATTTCTCAATACAAGGTCTTTTGTTGTGTTACAACTGTGCAGTAGTATCTAAGCAAGCTTTTCCTTAATCAGGTTATCTTGGTATGGAATATGACATGATGGCAATACAGCTGACAGTTATTTTCTGGTACTATTTAATAGTATGCCTATAAATTACACACATTTTCAGTATTTGTTGTGCACTACTTTTCTGCTCTTATACTCATAGAAGCCCATGCTTCATGACAAGATACTGTATTGTCAATAATTTCAATGACATTAAGTATGTAGCATTTTAAATTGAATCATGCTTGAACCACTGCCTACAGTTATGGCTGTTTTTTTATTCTCACACCTTTATTATTAAGGTAAAAGAATTTAATCTCAGAATTCTGCATCAAAATGTACAGCACATTAAGATTAAAGAATTAGAAGTACTTACAATGAAACATGCCCAGACCTACTGTTTACGTTAATAGCAATCTGAAGAGTGGCAGTGTCTGGAGGTGGGGCATGGGGGAAAAGCTGGAAGCAGGAAAGGGGAGAGGACAGCTTTGTATTGTGTCATTTCATAAATGTATGTCTAAAGATTGTGGAACACAATGTATGTCAGCTTGTCATAAGTGAAATAACTGTGTATACAAAACAATGTATTAATCTGCCGACTGATAATGTTCATGTTCATGTTGTTGTTTTTGTTGTTGTTGTTGTGGTCTTCAGTCCTGAGACTGGTTTGATGCAGCTCTCCATGCTACTCTGTATTGTGAAAGCTGCTTCATCTACCAGTACTTACTGCAACTTACATCCTTCTGAATCTGCTTAGTGTATTCATCTCTTGGTCTCCCTCTTCGATTTTTACCCTCCACACTGCCCCCCAGTACCAAATTGGTGATCCTATGATGCCTCAGAACATGTCCTACCAATAGATCCCATCTTCTAGTCAAGGTGTGCCACAAACTCCTCTTCTCCCCAATTCTATTCAATACCTCCTCATTAGTTATGTGATCTACCCACCTAATCTTCAGCATTCTTCTGAAGCACCACGTTTCGAAATCTTCTGTTCTCTTCTTGTCCAAACTATTTATCATCCATGTTTCACTTCCATACATGTCTACACTTCATACAAGTACATTCATAAACGACTTCCTGACACTTGAATCAATACTCGATGTTAACAAATTTCTCTTTTTCAGAAACGCTTTCCTTGCCATTGCCAGTCTACATTTTATATCCTCTCTACTTCGACCATCGTCAGTTATTTTGCTCCCCAAATAGCAAAACTCCTTTACTATTTTAAGTGTCTCATTTTCTAATCTAATTTCCTCAGCATCACCCGATTTAACTCGACTACATTCCATTATCCTCGGTTTGCAATTCTTGATGTTCATCTTATACCCTCCTTTCAAGACACTGTCCATTCCGTTCAGCTGCTCTTCCAGGTCCTTTGCTGTCTCTGACAGAATTACGATGTCATCGGCGAACCTCAAAGTTTTTATTTCTTCTCCATGGATTTTAATACCTACTCGGAACTTTTCTTTTGTTTCCTTTACTGCTTGCTCAATATACAGATTGAATAGCATCGGGAACAGGCTACAACCCTGTCTCACTTCCTTCCAAACCACTGCTTCCCTTTCATGTCCCTCGACTCTTATAATTGCCATCTGGTTTCTGTACAAATTGTAAGTAGCCTTTCGCTCCCTGTATTACCCCTGCCACCTTCAGAATTTGAAAGAGAGTAATCCAGTCAACATTGTCACAAGCTTTCTCTAGGTCTACAAATGCTAGAAACGTAGGTTTGCCTTTCCTTAATCTTTCTTCTAAGATAAGTCGTAGGGTCAGTATTGCCTCACGTGTTCCAACATTTCTACGGAATCCAAAATGATCTACTCCGAGGGCAGCTTCTATCAGTTTTTCCATTCATCTGTAAAGAATTCGCGTTAGTTATTTGGAGCTGTGACTTTTTATACTGACAGTTCGGTAATTTTCACATCTGTCAACACCTGATTTCTTTGGGATTGGAATTACTATATTCTTCTTGAAGTCGGAGGGAATTTTGCCGGTCTCATACATCTTGCTCACCAGATGGTAGAGTTTTGTTAGGCCTGGCTCTCCCAAGGCTGTCAGTAGTTCTAATGGAATGTTGTCTACTCCTGGGGCCTTGTTTCGACTTAGGTCTTTCAGTGCTCTGTCAAACTCTTCACGCAGTATCTTATCTCCCATTTCATCTTCATCTACCTCCTCTTCCATTTCCATAATATTGTCCTCAAGAACATCACCCCTGTATATACTCCTTCCACCTTTCTGCTTTCCCTTCTTTGCTTAGAACTGGGTTTCCATCTGAGCTCTTGATATACATGAAAGTGGTTCTCTTTTCTCCAGAGGTCTCTTTAATTTTCCTGTAGGCAGTATCTATCTTACTCCTAGTGAGATAAGCCTCTACAGCCTTACATTTGTCCTCTAGCCATCCCTGCTTAGCCATTTTGCACTTCCTGTCGATCTCATTTTTGAGACATTTGTATTCCTTTTTGCCTGCTTCATTTACTGCATTTTTATATTTTCTCCTTTCACCAGTTACATTCAATATTTCTTCTGTTACCCAATGATTTCTACTAGCCCTTGTCTTTTTACCTACTTGATCCTCTGCTGCCTTCACTACTTCATCTCTCAGAGCTATCCATTCTTCTTCTAATGTATTTCTTTCCCCCATTCCTGTCAATTGTTCCCTTATGCTCTCCCTGAAACTCTGTACAGCCTCTGGTTCTTTCAGTTTATCCAGGTCCCATCGCCTTATTTTCCCACATTTTTGCAGTTTCTTCAGTTGTAATCTACAGTTCGTAACCAATAGATTGTGGTCAGAGTCCACATCTGCCCCTGGAAATGTCGTCCAATTTAAAACCTGGTTCCTGAATCTCTGTCTTACCATTATATAATCTATCTGATACCTTCTAGTATGTCCAGGATACTTCCATGTATACAACCTTCTTTTATGATTCTTGAACCAAGTGTTAGCTATGATTAAGTTATGCTCTATGCAAAATTCTACCAGACGTCTTCCTCTTTCACTTCTTACCCCCAATCCATATTCACCTACTACGTTTCCTTCTCTCCCTTTTCCTACTCTCGAATTCCAGTCACCCATGACTATTAAATTTTCGTCTCCCTGCACTACCTGAATAATTTCTTTTATCTCATCATGCATTTCATCAATTTCTTCATCATCTGCAGAGCTAGTTGGCATAAAAACTTGTACTACTGTAGTAGGCGTGGGCTTCATGTCTATCTTGGCCACAATAATGCGTTCGCTATGCTGTTTGTAATAGCTTACCCGCACTCCTATTTTTTTATTCATTATTAAACCTACTCCTGCATTACCCCTATTTGAGTTTGTATTTGTAACCCTATATTCTCCTGACCAGAAGTCTTTTTCCTCCTGCCACCGGACTTCACTAAATCCCACTATATCTAACCTTAACCCATCCATTTCCCTTTTTAAATTTTCTAGCTTACCTGCCCGATTAAGGGATCTGACATTCCATGTTCCCATTTGTAGAACGCCAGTTTTCTTTCTCCTGATAACGACGTCCTCTTGAGTAGTCCCCGCCCAGAGCTCCGAATGGGGGACTATTTTACCTCCAGAATATTTTACCCAAGAGGATCCCATCATCATTTAACAATTCAGTAAAGCTGCATGCCCTCGGGAAAAATTACGGCTGTAGTTTCCCCTTGCTTTCAGCCGTTCGCAGTACCAGCACAGCAAGGCTGTTATGGTTAATGTTACAAGGTCAGATCAGTCAATCATCCAGACTGTTGCCCCTGCAACTACTGAAAAGGGTGCTGCCCCTCTTCAGGAACCACATGGGTGTCTGTCCTCTCAACAGATTCCCCTCCATTGTGGTTGCACCTACGGTATGGCTATCTGTATCGCTGAGGCACGCAAGCCCCCCACCAACGGCAAGGTCCATGGATCATGAGGGGGACTCATGTTCATAACACAGCTGAAGTCAGACTACAATGTCAAGTAAACACAACACTACTCGGTAAGCTCACCAGATGGCACTGCAGCAGTACAAACCAATAAGTGTTTTCATGTTTGTACACAATCTTCAAAGGAGAAATTGAGGTGACTGTTACATACAAGATTTTATTTTATTTTGATTGACTGCAGGTCATCATCACAAAATGTGAAATGTAGCACACTGGCAAACACTCACAATACACTATGTGCTGAACAGCAGAAGCTGTTTTCCCCTTTTGTGTGAACTTCGGGTGAAGATATACACTTCCAATACGTTGAATTACTTCACATATTTATTCAGTGACAATTGGTCATTTACATGATAAGAGGTTTGGTAAATTCATGTATGAATGTATACAATAATGAGAATTTATACTAAAATTACATGTTAGGTTCAGTATACCACACTATTGTAAAATTTTTCGGCCTCTTAAGCAGAGTTGTTGATTAAGAAGTTCTGTAGATTGCTCTAAAATGAACTGCATGGTAGGTATCTCATTGCTAGGGGTAGTTTATTACACAGCTTTATGCCAGTACAGGATGAGGCAGAAAGGATTTTACAAGTATGAAATAATATAGAAATTAATTGATATAATTTACAGAATTGTTAGATGTGTCATTTTGTAGCAAACAACCTCAACCTCAAGTGTCAAGTGTCATTTTGGTTCAATGTGACTATCATTTGTGACGCTGTAGCGAAGCAGCCTACTCACGCCTTATAAAATTCACATCAGCCTTTCCATTGTGTGCCAGCCAGTCCGCTGTAACTAGCTCTGACGTTATAAATGTTGCGCAATACTTTAAAAATCAAGTAAATAACCTGAAACGTTTCTAGCATGTCAGGAGTAATACTAAATCAATATGTGTTGAATATCAGTTCAATAACTTTAACCATTTTCGAAATTTGGACGTTTTTCTGTAAAAATCATTGACGCAACAGAAAAGAGATAGAGACTTAAAAATTTATATTTAGATTCCTTTTGCGTAATAATTAAGTAGAAACAGTATTAGTTGAAATTCATGATTTTCTGGTTTTTGTCTTAGAAATTAAGGAAGCAAGATAGATTAAGTAGGCGAATAAATAAAGCTAGGATGTTTAAATTTAAGTAGAAGGGATATCCGCTATAATCATAAAAATGTGAGAAGTTTCAACAGAATAACTATAAAACTATAGCTATAGCCTATCTCCAAAGAGCAAGTTCAGAGCTCGTCTACTGCGTGTAGTGTAATTAAATTAATTCTCTCGCCCAAAATATTTGACTTAGCCTCGTCAGACTTTTATTGTGATTACTTACTTGTGTGCTGATTGCACAATTACATTGAAAGCTTCATCGGCCATCAGCAAAGGAAGCAATGATTTATTCGATAACTTAAAGTGGTGCATTACTAGCCCAGCGGCTAGCCGGGAGAGGAGATTTGATCAGGCGTTCCCTTAGCCGTCCGCACCGCGGCTTTATATGTAAGAACGCTGCGCGAGAAGAAGAAAGCCCCAGTTCTCTCCAGACGCTGATTAACGCACCACCTTTGTCGGGAGTCGCGTCGCATCGGGTCGGTATCGTTGATATAAACAGCCTCGGATGCCGTAATAAGTTACACGGGATACGCGTAACCATGAAATCGTTTTCGAGTAAAATGTCAATTCTGGGATGATTTTAATGATCTATCTTCAGTTTGCGTATGTCGTATTTTCACGTGCCGCCGCAGGACAGACGTTCTACCATTAGTTAGTGTGGCGTTTAATGAACATTATAATCAAATTCACTTAAACATTTAATTTGAACAGTTATAGTGGCATCAGCGCATTAGACTTTGAACTGCTCTGGTAGTTGGATTGCGTGGATCCTTTTTTGTCTGTGACTTTCAGAATATAGTGAACATTTTAGAGAGAATGGTTTCTGATTATGAATCCCAGACAATCCAATAATTCCTCAGAGCTATAAGCTGTAGCTATAAATGTATTTCTCAGATGAAGTGGGCACTAGGAATCCTAATTACAGGCTTCACGTTTTGTTAGTCACTGTCTGGTTGCCAATATTGTAGTTAGAGAGCCAGTGTTGAGAACGGCAAACAGCATAAATACAAAACATTTATTCTATTAATCCACCCGCCGCCCCACAAAGCACCAAACACACCACAGAAAAGCAATTTCTTCCCACACTCATTGCAGAAAATTGGGCATAATTTGTGCAGCAGCAGCAGAGATTCACTTTTTCATGTCAGCTAAATTGTTTGGTATGGGACAAACATACACACCATCGTTAATGAAATCACAGAGAAAGAAATCCTATGGTGTCAAGTTTGGGGAGTGAGTTGGCCATGCAATTAGCCTTTCACAGCCAACTCACCAATCTGGGAAGAAGTTATCGAGGAAACCTCAAACTTCCATGAGGAAATGAGATGGTGCATCATTTTGTGTATAGTAAACCATCCTAGCTTGGTCATCATCATCGATTTGTGGAATTAAAAAGTTTTAAAGCAAATCCAGAAACACAATACCAATGACAGTTTTCTCCATGAATAAGAAAGGCTTTCAATTTGCTAAGAGCACAAAACACATCAACCTAGGGGCTGCCATGAATATGTTCCAGGGTTGCATGTGGATTTTTGCTGCCCCATATCCTGTACTTCCGCTACAAAGTGACCCATCTACCAATTCCGTAAGTTATATCAATAAATTTCTACACCGTTCCAAAGCTGTAAAGTGTTTTTTGACTCATTCTGTATATTTTAAACTATTCCAGGACACACTTACTCTATTATATTGCTACATTTTAAGTCTACATTATTTCTGTCCTTTGTTCCATAATTGTGGACAGAACTACATCAACATCTAAACTCTTTAAACCACTGTAAAGTGCACAGCGGAGGGCACATCCCATCGTACCAATTGGTATGGTTTCTTTCCATTGCATTCACGTATGGAGTGTGGGAAGAATGATTGTTCGAATGCCTCTGTGTGTGCAGTAATTGTTCTAATCCTATGCTCATGATCCCTATGTCAGTTATACATTGGGGGGTTGTAGTATACTCCTAGAGTCATCATTTAAAGTATCCCCTGTTAGTCCCTTTATGGTACGGGTGAGAAAAGTGTGTGCTGGGTTTCATATGATCAATGTTTTTGAAATCCATGCTGCCTGGCACTGGGGAGATCATTCTGTCCAAGAGCCCTCATTATGTTTCAGCTCATAATATATTCTAATATTGTACAACAAATTGATGTCAAGGATATTGGACAGTCGTTTTGTGGATCACTTCTAGTACCCTTCTTGTAGATGGGTGTGACCTACGATCTTTCCAAGAACTGGGCACGGTTATTATTTTGAGGGATCTATGATAGATTGTAGTGAGAAGAGGGGCTAACTCAGCTGCAAATTCAGTATAGAATCTAACAGGGATTCCATCATGCCCTGGAGATATAACCCATTTTAACAATTTCAGCTGTTTCTCAACACCACTGACACTAATACTTTTTTCATTCATCTTTTCAGTGGTATAAGGTAACCTGAGTTGACTCCTCTGGATATTTGTTTGTAAAGGAACATTTAAAAATTGAGTTAAGCATGCGAGCTTTTACTTTGATACCTTCAATTTCAGTTATTGTCTCATTTGCTAGCGAATGGACACTAACTTTGGTACCACTAACAGCCTTTTCACACAACTAGAATTTCTTTGGTTTTGTGAAATATTAATTGTTAATATTCCACTATGGTAGTCATTTAAGCAACACACATTGCATGTTTCATTCATCATCTCCCTATCTCTAGCCCTTCCCTTTATTTTACACTTGTTATGCAATAATTTCTGTTTCTTTACAGTTAATGGGCACCATGGAGGTCCCTCCCATTATGAACCATTCCATTGGGTACATATCTGTCAAGAGCATGGTCAAGTGTTCTTTGAAACTTGAGCCACAGTTCCTCTAGAAGCTCCTGCCATAAGCTGAGAATTTGAAGTTCCTCACGGAGATATGAAACTACTAATTTTTTTTTTTTATTTTCTTTACTGAACATGTATATCTTTCTGCATGGTTTAGTTCCCCTTTGTACTTTGGTAATCATCGTTGCCACAACCACAGCATGGTCACTAGTACAGTTTCAGTGTACACATCCTGGATTAGAGATTAGATTAGTACTTGTTTCATAGATCATGAATACGACACTTCCTAATGATGTGGAACGTGTCAGGTTAATAAAAGGTGTCTATCCAAGACATTACATTACACAAAATATTACATGGCACTTAATATTTTTTTGGGTGGGAGGTAGGGAAATTGCCCACTTACTATACCCAAAAATTCATCTAATGAGTAGAAGGAGTTGCCATTCAGAAATTCTTTTAATTTCCTTTTAAATGCTGTATGGTTATCTGTCAGGCTTTTGATGCCATTAGGTAAGTGACCAAAAACTTTTGTGGCAGCATAATTTACACCCTTCTGAGCCAAAGTTAGAATTAACCTTGATTAGTGAAGGTCATCCTTTCTCCTAGTGTTGTAGCTATGTAAACTGCTATTACTTTTGAATTCGTTTCGACTGTTAATAACAAATTTCACAAGTGAAGCTACGGTGAATATCCCTAGCTCTTTAAATAAGTGTCTGCATGAAGATCTTGGATGATCTCCAGCAATTATGATGATTACACGTTTTTATGCAATGAACACTCTTTTACTCAATCATGAGTTACCCCAGAATATGATGCCATACGAAAGCATAGAATGAAAATAGGCATGGTAAGCTAATTTACTGAGATGTATATCACCAAAATTTGCAATGACCCTAATAGCATAAGTAGCTGAACTCAGATGTTTCAGCAGATCTTTAGCAGATGTTTTTCTCCAGTTCAACCCCTCATCAATGCATACACCTAGAAATTTTGAATATTCTTCCTTAGCTACCGATTTCTGATTGAAGTCTATATTTATTAATGGTGTCATTCCATTTACTGTGTGGAACTGTATATACTGTGTTTTGTCAAAGTTTAATGAGAGCCCATTTGCAGAGAACCACTTCATGATTTTCTGAAAAACATTGTTTACAGTTTCATCAGTTAATTCTTGTCTGTTGGGTGTGATAGCTATACTTGTATCATCGGCAAATAGTACCAGCTATGCATCTCCGTGAACATTGAATGGCAAGTCATTAATATATATTAAGAACAGCAGAGGACCCAAGACCAAACATTGCAGCACCCCATTCTTGATTGTTCCCCAGTTTGAGAAATCACCAGTTTTTTGCATATTATGTGAATTACTTATTTAATCTTTCTGCACTCTTCCAGTTAGGTATGATTTAAATCATTTGAGCACTGTCCCATTTATACCACAGTACTGGAGCTTATCTAGAAGTATTCCATGATTTACACAAACAAAAGCCTTTGAGAGGTCACAAAAAATCCCAACAGGTGACTTCCACTTACTCAAAGCATTTAATATTTCATTAGTGAAAGTATATATGGCATTTGCCTTTGAAAAACCTTTCTGGAAACCAAACTGACATTCTGTTAAAACTTTATTTTTACAAAGATGTGAAGCTACTGTCAAATACATTACTTTTTCAATAATGTTGGATAAGGCAGTCAGAAGAGAGATTGGGTGGTAGTTGTCGACATCAGACATACCCCTTTTTTATGCAGTGGTTTGACAATGGTGGCATACTTCAGACTATCTGGGAAAATACCCTGCTTCAGGGAGCTATTACATATGTGGCTAAGAATCTCACTTATCTCTTGGGAACAAGCTTTTGTTATCCTGCTGCAAATGCTATCAATTCCATGTGAGCTTTTATTCTCGAGAGAGTTTATTATCTTCCTAATTTCAGAAGGAGAGGTGAGTGGAATTTCAATTGTATCAAATTGCGTGGGTAAGGCCTCTACCATTAACTGCCTTGCTTCTTCTAATGAACATTTAGATCCTATTTTCTCTACAACATTTAAAAAATGATTATTCAAAATGTTTTCGACTTCTAGCTTGTTGTTTGTCAAGTTTCCATTCGCTTTGATGGTAATGCCATCATCATGTACTCTTGGTTGCCCTGTCTCCCTTGTAATAATATTCAAAATTGTTTTGATATTGTTATCAGAGGTATTAGTCTCAGACATGATGCACATGCTTCTGGACTTTTTAATAACTTTTCTTAATGTAGCACAGTAGTTTTTATAATATTTGGCTGTTTCTGGGTCATTACTCTTTCTTGTTGTTAGATACAGTTCCCTTTTGTGGTTACAAAATATGTTTATGACCACAATCTATTGGTTATGAACTGCAGATTACAACTGAAGAAATTGCAAAGGTGTGGGAATTTAAGGAGATGGGACCTGGATAAACTGAAAGAATCAGAGGCTGTACAGAGTTTCAGGGAGAGCATAAGGGAACAATTGACAGGAATGGGGGAAAGAAATACATTAGAAGAAGAATGGATAGCTCTGAGAGATGAAGTAGTGAAGGCAGCAGAGGATCAAGTAGGTAAAAAGACAAGGGCTAGTAGAAATCATTGGGTAACAGAAGAAATATTGAATTTAACTGGTGAAAGGAGAAAATATAAAAATGCAGTAAATGAAGCAGGCAAAAAGGAATACAAATGTCTCAAAAATGAGATCGACAGGAAGTGCAAAATGGCTAAGCAGGGATGGCTAGAGGACAAATGTAAGGCTGTAGAGGCTTATCTCACTATGAGTAAGATAGATACTGCCTACAGGAAAATTAAAGAGACCTCTGAAGAAAAGAGAACCACTTTCATGTATATCAAGAGCTCAGATGGAAACCCAGTTCTAAGCAAAGAAGGGAAAGCAGAAAGGTGGAAGGAGTATATACAGGGTCTATACAGGGGTGATGTTCTTGAGGACAATATTATGGAAATGGAAGAGGAGGTAGATGAAGATGAAATGGGAGATAAGATACTGCGTGAAGAGTTTGACAGAGCACTGAAAGACCTAAGTCGAAACAAGGCCCCAGGAGTAGACAACATTCCATTAGAACTACTGACAGCCTTGGGAGAGCCAGGCCTAACAAAACTCTACCATCTGGTGAGCAAGATGTATGAGACCGGCAAAATTCCCTCCGACTTCAAGAAGAATATAGTAATTCCAATCCCAAAGAAATCAGGTGTTGACAGATGTGAAAATTACCGAACTATCAGTATAATAAGTCACAGCTCCAAAATACTAACGCGAATTCTTTACAGACGAATGGAAAAACTGATAGAAGCCGCCCTCGGAGTAGATCATTTTGGATTCCGTAGAAATGTTGGAACACGTGAGGCAATACTGACCCTACGACTTATCTTAGAAGAAAGATTAAGGAAAGGCAAACCTACGTTTCTAGCATTTGTAGACCTAGAGAAAGCTTGTGACAATGTTGACTGGATTACTCTCTTTCAAATTCTGAAGGTGGTTGGGGTAATACAGGGAGCGAAAGGCTATTTACAATTTGTACAGAAACCAGATGGCAATTATAAGAGTCGAGGGACATGAAAGGGAAGCAGTGGTTTGGAAGGGAGTGAGACAGGGTTGTAGCCTCTTCCCGATGCTATTCAATCTGTATATTGAGCAAGCAGTAAAGGAAACAAAAGAAAAGTTCCGAGTAGGTATTAAAATCCATGGAGAAGAAATAAAAACTTTGAGGTTCGCCGATGACATCGTAATTCTGTCAGAGACAGCAAAGGACCTGGAAGAGCAGCTGAACGGAATGGACAGTGTCTTGAAAGGGGGGTATAAGATGAACATCAACAATTGCAAACCGAGGATAATGGAATGTAGTCGAGTTAAATCGGGTGATGCTGAGGAAATTAGATTAGAAAATGAGACACTTAAAGTAGTAAAGGAGTTTTGCTATTTGGGGAGCAAAATAACTGATGATGGTCGAAGTAGAGAGGATATAAAATGTAGACTGGCAATGGCAAGGAATGCGTTTCTGAAAAAGAGAAATTTGTTAACATCGAGTATTGATTTAAGTGTCAGGAAGTCGTTTCTGAAAGTACTTGTATGGAGTGTAGACATGTATGGAAGTGAAACATGGATGATAAATAGTTTGGACAAGAAGAGAACAGAAGATTTCGAAATATGGTGCTTCAGAAGAATGCTGAAGATTAGGTGGGTAGATCACATAACTAATGAGGAGGTATTGAATAGAATTGGGGAGAAGAGGAGTTTGTGGCACACCTTGACTAGAAGATGGGATCTATTGGTAGGACATGTTCTGAGGCATCATAGGATCACCAATTTGGTACTGGGGGGCAGCGTGGAGGGTAAAAATCGTAGAGGGAGACCAAGAGATGAATACACTAAACAGATTCAGAAGGATGTGTGCTGCAGTAGTTGGGAGATGTAGAAGCTTGCACAACATAGAGTAACATGGAGAGCTGCATCAAACCAGTCTCAGGACTGAAGACCACAACAACAACAACAATGGTGACATTATTATTTACTTTACTGTTGTGAGAATCTTGTGAGTTTTGGACCTCTTTAACACCTGCCTACCTGAACTTTTCATTGTAAACTGACATTAGTCTAAAAAAGAGGTACATCCATGAATACTAGTGTCCCCTCTTATGGATTTCACTAACAACATTGCCAGTTTACCCTTCCTTTTCGTATTGAGATGTAGGCCATGCCTTGTGAAATTCTCCCTATCAATAGCCTTGACAGGAACCAATCCAATGTCTGACAGAGTGGCCGCCCTACGCAACTGATCCAACTCCATATTTCCCCCCCTGTTAGAGCCGTTCAGCTGGGGCTGATCATGCTGCACAAAAGCACCAGCCCAACGCTGGTATTGGTCGTTACAGAGGCCTGTAAGAAGTCAGGTCTATTTGTTGCCATCAGATTCAATATATTTCCATCACAAGTGGGGTTCCTTAGTGTCTTCTCCAGGTAGTTTTCATTGAGGGCAATTTAGTAACGTTTCTGAAAGTTAGTCTCTGGCTGATTTTTCATTGTGTGGAGTTAGGCTTTACTATAGATACAAGGCACTGATAGTACTTTTAGTGATTTGAAACATGGCCAGTATGGGACTTTCTTTTACAATGCCTGTGATTTTAATGACCTTTTTTGCCAAAAACTTTTTCACACCAGAAGAGTTGCCCCATAGGATATATCCATAACTTAACTGAGAGTGGAAGAAAGTGCAGTATGAAGTCTGAAGCTGTTCCTTACTGACAGTTGTGGGTCTGGACAAATTCCCAATAATCTTCTAGATCACACCCATTTATCTTTTACTTAGTTTGCACAGGAAGAAGTATATAGTTTCAGTTTTGCTTTTATTTAATATTACTTTACTTTTGCATAGCCACTGCCCAGACATCAAACATTGTCATTGTTTTCCTTTTTAGTTCATCTATATTGGGATTGGCCATTAGGATGAGGATATCATCTGCATACATTACAGACCTGTGGGGCAAAGAGCTTGGTACATCGTTCCTGTATATTAGGAAAAGACATGTGCCTGGGACAGAATTTTGTGGAAATACTGTAAAAACAAGTATACCATTTGAAGAATAATTATTTATTGTGATAACTTGTTTCATGTCTAATAAATTAGATTTGATTAATGTTCATTGTCCTTGATACGGTACTGTCCAAATTTAGATATTAAGATATGTGATAATGTGTCAAATACACTACACAGGTCTATGCTCAAGGCCATATAGTGATGAAAAGATTACTTTATTGTTCTCAGAGTAGCTCCAAAGTTTCTCTTTCATGCAGTGTTCTTTGATCTTAGATGTTATGGGAATGATGGATATTTATCTACAACTGCCAGGATTGCTTTTATCTACCTTCTTATAAATTGGGCCAACTGTGGATTCATGTGTACAGGTGCTGACAGATTGAGTACGGGAGTCCTTTATTTTCAATAAAAGAAAAGGGAATTTTTTTCCTAAATGCGTGACCTATGGATGCCAATGGATCTTCACAAAGCCGTGTACGGGCCCTGGGTTGGCGACACATCTGATTTTTACAGTATGTGCCGCTATCCCACGGGTTGTTCACGTGCTCGACGAACAAACAACCTTTCTGCTGACGGGGTGACGCTTAGGGAAGCGTCGCTTGCCTAGGCAGAGCTCCTACAGCAGCCAATCAGAAAGGTCCAGGAGATCACGTGTGAGCGTCCACCGCGCCGAGCTGCGCGGACGAGGCGTGTGGATCACTCTCTTTTACTGACAGCTCCCCGACGAGATCAGACGCATTGGCCGGTTGCCGCCGTGCACTTTTCGAGCCCCGGCTCAATCTGTTTGTGCCTTAGGGCTGCTAAACTCACATTAATGTACCCCGGCTAGGTCATCAGTAAATGTTTTTTTTTTCAATTAATGGGAGGCAGTTTGCCGACCGGAGTTGAAAAACTAAACTTGTTCTTTTTTAGACCCCACTTCCACCTCAGCCACATCCTGACATGTACAACTGGTGTCAGTGAAGTGGGATCTGACCCACCATGCGGTCTAACAAGTATTGAAATTACGGCTAGATGCCGGGACATTTTCTTTGACCTGGGGGCCATGCAGTAAATTAACTTCTTTCGGTGCTGGAAGTGCCGATACGACACTGCATTATTAAATGCAGCTGTTCCTGTTGCCGTCGCGTCTGCCCTGGTGGCCCGTTTTATTTCAGCATTAACGCACGCGATACAGCGATATCGCCGCGCGTTGACTATCACGCCACCAGCTGAGCCGCAGTCAGCCGGATGCCACTGTATCAGATGCTGCCGGGGCAGCACTTCTCACCGCCGCTGTAGCGTCGCTGCGCAGCCTGCAGTCAACGCCCGGCTGCCGCTTCGTCTGCCTACACCGCCTTCGCCACCGCCGCCAACGTCGCCGCCTCCAGCATAATGAAGTAGTGTTAGTCGCGAGCAATTGCAGTAGCCTGGCCTCGCTATTTTTGTAGCAATTCCTTGAGTTGTTTGTGAAGTCATTTTGTAAACATGCCTGACATCCGTTCAAATAAGCAAGCAGGAGCTGCTGCTGAAATTTCTGGCGCAGATCCTGTCACTATGTTAGAAGAACAGATAAGACAGTTAACTGTGCAAAAGATGGAATTGCAAGAGCAGTGCAATACGCTTGCGGCGGAAGGCAACAAAAAAGTTACAATTGAACAAGCAGCTGCAAGCGCTAGTCGCGCCTCTGCAGTTAGCACAGCTCCGCCTATGTTTACTCTTGTTGGCAGTTTCCCTGCCGTAAATTTCATCCAGACTTTCGTGGGTAAACTAACGAAAATGTAACGACATTTTTGCAGTGTGTCAAAGATGTAGGCAGGACTTGTGGGTGGCCTGGTAGTTTTCTTTTGAGTGTGCTGAAACTGAAACTAGCAGGAGACGCTCGAACATATGTTGAGTCAGTCGACGCTCTGCGAGATGCTATCACTTTTGAAGCCTTGGCTAAAGGGTTAGCAGAGCGCTATTCCGATAAGAGAGGTGTCAGTTATTTTCGGGATTTGCTGTCTACCTTACGACAGAAAACCAATGAAGATTTAGAAGTATTTGCTAATCGAATCCGCACGGTATCGTGTCGCACTTATGTGCTTAGCAACTGGCAGTCCCGTAATGAAGTTTTAATAGAGGAAGCAGAAGCAAGGGCTATGGATGTGTTCATTCGAGGGATTAACCCGCAAACCGGGACAGAAGTGAAAATGGCTTCCCCTACTGCGTTGCACGAAGCTGTGCGAATTGCACTGCTACGTGAGGAAGCAGGGAGATTTGTTACTAACCCATCGCGAAGTAACGAGTCGTGGCGCGTGTTTCTTAATGATGTAAAATGTCAGTGCTGCGGGAAGTTTAATCATACTGCCGCGCTCCGTGTTGTGGCAGATGCCACAAGATCTGGCATACTAATGCCACATGCCCCCAAAACAATGTAACCAGACAAAGGCAGCAAAATGTTCCACAGACAAACAGGCAGTGGGGTAGTTACCAACAGGGAAATTGTCGGGGGGCAGGCTCAACCACCAACCCTCGCCCCCGATAAAAATAATGACACCGGTGTATAAAAAACAGCAGAAAGATGAGGTGGCAAATGTTTTGGCTGGCTATGGCTCTGAGCACTATGGGACTTAACATCTATGGTCATCAGTCCCCTAGAACTTAGAACTACTTAAACCTAACTAACCTAAGGACAGCACACAACACTCAACCATCACGAGGCAGAGAAAATCCCTGACCCCGCCGGGAATCGAACCCGGGAACCCGGGCGTGGGAAGCGAGAACGCTACCGCACGACCACGAGATGCGGGCGGCAAATGTTTTGCTAGAGGGTAAACTCAGGGGTAGAACAATTAGAGTGTTAGTAGATACGGGAGCACAAATTAGCGTGCTGTTTGTCCCCTATCACGATAAGCGGAGGTTGAAACCGCCCCGCTATCACATTGCTGGATTGGGTGAGGGACTGATCATTCCTGCCGGGTCATCTTTCGTTAGTTTTCAGTTAAGTAAAAAATCATATGGTTTTAATATGGAGGTTGTATAGAAACGTAGGAGGGACTTTGATATCATTCTAGGCAATGATTTCCTCAGTGAGTACCAAGGGGTAATCGCTTATAGGACGCACACCGTCCGATTTGGTGAGGAAACTCACTTTTTCGGCGGCGTTCGGACCGAAAGCGCGCAAGGAAACTGTGAGGGACGGCCGCTCTCACAGGATCCGACAGAACCATTAAATCGATACGCCCAGTTACCATTGAGTGGGACAGGCAAGGTTCTATGGATTGATATCAAAGCTCCATTGCCTACAAGTTCAATCGTTTTTGTGGATCCGCTCCGTCAAAACGATGTGTTGGACAGGTTACAAGTTCATGTGAAGAGAGGTTTATGTGCTGTAGAGAGAAAAGGGAAGAAGTTTTGTGTACCTGTATGTGTCGATAATTTTGGTTTGAGAAAGATAGAGATTCCACGTGGAACAGTTTCAGCAAGTAGTCAGGAAATAGGAGATGATTTTTCAGTGATAAATGAAGGCAAGAGTCAAAATAGGAAGCAGTTCCCTATTAAAAGTGTGCATACCCTGATAACCCTCGTTGCAAAAGCAATTTAATGAAAAGTTAGAGCATTTGAGCAAAGCAGAGCAGAGGCTAATATGGCCCGTATTGGAAGAATTTGCGTGGTTGTTTGAGGAAAGGCAATATTTGCCTGCTACTGACCTCATACAGCACGAGATTCCCACCTGGGATGCTAGACCTATATTTCAAAAGGCATATAGGATCCCTTATCATTTACAACCAATAGTGGAAGACACAGTTCAACAGTAGCTAGCAGCAGGGATTATTCAACCCTCTGCCAACCCCTGGTCGTCCCCAATCATTCTGGTTCGTAAGAAATCAATCAATGGCGAGAAGAGTTATAGGCTCTGTGTTGATATGAGAGCGGTGAATAAAGTAACAACGCCTGATACTTATCCTTTGCCTCGTATTGCCGAAACCCTAGATCAATTAGGAAACTGCAAGTATTTTACCACTTTAGATATGCGATCAGGGTATCATCAGATTCCTATAGCTCCCAAGGAGAGACCTAAAACCGCCTTTATTGTGCCTTCGGGTTTGTATGAGTTTTTACGCATGCCATTTGGTCTCAGGAATGCTCCTGCAACCTTTCAAAGATTTGCTGATTTGTTGTTACGTGGTTTAAAGCCCACCACATGTTTAGTTTATTTAGATGATATTATTGTATTTTCTAGAACTATTGAAGAACATGCAGAAAGGTTGAGGTGTGTTTTGTCACGTTTGCAGAGTGCCAATTTAAGTCTGAAGATAGAAAAACGTTCCTTTGCACAGTCACAGGTCCAGTACTTGGGACATGTCATTAGTGCTGAAGGTGTCAAACCAGATCCTCGGTTGACTGAGGCTGTGAGAGATTTTCCCACCCCAACCAATGTAAAAGAGTTACAGTCACTGCTTGGCCTATATAATTACTATCGTCGGTTTGTGAAAGATTACGCCACCATAGCTAAGCCATTAACCAAGTTGTTGAAAAAAGGTGCAGTTTTCGAGTGGTCAGAAAAATGTGAAGTAGCTGTAAAGAAGATTAAAGAAGTTCTAACAATCTCACCTCTGTTAGTCTATCCAGATTTTGAAAAACCTTTTATTCTTGCAACCGATGCCTCAGATTTTGCTCTGGGTGCAGTCCTTAGCCAAGAATATAACGGAGAGGAAAGACCTGTTGGGTATGCCTCCCGCCAGATGAATCAGGCCGAAATAAATTATAGTACTACTGAAAAGGAGTTGCTTGCACTTATGTTCGGGGTAAACTATTTTAAATGTTGTTTGTATGGCAGAAAGTTCACCGTAATAACAGATCACGCGGCATTATCTTGGATGTTGAATCTGAAAGACTCTAGCAGTCGTTTAACTAGATGGGCTTTAAAACTTGCCGAATATGACTGCGAGGTTAAGCATAAACCTGGTAGACTGCATTCTAATGCTGACTCCCTGACTGCCAGGATAGTTTGCAAGCATGCCATAATGGGCGAAGAGCAACAAATGCAAGGATAGTTGCACGGTATTGGTGGAAAAACAGAAAGAAAGATGTTCAAAAGTATATTCAAAATTGTTTACCTTGCGCTCAAAGAGCACCCCTTCCTAGGACCAAAATACCTTTACAAAGCCTTCCAGGGGCGACGAGAACATTTCAGAATATTGCTCTCGATCTCGTCGGTCCTTTTCCACAAAGCAATCAAAACAATAAATATATCCTGTCCATTATGGACCACTTTTCTCGATACCTTGTTTTGGTACCTCTCACTGATATGACAGCAGAGACAGTTGCTAGAGAATTTGTCAATCACTTAGTTTTGCCTTTCGGCAGCCCTGACGCTGTTCTAACAGACCAAGGGACGAACTTTATGTCGGCTTTATTCGTTCAAGTGTGCAAGCTTCTAGGAATCAAAAAGTGGAGAACCACCCCCTTTCATCCAAAGGCAAATAGCCGCCTGGAATGTGTCCACAGGACAATTAAGAAAATGTTAAGTTACTATGTAAACAGAACGCATTCAGGTTGGGACCGTTATATCAATATAGTCGCTTCAGCCTATAATAGCCGTGTCCATGAGTCAACAGGCTATAGTCCTTATGAGATAGTTTTTGGCAAACCTATGAACTCTCCTTTTGAATTGGACAAATTGCTGCCAGGTGTGGACATAACTGAAGTCAAGAGGTTAGCTCGCCGTTTCAAGTCAATTTGGAAACAAGTTCAAACCAATAATTCCAAAGCCACCCAAAAACAATTACAGCGGAGTAATAAGAATGCAGTAATGCCCCTTTACAAGCCTGGAGATTTAATCTTGTTGCATAACCCAACAGTAAGACGAGGCAGAACAAAGAAGTTTGCACCTCAATATGAGGGTCCGTAACCTATCATTCGGTTAACCTCTCCAGTAAATGCTGAAATCCAGTTGCCAGATAGATTAGTGATAGTACATTTTGATCGTCTGAAACCCTTTTATGGAAAAGCACCTTCCATTCTGACAGTTTTGCCTGATCCATCGCCTAGTAGTGTATCAACTATGCCAGGACCTACAGTGACTAAAGTAAAGAAAAAGGAGGTAAAACCTTTACCTGCCAGACCTAGATATTCCTTAAGAAACAAGCATCCTTATGCATTGAGGTCAAGAGACTAAGTTCGTATCTTGTTTTGTAGTGTATCAAGCGTAGCTGTTAAATCATATTCATTTGAAGTTTCATGTAATACTTGTTCAGTTACATGCGCTGCTGCAGCCTTAAGTGTAGCTTACTAATATGTAAGCGCAAAATGTAGAGTAAGTAGCGAGCAAGCAAAGTGCTGGAAGTATGGGTTGGAACGGCAGTATAATTATATTCGATGAGGAGATATCTGCTCAAATAGTACGATAAGTTGTCACAAGGGCTCCTAACCACTTCCTGAATGGAAAAAGTAATTGTCAAATAATACGAGACTATCATGAACCTACACTAACACGAGTTTAAAACTCAATCCTGGGATATTAGATCAGTTATAGCCACTGCTTGTATCTTCCATGTAATTAAATTCTCCAGAGCTTAAGATAACGGAATGATTACAACTGCCCACACTTTTTGCAGTTCCTGTGTATCACACTGGAGGATATCAGACCCAATGCTTGTAATCGCTGGGTCACTGTCATACTAGCTTCATCTGCCTCGTTGTAAATATCACACCACATCTCTCTCTCTGTTTCCCACCCTGAGAGTGCAGATCCATACTGGAACTATGGAGATTACCCCAGAGTTTAATCTATGTAGCAATAAGGTAACAGGACGAGAATAGTGAGGTTTTGGAATCATTTATCATCGAAAGAAATAATTACACAGAACATACAAACCTAACATTCAGCCTGGAAGGACACAGCAATATTAATGATATTTCTTTTCACACGTTGCACTGTCCATCTACACCTATGCAAAGTACGTATGACTATTAGTAACAAAATACACTTACTAGTGCCACTGTAATGAAAGAGAGCTGGTAGCTGCACCGAAGTTTTAGCGCGTCATATGCCTACACTGAAATGCTGGAGAGTATGACAAAGAACGTTGAACGGTAAGTGTTCTGTGAAGAGGAGTGATCTATGTTATGGTACCTGGTTATGGGAACTACACTTGTAGTATTTATGCCATTCATCCTCCATACGACAGTACTGGTAACTTCCCTTTTGAATATCGCTGCAATAGCTATTAACCACAAATCATTTTGCCTAATGCTCAAATAAAGTACACTTTTTCATAATGTCTGCTGACGTACACAACACAGATTACTATCTTTTAAGAGGAACTTTTATTGATTGCCTAGTAGAAGCTAGTGAAAACTTTTCCCAGGTTACAAACCAAGTGAATATTCCATGTAAATTCTTCAATACTATGCGATAAAAAAGTAACTTATTTAGTGAAAGTTCACATAGAAAGATACTGGCACTACTACGTAATTGGTAGAGGACACAATCATTTCTAATGTATTGTATCTCAGTTCGTATAGCGCCCAATAATATTTTTCCGCTATTTTGGAAAACAGGGATCAAACGTTTTTGTGCTCCACCGTTAAAGAGACTATTGGTATTCGCGGTTGCAAGTTAAAGGAAGTAGTGCCGCTCTTGGGCGTCTTCGGGCGTACTCCTTCGCCATACACATTCAGAAATTGGCGGATATACATAGCTTAGTGTAGCCGGCCACTACGATGTGCATTTCTGTGTCCAACCTGGCTATGTACGGAAGGGAGCTGGGCTCGGAATCGTCCGATAGAGAGCACTACTTTAAGAAGAATAGAATCAGAATCGTAGTTAGATGGTGGTGGTTAGTGTTTAACGTCCCGTCGACAACGAGGTCATTAGAGACGGAGCGCAAGCTCGGGTTAGGGAAGGATTGGGAAGGAAATCGGCCGTGCCCTTTCAAAGGAACCATCTCGGCATTCGCCTGAAACGATTTAGGGAAATCACGGAAAACCTAAATCAGGATGGCCGGAGACGGGATTGAACCGTCGTCCTCCCGAATGCGAGTCCAGTGTGCTAACCACTGCGCCACCTCGCTCGGTAATCGTAGTTAGAGTTGAAGTATTGAGTATCGCAACTTCACTAGTTTGGCATAGACAAACACTAGTGTACTGAAGTCATTCACCCACATAGTGACAAATAACAGGCCACGCCATCGCAGGCAAAAACAAAACATAACTAAGCGTACGAAGAAGCGCACAGCTGACTGATGGAGCGTCCTTGCTGGAGGCGCCAGAGCAGCGCATTCCGTTAGATACGCAGCCGCACGCACACCCACACACCAGTACACACTACGTCGAATGAATTACGTCGAATGAATCACTGCGCCACATTTTGTCATTTGTTACGTCATCTAATAAACCACACACGTCCTAGTTGATGAATTACACTACTACACGAAGTATCTTGTACCTACCCAAACGCAAATTACATAAAACACACTAGTAAACGAAATTATTCCTACCTTATCTACAGCCTTGTAACTAATTCACACTCTTATGCTGTCTTAAATGCAACCTAGGGCGTTCAATAAGAACGTATGAGAATTACAGGATACACAACTGCCGTGATACGACATGAAACGGGTTCTGCACTACTAGTATAAATACGTCTCACATATACACATTTGCGGTCTTCTACAATGCTGATAATCATATTTATTAGCTAATGAAGAATAGAACACTATTAGCTTTCATACAAGTGATCATTATAGAAGGCTAAATCAGAGAATTATTCACTGTTTACATACGACACACATAAAATTATGTCTTACTGATCGCAACAGCGGCTCACCCAGCAGACGCCACAGGTAAGTCATGGATCGTCGAGATGTCGCCGTGGTGCTACAGTACGTGCTCAGGTAAGTCTCCAGGATTAGGGAGATACATGATAGAAAGAGGATAGGGCATGATACACACCTACTGACAAGATAGAGACAGAGTTAATGACAGCTGGTCTGCATAATTACTCATGCAAGTCTATACTTAGAGTCAAGCTCAATAGGGTATGCATACTTTACCATAGCAGAGTAACTGGATTTAAAGAAAGAACCACTTATTAGAGAGTGTGGCAGGGGTTATAGGTGGTACAAAACAAGTGACAGAATCTCATCATTTCACTGCCACGCTTTTATTACAATTTAACACCTCAATGAATTACATTTGACCCACATCACCACAGTCCCACTCGCTCCTATTTGCTATTACCGTCATTTACGCACTTTGTACCGATCACACCACCTTGCGTTACAAGTAATGTTTTCACACACCCAGTAATGGATGCCCTTAGTATTAATAGCCATGGGCCATGACAGTCTCCTTTCAAGTGACGTAATTCGTCCAGAGTTAAATGTCTTAATGCCAACTCGTAGCAGATTGCACATCTATTAGTCCTGAGACGACTATACTGCCTTCCAGTCGCTTTGCAATGCTTACTCATTGATCTAAGTCCTAAGCTAATTTATGCTGTGTATTTCATTTTATTGTTTTGTATTATTTTATTGTGCTGCTAATTGCATTATGCCTCATGTCAGTTTATTATGTTGTATGTGTGCATTTTTTTGTCATTTTATGTTGTATACCTTCAGTTTGTATACGCAGGGAACACGGGGCCATCTCTCAACCCTCCTCCTCCCCTCACTGTATTATGAGATAGTTACTTACTATTATCTTTCTTTTATGAATCAAATAGCACCCTGCTACCTTGCATAACAAGGAGCGGCTCTGCGATAAAGACTAATACACCTGTTTGTCTGTGGGAATGTCTCGCTGCCACCGCAGCGATGGAAGACTATCTGGCACAGTCACTGGCGTGTCAGATTGATAGGTTGGACTCAGTAAATTGTGGGAACAACTCAGGAATGGGCTCAAGCGCTACGTATCAATTGGCCAAGGGTAAAGGAACGCCTGCGGAGTTGGCCTGAATCCCAACTGGCTAGTTCAGCGAGAGACAGATTCGCACTCACAATGGCCAACGAGTAATAGGGACAACTATGTCGTTGGCTCGGTTTTTTCACGCTACTGACAACACGCGACATGCTGGTATCCGTGCTGCCGAATCGGTGGATACCTGCAGTCGCCTGTGATTGCAGTTAATTTTTGAAGCCCTCCCCTTTTATTACTTACTCTACTGCCGAGCCCTCAGATCTATCCTGTCTTTCTTCTTTTGTTAATGGGTATGCAGTGGTACTGTAAATTACTCCAACAATACCGGTCCTATCCGTCTTTCCAGCCATTTTTCTCATCGAGGTATCGCTCCTCCCTTGTTGCAGTGTCCATGTTTAAGCTATTCTCCGACGATCTATCGTGAAGTGAGAATCGTGTCTCTGCTATCTAGCCAAGCGAAGAGTCAGTGTCCTTCAACAGTAGGCGAAAACCTGCGTTGGAAATTTTTTAAGACGTAACTACGGGCATTACTTGGTTGTTCTTAAGGAGAGCTATGTCCCTCCCTTAAAGTACATAAATACAATCATCGTGTTCGCATTTTCACTTTTCCTCGCTGCTCGTAACTTTTCGTGACACTAAACACAAGTGCGACGCTTAATTTGCGTCGTAGCAACGATACGATACGTACTTGGAATAGCCACCACACAGTTCTTAGTGCCAACATAAATTATCTCTTAGCGTAACTCGCTAAACTAAGTACGCCAATACTCGGTCGTGTAAGAGGGAAGTTTTATTCCCCGCGCGTACTACTGTGAAGCAGTGCAGCACGCAACACACGTGTGCGTACGGGCACGAGCTGCCTATCAGCAGCCACGCGCGTACGTATTGTAACCGGTAAACTTTACTGTTCAGCTACGCTTCACCTCTCAGAATCTTTATCCACAGAATGGACAGTAAGTCACTCTGAGATTTAAAATTCTATACATTATTACAATGTTGATCCGCCTTTTCTTGTACTACAGTCATTACATACTGCGTTATTTCGCTGCCTTCTTAGAACCCGAGTATTACGCTAGATGTTGGCACATTTCTCCAACACTCACGTCTGCGAATCTCAAGTTTTCATAGAAGTAAAGAGCTGAAGTATCTGTCTTGTTAAGCTGCTGTTCCCAATTTGCCTGAAGCAATCGGGGTGTAGTCACCACTTCAGTCATGCTGTTAATTGCTTAATGCCTTGATATCATAACGAGTCTGGTCCTTGGTTGTTGCCAATGCTTCTCACGTAACCATCTCTCCGCAAATGCTTGCTATTTCATCCTTTTCTGCCATGCTCTGCCTTACTTTTACCTGATGCCAGGAAACATTTTGTTATCCTCGTAAATATGCACTGCTTTGCTTAATTCACGAATCTCGACCACTGAATAACAGCAGTAGCAAGTCCTTCTTCAAGTTAGTTACTACTCAGCCCATCTGGCAATCGCAACCTTGTACACCAGAATCTCTTTCACGGCCGCTATCATCGGTTTTTCCTCTCATTACCTCTGGTGCTTATATGATGATGAAGTCCCATCTCGCTTTGGCAACCCATAGCGAAGAATAGCCACATATTGTCAGACATAGTGTAGGAACTACATGTTATCGCTTCATGAACGCACGCATAACGTTCCTTACACATTCAGACACCTCATCCACATGATACGTATACAGTCATACTCACCCCACCCTGAAAGGGAGAGTATAAACTCTACTACAGGAGATGTATTAAAAGGGTTCAACTGCACTTGTTTTGTTTGCATTTCTGGCGGTTAAACCCTCTGTCTGGTTATCGCTTTGCATCTACTCACTTTATTTGGAGAGCATTATTCTTTAAATACTTCTCACAGGGAAAACCTGTTACAGTTCGCGCAGAAAACGCTTTTCAACGTAGTGCGCAATGTGTTTAGGGTAGCTGCAACGATCTGAACAGTCACCCCGGAGCGGTGGTCTAGCGGTTCTAGGAGCTCAGTCCGGAGCCGCGCGACTGCTACGGTCGCAGGTTCGAATCCTGCCTCGGGCATGGGTGTGTGTGATGTCCTTAGGTTAGTTAGGTTTAAGTAGTTCTAAGTTCTAAGGGACTGATGACCATAGATGTTAAGTCCCATAGTGCTCAGAGCCATTTAGTCACCCCGGAAATAAAAACTCCGTAGATATAGGGCCTACGGAATTTTCTGAAAATTGTTATCACTTACAAAATGTAACTACCGCCATTCTCTACCTGTGTGTAACCTTCTCTGTAAAGGATACAAGCAGTCATGTACTTTATCACATGGTTAAGTGCTTCCATCAACCGTTTATCAGCATCTAGCGGCTAAGAAACCTTCTACCTCAACAGATTGGCTCTCATTGATATCGCACCAATATTCTGGGTGAAGATCCATAAATATCTATATATATAAAACAAAAACAGACACAAATAACACGTAGGCGCTGCTGATCCCCTTCAGTCACACTTTTTACATAGCCGCGGGCTTATTCCGCTGACTAATTCACTCAGTCAGATTGTGAAATTGCCGTGTCAGTCTTCTACACGTGATCGCTGACTATAGATACTTGTCAGCAATGCTACTTGCTATTGTATAAAGACCCGTGACCGCTCACTTACTGGCCAGTTCAGTATTAACAGTGAAGTTGCATCCGCCTCATCGGAACATACTACTCTCCGACTCCGTTGCACGGTAAATATTAACCAAACACTATTACGCACTGCTGTGATATATTCTGTCGTCGTTACTACATACAGTCGCATAGAGATATTCTCACGCCTTCTCTCTCTTCTGAATGCAGGACACTACTACACTCTGTCGTTTCATCGGCCACTTCGGCGGTGTCACTCATAATCTATTGGAGTTGTTGATTAACTACCAGGAGAATATCGACGAGACATTACACCATGAGATGCTGTGCTTTGTTGATTCTTTTTACTGGAGCTGTCAGTCTCCCACCCTTTAGTAATCATCCGTCATCGTCAGGCATCATGTTTGAACGACTGAACAACTTGCTATATACCCCCCATCAAGCGGTAATACGTGCCGATATACAACTAACCTCCATTAAGGAAGAAGAGCTAGCTTTACAACAATTTATCAATCGCCTATTGGCCTGAGAACCTTTACTTGAACAATCAGGGCAGACTTCCACCTTACGCACTCTGTGGAATTTAAAACAAGCACTGCTAAACACTCAAGAACAACTACGAAGCATCTTCGACACTGTGCCCCTAACTCGGGTTAAGAGAGCCTTGTTCAATGCCGGAGGTGCGATACTCAAAACTATCTTTGGTACCCCGACCGTGCTGACGCTAACCGCTGGGACCAAACCCTTCGCCAAGTATCTTTTACTACTAACCAAAATCGGGACGTACTGGTCCGCCAGCAATTACGCCTCACCCATATTGAAGACAGTTTATTAGCTGCTACTAGGCAAATTCGTGTCGTGGCAACTGACCTTGTACACCGGTACGAAACATTTAGGAGTCTTATGCAACGGGACCTTGAGTTTTTACATCATACCATAACTAATGTGACCTACACTTTGGAGATAACGAGAGCGCTACAGATCTTACTATACAACACCCATGCCATTCAGTTACATATTAACACCTTCCATACTATTACTCTGCTAGGACTACAGCATAAGCTTAGCCCTACTTTAATGCCTGCAGAACTGTTCCTGCAAACTCTGGCTAATGTTTCGTTTCATCTGGCATCACCAATGCAAATGCCTTACCCCGTATGGGAATCTTCGCTACCCCTTTATTATGCGGCAGCTACAGTACATCTTGTGCGAACTTCTCAAGGACTGTGCGCCCAGATTTCTCTACCTATCATATGCGCCAACTGTGAGTTTGAATGCTACCGACTACACACCTTTCCGGTTACTTGGGTTGCCCTACGAAAGCAAGTGACTTGGCAAACTAATGGTATCTTAGCTATTAAAAAAGATCGCCAAAGACATTCTGTCATGCAGCTGCCTGACCTCCATCAGTGCCTTCACACTAATTATGTGTTCAAACTTATCCATTCGTACTGGAACTAAGGACTGTGAAGTGGCCTTGTTTTTAGAGGAAACAACCCCCCCCCCCCCCCCCACTGTCCTCGTATGTTATCGACCTTGCGTGAGCCTTGGTTTAAACCAGTAGGGGATAGTTTATTATATTTTGTACCTCAGACATCTACAATTGCTTTAATATGCTATGACCATGTTTTCGTGTCTCGGACGTATTGTTTCGCACTAGAAAACAGTGGATTACTGTTCAACATGTCCACCTGTGATTTAATAACACCTACTGTCAAACTGTCAGCACACCTAACACAAGTGAAAAATTTGAGCCTCGGACCCCTTTTACTTTATTTACCTGAGGTACCAGTGGTACTACCATCAGCCAATAATGTACCCAGGCTACCCAACGAGTCCGATGCTCGATTACTTCAGTCAATTGACGAATTACTAGCTCACGAAAAGAGCCAAATCGCCCTGGATCGAGCTGTTGCTCACATAGCTACCTGGCGGACACAGAAACAATTGTATACGGTTACTCTGCCTAGTGCCATGACTGTTCCAACCCTGATTGTCCCAGGAGCCGTTCTCTGGTGTCTGTATAAGGAAGGATATTGTAAACACATTAAGTCAACACAACCAACTGTCCCCGAGGCACAACCCGAGCGTGAATTTCGACAAGAGTAATGTCAGGCATGGTCTACCATTGTGAAATACACTCTTTAACTGAAATAAAGTTTGTATTGTCTAATGTTCATTTACTATTACTGTTATCATGTAAACTATTGGGTAAAGATACTAGAGATGACCACTGAATGTAGGAAACCTTAGTTTATTTGCTACTGAAGCCCACCCCTGCAAACTTTACTGATACAATCCCTGGGGGAGTGTTTCAGTACCTGCCTACACAACAAGCAGCTGCCATCATGTCCCTCCTTCCCGCCGTCCCCACCTGAGGGAACGACAGTGTATCCAACGCTGCGCGGCGCCCTGTGCTGCCTCGCTCTCCGTCAGTGGCACATGGGCCACCCCATCACAGCGGTCTTCTGACCCAAGGATTCTCACTCTGTTTATTTTTTAATGATTGTCTATATTATATGTGAAAGATATACCATCAACAGTTAGAACTTTGTGTTTAACCAACTGCAATCAGTGCCCCTACACAGAAGCAAATGCCTTTTATGTCACATATGAACATGTTTTGACTTTCTATTATCGGTATATGAAGCAATTTTTCAGGTTGTTAGTGTTTCAATAAGTCTTTAATTATTATTTTGAAGCTATTGACCATAGAAACTACCTCTCAGTTTGAGAATTTCAATGCTTTACCTAATTATTTACTATCTTCATATTCTGTTTATGTTAACTATGTTTGTCAATTGAATACTTTTATTTTATAGAACTAACTAATTTGTTACAATTACTACCTTCATATTTTAGTTTATATTCTGAAACTGATTCCACTATGTAACAACGAGTTTAACGTTTGCCAAACAACACAAACAATTACACATTTCTAGAGGCGCCTGTAACCTTCAAAATATCAGTGCTGATTCAGTTCGGCCAGCATCTACACTTCTGCTACACCGAGTTTAGCGTTGCAAGTATATATAAGTAACAGAATTTGTAATACTTCATTCCAATGTTGTGAAACTTTTGACATACTTTTAACTTTTTGTGCTAAGATTTGCATTCTGCTACAGTAATGATGATGGGAAATTATCGTATTGAATTACGTGTGAAGAGATCAATGTCTCTAAATGTTTTATGATTTTGATCAACAATCTTCCTGTATAATATCGTTTTTTTTAAAAAAGGACTTTCTTTTTATGTTGTTGTAAAACCACTCCAGTATACATAGATGTTTTTGTAAAACTTAGATTCACCCCACCCCCATTTTTGTAAATATTAGCACATCCGACCAAGGGAGCAAATTGTTTTCCTTTATCAACGAGCAACAACTAATTTTCACCATGAAAAGTCGCTCCCGCGGAAGGGGAAGGAGATATACAGGTGCCGACAGATTGAGTACGGGAGTCCTTTATTTTCAATTATAGAAAAAGGAATTTTTTTTAAAATGCGTGAGCTATGGATGGCAATGGATCTTCACAAAGCCGTGCACGGTCCCTGGGTTGGCGACACATCAGATTTTTCCAGTATGTGCCGCTATCCCACGGCTTGTTCACGTGCTCGACGAACAAACAACCTTTCTGCTGACGGGGCTTAGGTAAGCGTCGCTTGCCTAGGCAGATTTCCTACAGCAGCCAATCAGAAAGGTCCAGGAGATCACGTGTGAGCTCCCACAGCACCGAGCTGCGCGAACGAGGCGTGTGGATCGCCCTCTTTTACTGACAGGCCCCGACGAGATCAGACACATTGGCCAGTAGCCCTCGTGCACTTTTCGAGCCCCGGCTCAATCCGTTTGCGCCTTGGGGCCGCTAAACTCACATAATGTACCCCGGCTAGGTCATCAGTAAATGTTTTCTCAATAAATGGGAGGCAGTTTGCCGACCGGAGTTGACAAATTTTCTTTTTTAGACCCCACTTCCACCTCAGCCACATCCTGACATATACACAAGACATCAGGGAATTTTCCAGCTTGAAACACACGGTTTATAAGATAGGTCAGAGAAGGCACTATAATATCAATTATATGTTTCAGCATGTAATTTGAGAAGCAATAGATACTTTACAGAATGAGGTAGGAGACGAGCTACTGGAGGAAGTAAAGCTGAGAGGATGGGGCGTGAGTTGTGCTTGGGTAGCTCAGATGGTAGAGCACTTGCCCACAAGAGGCAAAGGTCCCGAGTTCGAGTCTCAGTCCGGCAGGAAGTTTCAATAGATACTTTCATTACTTGAATTCCCTAATGTCGCTAAAATGTGGTATACAATCTGGCAACTAATCTGAGTCGAACTGAAACTAGTGTATGAAGATGGTGTCTGTTCTTTCGGACATGACCAAAAGAAGAGATACCATCTTTGTATAAATAAGGCTTACTGACCGGTGATCTTCTCCAGTGCGGATGCGCTCACATTGCCTGAACTCTTACGGGAATCGGTAGATTGACAGCCGCGAGTAATGAGCATAGTGGGTAGGGGCACTACAAATGAGGTGCGTGGATAGTAAGTTGGGAATGTGCGTCTCACGAGGAGCATGGCAGAGATCAGTCCCTGCAGTTGCACCATCTTCTGTGTCCTCGGTGGCTCAGACGGATACAGCATCAGCCAAGTAAGCAGGATGTCCTAGGTTCCAGTCCTGGTCGGGGCACACTTTTTCAGCTGTTGTCATTGATATTTATCAACGTCTGTAAGCAGCTAAAATTCTGGATATCATTGTAATTTCATGAAACCAGTGAATCTCAAATCACGTAAGCCTATGTTGTCTGAAGTACCTTTAGAATTAATGACATATGTTCTTGAGGTAGCAGATTTTCCATTACTTGCATAGTTGATTACGTTATTTTGTACCTCATGTCGGAATGGAGTCACATGAGTGGTTCTGTGTCTCCCTGCTATGGAGTTTACTACCTTCCAGGCTGCTCTGTATTAGTTGTGAGACTTTTCAGTAGATATATCATTGGCTCTTCTCTTTGATACTTGCATATTTGTCCTGTATATTTTTATATTGCTCTATATTTCTGTATCATTACAGGATCACCAGCTTTTGTCATTGTGTATCTGAGTATTTTCAGGCAAGGTGTGTAGTGTATTCTCTTTGCTTAATGTATAATCAGCTTTCACCCTTTCAGTTGCCTGTGGGTATTAGGTAAGTTAGTGAGAGGATCAATAAACATATCAAAGGCACTGTCAATGTTGTCATAGTCACTAAAATTTTCCCACTTAACTTTTGATAACTTGGCTCTTAAATGTGTGTAATATGTGTACCATTCTGAACTACTTGTTGTTTTACATTACAATAAACACTTTCAATAGTCATCCATTAGGCTAGACGTTTTGATAAGATACTTGTAAACACTTCAAAAAACACACAACAGTTTGAGTTTTACAACTAACTGTTAGGCTCTTCACATTTAATATTGGCAGTCAGCCTCACTCAACAGTTTTAGACCGAATGAGATGGCGCAGTGGTTAACACACTGGATTCACTCTAAGGCGGATGATGATTCAAATCGACATCTGGGCATCTTGAATCAGATTTTCTCCAATTTCCGTAAATCACTCCTTACAAATGCCAGGATGTTTCCTCAGATGGGCATGGCTGATATGCCCACCCTCGAACTAGTCAGGGCATGTGCCCTATCTCTAATGACCTCACTGACAACTGGACGTTAAACCCTCACCTCACTTCATTCAATAGTTTTAAACGTCAGCTTTAACCCAGTCTTCTGGTTTTCCTAAAATCTAGTCACGGTTGACCTACCACTGACCATCTTATTATTTGTCTCTGCTACGCACATTGGAACTGCCTAGCTGGAACTGTGGGTGTATGTTACTATTATAAAAAGACATTGTTGTATCTGAGAGGGGTGATGTCACAGACTTGATTAGTTGTGGCACTTGCAAATCTTCACATTTACATGCAATTGAGTAACTTTTAAAATACAGACATTCTTTTCCACCTTGTGCACTTTACACTAACCATGATTTTTGCAAAATCTCAACATACAATTTTCTATTGCTAATGCAACAAGAAGCCCAAAAACTTGTCTACATTATGACATAGTGTTACTGAAAGATTCTTAAGGCTAATTAATCCCGTAAGGTGTACAACTGCGCAAGAGATGAAAGTTGAGCGTTTTGCAGAGAATTTCTTATGACATCTTGCAAGAACAATATGTCCATGAGAGAGCAGCTACTGTGTAAAATCCTGCTGCAAATATAATCACACGTTGCTCAATGTGCTAAGGAAAACCGTGGCATAATCCCAAAAGTTGTCAAATCATTTGCAATAGCAGTATGTCACTTGACATAGAGGCAAACACACTACTGAAACATTTTAGTGACTGATGAAGTTTTTTCTCATGACTGCCGATTTATTGGCTGTGCCCAGTCTGATGAAAGCATCACTACAGCCTTCATTCCAAAGACAATGTAGGGGATCTACAGATGCTGTGGTACTGGAAATTGTACCAAACTTTCATGAACCAATGGAATCACAAATAATCTGTGAAGAATCTGGAGAATGGTTTCAGTTATGGCACTCAGTCACCTCACTATGTTTGCCAGCCTATGTGGCATATAGGTAAAGAGTACTGGCTAGCACTGCTCCTGTTCTAGATTTTAGCCAATGAACCTACAAAACTGAGGCCACTTTTTTGTTTCTATCTTCAGTGGCATATAAATTCCTGTCAGCACTTTTAGTAACATTATCTTAGTAACAAAATTGGAATGCTGACTTAATAAAACCTGCATCAGATGCTAAATAACTATTGTTCTGAATCATTTGTAGAAACTTTATACATCAGTAAGCATTTCCAAGAGTAACTGCACAAGACTATTTCAAATGATCTGTGTCCTTCAATGACACTATAAAATATTTACCCAGATGTTGCTTTAAGGCACTTCTGCACTGATTTAGGAAATGTGACGATAAGAGCAATGTCTAGCTGGCACTCACAAATTCATGTTAATCATACCAGTGACACAATGTTTAATGCCTGCTGTGATGTCACCTTTTAGTGTGCATATTCACAGTTTTGTTGTTAGATGGTAAAGCCAATGAAAGTGGGAAAAGATTTATATATATGGTGGTCAAAAACATTCTGATAAGCTTGCAAGGCTGTTTCAGGGGAGGCTGTGAAGGGAAACAGTTGTTAAGAAAAAGATTCTACTTGTGCCATTTCCACATTATGTATTGTTGAAGTTAGCCAAGCAGGTCATTCAGTGCGCAAATTCAAGCAGCCTACCAGAAACAGTATTGCCACAGTACTAGGTTTCCCCAAACTGAAGAAATATTGCGTTTACTCACCCAGCTTAAATTTATCGTGTCCAATAAAAGCACATTTTAGCTGGTAATGAGAAACTGAGCAACTCATAACTTACAGATCCATGCTAATTAAATGAATTTATTTGAAATTCTGGAAGTAATTGCAAAGCAGCCTGGGATTAAAAGAGATTAACTGCAATCAAGAAAATACAGTCCCAATTGACTAATAATCTCAATGAATAATTGGTCAGTTGTGCTACTCCCAGTACTGCTGACGATACGACGCAACAACACGACAAAATTTAAGATGTCTTAGACAATAATACAAAAAAGACACTAGACATTGATTTCAGGGCTACAATCTGTGTTTTAACCACCATGCAAAACAGAAAAAATCATCGTTAAAATAAAGTAAACCAAAAATGAAAATGAAACATTGAAATTAATGGGATTGATTACTGGTCCAAAAAACCGCTCTTGCAAAACACACACACACACACACACACACGCACACACACACACACGATCTGCGCTGCAAACTTTCCTATGCTCGCTTTTATTATATAAATCATGAAACTGTGAGGAAACTGTTATTAAAGCTGTTCCTTTCACTCTCATTTGCAGTAGGCAACACTGTAGGGGAAATTACTCAGGCACTAAGTGTATTTTTAGATGATGAAAGATATCAATTGCACATTAGGATTAGCACCTATGGAGCCCTCTAGAAACCACTCAGATCTCTTAATGTAATAACATCACCTAGTTTGTAACTATATTGTTTAATGTATACTCGAGAAAATATGTAAATATTTAACACGAGATGTGATGTGCATTAATACAGTAGTAGAAACAGCTGCTGTCTGGATTTGCATGCACTGACATTCTCCCTGGTCTATAATAACTGCAAGTAAAATTATCTAAGCATATAATTTTAGGACATATTGCCACAATCCGCTTGTTAATGTTATCAAATAAGTATCAGACTGTCCTAGAAAAATGGCTTCAGCAAGAAGATTTCTATTCAATTAAAGAATTCTTTGAAACTAATATTTAAAAAATATTTAGGAGAAGTGATAAATAAAAAAGCTAATTCGTAAAATACCTCTGAATTTTTCATGTGAAAACTCTTAAACCTTTTAAAATAAAAATAAAAAACGTCATTAACATTCTCCATCTTTGTTTATCATGTGTACATATTTATATCTCAACATAGTCACATCTCACATAGTCACACGGTTCTCCAAATGAGTGACCACTTTGTTGATACCAGCACTGCAGAATGTTTTACTTTTGTTGATGCAGCCACAGCCTCACTTCTGCTTGCACTGCTTCATCACTAGCAAAATGAAGTTGACGAAAGTGTTCTTTAAATTTTGGAAACAGATGAAAATCAGATTGGGCCATTTTGGGAATGTCTCGAGGATGATAATGAATGCTAGACATCAGATTGTTGCAGACATTGCAGTTCTTGTGTGTGGTCTGGTAGTTTCAAGCTGAAGTAGAGCATACTCAACATGTGGATGAACTCATCAGTTACAATGTTTCTCATGCGCTGACACAGTTACATTTAAAATAAATAGCAAAATTGAAACATAAGGTACCAAAGTGGCACCAAATTGAAAGGCTGCAGCCACACAGCATCCATTTATACACTCCTGGAAATGGAAAAAAGAACACATTGACACCGGTGTGTCAGACCCACCATACTTGCTCCGGAAACTGCGAGAGGGCTGTACAAGCAATGATCACACGCACGGCACAGCGGACACACCAGGAACCGCGGTGTTGGCCGTCGAATGGCGCTAGCTGCGCAGCATTTGTGCACCGCCGCCGTCAGTGTCAGCCAGTTTGCCGTGGCATACGGAGCTCCATCGCAGTCTTTAACACTGGTAGCATGCCGCGACAGCGTGGACGTGAACCGTATGTGCAGTTGACGGACTTTGAGCGAGGGCGTATAGTGGGCATGCGGGAGGCCGGGTGGACGTACCGCCGAATTGCTCAACACGTGGGGCGTGAGGTCTCCACAGTACATCGATGTTGTCGCCAGTGGTCGGCGGAAGGTGCACGTGCCCGTCGACCTGGGACCGGACCGCAGCGACGCACGGATGCACGCCAAGACCGTAGGATCCTACGCAGTGCCGTAGGGGACCGCACCGCCACTTCCCAGCAAATTAGGGACACTGTTGCTCCTGGGGTATCGGCGAGGACCATTCGCAACCGTCTCCATGAAGCTGGGCTACGGTCCCGCACACCGTTAGGCCGTCTTCCGCTCACGCCCCAACATCGTGCAGCCCGCCTCCAGTGGTGTCGCGACAGGCGTGAATGGAGGGACGAATGGAGACGTGTCGTCTTCAGCGATGAGAGTCGCTTCTGCCTTGGTGCCAATGATGGTCGTATGCGTGTTTGGCGCCGTGCAGGTGAGCGCCACAATCAGGACTGCATACGACCGAGGCACACAGGGCCAACACCCGGCATCATGGTGTGGGGAGCGATCTCCTACATTGGCCGTACACCACTGGTGATCGTCGAGGGGACACTGAATAGTGCACGGTACATCCAAACCGTCATCGAACCCATCGTTCTACCATTCCTAGACCGGCAAGGGAACTTGCTGTTCCAACAGGACAATGCACGTCCGCATGTATCCCGTGCCACCCAACGTGCTCTAGAAGGTGTAAGTCAACTACCCTGGCCAGCAAGATCTCCGGATCTGTCCCCCATTGAGCATGTTTGGGACTGGATGAAGCGTCGTCTCACGCGGTCTGCACGTCCAGCACGAACGCTGGTCCAACTGAGGCGCCAGGTGGAAATGGCATGGCAAGCCGTTCCACAGGACTACATCCAGCATCTCTACGATCGTCTCCATGGGAGAATAGCAGCCTGCATTGCTGCGAAAGGTGGATATACACTGTACTAGTGCCGACATTGTGCATGCTCTGTTGCCTGTGTCTATGTGCCTGTGGTTCTGTCAGTGTGATCATGTGATGTATCTGACCCCAGGAATGTGTCAATAAAGTTTCCCCTTCCTGGGACAATGAATTCACGGTGTTCTTATTTCAATTTCCAGGAGTGTATATACCTTGAAACAGTGCAAAACCAGTAATAGAATATTTATGCTGTTTGTCGTAAATAACAGCTACAGTAACACAGTTGTTTCCATGGAAACTAACTCATTGTAACATGATGTTGTTTCAGTTTATCACACTGTAGTGTTTTTATGTATACTGTACTACTGTGTTGTTTGTCAACCTTTGTGAACTGACATTGAGGTCTTTATATTCCTGATGAACAAGAGTCTGTTACACATTTACAGAACACCCTTAGACATGTAAATAAAGTAGAAACCTCTCAGAATCATGAAAGCTTACAAAGCTTACTAATATGTGTACAGGGTTACATGTCTCTTTTTTTCCAACATTCAGGATGTGATAAATGTAAATCACTTCATTATCATGCTGAAGAGTTCACAGCCAAAGGGATGAACAGTAACATTTACTGAATCAGTGCAGAAGTGCCTTAAAGCAACATCTGAGTAAATATTTTATGATGTCACTGAAGGACACAGATCATTTGAAATTGTCTTGTGCAGCCACTCCTGGAAATACTTACTGATGTACACTCCTGGAAATTGAAATAAGAACACCGTGAATTCATTGTCCCAGGAAGGGGAAACTTTATTGACACATTCCTGGGGTCAGATACATCACATGATCACACTGACAGAACCACAGGCACATAGACACAGGCAACAGAGCATGCACAATGTCGGCACTAGTACAGTGTATATCCACCTTTCGCAGCAATGCAGGCTGCTATTCTCCCATGGAGACGATCGTAGTGATGCTGGATGTAGTCCTGTGGAACGGCTTGCCATGCCATTTCCACCTGGCGCCTCAGTTGGACCAGCGTTCGTGCTGGACGTGCAGACCGCGTGAGACGACGCTTCATCCAGTCCCAAACATGCTCAATGGGGGACAGATCCGGAGATCTTGCTGGCCAGGGTAGTTGAATTACACCTTCTAGAGCACGTTGGGTGGCACGGGATACATGCGGACGTGCATTGTCCTGTTGGAACAGCAAGTTCCCTTGCCGGTCTAGGAATGGTAGAACGATGGGTTCGATGACGGTTTGGATGTACGGTGCACTATTCAGTGTCCCCTCGACGATCACCAGTGGTGTACGGCCAGTGTAGGAGATCGCTCCCCACACCATGATGCCGGGTGTTGGCCCTGTGTGCCTCGGTCGTATGCAGTCCTGATTGTGGCGCTCACCTGCACGGCGCCAAACACGCATACGACCATCATTGGCACCAAGGCAGAAGCGACTCTCATCGCTGAAGACGACACGTCTCCATTCGTCCCTCCATTCACGCCTGTCGCGACACCACTGGAGGCGGGCTGCACGATGTTGGAGCGTGAGCGGAAGACGGCCTAACGGTGTGCGGGACCGTAGCCCAGCTTCATGGTGACGGTTGCGAATGGTCCTCGCCGATGCCCCAGGAGCAACAGTGTCCCTAATTTGCTGGGAAGTGGCGGTGCGGTCCCCTACGACACTGCGTAGGATCCTACGGTCTTGGCGTGCATCCGTGCGTCGCTGCGGTCCGGTCCCAGGTCGACGGGCACGTGCACCTTCCGCCGACCACTGGCGACAACGTCGATGTACTGTGGAGACCTCACGCCCCACGTGTTGAGCAATTCGGTGGTACGTCCACCCGGCCTCCCGCATGCCCACTGTACGCCCTCGCTCAAAGTCCGTCAACTGCACATACGGTTCACGTCCACGCTGTCGCGGCATGCTACCAGTGTTAAAGACTGCGATGGAGCTCCGTATGCCACGGAAAACTGGCTGACACTGACGGCGGCGGTGCACAAATGCTGCGCAGCTAGCGCCATTCGACAGCCAACACCGCGGTTCCTTGTGTGTCCGCTGTGCCGTGCGTGTGATCATTGCTTGTACAGCCCTCTCGCAGTGTCCGGAGCAAGTATGGTGGGTCTGACACACCGGTGTCAATGTGTTCTTTTTTCCATTTCCAGGAGTGTATAAAGTTTCTACAAATGATTCAGAACAATAGTTATTTAGCATCTGATACAGGTTTGATTAAGTCAGCATTCCAATATTGTGACCAAAATAATGTTACTAAAAGTGCTGAAGGAATTTATATGCCACTGAAGAGAGAAACAAAAAAGTGGCCTCAGTTTTGTAGGTTCATTGGCTAAAATCTAGGACAGGAGCAGCGCTAGCCAGTACTCTTTTCCTAAATGCCACATAGGCTGGCAAACATAGTGAGGTGACTGAGTGCCATAATTGAAACCATTCTCCAGATTATTCACAGATTATTTGTGGTTCCATTGATTCGTGATAAGTTGGTACAATTTCCAGTACCACAGCATCTGTAGTTTCCCCTACATTGTCTTTGGAATGAAGGCTGTAGTGATGCTTACATCAGACTGGGCACAGCCAACAAATCGGAAGTCATGAGAAAAAGCTGCATCAGTCACTAAAATGTTTCAGTAGTGTGTTTGCCTGTATGTCAAGTGACATACTGCTATTGCAAATAATTTGACAACTTTTGGGATTATGCCACAGTTTTCCTTAGCACATTGAGCAACGTGTGGCTATATTTGCAGCAGGATTTTACACAGTAGCTGCTCTCTCATGGACATATTGTTCTTGCAAGATGTCATAAGAAATGCTCTGCAAAATGCTCAACTATCATCTCTTGCTCAGTTCTACACTCTTGCAAAAATCATGGTTAGGGTAAAGGGCACAAGACAGAAAAGAATGTCTGTATTTTGAAAATTACTCAGTTTCATGTAAATGTGAAGATTTGCAAGTGCCACAACTGTGTCTGTGACATGTCCCCTCTCAGGTACAACAATGTCTTTTTATAACAGTTACATACACCCAGAGTTCCAGCTAGGCACTTCCAATGTGTATAGCGGAGACACCAATGCACACAAGAGTGAAACGCAAATAATAAGATGGTCAGTGTTAGGCCGACTGTGACTATATTTTAGGAAAACCAGAAGAGTGGGTTAAAGCTGACGTCTAAAGCTATTGAACGAAGTGAGATGAGGGTTTAACGTCCAGTTGACAGTGAGGTCATTAGAGATAGAGCACACGCCCTGACTAATTCAAGGAAGGGGATATCAGCCATGCCCATCCGAGGAAACATCCTGGCATTTGTAAGGAGTGATTTACGGAAATTGGAGAAAATCTGATTCAAGATGCCCAGATGTCGATTTGAATCATCATCCGCCTTAGTGTGAATCCAGTGTGTTAACCACTGCACCATCTCATTCGGTCTAAAACTGTTGAGTGAGGCTGACTGCCAATATTAAATGTGAAGAGCCTAACAGTTAGTTGTAAAACTCAAACTGTTGTGTGTTTTTTGAAGTGTTTACAAGTATCTTATCAAAACGTCTAGCCTAATGGATGACTATTGAAAGTGTTTATTGTAATGTAAAACAACAAGTAATTCAGAATGGTACACATATTACACACATTTAAGAGCCAAGTTATCAAAAGTTAAGTGGGAAAATTTTAGTGACTATGACAACATTGACAGTGCCTTTGATATGTTTATTGATCCTCTCACTAACTTACCTAATACCCACAGGCAACTGAAAGCGTCAAAACTGATTATACATTAAGCAAAGAGAATACATTACGCATCTTATCTGAAAATACTCAGATACAGAATGACAAAAGCTGGTGATCCTGTAATGATGCAGAAATATAGAGCAAGAAAAAAATATACAGGGCAAAAATGCAAGTATCAAAGAGCAGAGCTAATGATATATCTACTGAAAAGTCACACAACTAATGCCTAGCAGCGTGGAAGGTAGTAAGCTCCATAGCAGGGAAACACGGAACCACACAAGTAACTCCATTCTCACATGAGGTACAAAATAGCTTAATCAACTATGCAAGTAATGGAAAATCTGCTACCTCAAGAACTTATGACAAAAATTCTAAAGGTACTTCAGACAACATAGGCTTACCTGATTTGATACGCTCTTGTTTCATGAAATTACAAAAAAATCCAGACCTTTAGCTGCTTACAGACGTTAATAAATATCAATGACAACAGCTGAAAAAGTGTGCCCCGAATGGGACTCGAACCCAGGATCTCCTGCTTACATGGCTGATGCTGTATCCGTCGGTGTCACCCGAGGACACAGAAGACAGTGCAACTGCAGGGGATGATCTCTGCCATGCTCCTCGTGAGACCCACATTCCCAACTTAACGTCCACACACCACATTTGCAGTGCAGCTGCCCACTATACTCAGGGCGACTAGTCAATCTACCGATTCTCGTAAGAGTTCAGGCGATGAGAGTGCATCCGCACTGGAGAAAATCACTGGCCAGTAAGCCTTATCTATACGAAGATGGTATCTGTTCTTTTAGTCATGTCCGAAAGAACAGATACCATCTTCATACACTAGTTTCAGGTGGGCTCAGATTAGTTGCTAGATTGTACACCACATTTTATACAGATTAGGGAGTTGGAATTCGTCAGTGTCCTAGCCCACAGCCCTGATAAATCCCCTGGAGCAGACCACATTCTAAACCAAATGCCCAATTAACTGTCTGTGGACTGTCTGCGCCGTATCCTTACCATCTTTAACAGCATCTGGAGCCAGGGCGTGTTCCTGTGGCAATGGCGGGAAAGCATCTTTGTCCCAGTACTTAAACCGGGTAAGCAAACTCCAGAGATGGACAGTTATCGCTTAATTAGGCTCTCCAATGATCTCTGGAAGTTGCTTCAATGCATGGTGAGCCAGTAGCTGTATTGGCTCCTCGAGTCTCAAAGTCTTCAGGCTCTGTCCCAGAATGGTTTTCGTAAAGGCCGTTCCACTACTGATAATCTGATTTACCTGGAGTCTGCCATCCGATCAGCTTTTGCCCGTCGTCAGCAACTTGTAGCCGTCTTTTTTCACCTAAAAAAGCTTGCGACACCACATCCACGCACAAAATGGGTGTTCAGGAATTCTTGTCTCCTCGTGTTTTCCGGTTGAAATTAGTGCCTCCCATAGTTCTCCCCATATCCAAGAGACTGGTATCTTGCAGAGCTCTGTACTGAGTGTCCCTCTTTCTAGCAGCCACCAATGGTTTAGCAGCAGTTGTGGAGTCCTCAGTATCACCCTCCTTGTATGCTGATCACATTTGCCTCTACTATTGCTCTTCTAGTACGGCGTCGCCAAACTCCAAGGCGTCATACAAAAGGCACAGGCATGGGACCTCACCCATGGCTTTCGGTTTTCAGCTGCCAAGACTCGTGTCATGTGCTTATGTCAACGCCATACCATTCACCCACAATCAGAACTTTACCTTGACGACCAACTACTCAATGTGGTGGACACTTATCCTCTTATCACTTTTTAGGACTTGTCTTTGATGCTCTAAGCACTATGGGACTTAACATCTGAGATCATCAGTCCCCTAGACTTAGAACTACTTAAACCTAACTAAAGTAAGGACATCACACACATCCATGCCCGAGGCACGATTGTAGCAGCAGTGCGATTCCGGTCTGAAGCGCCTAGAACGGCTCGGCCACAGCTGCAGGCGATTACGATTGTAATCCACGTCTGGTCCCTCCTTTCTGAACACAAATTGTTTCGTCTACCACCTCTCCTCTGCATGGTGCATCCTTCAGCAACAGCCTCGTCTTTAACTATTACAAGGTCCAAAAGACTTGGTTCATCTTGAGGCCCTCCGCCACCAATTTTTTCCGTCCTTGGCGCATCCCAGTGTTCAGAAGTAGTCTACACTGATGGCTCGATGGTTGCTGGTCATTTAGGCTTTGCATCTTCTCACACTGCACATATTGAACTGTGCTCCCTACCAGATCACTGTAGTGTTTTACAGCGGAGTTGATAGCCATCTCTCGTGCTTGTGAGTATATCAAATCAGCTGTTTTTCGGTTTGTTGCTTCTATACTTGATTAGGTTCCGTGATTTAAAAGCTGGTGTTGGGTTGAGGGCTCATCCATGACTAAACAGACTTTGTCATTTTCGTGCGGATTTCATACGTCTGTCTGAAATCATGGGGCTAATCACTGCACACTGGTCCGCAGTTATGTATTTTCGAGAGTGATCTGTTGACATAAATATCACTCCCGTGCTAGGGAGTATCACTAAGTAATTAAGTCTATGATTGTATAAATTAATTTATAATTTGAGAATTAAAAATAAAAAACAGATTCAAAGTTTTGAAAAACAATAATGAATCACAATTATAGTGGAATGGTATGGCTCTGCAGAGATGATAGCTGAATTTTTTTTAATTTTGAGAAAAAATTTGCTTATTTCACAAATTGATTGTTGTCTGCGAGAACTTTCCAATTTATGGAAATCTCAGGATGAGGATGATGTGCAATATTTATTGGCTTTACGGCCATCATATTCGGCTACAAAAAGCTCTTCTTAGAACAGCTGAGAAAGCAGCAGTGGCAAACTAACGTAATGTGGTGTAAGGTACCGATGACAGATGGTTTGTTCGGTGCGGGTGTTGTGAGAAAAATCGCCTACACTGTGATTCTTCTCCGCGATTGGCTGCTGCGTTAGGAGGTTCTGCGCCAAAATGATAATCTTCTGTTATTAATATTAGAAGAAATGAACTGTGTATTTACTTGCATTTTATGTTAAAACATTTCTCAGTAGCAAGCTCTCATTCCATCATTTCAAAAGTGTTAGTTACCAGCAGAGTAGTAAACAGCTGCTAAACGAAAGGGAAGTCGAAGCACTTCTGAGATCTTCGGATCGCGCCTAACTTGAATGGTGGGCGAAATAATTCGGTTGAAAGATCAGATCCGGTTCGTCAGTGTCGGAAGACAGACATGTTTCTGACTTTGTCGGTATTAGTTAAGAACTTAATTAGCAGTCTATGGTTATTTGGACACGTACTTAATAGTGATTACGGAAATACGCAGTTCACTGTTTCGTTTATTTTCTTATGAACGTGTGAAGACCGCAGGTTGGTGAACATTAATTAGACCTTATACATTTAACTCAGGGTGGTGGAAGCAAATAGGCACCTCTTGTGTACTGCAGTGTTAGAAAAAATTAGAATTGGGACACGTCATCTGTGGTAACAAAGAGCAGGTATGAAGGAGAGAAATTTTCTGGGGAAGGGGTTTCTTATACGCACATAGATCTCTCTCTCTCTCTCTCTCTCTCTTTCAGCTTGCCGTAGTTTTCATAAGCAGATGCAGCAACACTACTTTCACACATCTTCTTGAGTCGATGGAGAGCAGGCAGCCGTAGAATGCCAAGTCTTGAATAGCAGTATACTTGAAGATTCGACACATCCGTGCAATCTCCTCCTTTGTCTTGACGCAGAAGATGGTCGAATAATCGAGGCCACATCACCATATCTTTATAGGGTACGTCAGGATCACCCCAATGAATTCCATGGAAAAAACGTATTAACAACTTTGCCGTCCTCCGTATTTTAGCACACTTCACATCCTTGAAAGACCTCGGTGATGCAATGGTTTATGAGAATATCTCCACTAAACATATATCTTCTGTGAATGCAATACTTTTAAATATGAACTGTCTACGTTCATCATCATAGAAACCATGAAGTAAAGCAATAGGTTAATAAAAAGTAGTGGCAGCTTACTTGGCTGTTGTGACTACGGAACAGACATTATGATTGATTATTGATCATTTTAGCTGTACATTCATCAAATACATCTTAATTGATGGTGGTCCATCAGTCTCCCATTGAGCATTTAAAAAAAATGGTTCAAATGGCTCTAAGCACTATGGGACCTAACATCTGAGGTCATCAGTCCCCTAGACTTAGAACTACTTAAACCTAACTACATCACACACATCCACGCCCAAGGCAGGATTCGAAACTGCGACCGGAGAAGCTGCACGGTTCCGGACTGAAGCGCCTAGAACCGCTCGGCCACAACGGCCGGCGGGCATTCGAGTCATAGTGGTTAAAGTAGGGCTCCTACTTTGAAATGAGTGGTTCTCTCTTAAATATGTCAGATAGCAAATTGAATCTGCATGATACATCACACAAAAAATGGTTCAAATGGCTCTGAGCACTATGGGACTTAACTACTGTGGTCATCAGTCCCCTAGAACTTAGAACTACTTAAACCTAACTAACCTAAGGACATCACACACATCCATGCCCGAGGCAGGATTCGTACCCGCGACCGTAGCAGTCGCGCGATTCCGGACTGCGCGCCTAGAACCGCTAGACCACCACGGCCGGCTTACATCACACAGTAATGGTATAAGTTGTGTAGGTAACATGTATTAATCAAGATCGTTCAAGATATGACTACTCGTAAACAGTTTTATGTAAACATTCCAGAGCACACTACGCACATTTCTTTGTTTCACCCACTTAAAAATGTTGTAAACCGTTCTCTTTCTTAGTGAATGCGTAGTCCTCAAAGCTAATTTTCGTAACATACTGAGGAAGTAAGAGCTCTAGAATATTTTTTCTGATGTGTGGGCACTGCTGTGTTCTTGAATAAAGCAGAATCGTGCAGTCACTATTTTCCTTAGATAGCTTTGAAATAGCGATTACTAAAGCATGAACCTCAATATCCACGACCACATTTTGCACAATACACTCACTACCACTTCTCAAATTTCACTGCTAGATTTACGACACTACTACTGTTCCTCCTAGCCTGCAAAAGCATTACCTTATTCACAGACATCCTGCCCACTTGATGTTAAATAAGTGAATGACGATGGAGTCATAGTAATTCTTCAGATACATACAGTTGGTACATCGAAGGGACAAACAGAAATACATTGTTCGCTTGGAATAAAGCATGTTTCACATTCAAGCCTAAAGGAGGTTTTACATAATGTAATATTCCTTTTGAAAATTCTGCTTCCACTCGTATATTGTAGAATCTAAACAGACACATGTTTAATATGAATCACTGAGTCACCAAAATCTTTCTATGATGCTCCAACAGGTACTTTTCTTTCGTAACAAACTCATTTCGCCAGCTGCAACAGATCCCTCGTGACGTGTTCCTCCTCCTAAGTGTTAAACAGGTAGTGAGATGAACTTAAAATGTGCTTAGACTCGATACAGAACAGTTTTGGGATCACATTATGGTGTGCAAACGTTTCTCTACCCGTTTGCTTGGCCCTTGAAAATTAACCCCTTATGGACGTACTCATGTAGTTTGCACTCGCAATGATGTCTTCGTTGAGAACTTTGTATGATCTGGGTGTAAACGTGGCATAAGGCTCAAATGCACTAACAGAAACTCGCAACTTGGCTGTCCGAATATATACAGCTAAGACGCCACTGTATTGGCTGGATTTACAAGTATCAAATATACGAAATGGTTTCGAGGAAGTGGTGAAATCGAGAAAATAAAAGAAGCGAGGGCTTTTTCAATTGTAATTACACCCTTTACTCCTCGACAAATAGATGATGACAATGTATTGGAGGTGGGGTTTGCTGCTGGTCAGTGAGAAACGTCATCGGGCTGGAGCGACTATGGAGATATCATCATTTTTTTGGACGCTATACATCTGTAAACAACGGTCGGAAATGTTATGTTGCTTGAACGTAAAGTTACTGTGGCATGCGGTCCTATGTAAAATAATCGCTAAGCTGGTCTCAGTCTCTCATTCAGTCCCTAGTTCACCAGTGCGGGCAGTTGAAGATAGCAGAACGAAAGCCGAAGTTTTAAATTTCACATTCAAGAAACCGTTCACACAGGAGAATCGTGAAACATACCGTCATTTGACAATCGGACAGACTAACTTACGGACGACATAGTAATAACCATCCCTGGCCTAGAGAAACAACTGAAAGATTTGAAAACAAATAAATCACAAGGTCCAGATGGAAGCCTAATTAGGTTTTACAAAGAGTTCTCTATAGCATTGGCGCCTGACCTAGCTTGCATTTATCATGAATCCTTTGCCCAGCACAAAATCCCAAGTGACTGCAGGTTTTTAAATACGTGGCACCTACATGAAACAATCGTTGAGTTGTGACATCATTCAACTGCTTACTAAAATTGTGTAGTCATGCCTGCATGTTATGTTGGCTGTACTGCAGAAGAGTTGTCACTGTTTGGTTTATTTAGCATTAAGGTCAGCAGCGTGTTTAATTTCAGTCTTCTTCTCTTTCTGTTAAAGTTATTTTCGAATTTCTGTGACTTTTCTGTCCATCCGAACACAATAATGATCAGATCATGATTAGCTTAAAATATTACAACCGACATATAACATTTAGATCAGAATGTCGTGACAATGCTTTTCATGATACTTTCATAGAACGAAAAATTGAATACCCCTGTATCTGCCTGAGCACATACTGTTCAACCCCAGTGACATTACCCAGTGTTCCCAACATAATTGCTTTCTCAATGAACTAAATATGTGGTACTGAAATGAGGACAATTCTACAGTGTATGGGAGTGTTAAAGAGTTTCCTATGTAGCTTCGTGAGTTTATCATGAGTTACAGCTGCTGTACACGCCACGTGTTGTCATGCAGGAAGAGGACATTGAGAATTGGCTGCTGGCATCATTTGTTGCGGCAGGCAGCCTTATCATCAACCAGCAGCTTGCAATATTAGTCCACGCTCACTGTCCTTCGACCATGCAGGTAATCAAACATATATACACCTTTTGAGTCCCAAAACAAAACTACCAAAACTAGCTCACCAGGAAGTCGATACTTTCAATGTATTCCTCCAACTTTTTCCACTCCATACTCACTCTCTTGCTATCGGAGGGATAGCAGTGACCCATATATCATTGCAGGTCATGATATGGCCCAGAACAGCTTCTCTTTCATCTTCTTCATAGTGATTCAGAAGTCATTGACAAATATTTTTCCGTACAGCCTTTTGTGCCTCAGTGGGAAGCCGTGAAACCCACCTTGCCAATATTTTTCCGTATTCAAATGTATGCAATAAAATGGTATGGGAACTTCCAAAACGTATCACCACTTGTGATAAAATTTTGGTAACAGCTTTCTTGTGTTCATGAACTATGCTTAGAGTCCCTCCAAAATGTCACTTGATTTCACACCTTTGTTGGAGAGAAAACAAATAGTAATGTGTTTCTCAACAGACAGTGGGACCTTCTGATCACTCATGGTGAGTGTCAAGTTATAAGCATGGGTATCCCCCCTTCCTTTCTGTTGTAAGCAGTTCTGTAGTGCACCAAGCTGTTCATGTCACTATATGTGCCAGATGAACAAAGTTCAGGTTTATTTGAATGACACTCGCATATTAATTCTAATATAAAGTTCACAATGGAAAATGAAAAAGAAGACAAATTTTATTTTTGTATTTTATAATTAGATCTGTGGCCAAGCAAAAATACTTATCATAATTAGTGTCAATACGTGCATTTGACATTTTTTTGCTGTAAATTAAAAATTAACAGTCATAATCAGAATAATAACTTTCTCTATGCTATCTAGGATGCTAGCATGTGCTTATTAACATGACAGACTAATTAACATCTTCCAGTTAGCGACATTTGATGACAAATGAAAAATTTCTATCATGACTGAAACTACGTAACAAAAAGTATCAATAAACAGCGAAGTAGTTTAATATACAACGAATGTTAGTCTAGTCTGTTACAAACCACTGTTCATAATTAACCTTCAGACTTACCAGAACATGGAAGCACCATTGAATGCTAAAGAACACATAACTTGAGAAATTTCATACTACAAAACGATTTACGTTTTCTTATAATGTTCACAAGCCAGCATAAAATTTTACTCTCTAGTCAAATTACATGTAACAGGCAAAATTGTAAAATCATATATCCATAGTTAAGCACTGATATTACAACATTTCATTTATGAAAAAGAACCTTTAACATCTAATCTAACTGTAACACCAATATTGGTTTTTGGTAAGCGCCTACATATGAAAGAGCTGGAGCACCTTACAGGGTAATTAAAAACTGATGGGAATTGAGAGCACAAACTCTAAAGAAAACTAACTCAGACATTGATAACTTCATAAAAATTCCATTCACCATCCCAAACATAAAATTCGAGTCATTAACACATTTGTGGAGGAGACTAAAAATATTTATGAGTCACAGTACTTGGAGGAAGAGCTCAATTATTTAAGAGTTACTTTACTAGCGCCATCTGGAGGCCAGTTGTTACATCAATTACTTGGTATGAAATTCAGGTGGCACTTACCTGTATACTGATACTCATTGGCAAGCTATGTTGCAACGATTTTTAATCTCTCTTTATTACTGGTAAGTCATTTTCTATCTAAGCTTACGTATTTTACCATTTACTTCTCACATTTGTTCCTCTTTCATACAGATCTGGTAATGGCAAGGCCGAAATTCACCATAAGGGAGACCATTAAATAAAATAATAGCAAACTAGACAAAAATCCTACATGGAATAGCTAAAAAATTGGTACTGCCATCTTTAAGGATTTCGTGTCTTGTTTTATTATTGTAAGATCACTCACGTAGTTTTGAACCCCATATGTTCCAGCATCGTCTGAACTTACATTTTTTTCTCAAGTTCATTTTGTCAATTTTCTTTTCCAAAGCACAATGTCAGTCGGCTATGAGATATACTTGTTGGTAATGCTAATGTTCATCAGACTTACCTATTTCATGTTATACACCACAATTTGCCAGTCACATTGTTTATTCACACTACTTTCCAAATTCTCCTTGTAAACTCATTGGATGTTTTCAGTTCTACACACTGCTCTGTACATACTACCTGAATGATGAGCTGTGGTCTTCTTCTTGTATAGAACTTCTATGCACCTGTCTGTGCCTGTCACATGCACAACCTTCACAGTAATTACCAATTAATTGTTTCAAATCTTAATACAAACACTAATATTAATAAAAACTGTATACAACAGACAAATCCAGAACAGAGAAAGTTATTTAACTCTTCTTTCCCTATTCCTCCTTGGTTAGTGACATCTTCACATACGTAACTATAGATGTAAGTCTGTACTGTTTGTTATACTCCTATTAAGTTCATAATATCTACTTATGTGGTTGTGTGAGTTACGTTTGCGAGCTCATGTTCCTTTCATTGTGTCTTTTACTTACCTTTATAACTCACCTTCCGTGGCTTGCTGCATAGTTCATACCTTCTTCACTTGTATATTTCTGTCAGCGCACCAGACTATGCTAAACAATGTATAAATGTTTGGGTCTTGACCCTCACTACAACGTTCTTTGTTGGTTTTTCTCAAGTGGGTTGCACTTCTATTCTTCTGTAGGTTGAAAGTGGCTTTTCTTTCCAGTTCCAAAGTTTAGACCTGAGCATTCATATAATTCCCATAAAAATAAAGGTAAAATTACACTACTGTGCTTAATAATGTTCCTACTTTTCTATATTTTCCAAACATTTATTCCTTATTGACTTTCAGAGTAATATTAACATTGGAAGTCATATTTATGAATACACAAAGAAAAAACTACATTTATCCATTCCTCTATTCCTTTCCTTTAAGGAGGTCAATTTTTTGTTCAATCTCTTGTCCATCTTGATCAACCAGTAGTAAAATACTTCGTGCAATCCGTGCCCCATAGACTATGGATTTCTCTATTACTTAACCTAATCTACAGTGATCAATGTACTATCTTGACTGAAAATTACAAGTACATTTTTCACTTTTTATCTGATAGTCGCAGAAGTATCCCAGCCCAATTTCCTTTCTATAATCCGGTGCCATTTGCCACATAAGTGTACTGATTTTTTTGTTTTTCTCAAGTAACGTGTAAAAGATAGAATAGCATCAGTATGTTTATGTTGCGATTTTGTTCTTAAGCTTTGTGCTCCAATCTACAGCCTTATTTTTTCTTACTATTTTTTCGTCTTAGTATTACCTACTCTAGCATTTTCAATAGTCTGAATGAAAAGATGTGTCAGAATAGTGGCCGGTTTCAGAAAATTAGTTTCATATTTATTACCACCAGAAAATACTGTGATGAGCATATTTGATTTCACATCAAAATGTTTCTATGGAAGAACACAGTCTCACTCTCCATTGCACAGTACAACAGTGGCAAACACAGTCGCTGACAGTCCTTTTTAGACCTAATGTTTTCAGTACACAGTTTGTCAAATAGTGACACACTTTGTGTAGCAAACACTTACTGCTGTTTAAATAAGTCAACAGTTCCAAAACATTCTTTATTAGATACTTCATGCAAGATTCCCCAATTCGAGTATTGTACTGCTTTCAATAGGTGAGTAAATGGAAGCAGACATCAACTTCCTCACATGTGTTTCCCTGATTACATCTCTAACATTTGCCTACAGGATTATATAACGCATATTGTGTACTCAACACCAATAAAAGCAGTTGTTGGGCTTTTTGAGTGGATGTGTGCAGCTTTCATAAACTTGTTCTATAGTGAAACATAATACTTTTAGCAACAATCATAAGGCATCACCAATGCTTTATTAGGAACTGATGGCATTGTTAGGTTTATATCTCAATATACTGAAGGCATATGATGACCGATGAGAGCCATTCACTATTAGACATTGACGATTTTTGTTGTAAAGTGTTTTCGTTGGATACACGTCATCAGTGGAACATGATTCCCCATGTTTACTACTACATTCAAATAAACTATTATCAGGCACCACCTTTGATTTTTACCTATAGGGTGATTATTCCTCTGTATTTGAACGCAGTAGAGAGGTGCATGTTTATTTAGTACAAACTGAACAGTTGACCAACAGCTTGAATGCTTCTTTATCAAACAACAGAAATTTATTTTCATACTCCTTACGAGACTCATCAATTTATTGTACCAATAAGTTTACATACAAAAATCACATTACAATCCATAATATCAACAAGAACACTGATGAATCGTAGACTCTGTCCAAAAGTATCAACATTTTTTTCATTTGAATTTTTCATAAATGCGATTATTACTTTAATACTACATGAGACACTACCTTGCTTTTACCATTTGCATGGTTAAAACATAAAATATGATAGTTTGAGCATTAATGGTGTTTCTAATAAATCTTGTCACCTGCTGTTTGATGCAGGGAGTAATTCCAACACAAAATAATCTCCAACTATCTTTTTTAAAAAAGACACATTGATACTTCATAGTATAAATTAACTCAAGTGTTCATACTGGAGTGACTTAGTAAGTGCATTATCAAACAGCATCTCAGCATTGGGTTCTACAATACTTAGTATGTGTACTGCACACTTTGAATTAATACACATTTTGATAGAAGCTGTTTTTCTGGTAGAATGTCAGAAATATCTTCCGAGTTGCCTTCTGTTAAAGTGAAAGGGACAAACCTTTACACGGCTTCGCCCACAGGTTATTTGGAAAATGTCACCTTTAAAAAAACCGTCAACGGGATGACATCTGGCAATCTCTCTTGCACCTGATTTATAATTTATTACAATCTCTTGAGGACATCTTCAGGTTGACGAATAAAGTAGTTGGCAATTGCAGCAGGTCAGTAAGAGCAACAAGTTGCTGACAGCAAGGGGATGGCAATAGGAACATGGCTCTCCATACTCTTCAGGATCTTGTTATGGTGATCATGTTGTACATGCAACAGATTGTACAACACATATTAGTTTCATGCCACAGTAAACAACAAAAGGGCCCCAAAAGCATTCACAGACCCATACATTCATACTACAATGGCTTGAAAAATATAAGGAAAACAGGGGTTTGAAGATTAATTACCAAAAAACAGAATATTTGAGTAATGATTCAGATGAGCTATACATTGAAGGAAAGAAAATCAAAAAGATAAACACTTTCTGTTATTTGGGATCCATTTTAGTAATCGAGGGAAAATCAGAGTCAGAAATCAATAAAAAAAATTTGTAGCGGACGGAAGGTCATTGGGATGCTTAACTCAGTCTTACGGAGAAGAAATGTAATGAGCAGAACTAAAAAATTTATATACAAATCCATATTAGAGAGTGTGGTTCTGCACGGAATGGAGACCTGGACAATTAAACTGAAGCACGTTGAAGAATTACAAGCTCTAGAATGGACTTCTGGAGAAGACCGACAAGAATCTCCAGGAAAGAGAAAATAGGGAACACCGAAATAATGAGGAGAATGGAAATAAAAGAAATAATATAAGACGTAATGCAGTAAGTGAAACGGGCATAAAGGAATACAAACGTCTCAAAAATGAGATCGTCAGGAAGTGCAAAATGGCTAAGCAGGGATGGCTAGAGGACAAATGTAAGGATGTGGAGGCCTATCTCACTAGGGGTAAGATAGATACCGCCTACAGGAAAATTAAAGAGACCTTTGGAGATAAGAGAACGACTTATATGAATATCAAGAGCTCAGATGGAAACCCAGTTCTAAGCAAAGAAGGGAAAGCAGAAAGGTGGAAGGAGTATATAGAGGGTCTATACAAGGGCGATGTACTTGAGGACAATATTATGGAAATGGAAGAGGATGTAGATGAAGATGAAATGGGAGATATGATACTGCGTGAAGAGTTTGACAGAGCACTGAAAGACCTGAGTCGAAACAAGGCCCCCGGAGTAGACAATATTCCATTGGAACTACTGACGGCCGTGGGAGAGCCAGTCCTGACAAAACTCTACCATCTGGTGAGCAAGATGTATGAAACAGGCGAAATACCCTCAGACTTCAAGAAGAATATAATAATTCCAATCCCAAAGAAAGCAGGTGTTGACAGATGTGAAAATTACCGAACAATCAGCTTAATAAGTCACAGCTGCAAAATACTAACACGAATTCTTTACAGACGAATGGAAAAACTAGTAGAAGCCAACCTCGGGGAAGATCAGTTTGGATTCCGTAGAAACACTGGAACACGTGAGGCAATACTGACCTTACGACTTATCTTAGAAGAAAGATTAAGGAAAGGCAAACCTACGTTTCTAGCATTTGTAGACGTAGAGAAAGCTTTTGACAATGTTAACTGGAATACTCTCTTTCAAATTCTAAAGGTGGCAGGGGTAAAATACAGGGAGCGAAAAGCTATTTACAATTTGTACAGAAACCAGATGGCAGTTGTAAGAGTCGAGGGACATGAAAGGGAAGCAGTGGTTGGGAAGGGAGTAAGACAGGGTTGTAGCCTCTCCCCGATGTTGTTCAATCTGTATATTGAGCAAGCAGTAAAGGAAACAAAAGAAAAATTCGGAGTAGGTATTAAAATTCATGGAGAAGAAATAAAAACTTTGAGGTTCGCCGATGACATTGTAATTCTGTCAGAGACAGCAAAGGACTTGGAAGAGCAGTTGAATGGAATGGACAGTGTCTTGAAAGGAGGATATAAGATGAACATCAACAAAAGCAAAACAAGGATAATGGAATGTAGTCTAATTAAGTCGGGTGATGCTGAGGGAATTAGATTAGGAAATGAGACACTTAAAGTAGTAAAGGAGTTTTGCTATTTGGGGAGCAAAATAACTGATGATGGTCGAAGTAGAGAGGATATAAAATGTAGACTGGCAATGGCAAGGAAAGCGTTTCTGAAGAAGAGAAATTTGTTAACATCCAGTATTGATTTAAGTGTCAGGAAGTCATTTCTGAAAGTATTCGTATGGAGTGTAGCCATGTATGGAAGTGAAACATGGACGATAAATAGTTTGGACAAGAAGAGAATAGAAGCTTTCGAAATGTGGTGCTACAGAAGAATGCTGAAGATTAGATGGGTAGATCACATAACTAATGAGGAAGTATTGAATAGGATTGGGGAGAAGAGAAGTTTGTGGCACAACTTGACCAGAAGAAGGGATCGGTTGGTAGGACATGTTCTGAGGCATCAAGGGATCACCAATTTAGTATTGGAGGGCAGCGTGGAGGGTAAAAATCGTAGAGGGAGACCAAGAGATGAATACACTAAGCAGATTCAGAAGGATGTAGGTTGCAGTAGGTACTGGGAGATGAAAAAGCTTGCACAGGATAGAGTAGCATGGAGAGCTACATCAAACCAGTCTCAGGACTGAAGACCACAACAACAACAACAACAATATAAGACGTAATGGATAGGAAGAAATTGCAGTGGTACGGGCATGTACGACCAATGGAGGAAGCCAGAATACCAGAATTGATCCTGTAGTGGGAACCGGAGGGGAGGGGAAGAAGAAGAAGAAGAGGACGGCCTATGACCACCTGGCTCCAAAATGTGCAGCACACAATGACGAGAATGGGCGCAGAGGAAGAGGACACACAAGATCGAAACAGCTGAAGGAATATTTTGAAAATATAGTTTAATAACGTTTATTCTTTGTATAGCAATTTCAAAGTAAATTATTATGTGGGAGATAAGCCTCTGTAATGACGAGAAGCTCAAAATAAAAAAAAAATTAAAAAATTAACTTTCGCTTTATATGTCAATGCCAAGTAAGGTAGCTCGATGAAATTATATATAGAAATTACTACTTGACTACAGTACCGAAGGTAACTGAAAGAAATACAGTAAGATATAAACATAAATGATACTTTCATTCGAAGATAATAATTACCCTGAAGTCGCCATCATGTATTATGGTCCCCTGGACAATACAAAAGACAGGACACAGTTCTTAATAGGGTGTGTGATCACCAAGGATGGTAATGCTTGCTCTGCAATGTGCTCCCACATTATTCACGAGCCTGGTAGGGAGTTCTTGTGATACAATGTCCCATTCCTCCACTTGTGCAGTTGAGAACAGCTGGTTGGTCATTGGTGCATGAGACCATATTGCAATGCGTCCTGCCGGCCTCTATCGCCTAGTGGTTCAGGGCGCTTAAGTCCGGAACCGCGCTGCTGCTATGGTCGCAGGTTCGAATCCTGCCTCGGGCATGGATGTGTGTGATGTCCTTAGGTGAGTTAGGTTTAAGTAGTTCTAGGTCTAGGGGCTGATGACCTCAGATGTTAAGTCACATAGTGCCTAGAGCCATTTGAACCATTTGTAATGCGTCCCCCCCAACATGCTTGATCAGATTAAAGACGGGGGAAAGGGCACGCCACTCCATTTGCTCAATTCCTCCTGTTCCAAGAACTCCATCTCCATTGTTCAATGTGGTCACGTATGGTCATCCATAAAAATGAAGTCATGGTCAAATGTGCTCGTGAAAAACCGAGCATTGGGAAGGAGTACAGTGTCAGAATGATGTTGAATGGTGAGAGTACTGTGTTGAAAGATCTGAAGGCAGTATGCCTCTGCAACATTGTGCCTCCCTCCAGCATAAAAACTAGACCACCAAAACAATCATGTTAGGCAGTGTTGTAGGGGTGCATTAAGTGCTGCTACCATGAGTCCACACGTAATGCACCCAGGAACATTGTCGAACATGATCATTTCAGTGGTCTAGTTCCTATAGTATGGAGAGCCATAATGTTACAACATCATTGTGACACTCTACTACTTCAAGATGTTTGTCTTTTCAGAAATGCATTCGGCCCTGACTTCATTTTTCTGGATGACAATGCATCAAACAGCACATGTGCAAGAGATCTCGGAATGAGAAGATATTTGGCAAATGGTCTGCCCTGTCCATTTCCATCTTAATTCCCATCTAGCCAGGGTGGATGCGTTGAGGAAACATACTGCAGCACATATGCATGTACTAACAACCATCCTGCAATTATCAACTGTGCCAGTGAATGGAAAGCCCTAACATTATAACTACATACCAAACCAGAGGCCGGCATGGGAGCGCTTTGCAATGCATTGCCATCAATGGCAATCAGAAGACACATGTCCTTTCTTTTGAAATGTCAAGAGTTCTGCTTGCAACTCTAAAAATATTAATATCAATTATGATAAAGTAATAGTCGACAACAATTTTGTAAAATTGCTTATCTGAAGAAAAAACATTTAATGATCAACTAAAATCGACGTAATTGCATCTCATAATTGTGCAAAGACTTTACACCATAATGGGAACACAAGTTTGATTCCTTAACCTAACAGCTATTCCGGAATCAAGAATTTCGGGGGGGGGGGGGGGGGGGTAGGGGCGGAATGCGCTGTCAATATCATACTAATTCACAAAAGGGGGAAAGCTTTACAAACCAAACACTGTATCTAGTGAAATAAACTACATGAAAGTAAGAAGCAGTTAACTACTGGTTCTTACAAACACTGTTCTAGCCTTTTTTTAATCTGTAAAACATGGCTACACTGTGATAGTGCCCACCACAATGCCATGGAATACTGGCTGAGCTGACAGACTTATCTGTGAGGTGACAGACTTATCTGTAAGGGACTTTGTGATCTAAGCTGGGTTGACATATGGCAATCCGCCCTTGCAACATTGTGCCCCCCTCCAGTTTAACAACTGGATCACCAAAACTATCATTTTATGCACTGTTGTTGGGATGCATTAAGTGCTCCTACCATGAGGCCCTTGCACTATTGAGCCTCCCTCCAGCCTTTCTACCTGGTGGGCACTCATTTAAGACCAAAAATTTCGAAATTTCGCGTATTGATTTACAGATTTAAAAGTGATAATGACTTACAACAGTCTGGTTACATAGCGTAATGGCGAAGGTACTGAACTCTCATGCAGCTCAAATCCTGTCATGTACACTCTTAACAAAACCGGTAACTACGTTTCCTTACCTGCCAAGGCAAACTCCAGTTTTATCACCACTCCTTGTCCAGGTATATTTTCCAAATGGGATCCTAACTTCTACCATTTCGAGCATGTGCGAACTTAACACTCTGTATGCACGACACTTAAAAAAAAATAGGATATGTGGTAAGCATTTTCATTCAGCAAAGTAACTAATACATTATTAACATAGTAACGAGATACATTTTAAGCATGTTCTTAAGGAAACTAACACATTGTCTTAGATACATCCTCAACACTACAACACACCATATTATATTGAAAACGTTCCTTACATGTCCTTTTGTAGACCTGCGTGTTTTCGTGTGTTTTGAGACGTCATGAATCAGAGGGTTTTTTTTTCTTCCTTGCTATCGCCTTGGCAAACGCACATGCATAGAAAGTTACGACTGTGGACACAAATCTACCCACAAATCTACACGTCTGATCCGTATCTGAACCATGTCAACCAAGATAATCTTCAAAATACTCCACTCGTATCACAATTTTTATTGGCTGATTGTAAGCTCTGTCGTCATTTAGTTAACTGCGAATTGCAGCAAATATCTTTATAATGGAATGTATTACGGGATGGGGAAATAAGCATTCGTGTTCATGAAACTGCTTCTTTGTTCTTACTTGCGACTGTCACATCTTCCGTTATAAATCGCGAAAATAGAATTGGTAGAGTGCATGAACTGTAATTGTAAACTGCGTCTAAGGATTGCAGTTACCGAAAGAAGCATTCGCAGAAATCACTGATACTGAAAAGTCACAGTTTAGCCCATCCCTACCCATTGCGTAGTTGTATTTCCCGCGCATTCAGTTTACATGCTGGACGCACTCCTATCTCGCTAAGAGGTAACGTGCGATCTGCCATCTACCGACGATGCTAAACAACTATCGCGTGCCGTCTGAGGCAGCGGTCATAACGAGTTGATTTCATATAGCAAATAGAAGTTTTGCAAGGAAGAAATGACGCTAACAAACCTCTACAGCTACGACCTTTCCAATTTTGCTAACAAAATAGCTATAAGTTCCCATGGAACTTTTAACTGTTTGTGACATGCGTAATACGCACCCAACAACATTTGTAGTAACATATAATATTTTTTTTTTCGCCAACATTCGAGGGATGGAATCCATCCTCTCCCACCGTATCCATCGGCACCTTGCTCAACACCACCTCCTCCCCCTTACCCAGTGTGGCTTCCGACCCTCCTTCTCTGCTGACGACCAACTCCTCAACCTTGTTCACCTTCTGTCCCTCCAGCTCAACTCACGTCGCTCCGCCATTTTTGTTTCCCTTGACCTCCAAAATGCCTATGACCGTGTATGGCATCCCGGTCTCCTCTTTAAACTCCAAACTTACGCCCTGCCTATCAATTTTGTCCGTCTGGTCGCTTCCTTCCTCTCGCACCGTCCTTCCTATGTCACCCTCCACAACACCAACTCCCGTATCTTTTATCCCACGGCTGGCGTCCCCCAGGGTTCTGTCCTCTCCCCTCTCCTTTATCTCTTGTATACAGCTGATATGCCCAAGCCACCCCCACCAGTTCACCTTCTCCAATATGCTGATGACACCGCCTTCCTGGCTCTCTATCCTACCCTTCAACGGTCTCAACGTACCCTCCAAACCCACCTTAACCAGTTCACCACTTGGTGTAATCAGTGGCTCCTCCGTCTGAACCCCTCCAAAACCCAGGCAATCATCATAGGCCGTACCACTCGCTCCTTTCGCCTCCAAGATTTCTACCTCACCCTTTATGGTCGTCCTATCCAACTCACCCCCACCCTGAAATACCTTGGCCTCACCCTTGACCGACACCTCACCTGGACCCCTCATCTCCTGACCATCCAGCAGAAAGCCCATTCCCGCCTCCGCCTGCTGAAACTCCTGTCCGGCCGGACATGGGGATTGCATCCTTCTACCATCCTCCACACCTACAAATCCCTCATCCGTCCTATCCTCTGTTATGCCAGCGTCGCCTGGATCTCCGCCCCCACCCGCTTTTACAAGGCTCTCCAAATCCTTGAACGCCATGCGCTCCGCCTTGCCTTCCGTATCCGCCTTCCTTCCCCCACACGGCTCCTGTATGAACTGATCCCCTTCCCCCACCTCCTCTTGTTCTCCAACATCTCCGCATCCTTTACATTGTTCGCAGGCTTGATCCCCCCACCCTCTGGTTTCCTCCTTCCTCTCCACCCCCCGCCCGTTGCCGCGCCTCTATCGCTGTATCCCTCCCTCTCTCCACCTCCACACCCTCCATCTCCTTCATCAGGGCAATTTCCAACGCCTTCCCCTCCCAGATGACGAACTTCGCCGTGACATATACCCTTCCTTCCAACTATAACCCGGCCTTGTTCCCCCCCCCCTCCCCAGGGCCCCCTTCTCCTCTTTCTTCTTTCTCCCAGAGCGGATTTTCCTCCATCCCCCCCCTCCCCTGAGACCCTGCCCCCCATACTTGCCTCTCTCCTTCCCACATCCCTCCCTACCTGGCCCTCTTCCGAGCGCCCCCCATTCCCCTCCCCCATCTCTTCCCCTCCCTCCCTTCTTCAGGTCTCCCTCATCTCCTTGAACCTGGCAGATCCTCTGTATTGCTCATCATCAGTGTGCCACGTCAGTGTTGTGTTTCGTGCTGTTTCCCGTGTGCGTCAAGAGGTGTGATTTTAATTGTGTACTGCCTTGAGGTTCGCCGTCAGTGTTACGCTGTGTGCTATGCCATCCGTCAACACCTTTATGCTCCAGTCATACTGTGCCTTGTGTTCTTTTAATCGTCGCAGTGTGTGGCTTTTTGTGTGTGCTACTTTTAAACAGTTTTTTATCTCCATTTTACAGTCACCCCGTTTTTTGTATATTGCCTTCCATGATGTTCTCCCTTTTTATATCTATGTTCGCCTTCTTCTCTCCTTTGCTGTTTTTAAATGTCTTCTCTTGTTTTGTTCTATGTCTTTCGGCTGAAGAGCAGCGCATATGCTGCTGCCAGCCCGCCCCGATGGGGAATTGAAATACAATACAGAAAAAAAAAAAAAAAAAAAAAAAAAAAAAAAAAAAAAAAAAAAAAAGAGGGTTGGACCCCTCCAAAACCCAGGCAATCATCATAGGCCGTACCACTCGCTCCTTTCGCCTCCAAGATTTCTACCTCACCCTTTATGGTCGTCCTATCCAACTCACCCCCACCCTGAAATACCTTGGCCTCACCCTTGACCGACACCTCACCTGGACCCCTCATCTCCTGACCATCCAGCAGAAAGCCCATTCCCGCCTCCGCCTGCTGAAACTCCTGTCCGGCCGGACATGGGGATTGCATCCTTCTACCATCCTCCACACCTACAAATCCCTCATCCGTCCTATCCTCTGTTATGCCAGCGTCGCCTGGATCTCCGCCCCCACCCGCTTTTACAAGGCTCTCCAAATCCTTGAACGCCATGCGCTCCGCCTTGCCTTCCGTATCCGCCTTCCTTCCCCCACACGGCTCCTGTATGAACTGATCCCCTTCCCCCACCTTCTCTTGTTCCTCCAACATCTCCGCATCCTTTACATTGTTCGCAGGGTTGATCCCCCCCACCCTCTGGTTTCCTCCTTCCTCTCCACCCCCCGCCCGTTGCCGCGCCTCTATCGCTGTATCCCTCCCTCTCTCCACCTCCACACCCTCCATCTCCTTCATCAGGGCAATTTCCAACGCCTCCCCCTCCCGGATGACGAACTTCGCCGTGACATATACCCTTCCTTCCAACTATAACCCGGCCTTGTTCCCCCCCCCCCTCCCCAGGGCCCCCTTCTCCTCTTTCCTCCTTCTCCCAGAGCGGATTTTCCTCCATCCCCCCCTCCCCTGAGACCCTGCACCCCATACTTGCCTCTCTCCTTCCCACATCCCTCCCTACCTGGCCCTCTTCCGAGCGCCCCCATTTCCCCTCCCCCATCTCTTCCCCTCCCTCCCTTCTTCAGGTCTCCCTCATCTCCTTGAACCTGGCAGATCCTCTGTATTGATCAACATCAGTGTGCCACGTCAGTGTTGTGTTTCGTGCTTTTCTCGTGTGCGTCAAGAGGTGTGATTTTAATTGTGTGCTGCCTTGAGGTTCGCCGTCAGTGCTACGCTGTGTGCTATGCCAGCCGTCAACACCTTTATGCTCCAGTCATACTGTGCCTTGTGTTTCTTTTAATCGTCGCAGTGTGTGGCTTTTTGTGTGTGCTACTTTTAAACAGTTTTTTATCTCCATTTTACAGTCACCCCGTTTTTTGTATATTGCCTTCCATGATGTTCTCCCTTTTTATATCTATGTTCGCCTTCTTCTCTCCTTTGCTGTTTTTAAATGTCTTCTATTGTTTTGTTCTATGTCTTTCGGCTGAAGAGCAGCGCATATGCTGCTGCCAGCCCGCCCCGATAGGGGAATTGAAATACAATAAAGAAAAAAAAAAAAAAAAAAAAAAAAAAAAAAGAGGGTTGGACCCCAGTCCTTTTGTATTCCCCTCCTCTGCCTACCCCCCTCCCTGTCGCGTCTGCCCCCCACCCCTCTTATGGGTCCTCATCCTCCATCAGCTCCTTTCCCGGTTCCCCCCCCCCTTCGCTTTTACTCTCCTTTCCCCCCCTTTTTGTTTTCCCATCTCCTGTTCAGTTTCCCCCCCACCTGCTCTCGACTGTGGTGTCACCTTTGCCGACTTTTTCGTGCTGTGTTCTAGTGACTATTCAGTGTTGTGTTGCGAACAGAAACCATGCTGTCGCTGGGTGTGCGTTTTATATACTTTGCGAACAGAATCCAGACTGTCGCCGTGTTTTTTTAATTGTCTATTGTTTCCCCTGTCTGCTCCGTATGTATTTTTATTCGCTTCATCATCCCTCTGTTGTTTGTTTTCATTTCCCCATTTTCTTTTCACCTTGTTACTCAATGAGTCCCCGATTTTATCGCCTGTTTTTTATTATTATTTATTCTCCTGCTCTTTGTCAGAAAACCTGTAGGCTGCAGAGCGGCGTCCTAAGCTGCTGCCAGCCCGCCCCCTTCGGGGGGAATTGAAATTCAATAAAGGAAAAAAAAAAAAAAAAAAAAAAGAGGGTTGGATTCCCTCACTTCCTCATCGAGGACTCGCACTGCCTGGGCTACTCTCAGGGTGTATCTTCGACGTGGAAGAGCCCCAACCGTGCTTGTCGCGTTGTTGCCCGTCTGCACGCCGTCACTGCTGCCCGCCGCCGCCGCCTGTTCGTGCTCGCCGCTTCCTCTTCTGCCGCCGCCGCCACCTGGTCGCCGCTTCTTCAGCCGCCGCCGCCGCCGCTGTCGCCGTCTCTTGGTGCTCGCCGCTTCTTCTGCCGCCGTCTCTCGGTGCTCGCCGCTGCCGCCGTCTCTCGGTATTCGCTGCCGCCTGCGATCATGGACGCCCCAACTACCACCATCATTTACACCTCTCCTTCACCTGCCCCCACTGTAACGTCATGGAGTGCTTCCTCTGGGATTCACCCGTCTCATGCACCTCCCCTACTCACAGTCTCCTCCCCATCTATCTCCTCTCCATCGATGTATCCCCACCTGTACGTCACTTCTGCTCCTACCCCTGCTGCTGCCCCTGCTGCTTCTCCCGCTCCTGCCTCTGGCCCTGCTCCCAACCCCCCTCCCCCTCCTGTCGCCCGCCGAGACGACTTTCCCCCTCTCCCCCCTGCGACTACCGCTGCTTCCCCTGCCAGAGTCTCCGCTCGCCGCGCCACAGTCGCCGCCACAGAGCGCCCTACCCTCTCATGCGGTGCTACTGCCTCACAGGAGGGCCCTGCCTCCCACCACCTCCCCATCCATCCAGTCCCTCATCCCTCATCCCAGGCAACACCCGCCAAAAAATCTTCCAAACGGCCCAGTGGCGACCTCTCCTCTACTCCTTCCTCCAAAAAGCCACTGCCCGCCCCACCTCCCACTGACCCCGCTATGGATACCACCCCACCTCCCTCCTCTCCAGCCCCCTCCCTGTGTACCTTTGTCTTAGCCAACCCTGATCCGAAATTCCTGGATGCCCGCACCCTCACCTTTGAAATCTGGAAGTACATCCCCAGTGCACCCATCACCCAACTTATCCCTCGCAGAGACTCTGTCCTCATCAAGTCTCCCTCTCCGTCCTTCCATACCGATCTCCTCCGGCGCCTTTCCCGCATCACCTTTGGGCCCCACGCATCCCTCACCCCATTCCTTACATACCGAATTGGTGACGTCCTGTCTGATCGCTTTGAGCAGGAGAACGGTGTCCCTCAGGGTAGCGTTTTAAGTGTGACTCTGTTTGCCATCGCTATTAATCGCATTACGTCCATGGTGAAAAGTCCTGTCCAGTATTCTTTGTTTGTGGATGATTTCTCTTTGTTCTGCTCTTCTTTAAGCCTTGCAACGACAACTCGTCAGTTGCAACTTACGATTAGGCGTTTGGATGACTGGGCGCTGAAGAGTGGATTTAAGTTTTCCACCGAGAAGTCTGTATGTGTTCTTTTTAACCGTTCTCGTTCGATTTTCACCTTTCCTGAGTTGCGCTTGAGGGACACTATTCTTTCTTTTAAAGACACGGTGAGATTTCTGGGGCTCATTTTTGACTCGAGGCTCACGTGGTTACCTCATCTTAAAGACCTGAAACGGCGGTCGCTTCAGGCTTTAAGCATTTTAAAATGTCTTAGCCACAGTACATGGGGAGCTGACAGGACTTGTCTGCTCCATTTTTACAGGGCGTTTGTGCGATCTCGGCTCGATTATGGGTGCACGGTGTATGGGTCTGCGAGGCCTTCGCACTTAAAGATTTTGGACGTTGTCCACCATGAAGGGCTGCGGTTGGCCACTGGGGCATTCCAAACTAGCCCCATACCAAGCCTCTGTGTAGAGGCTGGTGAACCGCCACTTCATATGCGGCGACGGCTACTTACGGTACGCCAGGCGTATAAAACTTTGTCCACACCGTACACACCTGCATACCATACCGTTGCTCAGCCTCCTCTGGCACGGTTATTTCATAACCGGCAACGTGCGACGCAGCCCTATGGGATTCTGGCACAGGATTGCCTCGCTGCAATGTCTATGGCTGGTCTTCGTGTTTTACGTAGCGGTTGGAGCAGATCTCCACCTTGGCTCCTCCGGAGACCCAAACTTATTTTAGATTTGACTCGTTTTAAGAAGGATGGCACGCCAGATTTTACATTCCAGTCACTTTTTTTAACATTTTAGATGTGCATCACGGTTTCACTGTCGTTTACACTGATGGCTCCAAACAGGAGAATTTCCTTGGCTGTTCTGTGGTGTTCCCTGACCATGTTACCCGGATTCGCCTCCCTGCTGAATATACCGTTTTCGCAGCGGAGCTCCACGCGATCCTGACGGCACTGGAGCAGATGCATCGTGTTCGGGGCGATCGATTTCTTCTCTGCTCCGATTCTCTTAGTGCCTTACAATCGCTGCAGAACCTGTACCCGACTGAAGAGATGGTCCAGCTGATACATAGCCAACTGTACTTGCTCCAACAGCGGGGTAAAGAGGTATCCTTCTGCTGGGTGCCTGGTCATGTCGGCATCTGGGGCAATGAACAGGCTGATCGGGCTGCCAAGGAGGCCTGCAGAAAGCAGGATGTGGTCCAGTGTCCTATCCCCTTGCAGTCAGTCATCGCTGCACTCCACAGGAAGTGCATGGAGTTGTGGGAGGACGAATGGCTGGCGGTGACGGCCAATAAACTGCGGTCGGTAAAGTCAACCACTCGGCCGTGGCGTTCCTCCTGTCGGTTGCTCAGGTGGGAAGAGGTGGCCCTCACACGTCTTCGGATCGGGCACTGTCCTCTGATGCATAGCTATTTATTACGGCGGGAGGATCCTCCGTTTTGTGATGCTTGTGGCGTGCACATCTCTGTCCGCCACATTTTAACAGACTGCATTTTATACCGTGATGCAAGGGCAGAAGCACAATTTTATGGGGATCTGCCTTGTGTTTTAGCTAACGATGAGATGTGTGTGTCTAGGGTTTTTAAGTTTTGTGATGTGTCAGGACTCTGGCCTAAACTTTTAGGCTGGAGGATTTAGTGTATTGCAGAGTGGCTGACTCCTCCCAGTTTTTCCTTGCGGTCAGCCAGCCACTTCCATCTGCTACATTGTTTTAGCTCACTCTCCCTTTTTCTTCCTGTGTTGTCCATGTTTTACTGCTGACGCCCTGCTTCATCCCACGCTTCGGTGTGGGTGAGCACATATTTTCCAATGATTGTTCCCCGTGTTTTATGTTCCGTTTTATGTAAATATTCTGAGGTTTTTTTTTTCCTTGACACCCGTCTCACTATGATACTGAACGGGCGCTGAAGACCTTGCTGTCGTGCGCCCACAAAACCCCTCTACAACAACTCCTCTCGTCGTCAACCCCAACCGCCTCATCATCCGCCGACCCTCACTGCCGTCATCACAAAACACAGCCCTGTGGTCACGGAGGCTGAGGTGTTGGCGGAACTGAATGCCCACCCCTCCCTGGAAGTCCGCTCTGCCCGCCGTATTTACAACTCCTCTGGCCCTACTTTCCTCATGCGTATCTTTACAGAGTCCGCCTCCTCCAGCGACCACCTCCTCACACAGGGAGCCCTGATTTTCAACCGCCGCCACCCTGTTGACCCGTCCCGTTCCCCTCCTCAATCCTACCGCTGCCAGCGTTGTCTTGTGTACAATGACCACCTCACCCAAAACTGCAGGAACCCACCCACCTGCCCCCATTGTAAAGCCTCCCACTTCTTCAAACAGTGTCCCAACCTCGCCTCCCCCCCATCCTGCAACACCTGCAATGAACCTCACCCCACCTATTCCTCCAAATGCAAAGCCAAGCCCCCTCCCACCAACCCTGAACTCACTGTCCCCGTTCGCCCCATTGACCCACCTATCCACCCTAACAATTCCCTCTGCCCTCCCCCTACAGCAGAAGACATCATCCGGTTCCTCACCGTCGTCCTGCAGAACATCCACCTCTTCCAGCGCCCCCACACACTCCAGCAGATTTCCCTTGCTGCCCGCTCTGTTTTCCACTTAAACACCTATGCCACATACTCCCACAACCAGGCCCACTTTACCTTCACCCACCTAGACACCCTCGTTTAAGCCCCTCTCTCCCCTTCCCACACCCAACCCCATGGCTCGTCAACAGTATCGTCTCCTCTACCTCAACATTCGCTCCCTCCCTGCCAACAAATACCTCTTCCTGCATACCCTCTCCCAGCACCAGGTTGACTCCTTCATCCTTAATGAAACCTTCCTCCAACCCCACCATGTGGTCCGCATCTCCCCTTATCTCCTTCACCGCACTGACAATCCCCTTCCCCCAGCTCGAGGCGGGGTCGCTATCGGCCACCTCAGGCATCTCCCTGTCCGGCCACAACCCCTCCTCAATGACCCAACCGAACACCTTCTCCTCAGCCTCTTTTTTCCCTCCCTCACCGTCACCTGTGCCACTATCTATATTCGCCCCGCAGCTCCTCTCTCCTTTGACTTCATTTCCCATGTTGACCGTACCTTCTCCACCTATGTGATCGCCGCTGACCTCAACATCCACAGCCGTGACCCTGCCACCCTTCGGCGGTGGCACCAGTTCCTTGCCACCCTCCATGGTGACCTTGTTCCTCTCCCACAGCCCACCCGTCCTGAAAGTAACTCTACCCCCGATGTTATCCTCGCTTCCCCCAACCTCCTTGGTCACATTGCCGTTGATGTCCTCGATCCCGTCGGTAGTGACCATCTCCCTGTCCTTCTCACCATCTCCTCTACCCGTCCTGCCACTGCAGCCACCCGCCCACCTGCCCCTCCAAAATCTGTCCATGACTACCACCATGTCAATTGGGATGCCTACCGGGAATCCATTGCCTTACAGGTCGAAAGTCACCCCCTCACTTTCCACCACCCCGACGACATCACCCATGCCTCTTCCTTCCTTCAGAAGACCATCACTGATGCTGTGGAGGCTCATGTCCCTACCAAACTCATCCACCCTCACCGCCCTACGCTTCCTCCACAGGCCGTCCTTCTTCTGCGTGAATCCCGCAGGCTCTACCGCTCCTTCCTCCACACTCGTGACCGGGGTACTCTCACCCACTACCGGCAATTACAGCGGCATATCCGGAACCTCCTTACAGCAAAGAAACGCCGGGACTGGCGTCAGACATGCACACGCCTCAACTCCACCCTCCACGTCAACTCCTCCAAGTACTGGTCAGCCTTCCATCGCCTTACTGGTAGCCATCCCACCCCACATTACCCCATCCTCCATGACGATCGACCCTTTCCTGACAACCTCAGTAAGGCTAACCATTTTGCTTCCCACCTGTTCGAGGTCTTCTCCATTCCTGACGATCCCCATTTTGATTACTCCCTCTTCCCCACTGTCCTTGACCGCACTGACACCTCTGTCCCACCGCTCGCCCCTAGCTTCCAGTACTTGGATTGGCTACCCCCCTCCGACATCAACACTCCCATCACCATGCAAGACATCACACTCGTCCTCCGCTCCAAACGAAACACTGCCCCTGGTCATGATGGCGTCACCTACCGTCACCTCAAGGAATCCCCTCCATCCTTCCTGTCTGTCCTTGCTACCCTGTGCAATGTCCTCCTCTCCACTGGATTTTACGCTGACCTGGGGAAGACTTCCCGTGTCCTGCTGTTCCCTAAGCCTAACAAACCCCCCTCTGCTACCTCTTCCTATCGTCCCATCTGCCTCACCTCCGTGTTCAGTAAGGTCTTTGAGGCCATCCTCTCTCACCGTATCGACCGCCACCTTAACCAGCACCGCCTCCTTCCTCTTACCCAATGTGGCTTCCGGCCTTCCTTCTCTGCTGACGACCAGCTCCTTAACCTTACCCATCTTCTTTCCCTCCAACTTAACTCCCGTCGCTCTGCTCTCTTTGTTTCCCTTGATCTCCAGAACGCCTATGACCATGTCTGGCATCCCGGGCTCCTTTTCAAACTCCAGACCTATGCTCTCCCCATTAACTTCGTCCATCTCGTTGCTTCCTTCCTCTCCCATCGTCCCTCCTATGTGACTATCCACAATTCCAACTCCCGTACTTTCTACCCCTCTGCTGGCGTGCCCCAAGGTTCTGTCCTTTCCCCTCTCCTCTATCTCCTGTACACTGCTGATATGCCGAAACCTCCCCCTCCTGTTCATCTTCTCCAGTTCGCTGATGACACCGCCTTCCTAGCCCTTTATCCTACCCTTCAACGGTCCCAACGTACCCTCCAAACCCACCTTGACCAATTCACCGCTTGGTGCAACCAGTGGTTCCTCCGTGTTAATCCCTCCAAGACCCAGGCGATCATCATAGGCCGCACCACCCGCTCCTTCCGCCTCCATGATTTCTACCTCACCATTTACGGCCGTCCTATCCACCTCACTCCTACCCTCAAATACCTTGGCCTCACACTCGACCGCCACCTCACCTGGACTCCCCATCTCCTTACCATCCAAAACAAGCCTCACAACCGCCTCTGCCTCCCGAAACTCCTGTCCGGCCGGACGTGGGGTCTGCATCCTTCCACCATCCTTCACACCTACAAATCCATGATCCGCCCCATCCTTTGTTATGCCAGCATCGCTTGGATTTCCGCCCCTCCCCGGTTCTATAAAGCCCTCCAAATCCTCGAACGCCATGCACTCTGCCTCGCCTTCCGCATCCGCCTTCCGTCCCCCACGCGCTTCCTCTATGACCTCATCCCCTTCCCCCACTTTCTCCTTTTCCTTGAACACATCCGCACACTATATATTGTCCGCCGCCTTGATCCCCCTCACCCCCTGGTGTCTCCCTTCCTCTCCACTCCCAACCAGTTGCCGGGCCTTTACCGTTGTGTCCCTCCCTCTCTCCATCTCCACACCCTCCATCTCCTTTCCCAACACAACTTCCACCGTCTACCACTCCCGGATGATGAGCTTCGCCCTGACATCTACCCTTCCTACCAACTCTAACCCCCTCTTCCTGCCTCCTCCTCAGGGCTCCCTCTCCTCCCCCTCCCTCCTTCTGAGCGGATTTCCCCTCCTGCAACCCATCCATCTCCTGTGCCTTCTTTCAGTGTCTCTGCGCTCCCTCCTGCCCTGTCTTCCCTTTTCCTCACCCGCCCCATGTGTCTCCTGCCTCTTCGTGAACCCACGAATGCCCCTCCTCTCTTCATCCCGCCGCTTCCCCAGCTGCCCCATGCTCTCCCCTCCTTTTCCATCCTCTCTGACCTTTCCCTCGGCAGGTCCCGCCTGGTAGTTTTATTCTTCGTCGTGTGTGCTCCAAGTGGGTTTTAAGTGTGTTGTTTCTGAGCGTTTTTAATACTGTGGCCAACTTTTAACCTGTGCATGCGCATCCAGTGTCTTCTGTGTTTTAAGAATCGCCAACTGTGTTTTTTAACTTTCTGGTGACTTTTTTAACTGTCCCCAATGAACTTCTACATGTCAGTGTATTTTTACCTCCATTTTCTCCCCTTACTCTGTTTTATGTTCCCCTTTTTTACCTCCTTATGTAGTTATTATTTTATTCTTGTTTAGTTGTTATTCACTCGGCTGAAGAGCGGCGGATTGTGCTGGTGACAGCCCTCCCCTGCCCGTATGGGGCAGGGGCATGAAATCACAATAAAGAAAAAAAAAAAGTTGTAAGCTCGTAGGTTAGGGATCAGATTAGAGACAACAATTTTTGGAGGACGTGACCGCAGACACGTGGTCCGTCCCGCAACATTGAATTTAACATAATGTCGCAGAAAGTGGAGAATCGACTCGAAAATTATGCGTAAGGGATGCAGGTCAACGTACTCTCTTTCATCCTGGTGTGCACTGATTTGAAAGTAAATATTTCGCATATTGGTGTATAGATTTAAAACTGATAATGGCTTACAGTCCGGTTACACAGCGTAATGGCGAAGGTACTGACATCCCATGCAGTTCAAATCTTGTCATATACACTTATTTATTATTAGATCTCTATCGAAATGAGTATGATCATTATTTTTATTCAATTAATTGGTTTAAATGTATATTTTATTCGTCATCGTATAAGGTTCATCATTTGCACCCATTTTTTCTACCTATCCGCCTTTTTCATTTGGAATCATGGTTCATGTGATTTTGATTATTGGTATGTATTAATTTCGATTTAATTACTTTCATTTTGTCATCTGACTTTTCATCAATGTTATTGCATTCATCATTTCTGTTTCTCATTTTGCCTCAATTTCGTTTTCCTTATAATCCCTGCTTTCGTTTAAATAATCATCTATGTTGATACGTAAATAGCGCAATAAGAATGTATATTCGAATGTTTCTTTGACGATAGCCATCCAAATAGATGTAAATCTCTTAACGAAATATACATTCTTGAACACATTGCACAGTCATATAAATAGATTATTTCATCATCAATAAAATTCTTCTGGGTTTGAGGCCCCATTGTCATCTGTGAAATTCCGACGTTTCGGCGACTGTTGCAAGGCGCTTTCCTCAGGGTGTATTGCTAAATTTACAGATGACAATGCGGCCTCAAACTCAGAAGAATTTTATTGACTGTGACAACGGCCGGGGAAGCCTACGTTTACAGATTATTTCATCATTTGCTTTCTGTTTTTAACCCACAGATCGGCATCTTCAAATGTTTAAACAATGATGTATACATAAAATTAACTAGATTCACATGCACGAAGATTCCAAGTGCAAAAAACGAAAGGAAGAAAAGAGGAGAGCAAATGAAATTAAAACGTTGATTAAAATAATGTGACCCATGAACAGAAAAATTACATTTATACCAATTAACTGAAAAAAATCTTGATCAGTCATTTCGATGAAGGTTTAAAATAGAAAAAAATTAAATACATCTGCCGAGATCCGAACCAACAACACACTGTACGTGAGGTCGACACCTTCACCATTATACTATGCAACCACTATGTGAAGTGCTTTCATTTTTAAAGGTATAGATCATGACGCGAAATTCTGAATCTTTATTTCGTCCATTACTCGCAAATGAGGGCCCACCAGGGTGAATGGATGCAGGGTGTGATTTCCTTGGATGCAGGGTATGATACCCTTGGACCTTGACCTCCATCACCACATAGATTGTTTCAAAAAGTCTGTCCCACTGGTGGGAACCTCGCCTTATAGGCAGGGTTGGACAGTGAGGATGGACATGTCAATTTTTTCAGAGGATGAGGCCACACATGAGGTCTGTCCCACAATACTGAATCTAAGGAAGGCTGGAATATGATGAACTGTTTCTCTCCATCCACCTTTCATCCATTTTTATCTACATTATTATACGTATATGTGCTCACGTATATATTGTTAATAGCAGTCCACACGTGAATGGGGAACGCTCCAAATGCTTATGCTTTTGCTACTAGGATTAATAACGGGACGTAAGGGGTTCAACTGCGAGAAGACGACCTCAGCTGTTCCTCCCAGCAGGAAAGACATCTCACTGTTTTGGGTGCTGCATGCGCATGCATTTAACAAACTTGCATGCGATGTACTAGTTGTTGGGAAACGAATAGAATCGTTGTACGTGCCACGTAGATTGCTTTCCACAAGACGCACCTGAGAGTCTCATGGGCCGGTGGCTCATTTTATTTCTTCCGTTTGGTTATAATTTAGAGACTGCAATTATATGCATTTGCATGTTGCATATCCATTTAAATATTTGGCCCCTTTTCACCGATTATTGCAGATATTAACTAAAAAGTAGTGTTTTCGTTGTATGTTTACAATATTTTAAAAATTTAGACGGGTGGTCTATAGCTCGATCTGGTTTTTATGTCTCACAGATTGACCGCGACCTAGAACTGCGTGCAATCGCTAACTGAGAGGCCACTGCCTAGTGAAACCGTTACAGAAGAGGAACAGGCAGACAGTTAATGTTCCTGCGCCCGTGCACCCGGTTAATCCCCTCCACTGTCGTACCGTACGCGTCGGCAACAATTAAAATATGCAAGCTTTTAGTCCCACGTCCCTTGTTTCAGTTTAGCTTCCTATTTACTTGTACACAGTAGAACGTTTTAACGAAGTGTAGTGTGTAACATGTTGTACGCCAAGCCGCCCGAAAACAGAAACGGCGTTTCGTGGATAGCTAACCATCCTGGAACATTTACACATAACGGAATTGTTTTATATTTTCGAGCTTGCGGGGAAAACGTTTCATGAAAAAAAAAAACTTTCAAATAGACCAGCATGTCAAGAGAAGTCTGCATTTCGCACGAATGAAGAAAGGACCACGACAACAACTTTTGACAGCAGCAAGTTGCAGTAGCAGGCATTTGTCCAAAGGTAACCACAAAAATCGGTTTAACGTGCATCTATGTGAAGCATTCTTTGCAAGCAATATTCCTCTTCACAAAATTACAATCCCTATCATCGAAGACTTCCTGCACAAATATTTCTTAAATAAAAATAAACCAGATGAATCAACAATGTGCAAAAATTACATACTGACTATTTACGTACATGTTCTGCAAGAAATACGCAATGAGCTCAAGTACAGCGTTATCTGGATTTCAGTTGACGAAACTACGGGCACTTGTGGCCATTACCCTGTAAATGTAATTGCAGGTGCTTTAAAAGAAGAGCCTCCTTCTTCCTATTTAGCGGTCTACAAAGAACTTGCAGAAGTAAATCATTCTACAATCGCCAGATTTGGGAAGGAGGATATTAGAAAAATATTTCCAGAATCTTCTGCACATGAAAGGGTGTTTGTATTTATTTTCGATGCTGCTCTGTATATGATGAAAGCAGGAAAAGCCTTCCAAGTATTTTATCCCAATTTGATATATGTGATGTGCTTTGCTCATGGAGTACATCGCCTTGCTGAGGTAGTAAGTTCCATGTTTGTGAATGTAAATAAACTGATTTCATCCACAAAGAAAATTTTCTAAACACTCCTTCTCGTATCAATACCTGCAAGGGAAAACTACCAAATGTGCATTTGCCCCCCAAATCAGTGGTAACTCGTTGGGATACGTGGGTCAAAGCTGTGTTGTTTTACAATGAACATATCGAGCCCGTTGGAGGGGTAGTAAACGACTACGATAGTGTAGAGGTCTGGGCAGTTTGCCAGTGCAAAAGAGCTTTAAATGATTCTGAAATTAAAAAGCAAATAGCTGTGATAAGCATTTATCTTTTCCATACACCAGCAAGTATAGAAAGGCTTGCAACTCAAGGTTTGGTGCTGAATGCATCTATTCAGTTAATCAATAAAATGATTCTAGTGACGTCCTCATTGGCTCGGGTATTCCCAAGAAAACTTACAGAATAGTTTGAAAACATTTTAAACAATAACGCATGCTTTGAACCCTTGTGCCTAATTGATAGTTTTATTAACGGGTCGAGCGAACTTTTACCAGAAATAGTAAGTGCCCACACAGCACCCAAATCCAAATACTGCCGTTACCTCAGTTGATGTAGAAAGGTCGTCTTCTGCTTATAAAAATGTTTTGAGTGATCGAAGACAAACTTTCTATTGAACATTTAGAACAGTACTTGTACGTTTATCTTTACAACAGTAGAAAAATGTAAAAATCGTTGTAAATGATGCTTCGATACAATAGTATTAATTAAAAGTAAATGCTGTTCCAAAAAAAATCATGATTGTTTTAAGTGTGGCCTTCAGCGAGCGATATATCTCGAAGTTGATCCTGTACGTATCGATTGTTTCTCTGCGACTCATATGCATCGCATCTGCTTGTTACCGAAAACGATAGCAAAGAAGGAACAATTCTTGAAACAGGCTATGCGTCCCCACTTTGCAAATTTTTAGGAAATAATCCCAGAAAGGCTTCCTTCCTAATCTGTACCCGAAAGGTCAGCCGGGGTGGCCGAGCGGTTGTAGGCGCTACAGTCTGGAACCGCGCGACCGCTATTGTCGCAGGTTCGAATCCTGCCTCGGGCATGGATATGTGTGATCTCCTTAGGTTAGTTAGGATTATGTAGTTGTAAGTTCTAGGGGACTAATGATCTCAGAAGTTATGTCCTTTAGTGCTCAGAGCCATTTGAACTATTTTTTTCTACCTGAAAGAATTCAGAAAATGTTATCAGCGTTCTAAATGTACCTATTTTTCGCGTGGCCGGCGCTCCACCAAGTACCGGTAACTGATATGCACAGGTTAGACTTAGAGATATTATACACGTAATAACTCCCATGTTTTTTATTGTTTGATCTTGCATATTTTCTACACTTTTCATGCATTTTAAGCATTTTAATGCATAAGTTTTTATAATGCATATAATCAGGTCTCTATTTATAAATAAATGCTACCACTCAAAACTTTTTTATTTTTATTTTGCACATCGGAAGTGATTCTCATTTTGAACTGCGTTTTTCCATGTGTACATGCCATTTATTTGTAGTATATAGGCAACAATCTCTCAGTTCACTTCATTCACAAGCACAGAAACTAAACTTTATGTTGGTGAAGACAGTGTGAATACACTATGGTAACTTGTCCAGTTCTGTTGACACTGGTATTTTAAATGATCACTATATCAAGTGACTGAAAACATGTTTCAAAAGCCGGTGAATATAACACAGCAGTTACATCTGTCTTCTAAACACGAATTCTCTGAAGCAATTTGTACTATGATTCTCAATTTCACACCAATAGTGTTTTCACACTCGTTCCATGAATACAAAATTAAAGCCAAAGGAAACATAAATGTAAAGTATACTACTTACTATTTTGTTGAGACGAAATTTTCTCTGTGTACAAGCCTAACTTTCTTATATCATGTAAAAACTGTGGTAAAGTAGTTGCAAATACATTTGTGATCAAAAATATCCGGACCCCCCCCCCCCCCAAAAGAAAAACCCTATTTTCGTATTAGGTGCATTGTGCTGCCACCTACTGCCAGGTACTCCATATCCGCGACCTCAGTAGACATGAGACATCGTGATAGAGCAGAACGGCGCGCCCTGCAGAGCTCACAACCTTCGAACGTGGTCAGGTGATTGGGTGTCACTTGTGTCCTACATCTGCATGCCAGATTTCCACACTCCTAAACATTCCTAGGTCCACTGTTTCCGATGTGATAGTGAAATGGAAACGTGAAGGGACACTTACAGCACAAAAGCGTACAGGCCAATCTCATCTGTTGACTGACAGAGACCGCCAACAGTTGAGGAGGGTCATAACGTGTAATAGGCAGACATCTATCCAGACCGTCACACACGAATTCCAAAATGCATCAGGATCCGCTGCAAGTATTTTAACAGTTACGTGGGAGGTGAGAAAACTTGAATCTCATGGTCGGGCAGATGCTCATAAGCCACACATCACACCGGTAAATACCAAACGACACCTCGCTTGGTGTAAGGGGTGTAAACGTTGGACGATTGAGCAGTGGAGAAACGTTGTATGCAGTGACGAATCACGGTACACAACGTGGCAATCCGATGGCAGGGCGTGGGTATTGTAAATGCCCGGTGAACACCATCTGCCAGCGTGTGTAGTGCCAATAGTAAAATTTGGAGGCAGTGGTGTTATGGTGTGGTCGTTTTTTTCATGGATGGGGCTTGCACTCCTTGTTGTTTTGCGTGGAATTATCACAGGACAGGCCTACATTGATGGATGAAGCGCCTTCTTGCTTCCCACTGTTGAAGAGAAATTCAGGGATCGCAATAGTATCATTCAACACGTTCGGAACCTGTTCGTAATGCACGGCCTGTGGCAGAGTGATTACATGACAGTAACAGTTAGTGGACTGTCCTGCACAGAGTCCTGACTTGAATCCTATAGAGCACCCATGGGATGTTTTGGAACACCAGTTTCGTGCCAGGCCTCACCAACCAACATCGATACCTCTCCGTAGTGCAGCCCTCCATGAAGAATGGACTGCCATTCCCCAAGAAACCTTCCAGCACCTGACTGAACATATGCCTGCGAGAGTGAAAGCTGTCATCAAGGATAAGGGTGGGCCAACACCTATTGAATTACAGCATTACTGACGGAGGGTGCCACAAACGTGGAAGTCATTTTCAGTCAGGTGTCCAGATACGTTTGATCATCACATATTGTATTAACAATATACTTCTCATAACTTTTGCCAGTTGAGTCATTGAAAATGCTAACCTTAGGTCCAGACAACTACTAGTTGTTGCTCTTACGGGCCAAAACCTATCACTTGTATGCAGTGACACAGTTCACCTATCCGGAGACACCACAGCAGATAATCAGATATAATGTAAGAAAGAGAATTCTCATTTGTTGTTCATCTCAGCTGTACATATATGAGACAGAACAATAAATGAGAATTATCTTAATTATCTAAACAATTGCTGAATCTCTGAAGATGATTATGTCAACTACAGTGAGATATAAGGTACCTGCAAGTTCATCTAGTTGTTACTTCTGACTAAGCTACAGTAATAAATACCAGAAATTTGGTAAGTTTATTTATTTACACTGCTTATTTTTATATTAATAGGAGAAGTGCTTTCTCTAATACTACAGTTTATGACATACGTTAGTGGTTTAACTATTTCTTTTATGCATTTTTTATCTACTACACTCGACACACCATCCCATCCAGCTGAGTATTTGTTCTTTTTTAATGTGAGGATTATCCTCCTTATATCATTTTCTTTAACCTCATCAAATTCAAAACTCACTGCTTGAGTGTGTTTCAGTATATCTTGGTACAATTCTATAGTGTGTGTTGGATTTCCTGTTGGTGATATGAAATGTTTATTAAAAGAGTTACATTAAGCTTTTGGTTCTTTTATGAGAAGGGAAGCAGTTATAACCATCCTGTATAATGGATAAAGATTTGCTATCCATAGTTGTGGAGGTTTATTGATACTTATTGATGAGTTTCCAGGAGGCCTCGCTTACATTTGTAGATTGTGGGATTTCATTACTGTAGGCTTATTTTCTAAGGTTTGAAAGTTCTCCTTTAAAGGTTTATATTTTTGTTTGAAAAGGTTCAGCCTTGTTGATTTTTACAGGACACCTAGGTCATGAATATTTTGCCTGAGTTTAACAAGACTGGCCTGAAAGTCTTAGTTTGTTATTTCTTGCACTTTGACTGTGTATTGGCCCTGTCTGCATTTCTTTAATGGGAGAAAACGAAACAAAGTCTCTCAATAGGATGTTATACATCCCATCCCATTTGTCATCTGATCGTTCCACAATGCAGATTCTATCCCACTTCTCCTCAGCTAGTTTAATTTTCTGAGAGTTGATGTTACTATTGCTCATAACTCGTTTCTTTTCTAAAGTTTTTGGTATTATTTTAGTAACTGTTTTTTCTATATTCTGTCTGTTGTGCAAGGTAGTCTGAGTAATGAAGGTCTATGTTACTATACTTAACAGTGTGTTGAGCAGCTTTGGATCCATGTTAACTATATTTCTAATGTTGTACGGGCCTAATACATCTACAAGTTTCGTGTTAGTTATGTCGTTGGACTTTGCATCAGTGTTAAGGTCTCAAAATATAGTAAGGCCACTGGGACCAATTTGCCTAGTTATGGTATTGAAGCTGTTGAGAAATTTATTTTTTTGCTACATAGAAATAACACTGGTAGAGTTCAGAGGGATGTAAGTTATTTAACATGAAGTTATTAAGTATCACCAGCTTTTCACATTGACTCCTGGGATTTCTGCAGTGAAGCATTTAGTATTATGCACCCCAATTAACAGTGAATTGCTGGAGAAAACTCATCAAAACCAACAAGAGGTAAGTACACACTCCAAGTATTTCACCGACCTAAACAAAGACTTATAATCTATGATTATGTTACTCAAATATTTTTAGCTAGAACCTGGTAAAAAGACTGTGTCAGAGTGAGTGTGTTCATCACTCACAGAACCTACTCTCATCACTGAAGACAACAGAGATCCACTCTTCAATTAACTCTTGCATGACAAGCCATGATTGGCAGTGCCACGGTATCAGTGATAGCCTAGCCAGATATACAAATGTTCTTACTCCTGCTGCAAGAAGACATTTCCCAGAAATCCCTGATGCCAAACAAGTGCAACATGTGACCCCTTTTAAATGGCTGAAGCTGTTCATGCAGGAGTATGTAGTTATGGGTAGACCATGTTTGTATCCTAGAATGAATGTTGAAAATGCTGCTCACCTCTAAAGTCAACACAGTTACTGCCTGCAGAGTCAAAGTAGAGGGTGTACAGATGGGTCTTCTGAGTGCCATATGAATTGCTAACACAAAAATCCCTTAATATGCACATATTACACCCTGGTGCCACTGAAACATAGTCATTGAGGGTGTTGCATTTTTTTGCAACAGTGTATTTTGACATTAAGATAATATTGTGTAAAGTTGAAAGCAAATAAAGAAAAGTTAATTTAATTTTCTCTGGCCTGATTTATTTACTGTGTAAAGGTCATTAAAATGACAAACTTTTTTTTTACATATGGAGAAACAAAATGCTGCAAACATTGTTTATCCATTTTAAATTGCCAGGGATAGTTTGTAAACCTTAAAAATTATATTTTGTTAATTTTTTGTGCAAGTTAAATTAGACAATTTCCATGATTTCAAATAAATTATAGGGAAAGTTTTTGATTCTTTTGTAACTTTGAAGTACATCGCATATAAAGAACACTAATTTCTCAATACAAGGTCTTTTGTTGTGTTACAACTGTGCAGTAGTATTCAAGCAAGCTTTTTCTTAATCATGTCGTCTTGGTATGGAATATGACATGATGGCAATACAGTTGACAGGAATTTTCTGGTACTATTTAATAGTATGCCTATTAATTACACACATTTTCAGTATTTGTTGGGCAGTACTTTGCTGCTCTTATACTCATAGAAGCCCATGCTTCATGACAAGTTATTGTATTCTCAATAATTTCAATGACGTTAAGTATGTAGCATTTTAAATTGAATCATGCTTTGAACCACTGCCTACAGTTATGGCTGTTTTTTATTCTGATGTCTTTATTATTAAGGAAAAGGAAAAAGAAATGTTCATAACACATTTTATATCCTCTCTACTTCGACCATCATCAGTTATTTCGCTCCCCAAATAGCAAAACTCCTTTACTACTTTTAGTGTTTCATTTCCAAATCTAATTCCCTCAGCATCACCCGACTTAATTCAACTATATTCGATTATCCTCGTTTTGCTTCTTTTGATGTTCATCTTATTTCCTCCATTCAAGACACTGTCCATTCTGTTCAACTGCTCTTCCAAGTCCTTTGCTGTCTCTGACAGAATTACAATGTCATCGGCGAACCTCAAAGTTTTTATTTCTTCTCCATGGATTTTAATACCTACTCTGAATTTTTCTTTTGTTCCCTTTACTGCTTGATCAATATACAGATTGAATAACATTGGGGATATGCTACAACCCTGTCTCACTCTTTTCTGAACTACTACTTCTCTTTCGTGCCCCTAGACTCTTATAATTGCCATTTTGTTTCTGTACAAATTGTAAATAGCCTTTCGATCCCTGTATTTTATCCATGCAACCTTTGGAATTTGAAAGAGAGTATTCCAGTCAGCATTGTCAAAAGCTTTCTCTAAGTCTACAAATGCTAGAAACATAGGTTTGTCTTTCCTTAATCTTTCTTCTAAGATAAGTCGTATTGTCAGTATTGCCTCAAGTGTTCCAATGTTTCTACGGAATCCAAACTGATCTTCCCAAGGTCAGCTTCTACCAGTTTTTCCATTCATCTGTAAATAATTTGCATTAGTATTTTGCAGTTGTGACTTATTAAGCTGATAGTTCGGTAATTTTCACATGTGTCAACACCTGCTTTCTTTGGGACTGGAATTATTATATTCTTCTTGAAGTTTGAGGGAATTTCACCTGTCTCATACATCTTGCCCCCCATGAACCATGGACCTTGCCGTTGGTGGGGAGGCTTGCGTGCCTCAGCGATACAGATAGCCGTACCGTAGGTGCAACCACAACGGAGGGGTATCTGTTGAGAGGTCAGACAAACGTGTGGTTCCTGAAGAGGGGCAGCAGCCTTTTCAGTAGTTGCAAGGGCAACAGTCTGGATGATTGACTGATCTGGCCTTGTAACAATAACCAAAACGGCCTTGCTGTGCTGGTACTGCGAACGGCTGAAAGCAAGGGGAAACTACAGCTGTAATTTTTCCCGAGGGCATGCAGCTTTACTGTATGATTACATGATGATGGCGTCCTCTTGGGTAAAATATTCCGGAGGTAAAATAGTCCCCCATTCGGATCTCCGGGCGGGGACTACTCAAGAGGATGTCGTTATCAGGAGAAAGAAAACTGGCGTTCTACGGATCGGAGCGTGGAATGTCAGATCCCTTAATCGGGCAGGTAGGTTAGAAAATTTAAAAAGGGAAATGGATAGGTTGAAGTTAGATATAGTGGGAATTAGTGAAGTTCGGTGGCAGGAGGAACAAGACTTCTGGTCAGGTGACTACAGGGTTATAAACACAAAATCAAATAGGGGTAATGCAGGAGTAGGTTTAATAATGAATAGGAAAATAGGAATGCAGGTAAGCTACTACAAACAGCATAGTGAACGCACTATTGTGGCCAAGATAGATACGAAGCCCACGCCTACTACAGTAGTACAAGTTTATATGCCAACTAGCTCTGCAGATGACGAAGAAATTGAAGAAATGTATGATGAAATAAAAGAAATTATTCAGATTGTGAAGGGAGACGAAAATTTAATAGTCATGGGTGACTGGAATTCGAGTGTAGGAAAAGGGAGAGAAGGAAACATAGTAGGTGAATATGGACTGGGGGACAGAAATGAAAGAGGAAGCCGCCTGGTCGAATTTTGCACAGAGCACAACATAATCATAACTAACACTTGCTTTAAGAATCATGAAAGAAGGTTGTATACATGGAAGAACCCTGGAGATACTAAAAGGTTTCAGATAGATTATATAATAGTAAGACAGAGATTTAGGAACCAGGTTTTAAATTGTAAGACATTTCCAGGGGCAGATGTGGACTCTGACCACAATCTATTGGTTATGACCTGTAGATTAAAACTGAAGAAACTGCAAAAAGGTGGGAATTTAAGGAGATGGGACCTGGATAAACTAAAAGAACCAGAGGTTGTACAGAGATTCAGGGAGAGCATAAGGGAGCAATTGACAGGAATGGGGGAAATAAATACAGTAGAAGAAGAATGGGTAGCTCTGAGGGATGAAGTAGTGAAGGCAGCAGAGGATCAAGTAGGTAAAAAGACAAGGGCTAGTAGAAATCCTTGGGTAACAGAAGAAATATTGAATTTAATTGATGAAAGGAGAAAATATAAAAATGCAGTAAGTGAAACAGGCAAAAAGGAATACAAACGTCTCAAAAATGAGATCGACAGGAAGTGCAAAATGGCTAAGCAGGGATGGCTAGAGGACAAATGTAAGGATGTAGAGGCTTGTCTCACTAGGGGTAAGATAGATAGCGCCTACAGGAAAATTAAAGAGACCTTTGGAGATAAGAGAACGACTTGTATGAATATCAAGAGCTCAGATGGAAACCCAGTTCTAAGCAAAGAAGGGAAAGCAGAAAGGTGGAAGGAGTATATAGAGGGTCTATACAAGGGAGATGTACATGAGGACAATATTATGGAAATGGAAGAGGATGTAGATGAAGATGAAATGGGAAATATGATACTGCGTGAAGAGTTTGACAGAGCACTGAAAGACCTGAGTCGAAACAAGGCCCCCGGAGTAGACAATATTTCATTGGAACTACTGACGGCCGTGGGAGAGCCAGTCCTGACAAAACTCTACCATCTGGTGAGCAAGATGTATGAAACAGGCGAAATACCCCCAGACTTCAAGAAGAATATAATAATTCCAATCCCAAAGAAAGCAGGTGTTGACAGATGTGAAAATTACCGAACTATCAGCTTAATAAGTCACAGCTGCAAAATACTAACACGAATTCTTTACAGACGAATGGAAAACCTAGTAGAAGCCAACCTCGGGGAAGATCAGTTTGGATTCCGTAGAAACACTGGAACACGTGAGGCAATACTGACCTTACGACTTATCTTAGAAGAAAGATTAAGGAAAGGCAAACCTACGTTTCTAGCATTTGTAGACTTAGAGAAAGCTTTTGACAATGTTGACTGGAATACTCTCTTTCAAATTCTAAAGGTGGCAGGGGTAAAATACAGGGAGCGAAAGGCTATTTACAATTTGTACAGAAACCAGATGGCAGTTATAAGAGTCGAGGGACATGAAAGGGAAGCAGTGGTTGGGAAGGGAGTAAGACAGGGTTGTAGCCTCTCCCCGATGTTGTTCAATCTGTATATTGAGCAAGCAGTAAAGGAAACAAAAGAAAAATTCGGAGTAGGTATTAAAATTCATGGAGAAGAAATAAAAACTTTGAGGTTCGCCGATGACATTGTAATTCTGTCAGAGACAGCAAAGGACTTGCAAGAGCAGTTGAATGGAATGGACAGTGTCTTGAAAGGAGGATATAAGATGAACATCAACAAAAGCAAAACAAGGATAATGGAATGTAGTCTAATTAAGTCGGGTGATGCGGAGGGAATTAGATTAGGAAATGAGGCACTTAAAGTAGTAAAGGAGTTTTGCTATTTGGGGAGCAAAATAACTGATGATGGTCGAAGTAGAGAGATATAAAATGTAGGCTGGCAATGGCAAGGAAAGCATTTCTGAAGAAGAGAAATTTGTTAACATCCAGTATTGATTTAAGTGTCAGGAAGTCATTTCTGAAAGTATTCGTATGGAGTGTAGCCATGTATGGAAGTGAAACATGGACGATAAATAGTTTGGACAAGAAGAGAATAGAAGCTTTCGAAATGTGGTGCTACAGAAGAATGCTGAAGATTAGATGGGTAGATCACATAACTAATGAGGAAGTATTGAATAGGATTGGGGAGAAGAGAAGTTTGTGGCACAACTTGACCAGAAGAAGGGATCGGTTGGTAGGACATGTTCTGAGGCATCAAGGGATCACCAATTTAGTATTGGAGGGCAGCGTGGAGGGTAAAAATCGTAGAGGGAGACCAAGAGACGAATACACTAAGCAGATTCAGAAGGATGTAGGTTGCAGTAGGTACTGGGAGATGAAAAAGCTTGCACAGGATAGAGTAGCATGGAGAGCTGCATCAAACCAGTCTCAGGACTGAAGACCACAACAACAACAACATACATCTTGCTCACCAGATGGTAGAGTTTTGTCAGGACTGGATCTCCAAGGCTGTCAGTACTTCTAATGGAATGGTGTCCACTAGCCATCCCTGCTTAGCCATTTTGCACTTCCTGTCGATCTCATCTTTGGGACATTTATATTCCTTTTTGCCTGTTTCATTTACTGCATTTTTATATTTTCTCCTTTCATCAATTAAATTCAATATTTCTTCTGTTACACAAGGATTTCTACTAGCCCTTGTCTTTTTACCTACTTGATCCTCTGCTGCCTTCACTACTTCATCTCTCAGAGCTAACCATTCTTCTTTTACTGTATTTCTTTCCCCCATTCGTGACAATTGTTCCCTTATGCTTTCCCTGAAACTCTGTACAATCTCTGGTTTAGTCAGTTTATCCAGGTCCCATCTCCTTAAATTCCCACCTTTTTGCAGTTTCTTCAATTTTAATCTACAGTTCATATCCAATAGATTGTGGTCAGAATCCACATCTGCTCCTGGAAATGTCTTCCAATTTAAAACTTGGTTCCTGAATCTCTGTCTTACCATTATATAATCTATCTGATACCTTCTAGTATCTCCAGGATTCTTCCATGTATAAAACCTTCTTTTATGATTCTTGAACCAAGTGTTAGCTATGATTAAGTTATGCTCTGTGCAAAATTCTACCAGACGGCTTCCTCTTTCACTTCTTACCCCCAATCCGTATTCACCTACTATGTTTCCTTCTCTCCCTTTTCCTACTCTCAGATTCTAGTCACCCATGACTATTAAATTTTCGTCTCCCTTCACTACCTGAATAATTTCTTTTATCTCATCGTACATTTCATCAATTTCATCATCATCTGCAGAGCTAGTTGGCATATAATCTTGTACTACTGTAGTAGGTGTGGGCTTCGTGTCTATCTTGGCCACAATAATGCGTTCACTATGCTGTTTGTAATAGCTTACCCGCACTCATATTTTTTAATCATTATTAAACCTACTCCTGCATTGCCCCTATTTGATTTTGTATTTATAACCCTGTATTCACCTGACCAGAAGTCTTGTTCCTCCTGCCACCGGACTTCACTAATTCCCACTATATCTAACTTTAACCTATCCATTTCCCTTTTTAAATTTTCTAACCTACCTGCCCGATTAAGGAATCTGACATTCCATGCTCACATCCGTAGAACGCCAGTTTTTTTTCTATCGATAATGACGTCCTCTTGAGTAGTCCCCGCCGGAGATCCGAATGGGGGACTATTTTACCTCCAGGATATTTAACCATACAGCAAAGCTGCATGCCCTCCGGAAAAAATTACGGCTGTAGTTTCCCCTTGCTTTCAGCTGTTCACAGTACCAGCACAGCAAGGCTGTTTTGGTTAATGTTACAAGGTCAGATCAGTCAGTCATCCAGACTGTTGCCCCCGACACTACTGAAAAGGCTGCTGCCCCTCTTCAGGAACCACACATTAGTCTGGCCTCTCAACAGATACCGCTCCATTGTGGTTGCACCTACAGTACGGCTATCTGTATCACGGAGGCATGCAAGCCTCCCCACCAATGGCAAGGTCCATGGTTCATGAGGGGGACTCATGTTCATAACACAGCTGAAGTAAGACTACAATGTCAAGTAAACACAACACTACACCATATCAAGTAAACACAACACTACACCATAATCTCACCAGATGTCACTGAAGTAGTACAAACCAACAATTGTTTTCATGTTTGCACACAATCTTCAAAGGAGAACTTGAAGCGACTGTTACACACAAGATTTTATTTCATTTTGATTGACTGCAGGTCATCATCACAAAATGTGAAATGTAGCACACTGGCAAACACTCACAATACACTATGTGCTGGACAGCAGAAGCTGTTTTTCCCCATTTTTGTGTGAACTTCGGGTGAAGATATACAGCTCCAATACATTGAGCTACTTCACATATTTATTCAGTGACAATTGGCCATTTACATGATAAGACGTTTGGTAAATTCTACATCTACATCTACATCTACACCCACACTCCACAAGCCACCCAACAGTGCGTGGCAGAGGGCACTTTACGTGCCACTGTCATTACCTCCCTTTCCTGTTCCAGTCGTGTATGGTTCGCGGGAAGAACGACTGTCTGAAAGCCTCCGTGTGCGCTCTAATATCTCTAATTTTACATTCGTTATCTCCTTGGGAGGTATAAGTAGGGGGAAGCAATATATTCGATACCTCATCCAGAAACGCACCCTCTCGAAACCTGGACAGCAAGCTACACCGCGATGCAGAGCCTCTCTCTTGCAGAGTCTGCCACTTGAGTTTGTTAAACATCTCCGTAACGCTCTCACGGTTACCAAATAACCCTGTGACGAAACGCGCCGCTCTTCTTTGGATCTTCTCTATCTCCTCCGTCAACCCGATCTGGTACGGATCCCACACTGATGAGCAGTACTCAAGTATAGGTCGAACGAGTGTTTTGTAAGCCACCTCCTTTGTTGATGGACTACATTTTCTAAGGACTCTCCCAATGAATCTCAACATGGTACCCGCCTTACCAACAATTAATTTTATATGATCATTCCACTTCAAATCGTTCCGCACGCATACTCCCAGATATTTTACAGAAGTAACTGCTACCAGTGTTTGTTCCGCTATCATATAATCATACAATAAAGGATCCTTCTTTCTATGTATTCGCAATACATTACATTTGTCTATGTTAAGGGTCAGTTGCCACTCCCTGCACCAAGTGCCTATCTGCTGCAGATCTTCCTGCATTTCGCTACAATTTTCTAATACTGCAACTTCTCTGTATACTACAGCATCATCCGCGAAAAGCCGCATGGGACTTCCGACACTATCTACTAGG